>NC_090921.1:403740413-404370413 GCF_040938575.1 Ambystoma mexicanum | reverse complement strand
ATGGCCCAAAGAAACACTGAAACCCTATGTATTGTAAACATAAAACAGGTAGGCCAAGATGAATTTTGGGTAAATAAATACTATCGCATTATATATAAAAACAATTATAAAAACACAACACAATGCTTTAAAGTGCGCAGATCAAAGCATAGACCCTGTTCAGAAAACTAACAGAGAAGGGGAGAGGGGAAACAGATTCCCCTTCACCTAGGGACACAATAAAATAGTTACCTAGTCAAAGCAAAACATTCTGGTTTGATACAAGTCAGAAGGATTTATCATAGATATGAACATCTTACCTAACAGTAAGTACCTACAGTCTTCACAACTGGGTTCTGTGCCTAAAGACACATCCCAACCGTAGTGCATGTGAAGGACCCTTTACCCGGTTGCCAGCAGCTAATATATATGGCAGGTTATGGTATTAAAAACGGGAACATATGTTTGTGAGCAAAAATAGATTAACAGTCCCTACCACCTAAAACACAGTTCCACATTTAGACCGCCTAGGGCCTTGTAACAGTATAATTGCCCAGAACTGTACATTAAGACCAGAGGATGGAACTACAATGCACTTTAGCCAAAGCTTTTAAGACTCAAGGGACATCTCGGCAACAACACTTTCCAGTTACATTTTGTTTGGAAATAGTTACTAAATGCAGTAGCCATGTTTCCAATACTTTTACCAATGCAGAAATGAAAAAGATTACTTTTCAAAGGGGTATACGATCATCGGTGTGTGCTGAAATGGCAGATCTTCGCCCAGTGCTCATTACACCCCGGTGGGATCCCCCAAAATTCTCAGGGGCAGGTTTAGAACCCCAGAGTCACTTTAAGGAGTGTTCCCGTGGTAGTTAAAAGTTCCATAGGATATAATATGAAAGGTTCAATGTCCATTTACACTGAAGCAGGGTAAGTACAGTTCTACCCCACAGGTGCAGATGCTTCAGCGATCTACACCAAGGACTGGCAGAGGATACTACACGGAAGGATTCCAAAGGTTGGGAGATGGACCCCAAAGGCAAAGTTGCAAGACAGTAAAAATAAAACAACCCAATGCAAGTCTATGGGAATTTGCGGTTTGGTTTTGCCTCCCAGGAATCACTACCGTGGACCAGGGGAACACCTAGGAGTTAGTATTATGAGTAATCGCCCAGCCTAGAACCCCACAGTAGGTACGTTGGTGGGTTTGGCAGAAACTGCTGAAGTCACCTGAAACAACCTGACAAGTTAACTGTTCCACCTCTGCTAAACTCTTGACCATTCCTAAATTCAAGAGACAGAGGGGGCCTTTGCTGTCCAGGCTTCTTCTCTCTGGAACTCTTTACCCTTTACAGTTCGAAATGAGTCTGACCGCTTCATTTTCAGGAGAAACTTGAAGACCTGTCTGTTTGCTAGAGTTTGTTTTTCAGGCGGCCGCAACTGAGATCTGTTTCCAGTGCCTTGATGCCTCGCCTGAGGCGATTTATTGCGCTTAACAAGATTTCAACCTACCTCTTCTCCAGAGGTGTTCTATTCCAGATCCTGTTCTCGGGCTTGGCGCCCTGAACCAATGATATCACCAAAACATAAGGTGAACAGAAGTTCTTCCTAGGAGATCTACCTTCAATCCAGCAGTGAAAGATCCGATTAAGAGTGAAGGAAGAAGGGAGAACTTAATGGGCAGCTGCCAGCTGCACGGTGAACATCAAAAGGCAGCAGTGTGACAGCAAATGCTCCCAGGACTGAGACAATGGGTAGTGGCACATTCAGGGGAAGACCGAGAGAAGGGGCGTTTACACCTTTGGCAATAATGACCAGCCAGTTATGGCTACTGATCTCTAGCAACTATCCTGGCAATGAGAGATACCTGGGGTAGGGATGGAACCACCCGGCGTAGACTAGAGACAGATTGTCCTTAATGAGTCCCTTTTCAATAGCTTTATTAAACCCTTAGTGGTGTGTTCTTGACACCATCTGTCACAGCAGCTCTCACCCGAGGGTTGTGCAAAATTCTCTGTTTTGTTTGAGGTTCATGCCTCTGACCTATGCTAAGGTCAGAGTAAAAACAGGACATTAGGGCAACCATGTCCTCCTTGGGATTCATTCTCATTCTTTTAACACATTAATTTAACATGGCTTTGTTTCATAGCTGATGGAGGGCAGTTAAAGCGTTTTTTTGCAGGCAAAATTTGATCCATACAAAGCGAGTTAATAGACTACTGAACATTTTCCCAGAGAGTCATCTATTGACTTTGAAAAGCTGGTTACAACATTAACCGCTTTAGTACAACAGGAGTGTCCTTCACCATTAAGGCATCATCTATGTATTCTGTATTTCTTCAGTAACATTTTGTTTCCTAGTGTTTACCACAAAGCAAAACGTGTGTTCATGAAGATGTAGGTTTGAAATATTGTGCAACAGAAAAGTGAAAGGAGTTGCAGTGGAAAGGCTTGCCCATTGCACATACGAACAATAAAATATGTTTTATGAAATAGGGTTTTGTTTTTAAGATTGATTTGCAGTTTAAATACAACTCTGTGCTTGTATGAAAATCGACTTACATTTTTGCTTAGAACTTGATCAGCATTGCCCAGTTGTTACAATGCAGTTTTTGGTTCTCCTTATTGGTTTGTTATGTTTGCATTTGCTGCAGCTTGAAGATCATGATTATAAATATTTGGACCCAAAAGATATCCGCCTTCCACCCCCGATGCCACCCAGTGAGAGGTTGTTGGCGGCAGTGGAGGCATTTTACAGCCCACCATCACACGATAGACCTAGAAATAGGTAGGTATGATTCTTTTCTCCACTTTAATCACATATTTAAAATTGGATGAACTTTTCCAGTGCATTGACTGGGCATGCACAGTTTTATATCTTGTGCTCGCATTCAGTAAACAATTGGAAAACTGTCTTTTCAAAGGAGTCTCTAGTGCTAACTAACCTACTGTAATTTCTTTTACAACTAGCGATAATGAGGTGTTATTTATATAGCGATTTCTCATCCAACCAACGCTGGTACTCATTTATTGGCCTCAGAAGAATGAAATACTGAGTTGGCCTTTCTGGGATTCGTACCTGCGACCTGCAGATCACACACACACTCATCACAGGAGCGAGTGCTCAACCCACTGAGCTCTTACCAGCTAGCCCTCCTCTGACATACTCTCATCCTCTTGTCTGAATTCCTCACACTTCACCTTCCAAAAGCATCTGCCAATGTCACGTGACTTATGTCATCCCCTAGTAACCACCATCATATTCAGTTTTTATATTTATCCTGCTCCTCTCCACACATGTTCTTCCTCCTGTCCATCTATCTATTTGCTTTTCGGTAGTCCTACATTTCTGAGCCAGGTAGTCATATGCCAGGGCTAGGAACAAAGGAAAAATAAGGTCTGCTTCTTAACAAAAGCCTTAGGGCTGAATCACATTTACAATTTCGTTTTTCAAAATAGTATTTAGCCAATGTTTTTTAAAACCCACTCTTAACCGCTCCGTGATCTATTACGATGGCTGAAAGTACCAGATTGGATTTTGAAGTGGTAGTACCAAGATGGCAAAAACATTGAAATTATAGCACTGCCATCTGTGTTTGTAGTTATTAAAAATGCATTAAAAGTTTTGAACAAATTGGTTTTCTGTTGCAGTGAAGGCTGGGAGCAGAATGGGCTTTATGAATTTTTCAGGGCGAAGATGAGAGCAAGACGCCGGAGGGGGCAGGTGAAGAGTACCAGGTGAGACTAGCTGCCACTATAATAATTTACAATAAATGTTTTGGTTCATATGACTTTCAGCTTTTATTCTTGGTCGCTGATCTGGCTGTATCATATGACATTCTAAATGTATCTTAGTCTATTGTGGCATCCAAAATGACTGCAGTTAAGGAGTAGATGGCCTGATTTTAGTTTTCTACCCTGGCCGTTGATGCTTCCCAAATTTAATCTGATGTCTGTTTGGGGACACCAGGCATTGAGACAATTGCCTTTTCTGCTGCATTAGAAAGGACATGTGAGGTGAAACTGCATCATATCACTTATATTGATGGTCTCTTTTGAACCTGAACAGTGTGTTGAAGGAAATTATGTTTATGAATTGTAGCAAAACAAGAGGCGATGGCTGACGGATTTAGAATTAATCTAAAACTTTGGTATTGCTCGGGCCAACCCTCTAGACCATCGTTCTTTGCCTGCCAAGCCATTCCAAAAGGGGAAGACCAGCTCAAACTGCTTGGTCACATCCCTTCTGCACGAGACCACAAGCATCTCCAAACATGTTTTGGCCTCATTAGTGAGAAGCAGCTTGGGTCTCTAGGCCCATCATGCACGGGACCCACGTCTGGGCATACCCGTCCCACTCTGGGTGACTACAGCAAAACAAAATAGGTGATGGCTGGAAGCTTTAGAATTGATCTTAACCTCTTGTTTTGCTATAGTCACCCAGAGTGGGATGGGTATGCCCAGATGTAGGTCCAGTGAAGGCTGGGCCTAGAGACCCAAGCTCTACACCTCACTGATGAGGCCCAATAAGGCTGAAACGTGTTTGGGGATGCTTGTGGTCTTGTGCAGAAGGGATGTGGCCAGGCCTGATTTGCATATGGTCCTTCCCCTTTCGTAAGGTCTTGGCTGGCGCAGAACGATGGTCTGGACGGTTGCCCAGCGCAATGCCAGAGGTTAAGATTAAGTCTAAACCTTCCAGCCATTGCCTCTTGTTTTGCTAAAGTTTATGAAATTGTCTCCCTTGTTCCTCGTGCACATATTCTAACTGCCACTCAACTTTGCATTTACTCCAGTGCTTCTGATTTCAGTGTGTGGTGAAGTTCTTGCCTGTAATCCTAGTTGTCAGAATCTTATAAACACAGAAATATCTCTGCTCATGTGTGAGGTCCTGGTAAAGATCTTTTCTGGGCTGGCAACTGGTGGGCCACCTGCTGGTGCTTTCATGTGGTTTGACTGTGCCCTTATCGGATTCCGTCGAGCAGCAGGTCCTATCCCCACCTTGCTCTATTTGCCCCCACAATGTTCTACCTGGGTGTCTCTTCCCTTCCTACTTCTGGTCTCTCTCCTGTCCCTCTGCTTGGTAGTACTATCAGTTTACTCCACTATTTTATGGCCTCCTTGGGAAAAAGATGGATCTCCATAGTCTTCCTGTCCTCCCCCACCAAAGGGACATTCTTTGGTCTCATGTGGTCTAACTTACTCCCCCTTTCTTGTGTCTGCCTTGCTTCCTTCTCTCTTGGTAGTATATAATTATTTTCTGTGGGCTTTTCACTCAACACTAACTTTCTTTGCCTCGAACCTACTCCTTCCTTCCAGGATATTCTGGATTCTCGGTTTCTCCCCACTATTTTCCTGGAATCGCTAAGTTTTTACTTCCTGTTCTCCTTTTCAGGTTTCTCATTCCCTCCTAGGCTTCTTGTCTGTCTTTACCCAACTCCAGGTTTTGTCTGCCTTAGAGATGCTATCCTGAGGGTGTCTCATTACCCGCTCTTCCTACTGTAATTCTCCCCCTCTTCCTCACCCTTGCCCCTCCTTCTCCCTTCTCTCCCCTCTCCTGCTGCTATCTCTTCAATTTTACACTTCCCTCTGTTTGCGAATCCTGATTTCTGCTATGAATCCATGGACTTTGCCTGAAAATGCCAGTGGCTCTGCAAATTCCCAACAACTGTTTGTCGGAGTTTCATGGCTTAGAGACCCCATAAGGGGCTCCCGAAAAGGATGTGGCATTCCCAGACATTGACACTGGGAACACAACACAATTCCAATGAACCCACTTTAAATTTAGTGTTCAAGACTTGAAAGGTGATTAGTGTATTGCTAAAAAAATCTACTCCATCAATGCAAGTCAGTTTTTTATATGTATTTAGTGATCCATGCTTAATTGCTCCCCCTTCCAAGTTCGCCAATGAAAGCTGCTCTATCTAATGTAATGGTCCCCAGTGTATCATCTCCAAGAAATTCAGATTATGTAATTTTTACAAAGCATCCACTTGTCTTATTTCTAGATGATTTTGCGTGAAAGTAATTTAGCTTTAAGACTGATAGATTTATGTTAGGTGCAGGTTACTTACTATGAAAGTAGAATCTAATTTATTTCTAATGTTAAAAGTATCCTTTGTGTGTATAGCTTATTTAAAAACAATGCAGGGTCTGAGGAATCTTTGCTGATGTCAGGGAATTAAATGTTGTTGCCAAGTAGAAACTTGGTACCAGTGCTGGAATCTGTCCTTTCACTATAGATTTTTTAATTACTTAACCTAGATTCTTTTTTTTTCTTACTAAGGTTGCCTTCCCGTTCTCGTAGCCGGTCTAAGAGCAGAGGTCGAACTTCTTCAAGATCGAGTTCCCAATCTTCCAAATCCTCTGGCTCGTACTCTAGGTCCAGATCGCGTTCCCGCTCAGGGTCCTACTCTAGGTCAAGGTCCAGGTAAGCAGTGTGAGCCTCATCTTCTATTTTCTAAAAATAGTTAGACAGCGCAATGCATGTCTAACAGTAACTTATGTTACTTCAGCGTTTGGGAAAGATGTCAGGTGATCTCTCTTAAAATTAGTTTCTTACACGTAGGGCAAGGATAGTGTGACTGTAACGCCACTGTTGATGCCTACTTTTTAATCTGAAGAAAACAATTGAAATACTATATCGGGGGAAATAAAGCATAGTATGTGACGCACTAAATGGCAAGTAACTTGTGGGGGGGGGCGGTGTTGTATTTGGTACTCCTTGTAATAGGGATGTCAGCATAGTGGTAACCTGAATTCTAGAGAACTTCTTGGGATCACCCATTTCATGCAGGCCATGGAACAGCTGATCAAAGCCATTCTGAATTTATTTGTGACGTTTTTTCCCCATGTAAATTACAAACCTCAAAAATGCACATTGTGTGAAAAATGAAATATAAGGCAGTTTGTCTTGCTACAGATAAGTAAAGTGCTTGTTAGGGGGATTTATCAGTTGTATCCTTAATCCCCTGTTTTAGCGAGACCACAGCACTTTTTGTTTGACTTCTGGACCTTTTTCTTGCTCTCCTGAATGAGGGGAGCCTTTGTCCCCTCTGTCCCCCTCATTCATCCTTACTGTTATATTTATGGGAACTTTGTTTTACTTGATGGTATGGAGTCGGCTTTCCTCTATCTCTTAAAAGCATCTGTATTAAACGTTTGCAGTACACAGCACCCTTTGTGCAGTGTTGCTGGGAACCTTTTCGGTTCTCCATTTTATATTTTGATTTTCCATAAGAACTACTGTTAAGGAAAGAAGGATACTTTATATCCTTCCTAAAACTTTAACTTATAAGCAATCAGCACACCCCACTGTATGTGTAGTGCCAAGGGGATACCAAATGCCCACCAATGGCCCACTCCTGGCCCCTGCCTGCTCCCTGTCCGCTACCAGTCTGGGTCTGGGGGACATCTCTCCCCCCCACGCTCTCTTGGAGGCTACTAACCCAAGGTCTGTTCCCTCGCCGGATTCCTTTGTTACTCCTCCCCTCCACTGTGACTCCCACAAAATTCATATTTAGCTGTCCCTCCTGTGCTGGATGAATGTGCCTGCATGCCTGGAATAACCTTAAGTAGCTGTCCCTTTGCCCGGCAGGTATGGCACGCCTTGCCTCTCCCTACTTGCGCCCCCCTAAACCCTCAACCCCCTACGGCTCTGTCAGTCCATGAACCTTAGCAACACTGCCATCTCTGATTCCCCGTTCCATGTCATTCCATAGTTGCAATGCCTCCTCTGTGTCATCAAACTCGCCCTGTCCAAAGTCTGATGGCCACACACTTGCCTATCCCACACACCTCTGACGTACATCCACACTCCTTAGCTCATAGAGCTTGCTTACTCATGTAATACGTGCCTTGCCAGGAACCTAACTTACTTGCACAGACTGACCTAGCCTATTATATAGGGAACAAAGGTAGCTCCCTTTTGTTTCAGCCCCCATACTGCTTGTTGGAAATTCAGACTGACCTTCCTTGCTCAGTGCTCCTCTTGCATATTAATGAATCTCCTGCCCCTGTTCAACTTATTAACAAATCTATCCAGTATATCTACTACTCTCCTAGTATACAACGTCTATACCATCCCTGACGGTAGCACTACCCACTATACTACCCACACAAAAAATCTAAATTATGCCATACAATCAGCCAAACCTAATATGAAGCCTCAACTACCACTAACGCTAAATTCATAACCATGCAACACGCATGACCGAAATAATGGACTCCGCTCGAGGCTCGCAAAAATATTTGAACCTTTAACTAGAACCCTTACCTTACCCAATAAAAGATCCAACCCCCACCCTGAAGCCTCCAATTCTACAAAAAAGAACATAGGAAGTCATGCTCCGCATATGACTCTTTCAACCATACTACACCGAGGACCCAGAAGCCTAAAACTCCATTAGTTCCAAAACCAACCAACCATTGCCTAAAAGGAGCACTGTTAAATGCCAGGTCACTCGTAGCACATGCCTCTGAGATAGCGGACATCATCCAATCAGAAAACCTGGACTTTTTGGAAATCACTGAATCTTGGCTTCATGCGGCAGCAGGTCTAGCTCTTTCCTTAGCCATACCCAATGGTTACACCATCCTTAGATCTGACAGAAATAACTCACGAGGAGGAGGAGGCATTGCCCTCATTACCAAAGTGAATCTACCTATCAGACTAACAACTCCGGTTGATATTAAATCATGTGAACGCCTTACAGCCAAGCTCACCATTAACAAAACCCAGACTCTCACGGTTCGTTTGGTTTTCAGACCTCCAGGCCACATCAGTACCTTCGAGGAAGACTTTTCTAACATCGTGTCTAATAACCTTAAAAATACCTCTCAAGTACTAATACTAGGAGATATGAATCTGGGTCTTAATGACCCTAAAGACTCACAGGCAGCTCGTGTGACAAATACCTTAACTGAACTAGGATTTGCTCAGTGTTTGACTCTACCCATATCAAAGGTAGAACATTAGACTGGGTGCCAGACTATAACTGCAATACTAGAATATCTTCCATATCTCCCCAGATCTGGACAGACCACTACATTATCTCCTTCTCCCTAGGCACTGAAAGACCTATTCTTATGCCTGCACCTCTTGCCCCTCTGATTCTCCCCACACTCAATGCTCTCCCAGCCCACATGGCTCCGGATGATTTAGTTAAAGAATTTAATCAAATTATGTCCGCCTCCCTAGACTCAATAGCACCTTTTAAAAACAAAACAAAGTAAACCCAAGGCACACCTTCATTCTTGGTACACACCCCAATTGAAAATTCTGTGGGGAAAAAAAACAATGTGAGGTATCCTGGAGACTACTTCCATCTGAGGAAAACAAAACTAACCTCCATACCATAACAGTTCTCTATAAAAAGGAAATACTCCAAGCAAAGCACGAAACTTAAAATGCTAGAATAGCCCAGGCTAAATAAAGTACGAAGGAACTCTTTGCTATACTTAAAGAGCTTGAAACCCCAATCCCTATGCTGGATAACTGTACAAAAGATACACTCTTGTGCTCTGACATTCAGCATGCACTAGTTAACAAAGTTATGACCTTACAAATGAAAATTGCCAAGAAAAAAGCATCACTAACCAGGACATCCCCCCCCCCCCCCATCTGCCTCCACGACTGATACTACACCGAATAGCCATGACCACCCCCCACGCTTCAGTTCCACTAAAGTTACTATACTTGATACGGAAAAAGTTCTCATCACTCAAACCTTCCAACTGTAAGGGAGATCATTGCCCGGCACAACTCATAAAAGATGCCGCTAGAGACCTGGCCCCGTTCATAACCAAACTGATCAACGCCTCTTTCTCATCTGGTAAAATTCCAGCTAACCTCAAGGAATTGTGGGTGCTCCCACTTCTAAAAAACAGACATTGGACCCAACGATCCACACTAACGTCCTATCACCACTGTGCCATTCTTGTTGAAAATATTAGATAAAATGGCCTACACACAAATCCAAAAACACTTGGAATCTAACTCATTATTGGGCTCATGCCAGTCTGGTTTTCGGTCCCAGCATGGAACCGAAACAGCCTTACTAGACTTGAAGACACAGATCGACGAACTCGGAGACAAGGGGATTTCCGCCCTCCTTCTCTTATTGGATTTATCCGCAGCATTTGACATAGTTGACCATGGAGTACTATGTAGTCACCTCGACACAGCTGCTCACTTCTCAGCGGAAGCCATAGTCTGGATACAATCCTTTCTCAGTAACTGGACTATGAGAGTTTTCTCCCAGACTGCAGCTGCTGACCCCATCCCTATCACTTGTGGAGTGCCTCAGGGATCATGTGTCTTACCCACCCTCTACAACATCTTCACTAAGCCCCTTTTCAATGATCTGGATCATCTGGGTGTTACCTACACAAACTATGCAGATGACACCCAGATCCTCCTACCTCTTTCTGGTGATTATGACAAGGATTTGGACTTGGTGAACAGGATTTACCTAGTCAACCAGGCATGGATGGCTACCCATGGTCTATGCCTGAATGACGGCAAGACTGAGATCATCATCCTGGGCACTACTGCATCCCTCAATAAACTAAGGTCTAACTACTCTGCCTTTAATATTGATAACACTATCTCTGTGGCCAAAGAGGTGAAGACCATAGGATTTTACCTAGACACTACCTTATCCTTCAACAAGCAAGTCAATGCTGTGGCCTCTTCCACAGCCTATACGTGTAAATTGATTAGAGCTAGCAAACCTTTTCTATCAAATAGCAGTTGCATCACTTGGCCCGAGCTCTTATTTTGTCAAAATTGGATTATTGCAACGCATTATTCATAGGTGCTAACAAACAAATCATCAAGAAGATCCAGACCTTGCGAGATAATGCTCTTAGGGCCGCATTAGGAATTGCTTGGAGAGAACCCATCTCCATGACTAGAAGAGCCAATAACTGGCTTTCCACACACGACAAAATAAAGTTGAAGGTTGCGACTTCGATTTACAAATGTTTGAACAATGCTGCACCAAGCTACCTGTTGGAAGGATTCAACAAGAAGTCTTCGACTAGGATCACTAGACTATCTAACACTAATTACCTTGCCGTTCCTAGATATAAGCTATCAAGAATTGGGTGTTGTAGCTACCCAGTCAAGGCACCCGAATTGTGGAATTCACTACCACCCATACTAAGAGTAGATCAGTCCTTCCATAACTTCCGCAAGAGTACCATTAAATGGCTCAAATACTCAGACCTCTAGTATGTACCAGCTACTGTACTGCACCGCGACTGTAAATATTGACTGTAAATACTTGGTTTCAAACTGCACAGTTTACTCTTCATTTTACTATGTGATACACTCATGTTTCTGTATATTGGACTTCCCTATGCTATTGTCACTCCTGTAGTATATCCCCATTTGTGTTCAACTGGTTATTCCTGTAATTTTGTCTGTATAACTAAGCTTTGAATTGTCTTATGCTCTGCGCCCTGATACCTGTGGGTCTGGTGCGTAATACAAATAATAATTACAAAATACACATTAGGGAGGTACCATCACCGCTATGTTGCTTATGCTTAAACGACTTTTTTGAATCGCGCTGGTTCACCCATCTTGAATCTCGACGTTCTCATGCTGGGCTTTTGAATCATTCGTAATCATGGTGGCCCTGAATCATGTTGTGCCCCTCAACAACTTTGAATCATGGTATGCACATGCTGGACTCTTGCATTATAAGGTTTTCATTGTTGACTTTTGTATCTTTGCAGTGCTCACTCGATCTGTTTCTTTGCTCCTTGACTCTGAATTTTGTCAGCTTTGCACCTTCTCACCTTACTGTTTCTCAGTATTCTCTTCCTCAACTTTGCTTGTGCCTTTTTCTCCTCGCCCCCACCCCCTCACCATAACTAATGCACTTGCAGAAATGTCAATAGACCTAGTACGATAGTCACTGTTTGTTCCTCTCCTTTCTACCCCCCCTTCCCTCACCTATTGTAAATGCCCTTGCACTATCTGAAATGTCATCTGGCCTGGTGCGATAGTAAATTACCCATTCTTAATGTCTCAAGGTCTTGTATGAATCTTATTGTATTTTTCCCTTGCTCCCTCGCCTGCCTTAAAGCGCTTTGAAAAACATGTGTATAGGTGCTAAACAAATAAACTATCATATCAAATCAAGTATTCCCTTTTGAGGGGATTGTGTCCTCCGACGTATTCCACATCTATGACAGGTAATAACCACAGCTATGCTATTTTGGAAAATTTTCCAGCGTAGGCGTCCTGCGTCGATGACGTCGATACGCTGTCCCTCGAGGGCCTCCGTCGAGGGTCGACGTCACTGGATGTTGTATATAGGACGCACAGCGCCCGTAGCCTCAGTTCCGTTTTTTCTGCAAACGTGTTTGCTTCGGAATCTCGGTGCGCTCGATTCTTCTACTTTGAAAGCAATGTCTTTGTCTTCTTCTACCCCGAAGTCGGGCTTTAAAAAATGTCAGGACTGCGGTTTGAAAATGTCGATCACGGACCCGCACGAAGGTATCTCGGCGAAAGCCATGCCACCGACGACTGCATTGACTGCCAGTCCCTGACATTAAAGACCTTGCGGGAACGGAAGAAGAAATTAACGGTAAGTAGGGTGTCTAAGCCCCATAAGTTGAAATCTGCGGGGCTTTCGACCGACAACTCGAGGGGCGACTCTCAGTGTCGGCAAAAATCCAGGGGGTCTCGGAGTGCTTCCTGCCATTCCTCTGCCCATTTGAGGCATCCTAGGAAGCGCTGTCACTGGTTGCCTTCCCCGTCCTCGTCGGAAGACTCCGCCAGAAGGCGGTTGACTTGTCCCACCAAGTCTTCGTTGCGGGCAGAATGGGATGCATTCCGCCAGGAGATGATGGCAAGGCACAGTTCCGGCCACGCCTTCAAAAGAAGCCGTCATAGAACGGGCTCGGTCCACCACTCGCATACCTTTGGACTCGGGCGGTCAGTGCGATCATCGGGAGCTGTGGAGGTCCCGACCGGACAAGGAAGATCGCTGTAGCCGTGCCAGATCCAGGTCCCGGTTGTCGACGCCATTGGCGCCGTGTTTGTCGGACGATGCTCTCGGGGCTCCCCCCTCTAGGAAGTGGTCGGTGCCTCGTTCAACGTCAACACCGATTCCCTCGACGCCTTTTGCGGAGGATTTGCCGGAGGTGCCCCATAGGGCAGTGGAGGCTCCGAGGAAGGCTCTCAGTAAATCTGTGAGGCCTGTTTTTGAGCCCTACTCTGTTCCTCCTCCCAGATTGGACTTGTTCCAACGTTTGAAGTATATTTCAGAGGTGGTGGAAGGGTCTGATGAGAAGATGGTTGTGCCTCCTGATGTCCCTGATGACGTTTTGTCTGGTCACAGTCAGATGGAAGAACTCGGTCAGTCCTTGCATGATGCCAGTGGTCTTGACACCTCTCCGGAGGTGGAGTTTGGCAGGCCTGAGCCTGGAACACATGCCGAATCCTCCTATAGGCGTCTCATGTCCAGGGTGACGAATACTTTGGGTGGTCTGTTCCACCTGTTGATTTTGATCAGGATGATTTGACGGACATCCTGGACCAAGGTCCACCCACTGACCCGGTGTTGCCATTTCACATGGCTTTACAAAGGAGGGTAGCAGCGGCTTGTACTGTTCCGGAGAGTCTCCCGGCAGTAGATTTGAAAAAATACCACCCAGCCAGTAGTGACCCCTGCTACTTGTCGACGCACCCTACTCCGGAGAGTTTGGTGGTGCGGGCGGCTACGGCCCCAGCGAAGCAGGCTGCATACCCCACCATCCCTCCTGATGGGGGCAACAAGCGCTTCGATGGTTGAGCGAAGAAGACATTTTCTTCTGGGGGTATGACTTTGAAGGCAGCCAACTCTGTTTGTGCCTTGGTGAAATTGACTCACACTCTGTGGAATTGTGCATCTTTGGCGGCTGAGCATATTCCCGAAGGGGAAGAACGGGATGGTTTTCTAGCCCTCGGAAGACGGCAAGGATGCCATGGGTGAATCCGTTCAGTCGGGTCTGGACATGGCAGTCTGCGTCAGCCGGTCCATGGCTGCGAGCACCGTGATAGGCAGGTTTGCGTGGTTGCGGAAGTCTGTGTTTGCTCCTGATGTGCAATCCCGGCTTCTCAACATGCCCTTTGATGGTGTCCATCTGTTTGGCAGCAAGGCTGACGAGAGCCATGAGAAGTTGCAGACCTCAAAAGCTGCAGCGAAGTCTTTGAGCGCTGCAGTACGTCAACCTCTGCCTTTTTGTCCTAGGGGGACAGCAATGGAGGGGAGGTTCCTTTCGGTACTACTCTACCTTTGGTAGATCAAGGGGAGCTGCCAGTCAAAGGGGCCACCGTAGGAGTACCAGAGGTGGAAATCAAGGTACTCGAGGTGCCAAAGCCGCTCAGGTATTGCCTCCTTGCCCTCGGGCACTGCCGCAGCAGCGTCCGCTCAGTCATGAGGCCATGGCCCATGGTTCGCCGGTTTGGGGGCAGACTTGCGCAGAATCTTGGAGAATGGCGAGCCATTACTTCAGATGTGTGGGTTCTGGAGATCATAACCCACGGCTACTGTCTTCCCTTCTGGCAGAGGCCTCACGACAATCCACCGGAGAAGCTCTCTTTGAAGCGTCCGGATCTGCTCCTTGCGCAGGAAATCCCATCCCTGCTGGAGAAAGGCGCCATATAACTGGTGCCTGTAGCGGAGAGGAACAAAGTATGGTATTCCCCTTTTTATTGTTTCCTGAAAAAAGACGGGTTATTGAGACCCATCATGGACTTGCGTTGGCTGAACAAGCTCCTCAGGAAGGACAAGTTCAAGATGGTGACTCTTTCTCAAGTCCTCCAGGCCCTTCAACTTCAGGATTGGTTGGTGTATCTCGACCTCAAGGATGCTTACTTTCATGTGCCGATTCATCCCAAGCACAGGAAGTACCTGAGGTTCGTGGTTGGCGACTCGCATTTTCAGTTTCAGGTCCTGCCGTTCGGTTTGACCTCCGCTCCGAGGGTCTTGACCAAGCTGATACTGGTGGTGGCAGCATATCTCAGGAAAGGGGAGATTCACATCTACCCCTACCTGGACGATTGGTTGATCAGGGCGCGCTCTCCCGAGCAAATCCTGGATCATCTGTCAGTCACCTGCCACTCAGTTCACAAGCTGGGCTTCTCTCTCAATTTAAAGAAGTCCCATTTGACACCTACCCAGCGGCTCCAATACATCGGAGCAGTGGCAGACACATCCCTGGGGCAGTGTTTGCCTCCCCAGGTGAGGGCTCATCACATTCTGCAGATGGTTGACAAATTTCAACATGCCCCGAGTCTCCCGGCGTTAGAGTTCTTGAGGTTGCTCGGCCTCATGGCATCCTGCATTTTCCTGGTGCCAGAGGCCAGCCTGCGGATGAGATCTCTGCAGTGGGCTCTCAAGATGCAGTGGTCGCAGTTCTCCGACAGGATGTCGGATCCCATTCAGATTCTGCCCTCGGTCGCAAAGGATCTTCTGTGGTGGGCCGTCAAAGGCAATCTGATGGAGGAAGCTCCATTTTGGCAACTTTGGCCGGAGTTGACGATCGTGACGGACACATCCCTCACGGGTGGGGAGCTCATGCCAACGAGTTGACAGCCAACGGCCGTTGGTCTCCGTCGGAGTCCAGACTCCACTTCAATCTGTTAGAGCTGCAGGCTGTCCTGCTAGTTCTGAAGGTTTTCTGCCATCTGTGCGGGGGAAGAATTTCCTGATCATGACGGACAATACCGTGGCCATGCACTACTTCAAAAAAAAGGGGAGGCAGGGTCACTCCCGTTGTGCAGGGAGGCGATGCAGCTCTGGTTCTGGGACATCCAGCAGGAAATTTCGATCTCAGCAGTTGATCTGGCCGGAAACGAAAAAGAGGCGACGGACGCTCTGAGCAGGCAGAGCATGGTCTCTCACGAGTGGGAGCTGGCTCAGGAAGTTCTGTTGGATATCTTCGCCCTTTGGGGAACCCCACAAGTGGATCTCTTTACCACCAGTGTCAACCGGAAGTGCGAAAGATTCTGCTCACAGGAATTTCCTCCAAGAGGAGCCTTAGGGGACCCGTTCGTAGTGGTCCTTCCCACTGCTGTACGCTTTTCCTCCAGTCTCCGTCCCCGCAAGTGCTGCAGAGGTCACAGAAGTTCGGTTCCCGGATGAACCTCATTGTTCCAGCATGGGCCAGGAGAGCATGGTACCCGGGCCTTCTAGACATGTCCATCTGCCCTCCATGCCGTCTTCCCTACCGAGACGATCTGCTCTCTCGGGAAGGGGGGGGTCAGGTTCTCCATCCAGAGGTCAAGTCTCTCAGCCTTCATGCTTGCTATCTGAAAGGTTGAGGTATAAGGATTGGGACCTCCCGGAAGATGTGATGGATTTGTTGCTTTCGGCCAGAAGGCCCGTAAGGAAATCCCTGAACCGTTGTCGTTGGAGCAAGTTCTGTGACTGATGCAGGGTACAGAATGTTCATCATTTCCAATGTTCCATTCCTTTGGTTTTGTCTTTTTTGCTTTCCTTAGCCCACAAGGGCCTGCAAGTGACCATTAAGGGTTACCTGGAGGCGCTGTCTATATTTGAGGGCTCGTCGGAGGAATGTTCTTATTTTAAGATTCCTTTGATTTCACAGTTTCTAAAAGGGCTCACTAAAGTGTTTCCACCGTCGCCTTTCCAGTTGCCGGGATGGGATTTGAATTTGGTTTTAAAGTTCCTGATGGGAGCTCTGTTTGAGCCCTTACATTCTTGTCCGTTGCGACTGTTATCCTTTAAAACTATATTTTTAGTTGCGGTTACTTCCGCATGCAGAGTGAGTGAGTTGCAGGCACTTTCCGCCAAGCCACCTTTCACTTTGTTCCATAAGGACAGGGTTGTCCTTAGAGTGCGGCCTTCTTTTCTTTAAAAGGTTGTGTCGGAATTCCATTTGAGCCAGAAGGTGATTCTTCCAGCGTTTTATCCTCCTCCACATCCTGGTAAGGAAGAACAGAGGCTCCATAGGTTTGATCCTAGGAGAGCTTTGAGTTTTTATCTCTCAAGGATGTCCCGGGTCAGAGTGGACCATCAGCTCTTTGTTGGTTATGCTGGAAGGCGTTTAGGTCAGGCTGTTTCCAAGCAGACCTTGTCCATATGGATCATTTTGACGATCTCTGAGTGTTACCGTTTGGCAGGAAAGGACCCTCCAGTAGGCTTACGGGCCCGCTCTACTAGGGGTATGGCGGCCTCCACAGAGGGGCCTTTCTGATTCACAATATTTGCAAAACAGCCACATGGGCCTCTGTCCATACTTTTGTGAGACACTATTCCTTGGACTCGATCCATGGGCAGGATTTGGCCTTTGGTAAGGCAGTCCTCTATTCTGCAATTTGATTGGGCATTCTAATATTCTAAAATTGTAAATTCTTTTTCCCACCTCCATACGTTGGTACTGCTTTGGGAGTCTGTCATAGATGTGGAATACATCGGAGGACACAATCCTCTCGAAGAACAGGTTACTTGCCTTATCTGGTAACGTTCTTTCGATGGGATGTTCCTCGTATTCCACATCGAACCCTCTCAGCCTGCCCCTCTATAGAATTTCTTATGCGATTGCAGCTTACGTTTCCGCAAGGCTTTCTGCAGTCCTACTGGCAGGAGATTGGTGCCACACGTTCTTGGAAGAAACTACAACTGAGGCTACGGGCGCCATGCGTCCTATATATAAAATCCAGTGACGTTGACCCTCGACGGAGGCCCTCGAGGGATAGCGTATTGACATTGACGCAGTACACCTACGCCGAAAAAATTTCCGAAGCAGCACAGCTGTAGTCATTACCTGTCATAGATGTGGAATACATCAGAGGAACATCCCATCGAAAGAACCTTACCAGATAAGCTAAGTAACTTGTTCTTCTCTCTGCTCCTGTGACTTTTTGGTCACAGTGACAACCCTAAAGTTATGGATGGTGGCAGTGGATGTACCACGCACTGTATTCACAGCCTCAATTATGAAAGGTCACCTATGTTTTGATATATGGTGGTTCTTTCCTTTTTTTGCCATTTCTTATTATAATTGTTCTTATAATGCGCTTAATACCAGCAAGGGTGTGCCTGTGAAGGCAGGAAGCCGGTGAAGAGCCTGAAACTCCACAGTCCTTTGTCTGCCAGAGTGCCTGAATGGAACTATTTCCCACTGGGGGATTGCTGTCCGGTTCTGCGATATCTGCACTGGCTTCGGGTGAAACAGTGTTATAGTTTTCAAATCCCTCTGTTTGGTCCACCGGACCTATTATCAGGTTAGGGCTGACTTCGACCTGGGATAAGTTCCAGCCTAATATTCCTCACCCCACTCTCGGTTCAGGAAATGATCACCTGGTTCTGGTTCCTAAGTTCTGCTTTCAGAGAGTTGGTGGCCGGGCCATCTCTGTGGCAGCTGGTAAACTTTGGAATAGCCTTCCGCTTAAACTTAAACAGATTGAGAACCTTCTGGACTTTTGTCATCTACTTAAAACCATCCTTTTCTGTGAAAACCGATGATGGCTGTGGCCCTGCTGTGTTGATCCTCACGCCCGGATGCCCTTGGGTGAACGTGCGCGCTACAAATTCAGCTAACATAACATTAGATAGCCACCCGCCCCTTTCTGTAAACTGCAGGGAGAGTTTGCAGGGGAGTGAATAGGAAATCCAAATAAAAGGTGAGGTTCCTGAGGAAGAAGTCAAGCCGACCACTGGAACAGAAGATCCGAAGCTGTAGGCAACCAGAGACGCCTGCAGGTCCTTCCAGTAACCGTGAAGCAACCACCGCTGTCCTGACCCCGTTTCCTTATCAGCAGAGGCGCTCCGAAGATGACTCCTCCTTCCATTTGGGTATTGGGTGTTAGAGGAGTTTTCCTAACGTCTTACTGATAGTAAGACTTTAGTAAGCTATCTCAGTTGTTTGTAGATCCCCAACTCTTGGTAGCAGTGTGTACTAACTCAGGAACTTGGTAGAGTGACAGAGCAGTGAAGCTCATCTTAAGAGGAAGATGTGAGCTGTAGGTAAGTACACTGAACCCAGTTAGACATGCACACCAAAGAGGCACTTACACTTATTTATCTAAAATGAATTCTGATGCTTGTTAATCTTAATCACATGCTGTGCACATAGTTTGACACCTAGTGGTAATCGCAGAGTATTGCATCTTTCTTTCGAGGATCGAAAGGGGATGCTGACATGGACGTCACTGTAACACTATCCCGTTGTGACGTGTAGTCTACCCAAGATCCTTCATGCGTCGAGGTCCCTCATTGTATTTTTCCGCCCAACTAGTTGGTTGCCATATGCCGAGCACGTAAGAGTTCATATTGCAGAATGGTTCTTTCATTGTCCCAGTACAGATGGTCGTCTAGTCTCTGACTACTTCTCTTCGATGACTGCTTCGTGGACCCCCTACGCTGAAGACATCCACTGCTGTCTGGCGACTGGTGCATCGATTGACATCTGTCGTCTGTAAGGCCTCGGCCCTCCAGCTAGGCCCTCAAAGTAGGGAGAGTAAGGTCCTGGGTTGATTCTTTCTGGGAATGCATTTCCTTTTCTCCTCTTACCCTTTCTGGTCTGGCTACCGCCTTTCACCTCTGCTATGGCGACGAGTCCTGTTAGGCAAAATTACATGCAATACCCTTTGGGTGCACTACAACAACCCGGATTTCCTGGCAATAGAAAACCAACCTTTGGTATAAGTCTGTACTACACAGGTTGGTAGTGTGGTTTAGTAGCCAGGCTTATCTCAAGAGGAGTCAACGTGAGCTGTAGGGGAGTTAGAGATTCACAGTGACAAGTGTCCAAATAAACTTACACCCAAGGTCTCCTAATTAAACAATTTATTTAACAGTCAGTTTGAATAAGCCTTCTTCAGAAGGGAGCAACACACAAATATATACTTCAAAAATACACACTCTTAGTTTTCTAAATCAGCAAATACCCATTTGGGATGGCTCACAGGCACTACCTACACCCTCAGATGACTTCAATAGCTAGGGTGTTGTGGACATTAATATATATCACTGTTGCATTTAGAATATAATTGAGAGGAGTGTCAAAGAAAAGAGGTTTCAGAATAAGACAAGTGTTCACACAATTATTCTTAATCAGGTAAGTACTTTCAACAACCCCCCAATGCAAAGTCAGTTAACCCATTCCTGGAGGGAAGGGTGTAAACACATAAGCAGAGCAGAGGAGAGGAGAGTCATTAGGGAGCCAGACCAGCCAATCTTAAGTTAGCAAAAGTCAAGGTGAACTGAAGCACTTCTTGTAGGTAAGTAAAATTCTTGCACAATGATTTAAAAATATTTGTAGCAAAAGTAGAATCGCAAGTGGCATTACAAGTGGACTGGCTGTTTGGCTGTAGTGCTGCTGCGTTGTGTTCACGATCACGTTCCTTCATCTGGTGGAAAGCCAATAGTCGGCAAGAGGAAGTATCCGCATTCGTAACGCGGACTTGCTGTAACTTGGGACTAAAGTAATTATTTTCCTTTTATTGGTCTAAACATATTGTTCTAGCAATTGCATGTAAGGTTTTACCTTACTTACTCACTCACTCGAGGCACTCATGTTTGTATTTTCTCTGTCTGTTTCAGTGCCCACTCCCACCGCTGTGCTCCTCCCACCACCCCTAGCAGCCTGACTATGCCTGTAGCCACGCCCCAACAGGAAGAGGAAAAGCATTCAAATACTCTGACCGCGCATCGCAAGTGGCATTACAAGTGGACGGGCTGTTTGGCTGTTAGGGTGGTGGGGAAGTGGGCACTAGATCATATTTTTTTACTCAAACGTAGTGTTGCAAAGGTATTGCTACTAAAATAGGACTGAGTAATGGCAGCTGGTCTTCGTAGCGGCCGCTTAACGGACCTGACCGAAGTTCACATTCTCAAAGTTGATGCTTTGGTATGTAGTGGCAACACCGCATACCCATTATCAGCATCAATTGGTAACCTTTGCCATCCGAGCGAGGTAGATATAATAGCTAATGGGTTATTTACATCTGATAAACTTGACAATAAGAGTTATGCTGATTTATCCACAGAAGCAAAACTTGCGGGAACCAAAGTTTCTTGTAATATGGCTGGCATCACCAATACTCCCTCAAAGCAAAATTGTGTACATAACTTAGCAGAAGGAGAAAATGTTTTGTGTGACGGGACTCAAGCTTCAAGTAGTATAAATGAGGCTATGGAGAGTTCCTATGTGGAAGACAATCGTACCATTGGTACCTTGACCTTGGGTAATGATCTAGCGCCATTTTTTTAATTGAATAAATGTATTAAGGCATCTATAGGAGCGTTAACCCCATTAATAGACAAAAAACTACTATACGACCATATCATTAGTCCTACCTTCCCAACACAACCGCGAACACCTGCTAAGCAATTTGAAAAACTTTTGTCAGACTCTACCCAGCAACCTTTTTCTGGACATGACAAAAATGCACAGGAGGGAAATGATTTGCCGCATATCTCTTCACCACCCAGCCCATACTCTTTTCCGGTGGTTATAAGAATTCTTGACCTCTTAGACAAAGGCCATGATCTCACACACCTAGAACTGCGTGAAATGAAGTCCACATCTAATGAGATACTTGAGAAACTCAATCGTCTCGAAGGCTTTATGTTAGCCAAAGAGACATTTGTCCCGTTGTTCTGCCCCTGTGCCGCTAGTTCCCATAAACCTCCTGGCATTTCAGAAATGTTGACATTAGAACATAAACAAACTCAGTGCCACTTTCCAAGAGGACTTGGAACTTTGTGGAATTAAGGAGGACCAACCACGATTACTGTTAGGGAGAATTCTCTCTTGAGGCTGAATTTCCTAACCTAGTGAGTCCCCCAGCAGCTTTGCTGGATTTCTGGAGTTTTTTTTTTTCTCCTGCCAAGAGTGAGACTCTTTTTCTCCCACTCTTGGACATGATTTATGGTGTTCCTTTGACTGTTAATGTCTTTTATGGGCTATGGGGTCCTTTACTCCATAGGGTCTCATGTGTTTTTACTGTGTGTGTTACACAGCACCCTCCGTGCCATAAAACAGGGGTGTCATAGTGACAACCCACCATAGACTTCATACCCTGGGACTGACTACTGTCTCCCAGGGCATGTAAAGTCACCATTGGCTTTACTAGTCCCAAATTATTAACAGAAACCAGTACAAACCATCATATTGTGGACGTACTGGTCGGGGCAATTCGATTACCCCGGGGTCTGTTAGTCGAGGGGGCACGTCTCCGTCCCCCCTGATTGAGTTTTGGCTGGTGGCAGTGGAAACTTCTTTTTATATTCGACTGCAAATATATCCCTATGGGATTTTTCCATTGTTCGAGGCTACCAACTTTAATTATTTAATTCGCATAGCCTCGAACCCACCGCCGGTTTATTTAATTAATAATAATTCGCCGGTTGGTATTTTTTGCCAGGACTCGATTCTAAAATGGCGTTTGTGTTCTCTTCTGTGACTCCAACCCAAGTCGAGCCCTTTGTTCCACTTTTTGGCGGGCTTCTCCACAGAAGCCTCCAAAAGTGGTGCCACTCTGTCTGTGTACCACAGGGGGTGTGGGAGGGGGTTTAGGCACCCTGGATTGAGTTACCTTGGTAACTCAAGTCGCACTCTTGTGTGATTGGCCCAAGTGGTGAGCCGGCCGGATCACCACTTAGCATGTTTGATTGACAGCTAGGCTGAGTGAATGGGGGTATGCTGCATAAAAGCAGGCCTTTGGGGACTGGAACTTCAGAAGTCGCCACAGGACCTAAGAATCCGACAAGGGAGAAGCTGAGCCGACCTACCACGACGACACCACCGGTGGAGCCCTGCGGAACCGACTCACCACTTCCCGACGACAGAGAAGATCTCCCGGCTGGAGAGGCTTCTTCCCCTGACTGGTGGGCACAACCAGTTTACCTTCTTCTCTTCGCACCCCAGACCGGTTTGTGGTGGAACTGCCCGTGTCAAGCATCCCGGCAGCCAGATAGCCACTTATCACTGGACCGCGAATCAACGGACCGCTCCTTGTACCTGAGAAACTCCGCAGCTGGTTTCTTCCCTGGCAGTGCAACGGACTCCTGTCTTCCTCCCCGACGAGATCCTCTCTTCCCCCGGACGAAGCACCGACTTGCATCCGCTGCCAGGAACAACTGCCCCTGCTGGAGTGTTCTCACCACTTTGAGGTACCGTGTCCGTCAGGCCTCCCTTTCTAAAGATTGCTACAAGGTAATAATAACCCCTTAACCTTCTGGACTGGCCGCCTTGACCCTCTAACTGGTCCCTTTCTTTGGTCCAACTCCTTTTTGAAACGTTACAAGACTTTTGCGCACTGCAACCGTATGACCTTGGACACATTTTGTTTTGATCCTCTTAAAGCTGATCCGGCCTATTGACTCTGAATTCACGGTGTTACTTTGCCTTTCTCTCTTGTTGTGTTCGTGAAAAAGTGTTGGGATCTGTTTCAATTTATTCTCTGCTTTTCTCTCCCTTTTTTTAAAACGTATTAGTAGAGTGCCATCTACGTTAAGCGCTCACCACTGTCTGAAAATAAGTGGGGCTTTACTTAAGACTTGTCTAACATTCTTTTAAGGGAGTGTATATCTTTTAGTGACTGTGTTTTTGAATTGCTTGTTCTCTTGACCTATTGTGAATACTCTGTATACTGCCTAACTCTTCTTGAGGGAAGTCTGACTGCTCAGCCACAGCTACCAAGTGAATCTGTGTGGTACAGACTGCTACCAAGTGGGTTTACTGCCAAACACCTGTAGTCCTAAATCTTTTGCAGTGGTCCCAGAGGGAACTGCACAGGTTTCTGCCTAACAATTACCACCCATATATTTGGCTAATATTTTAGGAACTTTAGGTACTGATATCGAATCCATGAAGCAGGATATCAGAAAGATAAAATCTACATTTGACACAAAGCCTTCATCCCCTCAGCCTAACATTTCGTCTGTATCTCCTGATAGTCCGTCTGAATTCTTCAAAATTATCGAAGAGCAGACGGCAGACGAGGAGAATAAGGCTAAAAGTGATAAATCCTTGTTTATCTCAAGACGTATTAAAAAGAAATCCATCTGAAAGCAAAAAAACGAGCTGAGAAATGTAGAAAAGAGAAACAAATGTTAAAATCCCAAGATCAATTAAGTACTGAAGGTGAAAAGATTGAATCATGAATCAAGCATGAAAGACCTTCCCACCAAGAAGATGACATTATAGATGTAGATCAGCTTTCGGAAATAAGTTGTGCACTACTAGTATATCCATTATCCCCAAAAATTAACACAAAAAAATAAATAAAAATAATGCCAAAGATTTAACAAAAACAACCGATGGGGTCACCCAAATGACCAATCTGGGATTATCTGAAACAGCTACCAAAAATAAATCTAAGAAGATGTTACCCGGAATTGGGATCAGGAACGGGGATTCAGTGACATCGAATGATGATCCTATAAAAACTCAAAATGATTTGGGGCATTACTTCCCATTAAAGGGCCTAAAATCTACCACTAAGGCAGGGATTTTAACCACTAGGCAAGAAATTGAAGAAGAGAAAAGCACTACAACTGCTTCCTCGATACCTAAACCTTCGGGACTTACAACAGCTCCATCATACGTTGACGTATGCTGTCCTGACTTATCTACTATAAAACCAATCCACCCTCTAACTAGGAACAATTATGTTTTTATTTGTGCTCCAGGAAAGCATACAGACCTTAGTCTGTCCGCAAAAATAGATATAATACCTACTACCTCAGTACATAGGATTGAGCAGGAATTGAGGAGTGATGAGCGAACTATTGCTACTAAGTTAAGTCATGACTTCGGACCCATAATGCCATTATCAAAAACACTTGGCCCGTTAAGCAATGCACAAACTCAAGTGAAGAGTGATGAGCGAATTAATGCTGCTGATTTAAACCATAAGCTAGGACCTACATTGCCAGCACTTAAACTACCTGGCCCTTGGAGTAATGAGCAAACCCAAGTTAAGTCATCAGATACAGTATCAATTACTGGTATGATCCAAATCTTAAATTCTTCAGTCGAAAGTGGCGCTCTATCTTCAAAAGTACTAGCAAGAGAATTTAATCTATCAGAATTGAAATATCTGGAGCCAAGCGCAATGAATGAATGAATACCAGCTAGTGTCACGCGCTGACGATCACATCCCTAACCAGACTACCGTCTATAATACTCAGAATCTTGCCCCAGTATCTTTAGCCTCATCGGAAGTAGCTATCGCTAACTTAAGCTTGGCAGCTGGTAACCTGTCTTCTGGCGAACAAAGGTTTAAACAGGATGCACCACCTAGCGATGAGCTTAATATCCTAGGACTGGCAGGCGAGTCCTAAGTCTTGAGGGGCAAACAGATCAATAGAACTCACCTTTTAGAGATATTAGCGAAGATACCACTACTAAGTATGTTAACTACCACGGACTTCGAACAAATTGCTTTGCCACTAGAGAATAACTATAGAATGTTGGGATATGTAGGTAATTCTATGGTGGTGAAATTGATTTGGAGTTGTAGAACTGAATTGAAGAACATGGGTTACAGCCTGCACACTTTCAATTGTGAATCTGATGCTCAAGAGTTCCTTCATAAACCTATTCCAATACCAACAGTGATCCCTTCTGAATCATCTGGAATGGCCATAGAACAAACCTGTATATCTCAGATCATTGCTATGACTGCTGGCAACCAAAATTTAGCATGGATTGAACCGTTAATGCGTTCTATCTCTTCTTTTAAAAATCTTTCGTCCTCAGCCTAGCAAAAAAGCAATCAAGTTTAAACCTAATATCATGGAACTCATGTGGCTACCATGCTCTTCAAAGTTGGCTTTCTTCCTTCTCCAATGATGATAAACCAGATATCATCATCTTACAGGAGACAATGTGTACCTTTGATTTGACTCTAGATGAATATTGCACGATTTGTAGCCATGCGAATAGGGGTACTCTGGGGCGCTCAATGGGAGGAATTGCTATTGCAATAAACAATAGGTTTAAATGCAAATCATCTGAGATTCATCTTTCCTCCCAAGTGGTGGCAAAAGAAATGGATCTGGGCAGCGATCCCCAGGATTGCCTATACTTGTTATCACTCTACTGGAATCCTTTGAAAGTATCCTTAGACCTTATGTTCGACGACATAGATCTTTGTTTGGAACATATTCATGATCTGGCAGCTGTTCCCAAGATTATTATAGCAGGTGATTTTAACTCCTTATGTTTGAATAATATGGTGATGAATTGCAATGTTAACTTGGGGAAGTTGGAAGCTAGGAACAGGGGTTCGAAATGGATTGCCTACTTTGATACATGGAGATATCGTTTGTGAACTACCAGGTAGACGGTCCTAATCAAACATGGAGTCGTGGCATTCATACTTCCAAGATAGATTATTTTGCTATTTCGAATGAGTTGATACACTTAGTTTCTCTGGTGCTGATCCATCCAATTAACCTGAGTGATCATGCTCCCATTCAATTAAATCAAACATATACACATGCTTGCTGTAAGATTAATCATTTGTTGCCATTATATGAAATTAATCGACCTAAACTATCTGTGAGATGGAACTTGTCATTATGTAATCAAATAGCAGAGAAAGTCAGTACTGAGTTCATTAGAACATCATTATGTTGGATCTCGGTGTCTCTTTGTTCGACAAAGAGGAAGAAACAGTCGGAATAATTAACAATGCTATGCAAACTGTTGAAGGTAAATCAATTTCGAAGGGTTTACTTCATATTAATACGTTTGACCATGCTATACAGCTCCTAAAACGGAAAAAAAACAAAGTTGTGCACTGTTAAGAAACTTGTGCATAACTATGCTCAGATCAAATATGTAAAAAATCACATTTTACTAAAGTTTAAAAATAAAACAAGAATTCTGAAAAAAACTCAATCGAATGACCTTAATTGTGAAATTGTGCGCAAATTATGTAGACATGACTCCAGTTATATTTGGTCGAGTATGCATAACCCCACCTGCTCTAAGGTTGCTACTAATGTGAATATTATCCTGGCTAATATATGGGCCGCATACATAAAAGAGAAATGTGCTATGCCATTGCGATTTAAATGTAATACACCTGTAATACACCTGTATTAAAGTCCCTTACGAAATGGGATACTTTGAAATGGTCCTAAACAGACATTATATGGGCAGTTAATAAACTAACTCAATCAAATGCCCCCGGCCCTTATGGCATTCCTTCGTGCATGTATAAAGCCGACCCAATGTTATGGGCAGCGATACTGAAAATTAAATTCGATGTGATCTTTAAAACCGGTAACATACCAGAGCAATGGGGTACGTCAATAATCGTACCAATATATAAGAAAGGCAATGCTCTTGAACCTCAAAACTATAGACCTACATTGCTTATTAATACATGTGCGAAGATTTTTGCAAGCCTTCTTCTCCACGACTTGGAAAAGTGCATTGCCACCAATGATATTTTGGCAAAATCTCAGATAGGTTTTAGGAAGTCAATGGGCACTACGATGAACGCTACATTGATGTCCCATATCATTTCTAGTACAAAAAAGAAAGGAAAATATCCGATCTACATAGCAAGCATTGATCTATCTTGTGCCTTTGACTGTGTTATAAGGAACATACTATGGACTAAATTACTACAACTAGGAATTCCATCAGAATTAATATACTGGTTAATAATGCTGCATTCCAACACTGCATATAAAGTAAAATTATCCAGTGATGGTGCAATCACGGAGGCCATTAGAACTCAGATCGGTTTAAAACAAGGCTGTAATCTTGCAGCTATGCTTTTTAATCTGTACATCTGCGATCTAGATCAGATTTGGAAGGAACTGGGGATGTATCCCCTTAGGCTAGGTGCAATAAGACTACACTGTTTGGCATTCGCCGATGACCTGCTTATAATGGATACTACTCCATCTGGCCTTCAAGCGAAATTACTTGCTTTTGAGAAATATGCCTTGGATTTAAATCTTGTACCAAATGTCAACAAAACAAATATCCTGATATTACATTCTGGCAGGAAATTAAAATCATTTAGGTGGAAAATGGGCTATCAACTAAGCAGTAACTCTTCAATTAATATCTGGAAAGAAAGATTGAATAATAAAGTACATCCATTAAAGAGCCAAATGAAGATCATTTTTACAAGATACTGCCAATTTTCCTTAAGCCATATGCGTGACTTTTTAACCATGATGGTTCAAGTGGTTTTGATTTATATTCTGGATGTGTGTCCTTTTGACTTGTGAGTACTTGGATACTATACAAGGACGTATACTTAAAGATGTTTTAAATATCGCAATGTCTATCCCAAATCGCATGATTAGACACGAGCTAAGCTTAATCTCTATCATGCAGAGTGGTATGGCGTCTATTATCAAATTATGCAGAGATACTAAATCCGCCTAGAAATTGTCTATACCAAGACTTACAACACGCAATAGAAACTAATTCAGTATCCACGATTAAGAGCTTTGAAACTTGAATGAATTTGATATTAGACTTAAAGTAACTTCTGAGGATTTGTGCCTACGTCCTGCCTTCGTTAAGAAAAAAACTATTTGAGGACAATTGGATTCGAACAATTGACCAAATAAAGTCTTACTCTACATACTCCGAATATGCTAAATTTTCGCGGAAACGAATTCCATGCAATCGCTATGTTAATCTATTTCCTTGTCCGATTATTAGGAGATTGTACATACATTTTAAATTAAATCAATTCCATACAAAAGAACGGTGCCAGCATTGGGCAGGAAAAGCAATGTATATGCAAACAACGCAATGTAGATTTCCGGTATGTAAAGAACCCTATGAAACTCTAAAACACTTAGTATTGGGGTGTGGTTACTTTAAAGGTCTACGCACATTTTATCTGGCTACATTTGTTAATCTCGAGTTTACTGACTGTACCGCATTTCTATGGGAAAGACTTATGAACGGTGCACACTACCCATTAATTTTAGCCCTGGGTAATTTTTCAAAAATCATAGCAACAGAACTCAAGAGATTTGAAACCCAAGAAAAAATCAACTAACAAAGATGTAAGATTTTAATTTTCAAAACTTCTGTTTAAAGTATACATCAATTAGAATGCATTTTAAATTTATTGTATGAATATATGTCTTGTAAACGGACAATGATATGAAATGACAAAAATTGTAAATTTTATATTTTTTTTAAATGTGTTTTACGATTTGTATATGTAAGATGTGTTTAACATGTGATAAATATGATTCAATTTTGTAAAGGTTTTTTTAACAAAAAACAAATTTAAAAAAAAGTAGAATCAAATGTAGGGTCACAGGCTGTTAGGCCTGTGAATAGTAGAAGATGCAAGCAACTCTACCAGAGCAACCAAGACTATTCTCAACTGAGATCAAGCAAGGGGGCACAACAAGAGGCAAGTTCTCTTAGACTGTACAGTAACTTTAGGATGAAGAACAGTGCAGCAGATGGCTTCTGTTTCTGTGCAGCTCTGCATATCCTGGTGTTCCTCTGCCTCAGTCGTGGGGACAAGGAGGACTGCTGGGGACTCCTGCACTGCAATAGGATGGGCACTGATCGCAACCGGCAGTCTTCAAACAAGTGGCACTCCTGTGTTTCAGCGCCTCGCATCTACCGCAAATAGCAACACCCCGGTTTCTGGCTGTCGAGATGGGCTTTCTTTGCATCTGGGATCCAGCATTCTGAGGTGGCTCAGGCTCGGTCAGTCCTGCTTCCTGGGAGTCTGAAGATCTTCCTGGAGCTCTTGGACAGCTTAAAAGCAACGCACACTATCTGCTTTTCCTCTCCCTGGCTCTGTTTCCAGCAGTGACTGCAGTGGAAAGTCAACCAGCTTCAAGAGGATGTCCAGGTGGCTTACTTTGGAGTTGATTCTTCCCACCAACTCAAGGGGGGGGGAGTCGTCGTTGCAGGGCTTGTGTCTATTCAGCTTCAGAGCTTCAGCACAGCAGATGGCTTCACCGGGCAAACCAACGGTCCAGGAGTTACAGCAGGCGTCTTACAAGTTCTTCAGATTCCTTCGTCCAGTTGTCGACTCTGACTTCCAAGCCAAAAAGCCTCACCTTTATGCAGGTTTCTCCCATTCATTCCAGCCTAGCTGGAAGTCACCCAGCTGGGTGGCTGTCCTTGCTGGACAGCCAGCCGGCAAATCACCTAAGAATGCATTCCTGTCTCCTGGGAGACGAAGCACAGGGCGTTTCGGCCACCTCTCTCGCTTCCTGCCCCCGCCAGACACCCTAGAGCCAGAGGTGGGCTTCACTCATGAATCCCGCCAAAGACAAAACGAACAAAAGGACCAAACCTGGTTTGGCATGCAGAATAAATCTCAAGAAGGATCTTTCCACAAAGAAATGGCAAAAAAAGACCAGGGCCATTTTGACAAAAATTGAACCCTTGGGTGCTGTACCGTGGCTGCGAGCGAGCCTGCGGTAAAACCACACAACAATAGTAAAACGTAAACCACTGCCACCAGCCATTCATCGAGGAAAGGGTAACACAAAAATGTTACATGAGAAGCTAGACAAAGGGGATACTAAGTAACCCCTCCAGCACCCTATTGTAAGATAGTGTGTGCTGGTTCTAGAAAGTTATAAATGTAAGAAAAGACAATCAAAATCTCGAAGGTAGAGCGGAATTGGCACATTTCTGAGAATTTTCCCTAACCGCACCATTTAAGTTTTGTCGGACTTGCAACAGAAAAAAACCCAGGAAAGACACCAATTGCAAATGCAATAGGTGCTTACCTCGTGACCATGACGAGCGTTACTGTAAGTCCTGCAAACTTTCATCTTAAGACATTAAATGATAGGTGGACGAAGCATTGTGCAGCCTATGCATTGCAGGCAAAAGGTTGTCCCCTCCCACCCCATCTGTTGGCCTCGGATGAGGAGCACTCTAGCAGCAGCCATGGCTCTGACCTGGAGGCCATAGACCTTTTGGCAGAACCCTCCGGTTCCCAGTTGCCTGTTCCGGCCCCGACAGACTGACCACCGGTACTGTTATTGGGATTTCACACCCTGGCAACAGGGGCACACTCGCACCACCAAAAGAAAAGCACTCAACCCCCAGAGCCTCCTCGACGGGCACGTTGAAGCACCAAACGCCAACAGGCCTGCCGAACCTCGCAGTCCGCCCTCCCCGCAATCCTTTTGACCAGGACACAACTGACCAATGCCCAGACTGGGGACAAGATCAACCAGCAGATTAAGGGCCTTGGCTCTCGCCCACTCCCACTCCAGACCAAGACATTATTTGTCTGAACCCGCTTTCCTCGCCTCAACAGAAGCAGCCATCGCCAATAGATGACCAAATGGCATTCAATGCCATCCTAAAGAGGACCGCAGACCACTTTCAAATTGCCACACAGGAGGCTGTTCTGGACTCTGGTTTGTTTAGGACATTCTTAAAGAAAAACCACCCACAAGTCAAGCTGTTCCTCTGCTGAACTCCATAAAGAAGCGCCTTGCTCCTTCCTTACTGTCTCCTTCTCTTACAAGGGCTGTCAACCCTCGGGTTGAGAAACTGTTTCGCCCCTCTCCATCTGACCCTATGTACATTCGAGGCCATGCCACACCAGACTCCCTGGTTGTTACAACCACCAGAAAAAGGGCTGGGGTGTCACCGTCAATGGCAGATAATGACTACAAGAAACTCTATGCCCTTGGCAAGTGTATTACCACGTCTGCAGCCTATTCTACCAGAATTACGGATAATACCCTTCTCGTTAGTTCCACCGATGTGCAATGGTGCCTCCTTCAAGAAGGGCTCCAAGAGGTCCTTGAACCCACGCGATCACGCCTGCTGGCGGTCGTCTCTGAGGGTAGACAGGTGACTACAACATTCTCAAGAATATGCTAGACACTGCTGAAACAGCAGGACGCACCCCGGCACAGAGAACTCTCCTCAATTGACCCGCCTGGCTAAAAAATGCATGTTTCAAGCCAGAGATTCAGACCTCCTTTATAAATAAGCCCGTAGAAGAGTAACTTGTTTGGTAAGGCTGCAGATGATGCATTGGAAATGGCTAAGAAAAGAGCATGACACACTAAAAATCCCTCAATCAGATCACAGCCAAGCCTTTTCAACAGCGGGCAGGTGCAAACTCTTGCCGCTCCTTTCGGAGTCAGTCCTTCTCCAGATCTCCACACGGGCAGTATGGTGCTGGAGGTACCCCATGGTCCGTGCAGAGGCAGAAGCCCCATTCCAAGAGCCACCCCGGCCTCTGCATCAAAATGAGTCGCCAGTCCGGGTCCCGTCCCATGCCGCACCAGTCGGGGGACGTTTGTCATCATTAATTCACACATGGGAGGTGATCACATCAGACAAGTGGGTGTTCAAGACAGTCACCCATGGTTATTGCATTGAGTTCCACCGGCCACCTCGATATCAACCAGAGAGCAGACACCTATCACCAGCATACCTGCAAATCCTGCTGGAAGAGGTGCAGATCCTACAGGAAAAGGGCGCCATAGAAGTCATCCCCGTTCACCAGGTAAACAAGGGTATTTATTCAGTGTACTTCCTTGTACCCAAAAAGGATCTCACCATGCGCCCTGTGTTTAGACTTGCGCCCAGCGAACAAATGTGTCAAACCGCAAATGTCTAGAATGACAACATTGCATGAAGTAATCCCACTGCTGGTGCAGGGGGATTACATGGCAACATTGGACATGAGAAATGCATTCTTTCATATTTCTATGTTGCCAGCGCACAGAAAGTGCCTAAGGTTCATGATGGAGGACAAGCACCATCAGTTCAAGGCTCTTCCCGTCGGCATTGCCTCAGCTCCACGGGTGTTCATGAAGGTACTGGCGGTAGTAGCTGCTCACCTGCGCAGGCAGTCAATCCCAGTCTACCCTTACCTCGATGACTGGCTAATAACAGGGGATTCATACAGAACATGCCTAACAAATACCAAGAAGACGGCAGATCTCCTCTTTAGTCTAGGGTTCTCAATCAATGAGAAAAAGTCCAGCCTTGACCCCAGCCAAGTCAAACAGTTTCTGGGGGCTCTAATTGGGACCAAAGACAGCCTCGCATTTCCCGCAAGTGCGAGGCTTCAAAACATGATGTTCCAGATCCCTCACTATGTAGCCAGTCGCGAGGTGACCGTATGGAAAGCCATGCGACCGTTGGGGATGATGGCCTCCTGCATTTACCTAGTTCCACACGCATGTCTGCGCATGCGCCCCATGCAAGAGTGGCTCTCGAGCCAATGGTGTCAGGCAAGTGGACAATGGGACAATCTAGTGGTTGTCTCGGCAGCCCTCGTTCAGTCTCTGCAGTGGTGGTCAAGTGAAAACCTTGTGCCAGGGAAAACCTTCACCACCCCCGCAGTAGAAGCCACTTGTTAGGGAGAATTCTCTCTTTAGGCTGAATTTCCTAACCTAGTGAGTCCCCCAGCAGCTTTGCTGGATTTCTGGAGTTTGTTTTTTTCTCCTGCCAAGAGTGAGACTCTTTTTTTTTTCTCCCACTCTTGGACATGATTTATGGTATTCCTTTGACTGTTAGTGTTTTATGGGCTATGGCGTCCTTTACTCCATAGGGTCTCATGTGTTTTCACTATGTGTGTTACACAGCACCCTCCGTGCAGTGAGAGCGGTGTCATAGTGACACCCCACCATAGACTCCATACCCTGGGACTGACTACTGTCTCCCAGGGCATGTGAAGTCACCATTGGCTTTACTAGTCCCAAATTATTAACAGAAACCAGTACAAACCATCATATTGTGGACGTACTGGTCGGGGCAATTCGATTGCCCCGGGGTCTGTTAGTCGAGGGGGCACGTCTCCGTCCCCCCTGATCGAGTTTTGGCTGGTGTCAGTGGAAACTACTTTTTATATTCGACCGCGAATGTATTCCTATGGGATTTTCCCATTGTTCGAGGGTACCAACTTTAATTATTTAATTCTCATAGCCTCGAACATACAGCAGTTTTATTGATCTAATATTAATTTGCCGGTTGGTATTTTTTGCCAGGACTCGATTCTAAAATGGCGTTTGTGTTCTCTTCTGTGACTCCAACCCAAGTCGAGCCCTTTGTTCCACTTTTTGGCGGGCTTCTCCACAGAAGCCTCCAAAAGTGGTGCCACTCTGTCTGGGTACCACAGGGGGTATGGGAGGGGGTTTAGGCACCCTGGACTGAGTTACCTTGGTAACTGAAGTCGCACTCTTGTGTGATTGGCCCAAGTGGTGAGCCGGCCGGCTCACCACTTAGCATGTTTGATTGACAGCTAGGCTGAGTGAATGGGGGTGTGCTGCATAAAAGCAGGGCTTTGGGGACTGGAACTTCAGAAGTCGCCACAGGACCTGAGAATCCGACGAGGGAGAAGCTGAACCGACCTACCACGACGACACCACCGGTGGAGCCCTGCGGAACCGACTCACCACTTCCCGACGACAGAGAAGATCTCCTGGCTGGAGAGGCTTCTTCACCTGACTGGTGGGCACAACCAGTTTACCTTCTTCTCTTCGCACCCCAGACCGGCTTGTGGTCGAATTGCCCGTGCCAAGCACCCCGGCAACCGGATAGCCATTTGCCACTGGACCGCGAACCAAAGGACCGCTCCTTTTACCTGAGAAACTCTGCGGCTGGTTTCTTCCCTGGCAGTGCGACGGACTCCTGTCTTCCTCGCCGACGAGATCCTCTCTTCCCCCGGACGAAGCACCGACTTGCATCTGCTGCCAGGAACAACTGCCCCCGCTGGAGTATTCTCACCACTTTAAGGTACCGTGTCCGCCAGGCCTCCCTTTCTAAAGATTGCTACAAGGTAACAATAACCCCTTAACCTTCTGGACTGGGCTGGCCGCCTTGACCTTCTAACTGGTCCCTTTCTTTGGTCCAACTCTTTTTGAACCTTTTCAAGACTTTTGTGCACTGCAACCGTGTGACCTTGGACACATTTCGTTTGATCCTCTTAAAGTGGATCCAGCCTACTGAACTCTAACTTCACGGTTTCTTTGCCTTCCTCTCTTGTTGTGTTCTTGTAAAAGTGTTGGGACCTGTTTATTTATTCTCTGCTTTTCTCTCCCTTTTAAAACAAATTATTAGAGTGCCGTCTGCGTTAAGCGCTCACCGCTGTCTGAAAATAAGTGGGGCTTTACTTAAGACTTGTCTAATATTCTTCTAAGGGAGTGTATATCTTTTAGTGACCGTGTTTTTGAATTGCTTACTATTAGTGCCTGTGTGTTTTTCTAGATGTGGTTTTAAATAAATAATGATCTCTTTTACACCAAGCCCTGGTCAGTGTTTACTTGTTCTACTGTGTTCTTTTGACCTATTGTGAATACTCTGTATACTGCCTAACTCTTCTTGAAGGAAGTCTGACTGCTCAGCCACAGCTACCAAGTGAATCTGTGTGGTACAGACTGCTACCAAGTGGGTTTACTGCTAAACACCTGTAGTCTTAAATCTTTTGCAGTGGTCCCATAGGGAACTGCACAGGTTTCTGCCTAACACCACTCTCACCACAGACACATCTCTGGCTGGGTGGGGGGCTCACCTCCATTAGATGGCGCACAGTGTGTGGTCCCTGGCGGTAGCAACCAGTATTCAAAGCCCTGAAGGCATTCCAAACAAATCTCCAACTGAAGACGGTCCTAGTCCTCACAGACTGTACTACGGCCATGTATTACCTAAGCAAACCAGGGGGCACTCCCTCTCCAGGGCTATCCAAACTGTCACAGAACATATGGAAATGGGCTCTCAAAACCAAGATGTTCCTCCTGTCACAACATGTTCCAGGGGAACTCTATTTAATGTCAGACGGTTTCAGCAGAGACTTCCCACTACCCGTAGAGTATGAATGGCGATTACACGAAGACATTGTTCTCAACATCTTCGCAGACTGGGGCTTTCCAAAGATCAACTTGTTTGCAACTGTGGAGAATGCACAATGCCCAGATTATGCCTCCAGGTACCCGCAGAACCGCTCCAAGGGGAACGGTCTCTGGATAACATGGTCAGGGAAATTTGTCTACGCCTAGCACCCCACCTCCCCCCGACCCTCCTGCACCAGGAACCAGTCAGGATGATTCTGGTGGGCCCTCAACCTTGGCTCTCCCATCTCATGGCAATGTCAGCTAGCTGCAATGCTCTTACAACATGCTGTCGCAAGACAAGGGGGAAACCCTTCATCCATGCCCTCAAACTCTGAACTTCGGAGCCTGGCTCCTGAGGTCATAGCGTTTGAGCACCTCAAACTCCCTCAAAGATTTATGGACATACTCAGGGAAGCACAGAAACCCAACACCTGACATTACTACCCCGCCAAATGGAAACGCTTATCTGGTGTAATGGCAAATGCATCAATCCGATTGAATGCACACCAACACATATTGTCCTGTACCTAACTCACCTGCTAGATTCAGGCCTAGTTTTCAATTCCCTAAAAGTCCACTTAGCTGCACTTTCAGCATACACCACGTTCAAAGTGGATTGTGAACTGCATCACAGTGTGCTACACCCTTGCCAAGAGAGATCTGCCATTCACACCTAGAGCACACTCTACTCGGGGCACAAGGGCTACCATAGCGTTTATTGAAAATGTCCCTCTTGAGTCCATTTGTAAAACAGCAACCTGGAGTTCTGTACGCACATTTACACAACAATATTGCGTAGATGCAAACTCTAGGTCTGATCCTCAGTTGGGACAAGTGCCAAGACATCTCTTTGCTACTGTTCCTTCACAGATCCCTCCTCCCCAGCCCCCCCAACCATCTCTGGGTGCTGCTCGCTAATCTATGCTCAGCATGTGAAGCAGATTAACAAGCATCGGAAAACGTGCATTACTCACCGTAATAGCATTTCTGATGATTGTATATGTTTAAATTCACATGCTCCCACCCTTCCTCCCCTCTTGGAGTAGAAGGAACGTCGACATCTTACACCTTCTCTCTTCTGTGCTCGCCCACGCAGACTAGAAGGCTCCCTCACGGCAGAAAAAACACAATCGGAGGGACATCGACATGCGAGGGATTTTGGGTACACTACACGTCACATATGGGATAGTGTTAGTCACACCCATGATGACGTCCTCTTTCAATGCTCGAAAGAAAGATGCAATACTCGATTACCCTTAGATGTCGGACTATATGCACAGCATGTGAATCTAAGCAGATAGAATCATCAGAAATGCTATTACGGTGAGTAATGCATATCCTATTTTATATTTACACTAGAACACTTTCGGACTGCTTTGTTATATACTACAAAGGACACTTTCACTTTTGTGTTTGTATGAGGTTACATTTGTTGCAACGTTGGAAAGAGATAAGACGAGGGGCGCTGTTGAGCAGCGTGAAGAAATGGCCGTCTAGGCGTAGCTCCAGCCCGACGCTGTCCTATTTGTAAAAGTATCCTGTTGTGTGCCAAAAAACTGGTAGTGGAAAGGAAGAATAGTCGCCGGAAGGTCCAAGAATCGAAGTAATCAGAGGTGTTGGGAATCAACTGTGCACAGACAGAAAATCCAACGGTCCGGTGTGGAGGTGGACCCTGTCTGCGACTCCACAAGCAACCCTCCTTAGGCGACACCAGCCCCCAGCTTGCTGAGGACCATCAGAATTGAAATCCCCTGGTACCGAGAAAAAAACCGACTGACATACTATGTAGAGAGGGGGACAGTAAGAACCCCCAGCGAGACTTGCTAGAGCAGTTCGGTTTGCACAACTAACATTGCGTGCAATCTAGAACAGAAGGTCGGCCGTGTAACATTAAGGCCATGCTAGCTAAGGGACGGATATGATCGGTTTTATTTTTCAGATTACATGGAAATCCGAGGAGCCCTCTCAGAATAAAAGGTCTATATATAAATGTTGCTCCCAACTCTGGCGGGAGCCACAACATCCCACAGTGACAGCTGTGAATGTTGGGCCGGCGCTAGGACCCATGAGTGAGAAGTACGCCTGCCTTTGGTGCCACTGAAATGTATGCTGGACTGATCCACGCTGGTAAGTGCTCGCAGCGAAGGAGTGGGGACGAAAAAGCACAGCGAAGATGAGAATGCCGTTAATATAAGGGCGATTTAAACAGCGTGCACTTAGCTGGGTGCTGCCGGACCTGAGGGAAGACACTCTGTGGCCCACGTGCAACGGCACCATCCGAGATTAGGCGGCAGGCTGCAAGATTCATAGCGAACAGTGCCACAGCCCCGAGACACACAGGACTCCCTCCTAAGAAGCTAATTAACCATCCAGCAACCATAAACCCGAGCGCACTGTGGACACTGGGCTCCAAGAAGCAATAAGGACAGCAGAACATCGCAACCCCACTGGGCCCAGGCAGACAAAGTGCACGTGGAAGGCCATGTCCTGGGGGAAAGAACTATAATAGAAGGTGATCCCAAGGGACTGGGTGCAGGCAGTTTGAAAATATACGTGGGAGGCCACACCATGACCCCTGAGTGAAACAATTACAACCAAAGGTGACCCCATAGGTCAGTCGATACGGCACAGCAGCCTACGCACCACTATATATCCTTCACCTACATGGAGTGACGACAAAGGGAAAACTGAGGAAGCACAGGACTATATCCTAAAACGGTGACGGCGCTGAACCAGGGACATGAGCGGTGCATAACCTAGACCGTTGCACCTCTGGATTGTCCCTCACCAGTGGAAGCACTTCTATTTAAAAACAAGTGGCGTAGGGGCGACGCGGCTTAAGACCAACGCAGTGTATTAATCAGTGGAGAGTAAAATAACAAAAGTGGACCGACAAGTCTGCATAACTAGCAGAATTTGCAGACACGCCCATCATACGGCAACGACACCTTGTCATGAAATAGGCACTCCGACCAATAAAACACTCCTACAATTAACGACAAGGGATAATTGCTAAGCGAGGAACAGACAGTTATTGGACACGGCCCTACTGGTGCAGTAAAGGAAAGCAGAGATACAATATGACAAAGGGTGCCAACAAAAAGAAAGACCCAATGGACTTGTACACCAATGCCATGGCACATACTGCAAAGCAGCCTGAGCAGGGAGGTGGTGGAAGCACTGATGCAATGCCAATGGAATCCCGGGATGGCCAACTGCTGCAACCAATGAAAAATAGGTTTATGTCAGTGAATGTCAAGTTGGATGACATCGTAGCGACAATTGGCTCCTTGAAAGATAAGGTAGAAAAAGAGAGCGGTTGTATAACCGAAGTCAGAATTGGAACAGCAGAAGACAAACTAAACCAACATGATATTGCAGAACTGAAAACGGAACTGGTTAAAACACGGGGTAAATGTGAGGAGGACCTCGAATCACGATCGCGGCGCAATTACGTCCGCATTGTGGGGATACCGGAAATGGCATGCATGGGCCCAATGGAACCATTTGTAGAGAACCTCCTCTAAAACCTGTTCGATACAGCGTCCTTCTCAACACACTTCTTGGTGGAATGGGCATATTGCACCCTTGCTCTGGCGCCCCTATGCAAACCATTATCGCAAGGCTACTTCACTATAGGGATAGGGACCTTATTCTAAAACTATCCAGGGAGAAGGATCCCTGCACTACGAATCCTGCACAGTTCATATAGATCCGGACTTCTCCCCTGGGGTCCAGACACAACAGAGATCATACGACCAAGTGAAAAGGGCTTCGGGGCAAGACGCATTCCATATTCCTTAATGTTCCCAGCCAAACTCCGGATACAACATGGGGTACGCACGCACTTCTTTGAAAATCCAGCTGATGCCTATATGGAGGGTTCCTCCCACTACCACCACGGGATCACAGAAACACAAGCCCAGACAGAGAGGCTGAGGACGCACATGAACACGAGGCGGGTTGAACTACAAATCCTGACTGCGAAAATAAGGCTGGCAGAGAAGAAATGTCAAGAACATAGGCCCACAACATGAAAAATATCATTTGGAAACGGAGTGTGGGCGTGGGACACGTTGTAAAACCGCAATCTGCTCACAGGACTCACCTGGAATACTCTGCAGTTCTGCAAAGGGTACACCATCAAGTTGGGGATGATGGTGAGGGTGGGGGGATGCAAATGAGGGAAGAGGTTGGGGGTAGGGGCTGGGAGTTGCGGAATGTTTTTTGGTACATAATGCAGGTTGGCGGGAACGACATAGGATCTCGCGATGAAAGCAGGTTCTATATTCATGTCAAACACTCTGTCAATGGCAAAACGAGTTGTAATAAATGGGTTGGCCGATAGGCCTGATCTCATAGAACATTAGAGGCATTAATAACCCCACTAAAGCAAGGAAGATAATGGCATATATTGACCGACACTCACCGAAAATATTGATTTACAAAAGGGACAAATGTCACAGGAGTACTAAACGATACCTTTGCCTCTAAATGGGGTGGGCACAGATTGTACACCTCCTATTCATCCCGGTCCAGAGGTGTGATGATACTAGTACACTGAACACTGCCCTTTAACTCACAAAAGGTACAAATAGACTCTGAAGGAAGATCTATAATAGTTACAGGGGAGTTGGTCAGGAAAAAGGTTATACTGGTGATTTCATATGGGCCCAATATAGATGACCCAGACTTCTATAATGGGATTGCAGAGAAGGTGGCAAAGGAAGGAGAGTTCCCCACCATATGGGGCGGGGCCTTTAATACGGTTCTGGGTGTGGTAAGGGACAGAACGTGCACCGCCCAACGGAAACTGTCGAACGCTATTCAGATGGTAAAACAAATTATGGGTCAGTTGGGGGGTGATTGATGTGTGGAGAAATTAACATCCAAATATTACTGAATACATGTATTATTCCTCTGTACATGATGCTATGTCTCAAATTGATTTGTTGCTAATATCTGCAGAATGGACATCTAGAATACAGGGTAGCAAGTTCCACCCACGCACTCTTATCAGATAATTCACCAGTAGAGATGAAACCATTAATGAGAGAAATACTTAGACCTCGCCCTATGTGGATAATGTTATCGTCTATGTTCTCCAGTATGGGGCCTGGCATGGATTCACATGCTCATGAATATTCCCCGTCAGGCTGGGAATCCTCGGTAAAGAAAAAATCAGTTTGTTTCATTTCTGAACTGTCTTTCTACTAGTAACCAATCAATGGTCTCTGGGTCATACTGCCCCCAGCCAATGACTGCCCTCTAACTAAGCCCCTCTGGCAGCCATCTTCAGATTTTTACCGCACGTTCAAGTGTTGGGAGTCCTCGTGCTGTAGCTCTCGAGCTTTTATTGCGTTTTGCGAATTTTCAAAGAGATTTCATCTCATTTTTCGGTCAATCGAGCCTCAAGCTCCACCGTTTCTACTTCCGATCAATGGGGACCCGTTTCAGATTTTTCTATGCCCCTCAAGGGCGAAATGTTCGAGTTTCACTTCTTTGAGGCTTCCGGAAGATCTTTGAGGCTTACCCCACGTGGACATGGCCTAGGAAAAAGGAAACCCGACGCCCGAACCCAAGCTCTTCAGGAGCTGCCCTGGATGAGGACTGCAGAATGTCTTCAAGGAGGATGAACATTTTCAATGTCTCTACTGCCTTCATGAAGACAAAACGCACGTGGGGAAGGACTATGCGTTTTGCAAGAAAATGTCGGAGCGGACGATGAGGGATCGTCGTACCCGCCTCACCAACTGGCTGGAGGGGGAAGAGCCCAGCAGCGGGTGAGAAAAAAAAGTCTGAGTGATCTTCTAAGTCCTTTGAGGGCGCTCTGGCGACGGGGGCCCAACAAAAGGCTAAGCACCGCGAGTCCGTGGGCACCAGGAGTGCCGAACGGTCGGGCTCCTCGGCTGCCAGGCAGGGTGCAATTTCACCGACGCCATCAACCACGAGCCAACGCTCTGGCTCGGGGAAGAGGAAAGCGGAGAACCCGGGTAAGCTTCAGGAGAAGTCCCGGTCGATCCCGACGACAGCCGAGGGGGAGCGAGGCGGTGCCCCCCCCCCCCCCCCCCCAAGGTGAAGGACTCAAGCGCATCCAAGGTCGTGAAGGCCTTGATTCACCCGGCTAAGGCCTCTATCGAGGGAGTCGTGGCGGCCCTGGCGAAGCCTGTGGAGGCTACCCCAGTGGAGGCGACCTCGGGGCCTAGAGTTTCCCTGCCACCATGGAGGGAATCCTCTTTTCAGCCCATCGATAAGACCCCTGTGAAAACCCTGGTGGGAAAAGAGGGGGGGCCCCGGTGGCCATCACGGACACCCATGCAGCCTCTGAAGAGGAACTGGCTTAGAGTCGTAAAGATCCTGAAAAAGAAGTTCGAGGAGGTCTGGTCCCACGGGAAGGATCCCGAAAAGGCGGACGAGGAAAGTGACGGCAGTGGCGATGAGGAACACGTGGAGGCGGAGAATTCCACTCCCCAACCTTCGTGCCTGTCACAGCCAGTCCCTGGACCACAAGACAACTCGGGGGCGATCTTGATGGCGATCCAGGCCTTGTGTACAGAGATAAGGACAAGGTTGCCCTTACCACCAACAGACGACCCAGCGGAGCCTGGACCATCGGAAAGCCCTCCAAACAAGCGGAGGAGAATTCATCCACCCCCTCCTTTCCAGCCTTCTCGGTCTGCACAGCCTTCTACCCCGTCTCCTGAGCCGAGGGTAAAGAGACAGCCACAACGGGGACGGATGACGAGGGTGGTGAAGACGGGATGGACCTTCCATCACCACCTGCTCGGGCCTCCCCGCCCAACAAAATTGGCTCCTTCCACGCCATGATCGGCAGGGCATCTGAGCTCTTCCAGCTCTGCCCCGTGGAAGAGAAGAAGGAAGGTTTCCTCTATCAACGACAGGAGGCCAAAAGGAAGACTGTGTCCTCAGTCCCGTTACTTCATGAAATCTAGGACGAGGGGCTGTTGCTCCTGAAGAACCCATCCACGGCCCCTGCCAAGAGAGACCGGTACGAGAAGAAGTACCGGGTCTGGATTCCGTCCCCATGTGCCCTAGGGCGCAGCCTACCCCGGACTCGGTTGTCTCTGCGGCGGCCAAGAAGAAAGTGGCGGGGGCGACGGCGTCCACTTCGGCATCTCCGCCTGACGGCGAAGGGAAGAAACTGGACGCCATGGGACGACGGGTCATCTCGTCGGCGGCGACCACCATTAAAGCAGCCAGCGCCCTCGCGATTGTGGCCCGCTACGACAGGGAGCTATGTTTTAAGATCGCTGAATTTCCTCCCAGACAAGAGGGCGGAGGCCCTGGAGATCCTACAGGAGGGGAGAGGTGGCGTCGGACCACAGCATAATGGTGGCCGTGGACATTGCCGACACCGGCTTCTGCCAGATGGGCAACAGCGTTTACCTTCGCCGGCGCGGTTGGCTCAAGGCAACAGCTTTCCGTCAAGACGTGCAGACCAGTGTCCTGGACATGCCCTTCGACAGGAATAACCTATTTGGAAAGGCAGTGGACTAGTCGCTGCAAGCCATCAAGGCCGACACAGAGACGGCTCGGGCCTTGGGCGTTCTTCAGCAGCGACGGCCGCCCTTTCGGGCTCCGGAGGCAAGCAAGGTGCCTCCGAGGGATTCGGCGGCAGCTCCTCGATGTACTGCCAAGCGTCCCGCTCCTCGTCGCAGGAGGCCTACAGGGGACGCGGCAAGCAAGGAGAATCTCATGGTCGCCAAGGAGGCCAGGGCGGCAAGGCCGCTGCCAAGCAGGATTGAACCGGCTGTAGCATCGGGCCCCATCCTGAGCACCCCGGTGGGAGGCCGGCTGGCGAACTTCGTCAGCGTGTGGAAGTCCATCGCCACTGACCGTTGGGTGCTGGAAGCCCTGGCCCACGGGCACACACTGGAATTTCTAAGAAAGTATCCCCGTATTCCACCTGTGGCCAGAAAGGAAAACCACGTCCCGCAACTACTACTGGAGGTACGAGCGATGTTAAAGAAGGGAGCCATCAAACTCGTCCCAAAGAGGCTCCGGGGCTCCGGAGTATACTCGCGATACGTCCTTGTAAGGAAAAAGACCAGCGGTTGGCGACCCATCCTGGACCTTCGTCTAAACAATTACATCAGGTCCCAGAAGTTCTGGCTGGTCGCCCTCCAGCATGTGCTCGGACAACTGGAGGAAGGTGACTTCCTATCGTTGCTGGACTTGCAGGACGCCTACTTTCACATCCCCATCTTGTAAAAACATCAAAGGTGTCTGCGATTCGTAGTCCAAGGACGGCACTACCAGTTCAAGGCCCTTCCCTTCGGACTGAAGTCGGCGCCCAGGGTGTTCACCAAGTGCCTAGCACCAGTGGCGGCGCGGCTGCGCCTACAGGGGATCCACGTCTACCCATACCTGGCAACTGGCTCATCCGGGTAGAGCCAAGGGAACTCGCCGTCGAACACACAAGGAAGACTGTCCAACTGCTCACCGATCTGGGATTTTCGATCAACTTCACAAAATCCCACCTGGTACCGTCGTAAGTCGCCCTGTTCCTGGGAGCCAAGCTCGACGCAGTGGCGCGACTAGCATCTCCGTCGGGGGAAAGGACGAAGGCCATCCTAGGCAAGGTGCAATGGCTGTCGACCATGGACGTGGCCAAGGTGAGGTCCGTCAAGTCCCTGCTTGGCATGATGTCCTCCTGCATTTACCTCATACGCCTTTGCAGACTACGGATGCGACCACTTCAGAAGTTCCTCGACGCCCGTTGGATGCAAGCAACTGGCAACTTCGAAGACAGGATCTCAATTAACGAGACCTTTCGGCAAGCGATCTGGTGGTGGGGCACCCATGCGCATCTGACGGTGGGTATGGACTTCCAGACCCTGGCCCATCAGCAGATGGTGACGACGGACGCTTCCCTGGAGGGATGGGGGGGCTCACTCCGGAGATCTCCACGCAAGAGGTTTTTGGCTACCGGAGGAGAGGTCACTACACATCAACGTCCTGGAGCTCCGAGCAGTGTTCTTGGCCCTCGGGTCGTTCCTTCCGTCCCTCAAGGGCAAGGTGGTGAGGATCTTCACCGACAACACCACGACCATGTTATACATCCGGAAGCAGGGGGGCACCCGATCCCCAGCACTATCCAAGGAGGCCCAGGACCTGTGGCATTGGGCCATCGCCCAAGGGATGTTTCTGGTACCCTTCCACCTGGCAATAATAAAAAAAAAACATCGCTGACGCACTCAGCAGGGAGCTGCGCTCGTGCCACAAGTGGGAACTGCGGCAGGATCAAGTGGACCTCCTCTTCCGACGATGGGGCAATCCCCAGATCGACCTGTTCGCGATGGCGGCGAACACCAAGTGCCAGAGGTTCGCCAGCAGGTTTCCCCAGCTGGGGAGCATGGCCGATGCCTTCTCGTTCACCTGGGGCGGCCTGTTCCTGTATGCGTTCCCTCCTTTGCCGTTGCGACTCATCAACCAACTCAAACGGTCCCAGTACAGGATGATCCTCGTCGCACCGGCGTGGCCGAGGCAGGTCTGGTTCCCGGACCTTCTGGACATGTCAGCGTCCCCCCCCCACTCCCCAGTCAAACTGCTGACGGACGCGGATCTCCTCATCAGAAAACCAATACGGCAACACCAACGATAGGTCTCTCTTGGGAGCAATCAAAGGGAACCTGACAAAATTCTGCGAACTGGCAGACCAAGAAGTGAGGTATATGGCCAAGCCCTTCCAGGCTTGCAAGTATGGGGAGGTAGACCGCCCTGGGAAACTGTTGGCGGGAGTGGTCCGGGGGGCTAACGTGGGGTACAGACCATCACCGGTATTGTGGGGACAACAGGCCAGCTGGGAACGACCGCAGAGGCAATAAACAATGAATTTAGGGAATATTGGAAGGCACTGTATGCCAATGCAGATAAAAGCGCCTATGAAGGAACGGAACAATATTTATCTGAAAGCTCCCCAAGGGCCTCTTGGCAGATGTGAGGGTAAATAATTGGCAGGCCGATTGAGCTAAGGGAAATAAAAGACTCCATATATACTTTAGCCTTTGGCAAATCCCCAGGCCCTGATGGGCCAGGCATCGATTTATAAAGGATAAACACAAAAAAGTGGCTTGTTCTGAATGACTGTGCTTTACATCACTCTGAGGCCATTACCTGTTGTTTCCTTGTAATGCACTTGCTTCCACCTGGCAGATCATGTTGCTTTCATGCCATGACTTTGTAATGGACTTGTATATGTTTTTTACGCTGCACATGAGGTCATTGTATCGTTCCTTACCTGCAATGTATATCTGTATGTAACCTCAATTATTAATACTTAAAGTAATGCGCCTAGATACCCTAGGGTGAGATGCGCTTGATAAATCAATTAAACAAACAAAACAAAAAAACGAAATATTATGAATGTAAGGGAATTCTTGTCCCCAAACTCCTCACGGTATGGGAAGAATCACTCTAGAATGGTTGGCTCCCACCATCGATGTCGGAAGCTATCACTACAGTGCTACCCAAACCTGGACGCCCACCAAGTGAGTTGGCGCCATTCCGTCCATTATCCCTAGCTAACACAGATGCCAAAACTTTAGCAAAAACACCAGCTGATGGGCTCCTCCCGAGCATGCAACAACTGGTACATCCGAACCAATCGGAATTCATCCCCACACAATCAATGGAATTGAGCCTTTGACTATTTGGAATCATTTCACAGATCAGCCCAGAGGCCAGTGCGGTGGCGGCGTCACTTGGCGCGGAGAAAGCCTTTTGATTCAGTGTCATGGACATTCCAATGGGAGGGACTTGAACAATGGAAGATGGGTGATAGCTTCATCAGATATTAGATTGTTATATATATTATTTTTTTATTGATTTGTTTTGGTTTGTTCTAAACCTTTACAAAAGTGCTAAGAACTTTTTCACAATCTTAAAAGCATTTACAAGAACAAAGAAAGAAATGAAAAAACAATAATTCTGATCTTTCTCAAAGTACAAATTTCACCAGCATTGAGAAAAATAACAATTCTATACAGCGTCAAACTGTGTGTTCTATGACTTGAAGATAAACTTTTAACTTTAACAAGGATCTTACGCAATCTACTGTACCTTCCATCAAACATATAGAAGTCACAAGCATCAAGAGAGATATTCATACTAAACAACGAAGCAAAGTATAATAAAGGTTCAAGTTATGTTGATACATTTTCATAGTGATCCAAAAATCAATGTGAGTCCCTGGATATTTAAGACACAAAATACAAAATATCAATAAAACAAAATATTAACATAGATCGCAAACATTTCTCAAAAAGGTTACTTGTATACTTAGATTGGCAGTATTGTCATGCAACGTTCTGTTCTAGATGAATTCTCTTAACAGTTTCAGTTGAGCATACAAATTGCGCGAAATAGTCAATCCTTTGGTTCTTAAGTGCTGGACATATAAGAAGAATATGTTGCAATGATTCGACAATCCCCTCAGATTTACAAAATCGGCGCCATAGCCAATCCTCAGAACTACAGTTTTGATGCACTTAATTTGGTTGGTTTGGATCACATTAAATCTAAAACGCATCAAGTCATTGTATAGCCTCCTACAGGGATATTTCTTTAGATATCCTTCCATAACCGGTTACCATTTCCATGTTGAGCAGGCATGTTTATAAAATGTAGTCTCTAAAATTATGTTCATATTGTTCTGCCAATCAAAGCCCATAAGACTTTCTTTAATTTTACTAGGTTTATTAAGTATTGATATGACAGACATACCTAACTTACTAAGACATTGCATTGTCTCCAGATGCATGGTGTTTATGAAAGGGTTAGTAGATTCCTTGTCTGCACACACATATAGTTCGCCCTCACCAGACATTTTACATTTTCTCCATAAAAACATTCTTTTCCAGGTTACACAGGTTGAAAGGGATTGAAGGCCGAATTAATATTTTATCAATTAAAACGGAAACCATTTAGGTAAAAAACAATTGCACCGACCTCCACATTTTTCACTCGAAGTACTTGAAGCAATCCATAAATTCATTTGAAAACAGTTCCATACCATACACTAATCTCGGTATCACGTTCATAACATAAAATTCACTAAGAGGTACCATGGAGAATTTCCCAAATTTAGTTTCTATAGAACGCATTTTCCTTATTGCAACTTCCGCGTTTAGTTTAAGTTGACTTTTAATTAGGGCAATAGAGCCAACCCCAGAAAAGTGATAACCCAAGTATTTAAAAGCAGCTTGAGATCTAATCAGTTTGCCTAGGCATGACCAGGAAAAGGCACTTTCCCTCTTGTTTGGTCTCCCGAAACGAACGATTATTGTTTTAGATGGATTAATTTTGAGTGATAGATTAGATACAAACCTCACAAATACTTTTATTAGTCGTTGAAGACCCACCTTTGTGTTATCTATTATTAAGAAATCATCTGCATAGGCCATCCATGAGAAACTAACGTAATTCAATCTGGGGGAAGCTAACCCTTTATTGGTCAGTGCAGTTCCCGCACCACTAACATATAGATTAAATATAGTTGGTGCCAGCATGCAGCCCTGGCGTAGGCCATTCAGTATTTTGAATTCTTTAGAGAGATGAACTTCAGAATTTAGGCAGACTTTCAGCCTGGTATTAGAATAGAGAGCGATTACAATATCTAGAAGATGTCTTGTCATATCAAGATCTCTCAATAACTGCCATAGAGTATTTCTATCGACAAGGTCAAAGGCCATGCTTAAATCCATGGACGCAATAAAAGTAGGCCTTGCTCCTATTTTCATCGATTTGGCAGTTAAGCATTTTAGAATTAGACCACCACAATCTGTACCGATGTTCTTTTTAAACCTAATTTGTTTGGGGTCCAAGATGTGATTATTCGAAATCCATTTTTGTATCTCAAGAAGAAGCAAGAAGGCAAACAGTTTGGACTCGGGATCTGCTATGGCAATTTGCCTATAACTAGAGGGGCACAGACCGGAACCCTTTTTGAACACAGGTATGACAATCGAAACTCTCCAAGATTGTTGGATATATTTAAAGTACAAGATGTTTTCAAACAACAAACAGTATTTTGGCCCATGATTCTGAATTTAACTTCAATAGTTTCTATAGAATGATCTAAGGACCAATTCAATCCCTCATCGATCTTCGTTCCCTCATTCGACTCATTATTTGTGTAAAGCTTGGAGAAATAACCTAACCATATGTCTTCTGTGATGGGGTTCGATGTTGCATCTCTCTGAGGTCTTTCTAGCTCGTTGATCAAATTCCAGAAATTAAAGGAATTCGCTCCCTGTAAAGAGTTTAACATTGCTTCTCCGTCCAATTGAGATCGACACCCTCTATGATTAATTATCCAGTTTGTATACCTTTTTGTTTAATTTTTTATTTCATAGTCAAAATACTGGTTGCTGGTAGCCCTGATTTGTATAAGTGTCTTAGTTCTTTCCTCAGCAAATATTTACGGTCATGTACCTCAGTATCAGTGTAATGGTTATGCGTTGTGTTGACCCTATCCTCTTAAGTGAAATATCCTCCAACTTTGAGATAGTAGTTGTCATATAGTGTGTAAAGTTAAAGGCTGAATAATGGTCCACCCGTTGATAATGTGACAGTGCGTCATCATCTCTTACCATAGTGGTTGTAAATTGTACAGTTTATTTTCTAGGTCTATTTGATTCCATTACACTTAATATTTGACAATATACTTGGATTGTAAATATTGACCGTTGGTCTTTGAAAATTAACCAATATTTCAATGGAAAGCATACAATGGTTACTACTTGCTGACTCCTTTGTTTCAAATTTCCCCAGGCGATTCACCAAACCACCTGAGAAGAAAATATAGTCTATTATTGACTTATGTCCCCCCCTCCCCCAGTCTAAGCTGTGTCCCCAGACAAACATCAATATAACAATCAGCATTCATGTCCCCGGCAGTAACGAGCTGCCCCCCTGGGTTCTCTTTGATCCATATTCAATAGAGGCACCCAGGCTGGTCAATGCATTCTCTAATTGTTGATTAGACTGTTCACTAGGATTCCAATATACCGATATTCCAATATACATTCACGAAAAAAAATGAAATACCATCTTCTTTGATAGGATACCACAAGAAAAAAATGGGAAAAGCGCCATTCGCCAGTTTTAGTTAATTAGTTAGAATCTTCGGCTGCTATAATAAGACCAGCCCTTGGACGGCCCTTATTAGCACCATGTGCACAGAGTGTTGACAAAATAAAACCTTCCCAACACAGTTGCTCTCTGGACCACGACTCTTGAATGAGAATAAAGTCAAATTGGGCCAGATCTAACATCAATTTCTCATTATTCATTAGATTGAAGCAACCTCTCTTATTCCAACTGAGTATCTTTAAACTGTTTTGAGAGCTAAAGGGGCTTGCCCAGCTGTTTCAGCATGTCAATTGACTCCCGCAGAGACGAGGCCGGCCACCTCCAATCCTGTTTATCCGAATTGGATTCCAGGTTGGAGTTTGACCTTTCTTGATTAGATTGGTAACCCCGATCATACCTTGTTGACTTTCGGGCATTTGTTTGGGCAATAGACATATAAAGTTCTGTTCCACGATGTCAAAACCTCAACAATTCTTCTTCTTTCAAGAGAAGTGACCTCACCAAGGGGGAGGGTATAACCAGACGTACATAGTCGTATCTGCATTTATGAATAAAGACGACTAAATGTCTTCTGACTTCATTAAGCTTAACTCGGGAATGGATGCAAATAAGGAGAGAATATAGGGTCTGTTCAGGATATGTTACGATGTCATTAAATAGTGATCTCATAATCAACAGAGGTAGCTCGGGGTTGACTGGCTTTCTCAAATCTGTATCCTGATTGGTTGGAGCCGTCAAAACCCACCCCCAGCCCACCTAGCACTGGAACGATATGGGGCAGCCCCTACTGACCTGAAAGCTGTTATTCTTGAAAAGTATGTAGATTTAGGCCCGTTAGACCCGGTGTGCACAACGGTTAATGCATGGCGGCGGATACATAAAAGACTGAACATAGATACACCATACAATGTTAGAATAACATTATGGAATTGCCCCAAGCTACCACCAACATATGATCCGGATCTACAGAAAGCCGTGGACCCTGAGGGAATAATGGGGCTGGGGGACCTGTTTCCGGGAGGGACTTTTGTAACTCGAGGAATTCAGGGAGAAACTAGGGGATAACCCTGTCATATTGCTGCAGTATTTCCGCATACAGGCGGCAGTTTGCCACAAATGGCCATCCTTCCCACAAGAGCCCGAGCCTTGTACGTGAACAGAAATGATAATAAAAGATGCCCACAGGACTAGTTTCCAAACTGTATGCGTCAATTCAGATGGGTCAACGGCTCAAAATAAAGCAAAACTTAAATGGGAAAGAGACCTAGAAATAACCATTGACGAAACCAAATGGCAAAAATACTGTTTGTTAACCAGAGAGGTATCCCTGAACGCCATACTGAGGCTTATACATTTAAAAATATTTAACCAATTACATTACACCCCAGCGAGGGTAGCGCAAATTTATCTTGGCACAACAAATTAATGTATTAAATGTGGGTACAGGGGTGGCAGACTCAATGTATATGTACTGGAATTGTCCAAAGATTAAAAGATTATACAGTTTTGGCGCGTGATATCAGGGGCATTGCATGATATGACCAGAATTCCCCCGCTACTCTCACACCTAAGTATCTGCAAGGAGACAGATAAAGTTTGTTTGTTTTATTCATTTATAATGTGCACTGGACCTGAGGGTAAGAGGGCGCAGCAGTAAAAGTATATGCGAGGCATAGGTTACATAGTTGCATAGTTACACGTAATGCTAGCTATATATATATATATATATATATATATATATTAGAAAAACGAAAGTTAGCCTAAAAACTGCGCTCTGCCTCATTAATGAGCTGGTGCTGTCGGGCTAGAGCGGGATAGGCTCTACAAATTCAAAAACATGTCAGGAAAGGATGCAGGATAACCAGTTTGTTACCTCCACCTTTAACCATAACTATGCTTTCCTGACATGTTTTTGAAAATATATATATATATGTCGTAGCAGTGATACAGTTGGTTATATACAGAGTTATACAGTTTAGGTTACATAGTTACATAATTACAAATGATGCTAGGGATACATACAGGTCGTAGCATTGATACAGTAGATTATATACATATTATTCTGCAGTTTACAGGTATAACGACAAAGGTGAGGGGGGAGGCATTGGCTAGTTGATCGATTGCTTCAGATGATTGATGTAGCTAGATCTGAATTTAAGGTAGGATTTCTCCTCACGTATGGTGTGGGGCAGTGAGTTCCATGCTTGGGCCGCCCGGACGGGGTAGCTAGCGCCACCAACCTTGGTCAGTTTGAATCTAGGGATGAAAAGTGTGTTGGCATTGGAGGTTCTCGAGGGTCTGGAGTATGTTCTTTCTGTAAATCTATCTGTTAGATAGGGAGGAGCCATGTTGTTCATGGCTTTGTGTGTAAGGGATACAAAGAAAGTAGTACTGCTACTGAGAAAGGTTCGTCCTGATTGTTTGTCATTGAATAAAGCATGACCCATTTGTACTATCAAGGAACCTTAACTGTGTTTACTAATAGATTGTATCTTAGATAGATTGACCCAAAAAAAATGTCCAGAAGGAAAACCCACATACACTACAAGGGCTGTGAAAACAAATGACTTGTATTGAAAACACATACTTTCAAATATATACAAAGCATTTTTTTCCTTTTGATTACAAACAAAAACAAATCGTATTTACAAAAAAACAATGCAACTCAAAGTAGAGAAAGATCCTAAAATGGAACATGGAACATGTAACATGAAAAAAGCAAGAAAAAGACAGTGTTTAGAATGTGCAAGGAATATAGCACATATCTGTTAGTCGACAACTTGTATTCTTTAGAAATATTTTTGTGAAAAAGAATTCCTGGGTCGTTCCAGTAGTCTTAGGACTATCTAGTTGGGTGGGTTCTATCTAGATCCCAATGAACAGATGTCTGTTCTGGTAAGTTCTATTGGGACAAAGTGAACCCAACTAGTTGTATGCCCACGTCGCAGGGGGTATATTGGTGGAGGTTCCACATCAAAGTGTAACAATAAACATGCAGTATTGTCTCACTGAACCATAATAAATTGGTTCAGAAGTCCCCCTTGCTTGAAAAATGATGTTTCGGAGGCCATGGCGTCCATCTTATAACCAAATTTGAGGGACGTGGAAGCCACCTTCTTCAGGGCGATTGAGTGACCCCACAGAAACCTTGTGGGCACACTCTTGATCATACAGGCTCCCCGGTATGGGCGTAGCGGTATGCAGGACTGGTTGCTGTGCTTCAAACGAGGTAGGAAGACGCAATGTCATCCACCCGGGTCCGAAGTGTGCTGATTACGCTCCAGAAGTTTAATGGTGAAACTCTGGGTATGGAGGTTTGTTTGGTAATCCGAGCGTTCCTCTGGGATAAAAAACCGAAGCTGGGAGGGCTCAATTGGTAAATTACTGTGAGTACCTCGTAATGTGTTTCTGAGAAGAGTGTGTGCCGTGTGCAGAAATTAATCTGTATAATCTGCGTGTGTAAGGGAGGCAACTTTCAGTAGGATTTTGTCTTGGGTCGACAGCCAGTTGTTGTTGCTCCTTATTGTAATATGTGATCGTCTAGAGATACCAGGAGCAGCTCTCAAGGCATTGTTTTGTAGAATTTATAGTCTGTGTGGGATGTGTTTGGCTCCAATATATAAGGCATTACAGTAATCGAGTCTAGATAGAACGAGGGCTCTAGCTAGAATCATGCAGTTGTCATTAGAGATGAAGTGTGTACCTGCTCTGATGAGCTTACATGTGTAAGCTGTGGCTGAGGCCAGTGAGTTCACCTGTTTGTTGAAGGAGAGGGTGGCATTTAGATGGAAGCCTAGAGTCTTCACTTCCTTCACTTCCTTGGCTAATCCCATCAATCTCAAAGGCAGAGTAATTCTGTGTCATGACCACTTCTTTCAAGGAGTCAGGACCTACCCAACATCCTTGGAAGCAGGCTCATAACATGTCTTATCGGCACCAGCAAGTCCCAATAGGGACCTTTTGGACCTTGTCCTGGCACCGGTGGTGCCAGGCTCATAGTAAGGATCCGTCCCGGCACAGGAAGCGCCGGGCTCATATCAAGTGTAAAGGTGCTTGGGTGAACCTACCTGGAGCAGACCATGCTGCTTACTTACCAGCAAGATGAGGCTTTACTCTCTTCTGGCAGGGACTACTTTTCCTTCTGGGTAGGGCAGGCAGCACTCCCTGGATCATTGCTGCTGGAACCCTTCTGGAAGCAGGAACTCTTTTACCTGGGCGAGGCTGCTGTGGAAGAAGACACCTAAGCACTCCTATGGGCTATTTAAACCACACCCGATTGGTACCACATGCTTCGCGTTATTCTGCATCTGCAGCAGGACGCTCACCGTGTCAGCTCCAGCGAATCTTCAGCTCCGGATCCTGTAATTACAAAAATTACCTGCTGGGAACCAATCTTCAGCGGCTCCTGCGAAACAAAAGGCACAGGTTAGACAAAGGCAAAGTTAGCGCTTCAACTCACCCGATCCATCGGCAGCATCCAAGACGTTTTTTCTGCATTTCTCGTCCGGCATCGGGCCTGCAAAGACAAAGAACATTGGTTAGTAACGCTTGGTTACAATACTGCTTACCTGTGTTGCGCTTGCTCCAACCTTGCTCGCACTGCATTCCGGCACCTGTAGAGACAAAAGGGGACATTAAGGTGCATTCTACGGCCCCAAAACAGCCTTCCTACTTACGTGCCTTCGAATTCATCATCTTCTTGTTATGCTCTCTGCCACGAATCGGGGAGAGCATCTTCTTTGGCATCGACAGCATCTGAAAAGTAAAAGACATAGACATTAGGGAAAAAGACATTTGAAGAGAGCAATCTAAAGAGAACTTTAATACTTACAAGTCACGCTCGTGCAGCAAACGGCGGCTTCGCTCTCAACTACCCTCTGCAATCAAGAGGCGGAACTCACATCCAGTGAAGTAACTGGATCCAGCGCCCCTGCACAAGACGCAGGATGGAGAGCTCAGCATTCACTTACTTAAGGTGAGCACAACAATCACCCGAGTACCACGGGAAGAGAGGGAGAGAGGGGCTAAGAACTTCTCCCAACCTTCCAGCCACTAATACCTTGATTTTCCACTTGCAGACACCTCACTCTGCAGGTCAAGCTTTCGGTGAGGAAGGGGTCCAATCCGGGAGCCAAACGAATCCTACGCCTAACGTTGAAGACGTTTTCACCGCCCAGTCAAGACCAGCGCCTCCGAGGGAACCAGGTGAGCGTTACATTCTGGCCTAGTTTTTTTAGGTTGGAGTGTATGCCCAGAATGATTAACTCTGTTTTGTCATCATTCAGGCATAGACTGTGAGTAGCCATCCATGCCTGGATGATGAGATACACCCTATTCACCAAGGCCAAATCCTTGTTGTAGTCCCCAGAAAGCTGGAGGAGAATCTAGGTATCATGTGCGTAGTTAGTGTAGGTGATACGAAGAAGGTCCAGATCATCAAAAAGGGGCTTAGTGAATATGTTGTATAATGTCGGAGATGCACAAGAGCCCTGGGGAACTCTACATGAAATGGGGATCGGGTCCGCTGCGTTTGAGGGGGAGAACACCCTCATGGTCCTTTCGCTGAGGAAAGATTCAACCCATATTATGGCTTGTTTGGAGAAGTGTGCAGCGAAGCTGAGGTGGCTACAGAGGACTTTATGATCTACAAGGTCGGATGCGGCCGAGAGATCTAAGAGTAAGAGGAGAGCTGTTTGACCTTTGTCTCTTAACTCAGCAATTTGAGCTTTCAAATCGATGAGCAGTCTCAGTCCCATGTTGTGGCCTGAAGCCGGACTGCCTTACTCCTAGTAGTTTGTGTTTTTCTAGGAATTTTTGGATTTGGGTGTATGCAATCTTGTCAAGGATTTTTAACAGGAAGGGGACTGTTGTGATGGGAATGAGGGGGTCTAGGGATTTTTTTTTAGTAATGGCAGTACCCATGATTGTTTTAACTTGGACGGTACGGTGCCTGAGGTGAATGATGCATTTAAGTGTTTAGCTATGAAGGGGGAAAGTTCTCTAGCGGCATCTTTTATAAATTGTGCAGGGCACAAGTTACCTTGGCAGTTGGATGGCTTAAGACAAAGGATGTCTTTCTCCACCTCCTGGATAGATGAGAATCTAAATTGGGTAATAGTGTTTTGCAACATAGAGGTTGGGTTTGAGTTAGATATAGGAGGCTGATTAAGTGCTGCTTTCTTAGCCGCTATTTTATTTTGGAGCATGGTAACTTTGTTGGCCAGAGCGTGTTTTATCTCCATGCACCAGGCTTCGTCTTTAGTGCATATATCTGGGATGGGAGTAGGCGAGACTAGTTCCTTTAAGATAGCAAACGGCTCTCTCATACTAGAGTTGGCTGAAGAGATACGTTTATTATGAGTTAAGTTTGGCCAGGATGATTTCCTTTTTGTATTGTGAAGATAGTTCTATTGGTTTGTTTTTGTGGTCTTCTGAAGGGGTGAGTCTCCAGGTGGATTCACAACTTCATTTAAGTTGACGGAGATCTTTCAGTTCGGGGGTGAACCATTTATTCAGGTGGGCTTTAGGTTTGCTTGGTCTCAGCTTTAGAGGGGCGATGTTATCAATAGTAGTTCGTAAAAGTGTCCATTATAATACAAAGGCTGTTTATACTGGCGCAAAAATGTATAATGATGAAGTGGAAATCTAGGGGGGGCACCAACGTCCCAGGAATGGTTAAGGGAAATGACATTTGTAAGTGAACTGGTAGAGGGATATACTTGGACGATCAATGTGACGAGTAGACCAAAAGACATTTGGTGCCCATTTAAGGCATACCTTGCCGGACAAGGACATCATCAAACCTGAAGTAATATACTTGAGAAAATTATGATTTGTAAAAATTGTATGTTAGAGGTGGTAATTTGCTGTAAGTGGGTGGTCCGTGAGTTTACCTGCTAACCTGCAACTTAAATAAAGAGTAAAAAAGAAAAAGAAAGGGATAAGACAATGCTATTGTATTATCGGTAATGACACGCACACGCGGTTCGTTGCGGATTAAATTTCTTACTGTAAATCTGCTAACACGTACAAGAAAGTAACTTCAAGGAACACATATGGTTAGAGTAACACTAGTCTGGCTCAAGGTGCTAGAGAGGGTTTCTTTCGCACAGCAAGTATTTTAGTCCAAAAATACAACCCTAGATAAAGGCAGTTCATAGAGGGCTCAAAGTCTTGACAAGCAGAAAAATATGAAGAGTTCCTGTGGATTTCTTCAAGTCTGTAGTCTTTTAGAAGCAGCAAGTTAATAACTTACAATGGAGATCCTATTTAAGGCGCGATGAAGAGACATAAGTAGGGGTTGCCCTGGACACCTCTACGTGCACTCTGCAGCGACTTCTGGAATTAGGTAAGCAATACCTTTTAATCACAGTAGTACCTTGGGTTAGAAGAACATGTTTCTTCTGGATGCTCTGCGACATTGCTGCTCTGCACCCAACCTCTGGATTCCTTGGTCTGATAACTGAAGGCAGGACACTGGACGAGGTCTTTCAGCAGCGGTCTCCAGGGAGGACCTGGGGCACGACTTTCAACAACTTCTTGGTTCACTCTGCGGTTTTGGCACCTTATCGTAATATGTTTTCTGCAGCACCAACAAAGGATGCAGATCGCCTGGTCAATCTTCTTCACTTCCTGCAATCCCCCGCTCTGATGAGGGGTTCTGGGTGGATCTCTGGAGTGTCCTTAAGGGCTCAGCAAAGATTTGGACGGATTCGGCTTTTCCACGACAATGCACTCAAAATTGGCAGCAGGTCTCCTTGTATTGAGGTCCCGCAGGTCTGGAAACTCCTAGGACCTTGGGAGATAACTCGATTCAAAGTTAGCCTTGGGACTGGTTGTTCCCACCAGCCAAAGAGGAGTCGTCGTCCTCTTCGGAGTTCCTCTGTTGCACAGAAAACAGGGTCAGGATGGCAGTGATCGCTTCCTGGTGTTGCAAAGGGTCTGCAGGCGTGACTGGTTGTCGTTTTTTCTGGTTACTTCAGCTTCCAGTGGTAGACTTGCTTTTCACTCCAGAAGCCTAACCTTTATACAGTTCAGCACACCACTCCTCTTTAATCTCTCAGCCTTTTACAGAAAGGGGCGTTTGGCTGTCCAATTGGGACAGCCAGACCCCAGGTGGGAGATGGTACTATTCAGGCACTCTGGCAAAGTACAGGGGGGTTGGGGACACACCGTCCCTACTTCCTTCCTGCCCAGACACTCCGGAGCGTAAGCAGGGGACACCCAAGGGGTACCGCCAGAGGCAACACACACACACACACACACACACACACACACACACACACACACACACACACACACACACACACACTCTCTCTCTCACTCTCTCACACTCTCACACTCTCACACTCTCACACTCTCACTCTCTCACACTCTCACTCTCTCCTACACTCTCACACTCTCACTCTCTCCTACACTCTCACACTCTCCTACACACTCCTACACACTCACTCTCCTACACACACACTCTCCTACACACACACACCTACACACACACTCCTACACACACACTCCTACACACCCCATGGTAGAAGGGCTGACCAAGAACAACCATGCTAGTAATGGCGATAAAAGAAGGGAGGCCTCAAGTTGGCACATGGCTGCCCCTATTGTGCACTGCCGAGGCTATGGACAAAAATTGCACAATAGTTGGTAGAACACGTCCACTGCTACCAGCCATAACTAGTAGATTGTCTGTGACTAAAAATTCACAGGAGCAGAGAGAAGGGGGGGATACGAAGTATCCCTTCGACACTCCACATAGGGTGGTGTGTGCCAATCGCTCAGGCTATAAGGTATGAGGAGAGGTATTAAGTATCTCTCTATCCTTAAGAACTGTAGTTTACTTGAGGACAAGAAAAATGATCTCAAACGAGAACCCTAAGGGTCCGCCGCTACATTGCCCATAAGGATTTATGTGCTGCAATACTTAACTATAGATGCCTTTAAGAGCTATGGAGCAGACAGACTCCATAGTACAGGTTGAATACAAAGAATAGTGTTCTAAATGACAGAGTCCATAAGAATGAATGAGTGGAAAATGGCACCATTCACTCAGGATTTAGAGAAAAAGGTCCAGAAGTCAAGCGAAAAGTGCTGGGGGTCTCACTAGGAGAGGGGATGAAGCATACAAATGATAATTATTCCTAACCGTGGGACCAACCAGCCCTGAGACGAACTGCAGATCAAGCCATCCCCCGAGTTGCTGTCACCTTCCAGGGCTGCAAACCGCAAATACCAGGGGACCTCTGACCTATTTGCAGTGCAACGTCTTTGCGTGAACAAATCCTCCCAGAACATTGGTGAGCTCCAGTTGGACCGCCAGAGGCAAGATTGTGTGTAGAAACCCTGTGGGGGAGACTACACCAGCCTTGTCCTCTTGGCAATAATAGGTAACCCAACCTTTGGTATAAGTCTGTACTACACAAGTTTGGTAGAGTGACTGAGAAGCCAGGCTGATCACAAGAGGGGTCAATGTTAGCTGTAGGGTTGCAATATAGAATTTCACAGTGACAAGTATCCAAATAACACTTACACTCAAGGTTTCTTGATCAAATAATTTATTAAACAGTCGGTTTTAAAATAAGCCTTCTTTAGAAGGGAGTAATTGGCAACAATAAAAATATACTTAAAAATACACTCCTTCAGTTCAATAAAGTAAGTGGATACCCTTTTGGGATGGCACACAGATTTCCTACACCCCGAGGTGACTTCAATGACACTGTGGACATTAGTGTATCACTTTTAACACTGAATGGATAATACTGAAGTTATGGCAAAAAGGAAAAGGATAGGGAGGGAAACAATGGTTAATAAGTTTATCAAACGGATAAGCACTTTTGAACGCCCCCCCACCGTGCAATGTAGATTAACTGTTTCCCAGCTATACAAGTAAGGTATGTATGATTTTATGGGGGAAGGGGGTAGTTAAGGCACAAACTCGGAGGTCAGAAGAGTTTTCAGGGAGCCAGGACAGCCAATGTCAATTGAGAAACTCTAGGGGAGCTTAGGCACTTCTTGAAGGTTTGTAAAAGTCTTGCACAATGTTACGTTTTGTTGAAAAAGAAATCGCTGTTGGGCCACAAGCTGGAAAGCTTGTGAAGGGCAAAGCTGCAAGCAACTCTGCAAAAGGCAGCAACTACAAGTCTCAACTGAGAACAGGCAAGCTACACAGACAAGAGGTAAGTACCCCTTAGTTCATGGTACCTTGGGTCTGAAGAAATGGTTCCACCTGGCTTCTGTTCCTGTTTTAGTATGGCAGATCCTGTTTCTGGGCCTCAGTCGTGGGGACAAGGGGGAGGATGTCTGGGGACTCCTGCACTACGATTCGAAGGTTGGTGCAGCAATGGGCAAAGTTCAGATCTGCAGCACTTTGCGGTTCTTGGATGCCTTGTGGACTTTCCTTGCTTCGGGGCCCAGCACACTGTTGAGGTGGCTCACGCTTGGTCAGCCCTGATTCAAGGTAGTCCCGATGATCTTCCTGGAGCTCAGGTCTGGCTTAAAAGAAATGCACTCGATTCTGGTGTTCCTGTCCCCTGGCACTCGGTTCCTGCAGCGGCAATGGAAGTACAGCTAGCAGGGAGATGATTTCCCAGTCTAGTTCGTCTTGGGGTTGATTGGTCCCACCAACCCAAGGGGAGAAGACGTCCTTTGCAGGGCTTCTCTAGTTGAGGCGAATTGAGAGCTTCAGCACTGCAGCAGGGCTTCACTGGTCCATGAGTTGCAGCAAGCTTCCCTTCCAAGTTCTTCTTCAGATTCCTTTGTCCAGTGATGGACTCTGCCTTCCTTGCAAAAGACCTCGCCTTTTATGCAAGTCTCTCCCATTAATTTGCAGCCTAGCTATCCCTCACCTAGCAGGGTGGCTGTCTTCCATGGACAGCCAGCCAGCCAATCACCTTTGGGCGCATTCCTGTAACCAAGGAGACTAAGCACAGGGAGTTTTCAGGCACCTCCCTCGCTTCCTACCCTGTCAGATACGCTGGATCCAGAGGTGGGCTTCACCAGTGAATCCTGCCAAAGAAAACTAACAAAGGGGCCAAACCTGGATTGGCGCGCAGACTAAATCTCGAGAAGGACTTCTACAACAAGAAATGGCAAAAAAAGACGACCAAGGCCATTTTGACAAATGGGCTCCGATGGGTGCTATACTGCAGCTGCAAATGCAGCCGTGACAAAAACACACAATGGTAGGAAAAAGTAAACCACTGCCACCAGCCATTAATTGTAAAAAGAGTAACATAAAAATGTTACATGAGAAAGTAGACAAGGGGGATACTAAGTAAATCCTCCAGCACTCTATGTAAGATAGTGTGTGATGGGTCTACCAAGTTACAAAAGGTAAGTAAAGTCAGTTTCACTTTACTGGTCTTGGAAACAGTAGTTTGGCACAGAGAAGGTTTTTAAACCTTTGGGATGTCTGAAGGACTTCCCTGTGCCACTGCACTGAAGGTGCTGTGTGTCACAATGTAAAATGATGACTCCAAAACCAAACGAAACCGTGTTCAAATCGAAGTAAAATACATGAGTGGAAAAAAGGTCTCTCTCTCCAGGATAAAAATATAAAGTCCTGCAAAAGGGCTGGGGGCCTCTAAGGTAGAACGGTATTAGCACATTTATGAGAATTCTCCCTAACACCACTCATCCAAGTCCCCTCACTAGAGTGCAGGCCTGCAGAATCGAGGAAGATCGGGCGACATCCATTTTCTGTTGGAGCTGATAAAAAGGCACTAAAACCGCAGACTGACATGGGAGACTGGAAAATCCTTGCTGAGGGTCCTTTCTCGCTACTGCTTCTGTGATATCCAATTCAGAGTACTTCCTTTCGTCACCAGACTGAGGAATCATACCGGGTCCGTCGCTGCTGCACAGGAAAGAATCCAGCTGCATTTTTCAACCACCCTAAGGTACTGTGTGGCTCAAGGAAAAACTTAACTCAAGCCGAATAGTCGCTCCATTGTGACTGGAATGCGTTGCCAGGTGTTTGGGTGTCCACCCATACCTCTTGCCCATGCTTAACAGCATGCGCGCTTTTAGTGTGTCCTTTGCAGGGTCCTTATAAATTGTGTTATCCTACTAAAGCATTTTATTTAAGTAACAAAAGTATCCACTTTGCCTTTTCTGCTGCTGCACAAGACTTTTGCTCCCATCCTACACTGACTTTGATGAACTCTTGACTAGTTAAGGATTTGACCGCTAAAACATTAGGAACCTTAAAATGTGTTGCTGACAAATATATAACTGGTAATAGTGCTGCATAACCCTCCTTTTCCTTCTTACAGACTTTATCTGTGTGACTTATAAATGAATGGAACTGTCATTTCACTAACAAATGTGGTTGTTCGACACAGTAGAATTGTCGTTTTCAGTAACAATTGTATGCGCGTGCAACTCCTATTGAAGCAGTCAACTATAAAAACTATTGTTCATTTCTGATGCTTCTTAATCTGTTTGGAATTGCATGCTCTGCATACAGTCCGACATCTAGTTGTAATCGTGGAGTATTACATCTTTCTTTAGAAGATCGAAAGGGGACGTCAACATGGCCATGACTAACACTATCCCTAACGTGACATGTAGTCTACCCAAAATCTCTAGCGTGTCGAGGTCCCTCATAGTTTTTTTTCCACCCAACTCAACTAGTTGGTAGTCTTATGCGGAGCTCGCAAGAGTTGATATTGCTATTAGTCACTTCTTTGTCCCACGACCGATGGTAGTCTAGTCTTCGTTACTTCTTTTCGACTACTTTGTTGACTCCTACGGCGAATACATCCACTGCTGTTCGGGACTGATGCATTCGACGTCTGTCGACCGTGTGGCCTCGGCCTTCCGGCCAGGCCCTTACAGTAGCGAGAGTGGGGCCCTGGGTTGATTATTTTTCGAGAATGCATTTCCTTTTCCCTCTCTTTCCCTCTTTGGTCTGGCTGCCATCTACCTCTGCTATGGAGAGCACACCATGTAAATTGTGTCCGTCGTGTAACGGAAAAGTCCCCTGTAGAGACACCCATTGCATTAGGTGTTTACCTCGTGACCAAGACGAGCGTTCTTGTAAGTCCTGCAAACTCTTTCGTCCCCCGACGTTAAAGGATAGGTGGACAAAGCGGTGGGCGGCCTACGCAATGCAGGCCGCAAGTTGTTACCCCATTGGTGCTGTCGCTTCGGATGATGGGGACGCCAGTGACGGCCATGGCTCCGACCTAGAAGCCATAGACCTTTCGGTGGAACCTTCTGGTTCCCAGATGCCCTTCCCTGCCAGACAGGCCACCGGCAATGTTATGGGGAGTTCACACCCCTGCGACAAGGGCACACATGCACCACCTAAGACAAAACGCACAACTCCTAAGGCCTCCTCGACAGGTATGTCGAAGAAGTGTGAAAACGCCAACAGGCCTGGCAAAAACTACGACTGTGCCTGCTGATCCTCGAGGTCCAGCGCCCTCTCCGCAACGGTCTTCTCGGCATGCAACTCGGCTTTCCTCTCACAAGGGCATTCCCACAAAAACCTGTACAGCTACCAACACGTCATCCAAGGGTGCACTAGCACCTAGGGTTTTGGCGTAGTCAGCAACCGCGATGACTCCTTCAGGCATGCGTCGAAACTCAGCATTCAGCCAACGGAAATACGTGCGAGTCTCGCTGCTTTTATTTCGGTAGCTGAACAACCTAGGGGCACCCTCTCTCGTTGAGTTTTCTGAAGCCCCCGCCCCCCAGCCTCTCTAGGGGTTTATCAGGTAAATCTCCCCCTTCTGAACAGCCTTTTCCTCCTCCAGACCCCTCTGCTTCATCCGTATGGACTAGGCAGAGGTTTGAGAATTATATGGATAAGATGGCCCAATTCATTGACTTCTCTGATAAATAGATTACTCCCAAGAGGCCTAGGGAGGAAGATTCCTGCCCCATTCCACCAAAGCTGCAGAAGCTGGCTTCCTGTTCCTTCATAAATCCATCAAGTGGAGGTCTTTGATTATGCAGAGCAAGAAGAGACATACAAGGACAATCCTTTTGATCAGGACAAAGCTGACCAGGACCCAGACTGGGAGGAAGATCAGCCAGCAGATCAGGGGCCTTGGCTCTCACCCACTCATACCCCAGACCCAGACATTTAATTGTCTAGACCCGCCTTCTTCACCTCACCAAAGGCAATCGCCACCAATAGATGACCAGGTGCTTTTTAATGCCATCCTAAAAAAAGCTGAAGATGATTTTCAGTTTGCTACACAGGAGGCTGTCCAGGACTCTGACTTTATTGGGGACATTCTCAAAGAAAAACCTCCCACTAGGCAGACTATTCCACTTCTTAACTCAGTAAAGAAACTCCTAGCTCCTTCTTTGTCTCCTCCCCTTACAAGGGCAGTCAACCCTCGGGTTGAGAAGTTGTTTCGCACCTCTCCATCTGACCCCCTCGAATATTCGAGGTCATGCCAAACCGGACTCGCTGGTCGTTACAACCACCAGAAAGAGGGCAGGGATGCCACTCTCCACACGTGGGCTCCCCGGATACAAATTGCAAAAAACTCTATGCCCTGCCGAAAATTATTGCAAAATATGTGGCCTATTCAACCACGATTGCACACAATACGACCCTTCTTGCTAGTTATAGCTACGTACAATGTGGCCTACTCCAAGAAGGCTGCCAAGAGGTCCCTGAACCCACGCAATCACGCCTGCTGGCATTCGTCACTGAGGACATAAAGATGACCCATAATATACTAAAGTACACGCACTTGGGACTCTATTCAAGAGGCACGCCTGGCTAAAAAACTCAGGCTTCAAACCAGAGACTCAAGCCTCGCTGATATCCCCATAGAGGAGTCCAACCTATTTGGTAAGGCAGTCGATGATGCCTTGGAGACGGCTAAAGAACTAGAGATGCTGAAATCTCTCAGCCAGATTACAGCCAAGCCTTTCCAACAGCGGGGAGGCTCAAACTCTCGTTCCTTTCGAGGTCAGTCCTTCTCCCGATATCCCCATGGGCAATATGGCGCTAGAGGTACCCCATTGTCCTTAGACGAGTTTCATCTGGCAACAGCCAGTATCAGCAAAGAGGGCAGCACAGGGGCATGGGTAGGGGCAGAAACTCAAGAGGCTCCCCGGCATCCACATCAAAGTGACTGGGGAGGGGATTACATCAGACCAGTGGGGGCTTAAGGCAGTCACCCATGGTTATTCCATAGTTTCACCGACCACCTTGATATCGCACACCAAAGAGCAGACGCCTATCACCAGCACACCTGCAAATCCTGCTGGAAGAGGTGCATATCCTTCTGGAAAAGGGCACTGTAGAAGTCGTCCCCAATCACCAGGTAAACAAGGGCATTTATTCAGTTTACTTCATTGTACCCAAAAAGGATCTCACCATGCATCCCGTTAGACCTGCGCCCGGCAAACAAGCGCCAAACAGCAAATATTCCGAATGACATCATTACAGGAAGTAATCCCACTGCTGGTGCAGGGGGATTGCATGGCCACATTGGATATGAAAGATGCATACTTTCATATTTCAGTGTTGACTGCACACAAAGTACGGAAGGTTCATGATAAGAGGACAGGACATGCACGATCAGTTCAAGGTTCTTTCCTTCGGCATTGCCTCAGCTCCACGGGTGTTCAGGAAGGTACTGGTGGTAGCAGCTGCTCACTTGCGCAGGCAGTCCATCCCAGTCTACCCTTGCCTAGACAACTGGCTAATAACGGGGTATTCGTACGGAAGAAGCCTAACAAATGCCCAGAAGACTGTAGATCTCATCTTCAAGGTTCTTGAACCCTTCTGGGGTTCTTGATCAACGAGAAAAAGTTCAGTCTAGACCCCAGCCAAGCCAAACAGTGTCTGGGGGCTCTAATTCGGAAGACTGCCTCGTCTTTCCCTCCAACGAGAGGCTCCAAAACATGCTGTTCCAAATCACTCACTATGTAGCTACTCGCGAGGTGACCAGGTGCAAAGCCACGCAACTGTTAGGGATGATGGTCTCCTGCATCTACCTAGTTCCACACACACGTCTGTGCCCCATGCAAGAGGGGCTTTCGAGCCAAGGGTTACAAACCAGCAGGCAATGGGACGATCTAGTGGTTGTCTCGGCAGCCCTTGTTCAGTCTCTCCAGTGGTAGTCAAGGGAAAATATTGTGCAGGGGAAAACCTTTACCACCCCCGCAGTAGAAGCCACTCTCACCACAGACGCATCTTTGTCAGGGTGGGAGGCTCACCTCCTTCATCAGATGGTGCACAACGTATGGTCCCCAGCGGTAGCATCCAGCCACATAATCCTATTGGAACTCCTAGCAGTGTTCAAGTCCCTGAAGGCATTCCAAACTCACCTCCAGGGGAAGACGGTTCTACTCCTCACGGACAGTACTACGGCCATCTATTACTTAAACAAGGGGGCACTCACTCTCCAGGGCTGTCCAAACAGTCACAGAATTTATGGAAATGGGCTCTCAAACACATGATGTACCTGCTTTCACAACTCGTTCCAGGGGAACGCAATCTTCTGACAGACGTACTCAGCAGAGACTTGCCACTACCCGTAGAGTACGAGTGGCGATTGCACGAGGACATTTTTTCTCAAGGTCTCTGCGCTCCTTGACCTAGGAAGCCAACAGGGATCGCTCCAAGGCTTTCGGGGAGTGGACACTGTCGTCATTACGGACCGCAAGGTGGCCTGTCGACCTCCAAGCAAGATTGAACTGGCCAGGACGTTGGGCCCCCACCCGTGCACCCAGTTGGAGTCCGGCTGGCGAACCTCATTGGCGTGTGGGAGACCATCTCCATGGACAGATGGGTGCTGGACGATCTCACCCATGGACACACCTTGGAATTTCACCAAAAATGTCTGCGAATACCACTGGTGGCCTGCCAGGAAAACCCCATCCCTCAGCTGCTGCTGGAGATTCAGGCAATGTTACAAAAAGGGACGATAGAGCTGGTTCAACAGCTGGAGGCCCTTTCTCGACCAACGACTCAACAAGTACTTAAAGTCCCATAAGTTCAGGATGGTCACGCTGCAGCACATGCCGGCCAGCTGGAGGCGGGGGATTTTCTGTCGTTGTTGGATTTAGAAGACACATTTCCACGTCCCCATACAAAAAGGACACCGCAATTCTGTGCGCTTTGTCGTCCAAGGGCAGCATTATCATTTCAAGGCTCTTCCCTTTGGTCTGAAGTCAGTGCCCAGAGTCGTCAATTGCTTTGCGCCAGTGGCGGCCCACCTACGACTACAAGAGATCCGTTTTACCCTTCCTGGACGACTGGCTCATCCGGGCCAGGTCACTGGACATCGCCGTCGATCACACAGCATGGACCGTCCGCCTGCTGACAAAGCTGGGGTTCTCGGTGAATAATGCAAAGTCCTGCTTAACTCCATCGCAGGACGTGCTGTTCCTGGGATCCAGGCTCAACACAGAGTCATGCTTGGCGTCACCGTCGGAGAGGATATTGGCCATCGTGAGCAAGTTGCAACGGCTGTTGGCACTGAAGGTGACCACAGTAAGGACCATCCAGTCTCTACTCGGCATGATGTCGTCGTGCATATACCCGATTCGCTCTGCAGGTTGAGGATGCGCCCACTGCAGGAGTTTGACGCCTGTTGGGTCCAGGTATCCGAAAGCTTCCAGGACAGGATCCCACTCGAGGAGTTCTGCCGAGCGATAAGATGGTGGGGCATGCGCTCCAATATTGCTGGAGGCACGGATTTCAAAAGCCCTCTGTACCAGGAGACAGTCATGACAGATGCTTCCCTGGAAGAATGTGAGGCCCCACCGGACGTCTTCACACCAGAGGCCTGTGGCTGCCAGACGAGAAGGCGCTGCATATCAACGTTCTGGAGCTGAGGGTGGTGTTCTGGGACCTCAAGTCATTTCTGCCGTCAGTCAAGCGCAAAGAGGTGAGTGTCTTCACGGACAATACCACCACAATGTTTTACATCCGGAAGCAGGGGGGCACCAGATCCCCAGCACTCTCCAAAGAGGGGCAGGACTTGTGGCACTGGGCCGTTGCCCAGGGGATGTTCCTCATTCCGTTTCACCTGGCGGGAGTGAAGAACAATGTTGCTGACTCTCAGCAGGGAGCTATGCTCTTGCTACGAGTGGGAACTTCAGCAGGATCAAGTGGACTACCTCTTCCTCAAATGGGTCAGTCCCCAGATTGATTTGTTTGCGATGGCGACAAACACCAAGTGCCGGAGGTTTGCCAGTAGATTCCCCCAGCTGGGAGAGCATGTGGAGGGGGAAACGCAGTCTCATTCCCTTGGGGAAGGCCTGTTTCTGTATGTGTTCCCTCCATTGCTGTTACTTCTTTGAGCCATCAATCAACTCAGACGGTACTGGTGCAGGATGATCCTCGTCGCACCAGCGTGGCCGCGGCAGATCTGGTACCCGGACCTTCTTAGCATGTTGTCGTCCCCTCCAGTCAAGCTGCCAGTGGTCGCGGATCTTCTCGCCAGGGAAGGAGGTGCATTTCTGCACCACAACCCGGGTGTTTTGAACCTGAAGGCCTGGATCCTGCAGCATTAGGGTTCGGGGGTTACAATCTTCCGACAGACTGCACGGAGATGCACGCCAAGGCCAGGGCGGCATCTACTTTATAATGCTACGGACCCAAATGGAAGCGCTTCTCAATTTGATGTCGTTCGCAGAAGATCGACTCTCTGAGGGTCACAGCCCCTCAAGTACTTCCTTATTTACGGTCATTGGCTAAATCAAGGTTCATCTGGCGGCTATCTCCCGCTACACCAGATTTCCGGGGCAGTCTTCATTGTGGTTGCACCGTCTATTTAAGGAATTAATCAAGGGACTGTTCCGCTTGTTCCCGCCGGTGCAGGCTCAGGCCCTGGTACTCCATGTGGTGCTGACTAGGCTCATGGGGGCTCCATTCGAACCAGTGCATTCAGCTCCGCTCAAGTTTCTGTCGTGGAAGACAGCTTTCCTCGTTGCCATGACCGCTGCACGATGAGTGGGTGAGATCCAGGTCCTGTCATGCAAGCGGCCTTACTTGACTTTTCACGAGACGAGGGTGGTGCTGCGGACGCACCCCTCTTTCATGCCCAAGGTTCCGTCCGAATTTCAAATCAAATTTCCCTTGGTGTTGCCACCTGTCGTTTTTCCCAACGCCTTCGTCGCCGGCTGAAAAGACTTTGCACTCGCGGGACGTAGCTACAGCGCTGAAGTTTTATGTGGTCCGCACAAAGGGTTTCCAGAAAACGTATCCTCTTTTTGTGAACTTTGGTCCTGTTAACCATGGGAAGGCCCTGTGCATGGCTTCCTTTGCCAGGTGGCTCTCTGACTGTATCACTCACTGTCACCGGTTGGCAAATCGACCGCTGCCAGGCCGTCCGAGAGCCCATTCTACCAGAGCGATCGCTGCTTCTACAGCGTTCCTGTCTGATGTGTCCCTGCTGAACATCTGCAGGGCTGCTACGTGGATGTAGACGCACACCTTCACGAGATTCTACTGCGTCGACTGGGATTCCAGGGAGGAGTCCAGAGTCGGCCAAGCGGTGCTGCACAACCTGTTCGCTTGAAGGTGAGCCTGGTGAGGAGGTAAGAGATTGCTTCTGTTGAGCCTTGCCACCTCCCGTGGTTGTGCATATGTGTACTGCTATGTATTCTTTATTCATAAGCATGTGAATCGATGCCAGACCCCATGCTAGAGAAGGAACAAGTTACTTACCTATAACTGTTGTTCTCTGGCATGGATTCACATGCAAACCCTCCGGCCTGCCCCTCTGTGGTTCTTCTCTTGGTCCTCCTGCTACTTTACGTGCTACCAAATCTGAAGATTGCTGCCAGAGTGGCTTAGGTAGAGGGCAATCATTGGCTGGGGGCTGTATGACCCAGGGCTCAGTGATTGGTTTCTAGGAGAAAGACTGTTTAGAAATGAAACAAACTGTTTTTTCTGTTACCGAGGATTCCCAGCCTGACGGGGAATATTCAGGAGCATGTGAATCCATGCCAGACCCATGCTGGAGAACAACAGTTACAGGTAAGTAACTTAGTCCTTCTTTCTGCTTCATTAGGTGCTGGAGGGGCTGTTGGCACCTTGACGGGCATTTCTTCTCCCTTCTGGTGGGGTTCCAGGATTACTAGTAGCACTTAGTGCAGGTTGGCCAGTGAACGCTTGCTCCTCCAGGATGTTGGGAGGTGCAGGAAGGCCTGTCGGCCACAAACCCAGTAGTAATCTGTCACCGCTGCTGTACCTTTCGTCATATCGGGGATCACAAGAGTGTGGTTGTGCTGTTTTTGCACCAACAGAAACTCTACCTTCATTGCTAAATCAAAGTTCATAGTCTATGGCTCTATGTATTCGTACTCCATTGCTGCAATCCATGTCAGCCTTGTGATGTATTGGGACCATATTTGCACACACATAGTCTCTACTTGGGCTATTGCTTCTCCTCTGTACTCGATCAGTCCATCTACCGGGCACGTCACTGTGGTGCCCTGCCATTTGTCGTTGACCTGTCAGTAACCTCTCAAGGAGAAATATGGTACTTGTAGACACTGGAGGTATTTCGTGTTGCCATTGCATAATGCTGGGTCTAGATCGATGCTCCTCAACTGCACGCTGTGTACTTGGAATGTGCCCTTTATCCTTCATAGCGCAAGATGTCCCAGGCATTCTGCCTCTGTTATTGATGTTCAACTAAAACCTTAAGATCCCCTGATGCGTACAGGATAAGTGCACACACGTACCCGCTTTCATTTAGTACATTCCTTCCTGCAGTGCGCATATTGTAGTACCAGCTATTGGAGGATTCTGTCTACTCCGTATCGGAAATGACGTCAAAGCCCAAGCCCTTATATAAATCCTACATCATTTGTACTTCGTTTCATTCATCTAAGAAAACTTGGAGTGGTGGCTGGCAAAAAGTGAGCCCTTTTGTATGGCCACCCCATATAACAGACCTTCATCCACTCCAACAACCACGACTAGTGTCGTACAAAACATTATAATACTTAAAATATGTAATACATAATTCCTAGAGCAAATTACTTTTATCTTAATCGTATACTACATAACAGAGGTTTGAACACGTCGGTCAGGCATCCTTGCTTATTCCTGGAGAGGAGAAAAAAGGTTATCAAGAAAGAAAGAGAGAGAAAGAGAAAGAGAGAGCAGGAAGGAGCAGGAAGAGACCCTTTTCCCACCAGGGCCGACCGGGTTCTGGACCTTCAAAAATGGAGTAAATCAAAAAAAAAAAACTAAATTGAAAAAGATATAAAATAAAAAAAACAATAAAAATGTAAAAAGAAGAAAGAAAATATCAGGCGTGTGCCACTGCACACCACCCTGGCATGGATCCTCAAAAATCTCTCTTCTTTGGCTATGTCCTTACTGAACTTTGCCTTGTCTCGGGTGCTCTTCAGACATCCGAGAGATGCACCCAATATTTAACTCCTTCATACGGACGGCGAGAGGTGTACAGAACACCTCCTCTTATGGACCTTCAAACCTGGGGCTGATCAGTTCCCCAGGTAATAATGGTACAGTTGTAAAATGGGCAATTCTGTGTATGGAACTGTGATCACGCTTTCTACAGGGGTGGTCACTATTTCTCCTCCCCCCCCCACTTTACCGTGCCCCACTACCGCCCCTCTGTGCCTCCGTCCCATCACCTGGTCAATTATTGACGACCCATCAACATATAGTATGTCTGCTTCCGTCAATGCATGAGCTGTTCACCAGAGTGGGAAAATAAATAAAACTCCTGTATATAATCCAGAGTTGCTGAAACAGGGGCCGTGCAAATAGCTTCTTTTAAGTCCTCAAATTGTCCAATAATTTCATTCATAAATTCATTGTCCATTCCAATTTACTTTTAAGACCTCTGTCCTTCCCTGAGACTTTGTAACAGCGGCCTTGTGTAGACTGCGTAGTCTAGGTTCCATGCCATACAATAATTACATAAGCCCAAAAACTGCTGCATTTCTTTGACAATACTGGTCTTAGGGGGTGGCGCGTACTACCGCCGGCCTATCTGGTAATATTTTTTCACGTTTGCAAAAATGAGTTGTTCCAAGTATAGTACCTTCTGTTGGCCATATTGTAACTTCTTTTTATCTGCTTTGTACCCTTTGTGAGCCAGCAATTGCAATAATGCAACATAATCCCTCCTGCCCTGATGTTCATTTACACTACATAGCAGCAGATCAATGCACTGGATGATTGTGCTAGGCACCTTACTTCAATGTAATCTGTACTGAGGCACATCTCTCAGTAACCCAACATCATGTGGATTAATAGTCCATAATTGTGCTGGCACATATCGCATGTCCTCCTCAAAAAATAGACTGGGTCACCTCTGCCATCAAGGGGCACTGTACCTTCCTATACTGCACCATGATATCACAGGGGATGCAGATTTCCAATATAATCTCCCCATTTTGCTTACTGTCCTCACCTCCTCATCAGTCATTTCCTTTAATTGTACTGTCAGGTCTACACATAATACTGTAGCCACTCGCATACAACCTGGTCTGTTCCAATCAGGACTACTCTTTTGTCTGACACTACTAGTCCTTGTAAATCTAATGACAATATTGTCCCTGCCACTATCTCGGGTTGCACCATGGGTCGGGGAATAAAATCTGTGGGCACTCGCCAACATTGTCACAATTTGAGGCACTGCTTTTACTAATGCGTTGATACCATAGAAAAAGATGTCCGGGACCACAGGGAACCCCACAGACTACTCACTCTTGCCAATGCATTGATTACTACCATTGCTCGAACTACACACATCCCTGTAGAGAAACACACTACCCCATAATCTGTGAATGCTATAGTTGCATTTAGTTTACTGAGCAGATCCCTACCCAACATGTTAACAGGGGAACTCTGTGAATATAACAAGGGGGCTCGTGCTACCTTCCCTCCCACTTTTATATCCAACTCCTCAGTGTATGGGGCTGTAGAAATAGCCCCAGAGAATCCCTGCATGTGAGTTTTACCTGATAATGGAAAGTTCCCCCGATAATGCATGATTTAGTTGCACCTGAATCTACCATAAATATAAATTGCTTGTTTTCCTGTTTTCGCCTCCACCAATGGCTCCTCTTTAGGGTGTGCGGTTGTCAATAGGATTGGACATGGGAGTGCTCTCCGTGGGCTGTCTTAATTAGAATATGTATTTGTCCCAGGGAATGAAAAAGGGCCGCTCCCCGCCTTTTTAACTCCTTGGATTGGGGTGCCTGTTCCCCCCCTGCCATCCTGTTAAACAGTGTTTCCTCACACTGCTGTAGTTGTTGTCCACGTTGCCCTTTCCTGTCAGCCCCATAAGGGAACTGATTTTCACCCCCTTGCCCAAAATGCAGTTGTCCCATTCCTTGAGGCCCTTGGAATCCCCTGCACTGGAGGTGATGGCCAATAATTAAATCCCATCGAAGGCCTGTTCCTGCATTCCCTTGCGAAATGCCCCCATCTCCTGCAATACCAGCACTGTGATGTTCCCAATCACCACATTGTCACTGTCCTCCTTCGCCCCATAGTGCTGTTTTTGTGGTATTCACAATTTGTTGAGTGTCTCCTGTTCTTCCCCCTGAGCCGGTGGCGTCACTGGTGCTTGGATGACAACCTTATTTAGTTTCTTTTCCACTAGTTTTGCCTTGCCCGTTTGCCGCTTCTGTGCTGTCTCCCTGTCCCACTCCTTGATTCTCTTCCAATGGTGGACTATACTTTGTATCTCTGCCACCCTTTGGCTTCAATTCCCACAATTTGATCTAGTGCCTTCTGGACCTCTTTTGGTAATCCCCTCTTTACGATAAAATAGAAAAAACATTATACCAAATGGTCCCATTGCCCTCCTGTCTCACCCCTTCACATTTCCTGTAACTTAAGAATACATTTAACTGGGTTCTCATCACCCATTGTGCACTACATTAAAGAATGTAAGTTGGGGGAATCTGGGTACATCCTTCGTAGGGCATCCCATACCCTTCAATCATTAAAGGCTGCTCCATCATGTTCATTAGCTGCAAGACTTACCCCAGAGTAACCAGCCCTTTCCCATATATCCCCAGCCTGGTACTCAACTATGGCGACCACTAAACTCTTAAGGGCTCCTAGTGCTAAGGCTTCTCCTGCTGTTTTTTTCAGATTCAGAGATCCATTTACTAGCTCCGGCTATAAACTGGGGAAGAGCTTTAATTAAATTATTTTTGTCCATTTGAAGCCATGGTTATCCTGCGTTATCCCTACTCCTTTATGTATAAGAGGCATCTGCATATCTATTTTGTTTTCTACCCCTTTTTTCTTCTGATTTTGTGGTACCACCATTATATCTGGTATATTTCTTGGTCTGTCACTCCTCACTGTCTCTTGTGGCGGGGACGGGTTTCTCTCTGCCTCTTCTGCTTGATCTCCTTCTTGCCCTGTCACTTCATTATTTCTACCACCTTGATCTTCCCCTCCATTTTCTCTTGCTTGTTCTATTTGTTGTCCCAGGACCATCCATGCCCTCTGCCCATCATCTTGTTCAGCACAAACATTTCTTATTGCTCCAGGGTTGAATGTAACCAAACAAATCTCGTAACTTCCACACCCCTATTTTCTGCACCGGTGCCCTTATTTCTTGTGATTTTTCTTGAGGTCCTTGTAACCTGACCACCCTTTCCTGCAATGCTATTAACTCATTGTTTATATCTGCTTGTGGGCCCTCTGGGTACACTGATGCTACGGGCATGTCAGCGCTTGTGGATGGGTTATATGGAGGTGGTGCTGCAAAAGCTCTTGAGTTCCCCTCCCGTAGTGCTACTCCTGATAATCCTGTTGGCACTCTTTATACCACTGGAGGCTTATAGACTGGGTTTGTATACCCTACTGCAGGTCTAGGTGCTACGGGGTATATCCCCTTACATTTGATCTTTTTCACCTTCCTGATCTTCCCATACCCTCGAATAACTGCCAGAGATCTAAAATCTTTTCTTTTTCGTAATTTATTTTCCTTTACATTGTTCTGCAAAAAAGATGGACGTTTTTTCTAGCATGCTTCTGTTATCGGAGCCCTGCTCTGGCCAGGAGCAGAACATCTTCCCCTTTCTTTGTTTCTACTATCCATTGTTTATTCTGTCACAATACAGTGGCAGAACCCTATGCATGTGTTTTATTGGGGTTTCTTCCTCCATAATGTTGCGCGCGTCCCTAATGCTTCACTTAGACCCTACTGCTATGCTGCGTATGCTTCTGCTTATTATACAAAAAATACAGATTAATCCACTTTTCCCCCAGCCTCTTATACTTTTTCCACTTTGATTTCACCCACACACATCGCGACTCATCCACCTTCCTTCCATTTTACCACAAAAGACAGCAAGAGAAAATATACAAAAATAATTTACTAAAATCCAGACCCATTCCTTATACCGAGCCACTACTGTTTTTCCTTATCCTTTGTAATACCACCTTTCCAGCTTTTTTAATATGCTGAGGATCCCATTGATTTTATCGTCATAGAAGAATAATGCCTAGTACTACCTTCTCAACCTATCATGGCTGAGTATCCCTTACTTCCCATTCCTTATAAGCTGGGGCTCCCTTTCCTCTCAGTCTTTATACTCTGAGGTTCCCTTTTTCCTTTATAAAAAGTAGAAAAACAAAAATATGCGACAATTTCAATAAATAACCCACCTCCTATCCAATCTACTCCTTAACACATCACCAAAAGTCCTATTCCGTAATACATCACCAAGTCCTATTCCATAATACATCAGCAAAGGTTTGATACCATTGGCCTTGTACATCATCCACATCGCCATACTATCATACATTCATACATACATGTTCCCATGTTATTATCACTTGTAAGAGTATACTCGCACAAGCGTGTTTCACTTGAGTTTTCCTCCGTTACGAAGCTGGCCTGTCTTTCTGGAGCCATGCCCTGCTTTACTGAGCAGAGAGGATTTCTTTTAAAATGACTCCTACTAAAATCGCTCAGGATAAATGCGTTTTTTGATTTAGGGGACTGATTACTATAGATGGCCGTGGCTCTTTTCCTGGTGACTGGCCTCAGGCTTTGCAAAGTACGGGGCAAAAAGCTGGGATCAGGTCAGAAACGTCACCACTGTAAGGTAGGTCCTAATTACAGCGGCACCCCTTAATTATACGGGTACCTCTAATAACGCTCACACCAGATTAAAGGTCACCCCTCTAGGGAATTAAGTCCAAGAGTCTTTCTTGCGAGGATAACAAATGTATTGTTTACAGAGATGAGGATAGGAGCAAAGAACTCTGCTGCCTGAAAGGTGTCCCTCAACCGTCCAATTCTCCTGCATACTGGAGCCAGATAGAAGCTTATATACTCTTTGTGTGCTCTGCCAGAGCTACTCAGTGATGCAACCCTGCATGTGCTCTGTGATCTATTTTTAGCGCAGGCCACATTCCTAAATCTAAATAGAATTTAACATTTACAAATGTATTCAGCTAATGGTTATTTACACCTTGTATTTAAATAATAGCTTTCTTTTTAGTGCCCCTCCTCCCCCCTCGTCTCTTGTAGTGCCTAGAAACAGTTCAAAGAAGTCTTGCCTAATTCTAAAGTGCATGGGAATGAAGGAAAGCGCAAGCTCCTTCCCAACTTATTAGTACCTGCTAGTTTCATTTTTTTGAGTGCTCTAAAAGCCTAAATACATTTTTTTTTATAACTGACTGTCTAAGCTGAATAATTGAGTGTTATTCGGTGAGGGCTCATTGATGGACCCTGCCCACACTCTCACTCTCCTGAGAATAAGCCTTGACCACTCTCCACTCTACCTTGATTGGGTTTTGGCTAAACTCTGAGTCTCCCTGTTCACCATAACTAGTGTTGGCCACCTAAAATCTATCTACCAGGGCTGATTGTGGAAATCCATTTTAACAGTTCCCAACGTAAGTTTTGTTACAAAATGTTGGTACAATGACGATGGTTCCGCTTTTACGTTCATACGAAATCAACAACAAACTGTCCATGTTTTGGAATAGTTTGAAAAGTCAGAGTTCACCAGAGGTAGAGGAAGACTCTGGTTGTGCGCTGTTGACTCTGGGGGTGAAAAAAGAAAATTTCATGCAAGTACATTCACTTTTTTTCTGCCTCTGGCGTGATCCTGTGCTACAGTAAAGCTGGTCATTTCTTCAGTTACTAGGATATGCAGGTGTAGTTGGTGATTCAGCTGCACAATTCAAGGAAATCCTGGATTTTCTCAGTCCCAGGGATCTTTGTTAAACATTATTGGAGTCCCGGGTTTTTATGTAACAGGCTTCTAGCTCTTGCAGATATAAGCACTCTAGTTATCCAGTGAATATGACTCGCCTCTGTGTCAGAAGACAAAGAGTCAAGCAGCAAGGCAGCATATGGGAGCAGAGGGTACTATTGTCTTGTAAACCAACTTTGATTGCCCCGTCAGGGAGAGATGTGTCAGCAGTTCTATCTGGTCTTGAGAAGGCTGGTATCGGCAGATCTGGTCACAGGTTCGCCTTTAAAGAGTGTGATCTTGTACAGATGCCAAACTGATACTTTCTCACAGTGCTTTTCAATCTCTGTCCCCAAACTGTAAGAATGTTACGAATACATCATAACAAAATCACATAGTCACCAACCCGCGCAGTAAACACAGCTGACTGGGCTTGGTTGAAAGGCTAATAGTGCTTCAAAGGGCACATGGTAGTAATGTCCCTATTGAGATCTAGATTAAGACTCATCCGGTCGAAGGGTTGATTGTGTTGTTAGGCAAGATTTGGAGCAATACCCTTTGGGTGTCCTACAACAACCTTGACCTCCTGTTAATAGAAACCCAACCATTGGTATAAGTCTGTAGTACACAGGTTGGTAGTGTGGCTGAGCAGCCAGGCTTATCTCAAGTGTGGTCAATGTGAGCAGTAGGGGTGTTACTCAGAGATTCAGTGACCAGTATCCAAATAAACACTTACACTCAAGGTTTCTTGATTAACAATTATTAATTTAACAGTCAGTTGAATAAGCCTTCTTCAGAAGGGGCAATATAATAGTAACACAAATACACTCAAATACACACTCTTAGTTTCTGTAAATCAGCAAGTACCCATTTGGGATGGCGTGCACACTTCCTACGCCCTCAGGTGACTTAAATAGCTAGGACAATGTGGACATTAATATATAACTGGTACGTTTAGAGCAATACTGAGATGGGTGTTAAAGTAAAGAGATTTCAGAATAAAACAAGTTATCACACAAATATTCTGAAGCATGCAAGTACTTTTGAACCCACCAATACAAAGTGAATTAACCCTTTCCTGGAGGGGAAGGTAAGACCCAAGCAGAGGAGAGAAGTCATTCAGGGAGCCAGGCCAGCCAATGTTAGTTGGGCAAAAGTCTAGGTGAGCTGAAGCACTTCTTGCAGGCAAGTAAAAGTCTTGCTCAATGTTTTAGAAGTCTTTGTAGAAAAAGTAGAATCCATGTAGGGTCACAAGCTGGGAGGCTTGTGAGAGGTAGAAGATGCAAGCAACTGTTCAGAAGCAACCAATGCAAGTCTAAACTGAGATCCAGTAAGGGGTGGTCAGTCAAAATCTCAAACAAAATCTCGAATGACAAAAAGCACGAAACAAAAATCTCGAAGAAAAAAAAATATCGAATTTTTTATTTATTTATTTATATATGTTTTTGGGGTCAGGTAAGTAAAAAAAAAAGGGGTAAAATAAAAACAAATGAAAAAGGGGGGTTGGTGGGAACCCCCCCATTTTGAAAAAAAACGCATTGAAAAAAAAATTCGATATTTTTTTTCGGCCTTTTGTTTTCGAGATTTTTTTATTCGGTATTATCACTATGAACCCCAGTAAGGCTACAACAAGAGGTAAGTTCTCACAGTCGTGGGGACAAGAGGGGGGGGGACTTCTGGGGACTCCTGCAACACAACAGGACGGTCAGTAGTGGAGAAGGACCAACTCCTATTCAGCAGCACTTTGCGGTGTCAGCTCCTTGCGTCTCAGCAGACGGCTCCACTGTGTTCTCACGGATACCACTCTGGATGTTCCTCGCATCTGGGGTCCAGCACTCGGTTGAGGTAGCTCAGGCTTGGTCAGTCCTGCTTACTGGGAGTACGGGGGATCTTCCAGCAGCTCGGCTCTGTCTTAAAAGGGATGCCCTCCGTTTGGTGTTCCTCTCCCCGGCACTTCGGTTCCAGCAGCAGCAGCAATGGAAGTACAGCCAGCTCCGAGAGGATGTCCAAACAAGTTCACTTTGGAGTTTATTGGTCCCACCAACTCAAGGGGAGAAGTTGTCCTTGCGGGGCTTCTCTTGTCGAGGTGAATTCGGAGCTTAAGCACAGCAGCAGGGGTTCACCGGGCAAACCAACGGTCCAGGAGTTGCAGCAGGCGTCTCTTCAAAGTTCTTCTTTAGAATCCTTCGTCCAGTGGTTGACTCTGGCCTTCCAAGCAAAAAGCCTCGCCTTTTATGCAGGTTTCTCCCAATCATTCCAGCCTAGCTGTCAATCACACAGCAGGGTGGCTGTCCTTGCCGGACAGCCAACCGGCCAATCACTTTTGGGTGCATTCCTGTAAACAAGGGGATTAAGCACAGGGAGTTTGGTGCACCTCCCTCACTTCCTGCCCCTGCCAGTCATACCGGAGGCAGAGGCAGGCTTCACTCGTGAATACTGCCAAAGACAAAACGAACAAAGTAAATCTCAAGAAGGACCTTTCCAGCAAGAAATGGCAAAAAAAGACGACCGGGCCATTTTGACAAAATGGGCACCCATGGGTGCTTTACTGCATTTGTGAACGCAGCACTCGGTGAAAACACACAATGGTAGTCAAAAAAATAAACCACTGCCACCAGCCATCAATTGTAGAAAGGGTAACATAAAATGTTGTACATGAGAAACTAGACAAAGGGGATACTAAATAACCCCTCCAGCACCCTATGGTAAGATAGGGTGTGCTGGGTCTAGAAAGTTAAAAATTGTAAGTAAAGTCAATTTCACTTTACTGCTCTTGGTAACCGTAGTTTATCTAAGAGAAGGTATTTAAACCTTTGGGGAATCTAAGAGACTTCCCTGTGCCACTGCACTGAAGGTGCTGTGTGTCACAATGCAAAGATGATGCCTATGGAGTTTCAGACTCCAAAACCAAAAAGAAACGGTGTTAAATCACAGAAATTTACATGAGAGAGTGGGGATAAAGGCCTCTCTCTCCATGTTCAAAATTAAAAAGTCCTAGAGTCCAGCAAGAGTACTGGGGGGGTCTCTAAGGAAGAGAGAAATTGGTACATTTCTGAGAATTCACCCTAACATGCTGAGAGAGGGACAACATTCCAACAGTCAACCCTGGAGCCTACAGTTTAGGATTTTCTGCCAACACTAAAGAGTTCACGGCTCTTTGGGGTATCCAATGGGATACAGCAAATCTCAACTCTATAAGCTAATTCTGCCACCAACCATTTGAGTCAGAGATAACTATGTGGGAATACTTCGCTGTGCTGTTGAGATGCCTTGACCATGAGGGTTGTCGTGTTTCAGGGTGCACTCTGACTCTAGACCCAGTGTTGAGATGGATTTTCAGAATCAACTCTGGGGGTGGTATTACCAAACTACTATCAAACATAGGCATCCTCCTTTGGGTAGTTGGGTAAGAATTGATGTAGTAACACTGTGTGAGACTACACAACACTTATCTGCTTGGTATTAGGTAATCCACCTTTTGTTATAGGTCTGTACCACACAAGGTGGCAGTGTGACTGAGCAGCCAGGCTTATCTCAAGAGGGGTAAATGAGCTGTAGAGCTGTAGCAATGAAATTCATAAATACAAGTAGCCAAGTGACACATTCAAGGTTTCAGTTATAAAAAGTTATTTATTTAACATCAAGTTGTAAATTAGCGTTCTTTAAAAAGGCAATTCTTGTAACAATGTAAATGCACTTTAAAATTACTTTTCAGCATCACACTAAGTTAGTGGATAATGTTTGGATATGCTTCTTGCACAATTTCTACACCCTCCGATGACATCATTCACAAGGACAGTAATGGCATTTATGTAAAACACTAGTTATACTTTGCAGATTCTGAGGTTGCAGAAAGGAAAAGTTCAAGGAAGGAGAAAAGTTAAACAGGTTTTAGGTATATGTGAGGACAGCTAAATCTTCCATGGAAACCTAGACTAGCCTGTCCGAGCAATAAGTCTAAAACAAGTTACCACCTATGAGGGACAAAAAAATATCAAAATCAATGGGCTAGAAGAGTCTGCAGGGAGCCAGGACAGCCAAAGTCAATTGGAGCAGTATATAGAGCTGAGGCACTTCTTAGATCAGTCTTGCACAAAGTTAGAGAGTTTGTAAAAAGAAATCAATTGTAGGATCACAAGCTGTGAAAAGCAGAGTTGGAATCAACTCTAAAGGTAAGCCACTGCAAGTCTCAACTGAGAAAAGCGCAGCTCAAAGACGATGAGTTAGGTACCCCAAGTCTAAACAGTACCTCTGGTTTGAAGAAGTGTTGCAGCTGGATTTGGTCCTGTTGCACCGATGTAGACACTGCCTTCCTGAGCCTCAGTCGTGTGGACAAGAGGCAGGACGTCTGGAGGGCTCCTGCGGCGGCAATTTGGAGGTTGTTGGCAGCCTCGGACTTTTTGGTTTAGTGGCACTTTTTGGTTTAGTGGCACTTTGTGGTTACAGCACTTGGGAAACAGCACTCTCGCGGATCTCGGATACCGGTTGGGCTTCCTTCACTCCTTGGGACCTGCACTCTGGTGAGGGGGACTAGAGCTCCAGTCGCCCGTCTTCTGGAGGATCCTTGGGAGACTCCTGGAGATGTTGGACGGATTTCAGATGTTGCACTCTACTACGAATTTCTCGACCCCTGGCACTCGGTTCTTGCAGCAACAAAGAAGTACAGCCAGTCGGGAAAGGTGGTCCGATGCAGTTTGTTCCAGGGTTAGTTGGTCCCACTAACCCAAGGGAAGAAGTCGTTCCTTCTGGAGCGCTTCTGTCGAATTGAAAAAGGAGTTTCAGCACAGGAGCATGGCTTCACCAAGCAATTAAAAGGTCCAGGAGGATGCAGAAATCTTTGTTCAGTTTCTTCATCGGGTGTTTCTCCCAGTGGTCTACTCTAGTCCCAACACCTGCACCTTTTAAGCAGGTGTCTCCCATTCATGCACAGCCTAGGCTGTCAATCACACAGCAGGGTGGCTGTCCTGAAAGGCCAGCCAGCCATTCGGGACTGGTTGCATTCAGACATTCCTAGAGACAAAGGACAGGGGAGTTTTGGGAACCTCCCTCACATCCTGCCTTTCTAGAGACACTGGAGCCAGAGGCGGGCTTCAACCCTGAAGCCCGCCAAAGGCAAAGCGAACAAAGGACTCGAACCTGGCTCAACGCACAGAGTAAAACCCAGGAAAGAACTCACAAACAGAAAATGGCAAAAAAAGACGACCGGGGCCATTTTGACGAACTGGATACCCATGGGTACTATACTGCAGTTGAGGGTTCAGCCTGCGGTAGAAAAGCACAATGGTAGGAACATTAAAACGCTGCCACCAGCCATTTCAAGTATTGAGGGTAACCTAAAATGTTACACGAGAGAGTAGGATAAGGGGCTACTAGGTTAACCCCCCAGCACTACACATAAGATGAGTGTGCTGGACCTATTAAGAGAAAAGATATCTAAAGTTAATTTCACTTTACTATTCTTGGGAACTGTATTTCACGCAAGAAAAGGTATTTAAACCTTAGGGGAAATCCAAAGGACTTCTCAGTGACACTGCACTGAAGATGCTGTGTGTCACCATACAAAAAAGGGGATGCCTGTGGAGTTTGTTAGACTCCAAAAACAGAGGAAACCCATTATCCAAATCAGGTCAAAACACATGAGAGAATGAGAAAAGGGTCTTACTCACTCCAGGGTTAAAATGAAAGTCCTAAAGTCCAGCAAAAGAGCTCGGGATCTCTAAGGTTGAATGGTAATTAACACAGAAATGGGATTTCTCCCTAAGAGGGGTTCTGCTAACCGAATACCAACACTTTCAAGGGCGGCTCCTCCATAATGGGCTACAAAGTGCCGAGCCGCCCCCGTTACATAGGAGCCAAAGCAGAGCCCATTGAAAACTTGAGTACTCCCTCAGCTACAGTCTGTAGCTGAGGGAGTTCTCCTGGGTTGGCTGTGATGTGGGGAAACGCGGCTTCCCCTTTGCAGCAACCCAGCTGTGCATGGGCGTTTTGCTTCCCCAGCCTTGCATAAGCCAGTGAACATGCTGGCTGGGGTACTGCACCCTCAACATGCCTAGGGGGGTGCTCCTGTACCTCCACCTGCATTAGGAGGGCATGGGGCGGCCAGTCTGTGCTGCTCACCTTCTAGTACCAGGTATCAGGGAGAGGTGTTTGGTTGAAACCTCTCCCTGCCTGGAGGGTTTGCAGCAAGGTCTTTCTGGGTGAAGCAGCTGAGCAGGAGCCTGGAGCTGTGCTGAGAAACATGTAAGCATTTTATATAATATAAAGAAAAAGTGTGTACGTATGGATGCGTTGGGACAGTTTATCTAAAGTCCAACTAAGGCCTTCATAAAACCACTCTGTATAAGACTGTACCACATGAGACATTTGATAGCGTATACAGAGCAGCCAGGCTCATCTGGTTAGGGAGAGAGGGCTGTAGCTTGGTACAAAGAAATTGTAGCATACATATGGTCTAACCAAACGCTATGTATTGTAAAAATAAAGGGTTTATTTAAATATAAGTAGACCAAGATAATTATTGGATGAATACGTACTTTAACCTCGTATAAAGACCATCATAAAACGCAACTCCATACCTAAGGTATCCAAACCAAGGCATAACCGTATTTAGAGGAGCAAGAAGCAAGACCAGATGAGTCAAAGCTAAATGTATACTTCAGGATAGTTATATACTATTCTTGGGCAATATGACAAGGTTAGATATACTATTAGAATACACTCCGTATTTCAAGGGTAGTTGAACCGGTCAGTCATGCAGTGATACTCAGTTATGAAATCACATAATAAACCAACCTTGTTACACGTATACTCCTTGCAACATTACTTTTTAGAACTCAGTTCAGAGCTAGTAAATCAACTTGTATACTTTCTGGAGGGGCCTTAAGATAATCAAGGAATAATTTTAGAATGCACTAAGCAATTCTATGAAAGCATAAGCCAGGGTTACAAGTTTAGAAGAGCAACAGCTAATCAAGGCGAGTAAGACCTATATACTTTTTAAAGGAGCCTGCAGCTACATAAAGGTATGTATAAACCCCAAGACTGTTTTAGATCTGTATAAAGCAGACCAAAGCCAATGTTACGCTTTAGGAAAGATGCAATGTATTTCAAGGCAGGAAAGCTTTTACACTCCTTTAGTTAAGCAATGATAAAACAGTACCAACACATGTTACTTTTTAGAAGGGGGAAACACCAGTCAAAGGTACTAAAGCAATTTATACACCTTTTAGGGTGGCAGAATACAACTCAAAAGTAAGCCTAAACTTAATAAAACTGTGTACCCTCTTCTTTTACAGTGATGTAGTTAACCTACTAACTTATTTAGCAATTCAGTACTTAACTTACACATGTTATACTTTCAAGGCGGAATCCTTTTCTTATCGTCCTTCCCTAGGCTATTGCATGAGTTCTCTGAGGCAGAAGAGGGGCCCTAGCGGTCTAGGTGGCAGCCTTAGGCAGGTTGAGATAGGGTTCAGTTGCATGAAAGTCAATGTTTTAAAGGAGATCTTAAATAAGTATTCACTTTCAGAGTTGGTAAAAGTGTTCAGAGACTTCACAGAAGGCTCCCTATATGTGTTGCATTATTAGGCCTGGGCAAGTGATATGGGCAAGCTCCCAACCACACATCACCCACTCAGCCTCACAGGATGCACACCAGACTTAAGGTAAGTATTACCTTAGCCCACACAGTACCTTAGAAGAAAAGAAGAGCTTCTGGGCTGATGCCTCCAGGAAGCAACAGCGCCGGTCCCAGTCCTTGATTCCTGGTCTGGAGACGAAAGAACTGGACACTGGATTGGAACTTGCTGCAACAGTCGTCAGAGGAGGCTTCCAGCAACAGACTCTTCATGCTTTCTCACAGATCAGTGTATTTGGGTCCTTTTTATAGTAGCCAGATGAAGAACGAATATCGCCTCGGAATCTCTTCACTCTCTCGGTCCTGCACTTAGGTGAGGAGACTTCAGTGTTTCAAATCGTGTCTCTGGAGGTCCAGGAGGAGTCCACCAAAGTTTCAGCTGGTTTCGGACTTTCGGAAGACCCAGCACTGCAATCCGGCTCGAGGTCCCATGGTATTGGCGGTTTTAAGCCCAGCAAGGTCACAGCACGTTGTGGGATGGCTCAAAATGCCTATGGGTAGGAGTCGTTGCATTCGGGACCCTCAGTTTGATTGGAAGGAAGAGGTGTATCAGGCTCCAGTAACAAAGCAGGCTATCCGGTCGCTGGGAAGCGCTACAGATGTCTTTTCTTCTTCCTCTATGGATACAGCTCCAGTATTCGACTTATCAGCAGATTCCAGGTTCGGAGTAATTATCAGCAACTACAGCACAACTTATGAAATCTCTCCCTGCAGTTTACAGAAAGGGGTGGTCTGGCTGTCCAATTAGGACAGCCGGCCCCTCATTGGGACTTGGATCCTTTCCGAATGGATTCCCACCAAAGACAAAACTTCCACTAAAGTTGTTCCCACACAGAATGGCAGTGGAAGACCTAGGAAACCACAATCAAGCAAGAAATGCTGGAACAAGGAGCCCACCATAATAGCAGAATGGCAGCCTTTCTGTGCATTACCAAGGCTGATTTTAACAGCCTGCCAGTAATTAGATTAAAAAGTCACTAAGGTAAAACCACTGCCACCAACCATTCAAGTAAACTTGCAATTGTAACAAAACTGTTAACAGGTAAGTAGAAATGTGAATACATTGTATCTCCCCCTGTCCCCCCCAAGCACTCCACATAAGGTGGATTGTGCTGGCTCACTTAAATCAATATAAAGCTGATATGAATCCCACTTTACTTCTTGGAAACGGTTCACCCAAGAAATAATAAGAGAATTAAAAGGAAGCCACTGCATTTAAAATGATGCATGCTGCAATAGTAAATTACAATCAGTCCAAAGTTGTAGGCAACTACAACTCCAATCATGTACTATGGAGAGACATAAAAAGGTCCCCCATACAAAGAGTAAAAGACCAGTTGAGAGGGGAAAAAGATGTCCACTCACCTAGGAACAAGGTAAAATAAATACCTATTCCAAACAAAAGTTTCTGGGGTTGACGGGTCAGGAGGATTTATCATAATTATGAGAATGTTACCTAACAGTGTGTGTGTGTGTGTGTGTTTGTGTGTGTGTGTTTTTATTGTGGTTGGGAATATGAGTGAGTGAATGAATGCTGCTGATTGCGTGAGTGTATGAATGGGGAATATATGCGAGTGAAGTTTGTTTCTTTTTTAATCAGAGTAAGTGTTTGAATGCGTGCATGCGAGGGGCTGGTATGGGTCCATGGCTGCTTGTGTGATGAATACACCCTCACTCACACATATACATACTACACGCTTGTGTAATTTCTGGATTTGAATGCAGGAGCGAATCATCCATTATGAGTGAGTGGATGCAGATCCTTCAGTAACCTCGCCCATTATGGAGAAGAATCGGCGTAAACTATGTTCCCCAGCGCACATGTCCAATGGATCATGCATGTCTGCATGTTTTGCCTCTGCAGCCTCGTCTGGCCCATTGGGGAAATATAGGCTGGGGTACTGCACATTCAGATGGCCTGACACTGTGCTTTAGGGGTGCTCTGGCTCCTGCGCACATGTTCAGGAACCAGTAAGCGCTCTTTGCATCCTGGTTTCTGTTCATGCTGCCGCAGGGCCCTGGCCGTGAGGATCTTCCGAACTGGGGCAAATGGTAAGATTGAGTTTAACACTTAAAGTGAGTGCATGATGTACGGATGCCTGTGTGAATGCTAGGGTGGGGCACTGATTTTGGCATTGAGATGTGGCGGTGGGGGTGGAGGATACGCTGATATATTTTTATTTTTTCTGGACATCTAGGCTTGAGGATAGCTCAGCAGCAACGTGCTCGCCTTGGAAACAAGACGACACAAAGCAATACAGGTTCGATCCCTGGGTCCGCGCTTAGAAAACTCTGGTTGCTAAGCATGTTCTAAATACGAAACTAAGACATATTCTTGTAACAGCGCATCGATGCCCCCGGGCTGTGTGACCACTTTAAAAAAATATATAAAATAGGCTAGAGCAAGAAATAAGTTTTCTTGTATGGCTAGACTGACATTTTGGTGACCATTTCTTACTGTGTCCTGACATTTTTTCTACCAGGCATCTATGATCAAGCAAACGTACGTTGTATTGCATGTCTAGATCTACATTGCTGCAGCGAATCTGGACATGCTTTCTTATTGTGGGATGGCATTTTTTAACAGCCAAGCCAACAGGAGTATGTGCCTATGTTTGAATGCTGTCATATATTGGCAGAGCCAGAGTGGACTTTCTATAGTATCATTAATGGCATTATGTGCAAAACAAACATGAGTTCGTTCTTAAATTGGAATACGAACATATATTGGTCCTACCAGTATGGAAATGTATGGGCACATCCAGCATGAAAACGCTTTTTATACTGGTATATATTTAGAGGTGGGCGAGCCTGCCGAGGCCCGGCTTTTGGTCCAACAGGGGCTCCAGCCTGACCCTCCTTTCGGGCTGGTACCCCTGGATGCCACAGCCACAACCATCGCTGCCCAGTGCAAAAAGAAATTGGCATTTCTATCCATTTTGCCTGCGCCGCATGGGCAAAATGGAAAGAAATACCTATATATGAAAAAAAATAAACACCACCTTGATGGCAGCTCGGGTGCTGAGGGCACAAGGGTCACATTTATTTTTTTTCAAAGTTGACTATTTCTTTCCATTTTGCCCGCATTTTTTTTTCCACATTTGACGATATGTGAAACAAAATTGCCATTTCTTTTTCATATTTGCCCATTTCTCTCCATGTTGCTCGCAAGGAGCAGGCAAAATGGAAAGAAATGCCCATATATGAAAACAAAAAATCTTTTTCTGGGGGAACCAGGGATTTCATGGGCTCGGCCCGTGGTGGGCTCCTAGAGTCAGGCCTGGCCCCAAGGCTTGCCCCTGGCTCGGCTCTACCCATTAAATCACTGGCTCCCCCAGTTCTACCCATATTGTGGGGGAAAGGCATCCTGAACATGCTTTGGGAATGCCCCTGTGCACTGTTCTTAACTTGCACATGTTTTCTTCAGGAGTTGCCCTACAAAACCAATAGCAAACTGTCTGGATTTTTGCCCCCATTTTTAACAGATCTTGTTCTGTATAATACACAATTTTTACCCATTATTCATATTTTTTTTTCAAGGGCAGACCTTACCCCACCCCCTCGCCTTATCCCCCACAGACCCCCCTTGAATGGTTCAGGCTCCCTAGCTACATTCTGTCATTCTCGCATATTTCGGGCAAATATTTACACACCAAAAAAAACAAAAGTTCCCTGACCGGGAACTTGCGTCCCCAGCACACTATCCTTTGTCTGGAAAGCCAGACCAACAATTAGAGGTGTTTAAACATAACGTTCAATCAATATATATATATTTCAAGTAATAGCATATACTTGAAAGAACATTTCTCAAACAGAACATTTTAGGTCACAAGAAACCATCTTCTTTTTATTCATGATGTCAAAGTCCGGAGGAGCCCAACGCGTTTCGAGTGCTTCACACTCTTCATCAGGGGCAGTAAATGCTTTCTGAAGATAAATTATGATTTGAGCTTACATTAATGATTTGACATACTTTTTGTCAACAATTTTGACAATATATGTTCAAAACATTACTACCATATAACTGCCTTTGTATCATCTTGGTAATCGGGGTAATCATTGTTCCCATATTTAAGTATTTAGCATAACCATTTAGTATTTTTAGTAATGGAAATCTCAAAATTCATACCGATTTTAAGAAGGTAAATCCAAAAAATAACATTCGCAAAAAGTAGGTGCATCGTCATTCCTAACTATGATGGTAACAGTGACTAACGCCAAGAAGATATGGTGTACGGCTAACTAGGCTGAAAGGATGGATTTTTTAAGGGAGCTTCTAACCTTGTGTTTTCAATCTCTACAGAGTGGTACCGGATGAAAAGAACTCTTATTTTTCATTTCTAGGTATTCATGGTCTTTGGTAAAATAAAAACTCATTCATCTATTAGTCATTTAGAAAACATTCACTAGAAGGGGGCTACTTAATAACATACACAAATACACTTCAGTACCAAACCAGTAAGTTTCTTAGTAAATCAGGCTCCCCTGAAATAGGAGCAAAATGGTATTTCAGTCACTTAAAATAGGAGGACAAAGGCACAAGTTAATAGAATAGATCACAAATACTTTCTTAGGCAGTGCAAATAGTTTCAGTTCACCAGAGGACATGATTCAGTTCAATAGGCCCAGGCCAAAGTCAATGGGCTAGTGTCCTGGATAGGAAAGAGCAGTTCCTGTAGTAAACAGCAAAGTCTTTGCCAAAGTTCTCAAAAGTAGCCTGCGAGTTGGGAAAGCTTCACAAACTTTCACCACGAGAGGCAAGTTCTCTCAATCGGGTTGGCACAGTATCCTAACATAAAGAAAAAGATGCAGCCGAAGAAGTTGGCTCTTGGAAGTTCCTGCAGATCTCACTGTTCCTGAGCCTCAGCCGTGGGGACAAGAGGGAGGGCGGCCGAGGACGGGTCAATCAAGCTGGCAAAATGGAAGATCCTCGGCTCGAGTAGCTGTTGTCAAGCACACAAGCTGATGTCCTTCGCCCTGGTTAATCCTAACCAGCCCCAAGAATAGTATCCAGGTGGCTTATGAGTTGATTGGTCCCACGAACTCAAAGGAAGAAGTCGCCCTTGAGGGGGCTTCTGTCGAGATGAACTTGGCAATTCGGACCTGTAGCAGGGCTTCACCGGGCAAACCAACTGTCCCGGAGTTGCAGCAGCCGTCCTCTTCCAGCTAGTCTTTGGTTCTTTAGTTCCAGTGGTCGACTCTGCTTTCCAGTCCAAGAGGCTTGCCTTTTTAACAGTTTTCTCCCTTTCATTCCAGCCTAGCTGCCACTCACCCAGCAGGGTGGCTGTCCTTACCGTACAGTCAGCCAGCCAATCAAGCCGGAGTGCATGTGGGTCTCCTAGGAGACTAAGCATTGGGAGTTTCGGGCACCTGCATCACTTCCTGCCCACCCCAGACATTCAGACGCCAGAGGCGGTCTTCAATCCTGAAGCCCGCCAAAGGCATAGGAACAAAGGGACCAAACCTAGTTTGGCGCGCAGAGCCAAAAACTAGAAGGACCTTTCGAAAAAGAAATGGCGAAAAAAGAAGACCGGGACCTGTTTAAACAAAGGGGCTTAAGGCGCCATCTTGAAAAACATGGCTACCGTGATTTTTTAGCTACCAGTGTTCACTGTCGGAAAAAATCATGGTTGGTTGTTGTAAAACCACTGCCACCAGCCATTTCAATAGAAAAGGGTAGCATTTTACTGCTACATGATTTTCTAGACTTGGGGGATAAGAGGTACCCCCTCCAGCACTCTATAGGAAGATGGGGTGTGCTGGGTCTAGGAATTTAAAAAGTCTAGTAAAGTCAATTTAACCTTACATTCTCTGGGAAACAGTAGTTTATCCCAGATAAGGTTTTTAAACCTTTGGGAAGTCTAAAAAGACATCCCTGTGTCACTGCACTGAGTGTGCTGTGTAACACACATGAAAAGATGATGCCTATGGAGTTATCTAAAACTCCATGATCAAAGAACACACATAATACATGAGTGGGGAAAAAAGGCGTGCACTCTTTCCAGGTAAAAAAAAGTCCTCAAAATCCAGCACAGTTGCTGGGGGTCTCTAAGGTAAAGAACATTAGCACATTTATGAGAATTCTCCCCAACAGGCTGCAAACATTATGCCCAGCAACATACAGTCTGTGACTTGGATGTGGATTTGGACTAGGCAGTACCCACAGCCAGCCATTCTGGACCTGGAAGGCCAAAGTACGAAATGCCCAAAGGACTGGCGAAAATCTCGTAAATTAGACTTTATGGCATTGTGGTAAAATGCAAAAGTACACATGTAAAAAGTTGAAAACATGTTAGAAAAATATCCACTGCCATCAGACCATCCTGGGCACATTGTATTTGTAACCTCAAAGTTACGAAAGAAAAAGTTGTAAGGCTACAAAGTATCCTAACCGCACTTCACTTTAAGGTGATGTGTGCAGCTTTCGAAATACAAGAAATTCACTAATACAGTACTGATAGTGTTAGGGACTTGTATCCCAAGAAGAGTAAGCAACAAACGAAGGAAAACTGGGAGCTTAAAGGTCACGCCAAATAGCAATAAATGTGTACAATAGGCGTCTAGGGACAAATGCATAGAAAACAAAACCTTTCCTAACATACAGTTAAAAGGCTGGAAACCATCAGAGGCGCAATGGAAAGGGGAGTAAAAATAACCTTCTACCAGAGTTGTTCTCTGATTTTTTTTTTTCGTTTTATTATGTGTGGGAAGCCAATGCAGACGCCTCAAGTTAACAAAGAAAGCGGTCAGTAGACCTTAATCTGATGTCAACTGCTTTATGCATATTTAAGCAAGATTTTATCCATATTTTACTGTACAATGTTATTTCCTTTTGGGCTTTCTAATTTTGCATGAGTTACAATACAGTGCATGTTCTTTAGTGTTATTATAGAACTGCTTTAGTGTGAATTAGTTGAGGGTCAAGCCTTAGGTCTACTGGACACTCATTCTCTGCTAGATAAATTACCTTAGCCACGCAGCTATGTATGCATTTGCTGTTCTGCTGGGTTGGTGCAAGCGACGACTAAAAGCTTCACTAGCACTGTTTACATAGGTAAGAAGAAAGATACTGATTTAACACCTGTTGGTAGTTGGCGTTCGAGTATTATGGTATCGGTAGAAATTAACGAAAAAAATGTTCGACCTATACAAAAAGGTTGTAAATGCATGACACCAAAGGTTTGAACACCAAAAGTTCAAAGCTTTGGTTGCATGCATTTAAAAAAAGAAAAACACTGCGGGGGTGTCCCCCGCCGCACTCCTGGAAAAAAAAAAAACTGTGACTGCGTGGGTGTCCCCGCAACAGCCCGCTCACTATAGTAGATCGGGGAAACACCTGCAACTGCCCACAAAAAAAAAAGAAAAGGACCCTGCGGCGCCGGTTCCCGTTCACAAAAGTGAAAGGGAACTGGTGCAAGGTAAGTAGGGTGTTCTTGAGGGTGTGGGGGGGGGGGGGGGTGGTTTGTAGTGTTTTTAATATGTTCGCATGGGAAATGTGCATTTCCCATGCAAACTTTTACGTCGTGGTAAAAGAAGCCGCAGTCGGATCACACAGATCAGAGTATTATGTTCTGTGCTGTTTAGTTTGCCTATAAGCTGACAAATTGTATGCTATACGGTAGTGCCTTTAAAAGCATATGCTTTTAGTGAGCATGATATTGACCAATAAAACTGCATCGTAATTGCCACAATGTGTATGTGTTTCTCGCCATTGGCCATTACATTGAAACAAGTGTGCAGCCAGTTATTTTCTTCTTAACAAAGTTGAAAAAAAGTTTTTGCATCGGCTGATCTTTTTGCACACATTTCTTCCTGCCTTTGATGCACAAACCAGCTGTATGCACTTCAGGAATCAACTTAAAACTACTCTGTCTAGGAAAGCCTTTGACACTGAAGGTGTTAAATCAATAAGTCAGTGGGGCACTGCTGAGCAGCAACTGCAATGGCTGCCTAAACGTGATGCTCCTCAATTGGCAACATCCTGTCATTGGCAAATCCTGCTTGCTGCCCGTTATTCTTGGGACAGCGAGTAGTGGCAGCTGGTGTGCACGGGGGAGTAAGTCAGGTCCGACATTCAACTGCGGCGGTGGATTGTGGTGCTCACGCTCTATCCTGAGCATAGCGTGGCTGCGGGCTCTCGTTGAGCATTGTCACTTGCCTCTCCCGGCACGGCGGCGGCCTATGCAGTGAGATTTGGTGACTATCCCTGGCGACACGCAAGCCTGCACGTCTCCTGGGTGGTTGCCGGCGTGGAGCAGTGGACTCCTGCAGTGCTCCGACATCTGGGCCCTGCTGCAGTCTGCTCCAGACTTGAACAGTACTTCCTGAAAACCTGCAGCAAGTGCTGCACAAGAGCTGTGAGCCTGATATTCACTGCATTGCTGTAGGCGGGCTGGGGCAAGGCTGGGGGCTAATTTGCCCTGTGGAACTCCGTACTTGGGGCCCGTGTCTCTTTTTATGGCCCATGATATCTGCCTGGGCTTGCATCTATAGCGCTGCTAGTGTGGTAGCTGGAGCAGATGCATTGTTTTTTTTCTTTGAGGCCAGCTTCCATATCTCAGTGTTGGGCACCAGGTATGTGGAGGAAGAGCAGGGAGGCCTTGCCATTACATTTTTGATTTGGTGCCCAGCATATACCGGTGCAGTGCCTGGATGTGAATTGTGAACTGGACCTGGCTGTTCTGGAGCTTGATTAAACTGGTCGGGGTGCAGTGCAGACTCTGGCTCATTGGGGGTGCCTGGAATATCCTTACAGCTGAACTGCCTTGTGATGGGACATACCTGCCGGCACACAGGATAGAATGGACAATGACGAAGGGATCTGCCAAAAAGCGTGGTCCAATGGATTCCTTTGCCAGCACTCATGCCAGAGGGGCACACACTGCGTCTACTGCATTGATTTCCCCTACAGGTGCAATGGCTGCACCAGTGGGGATGGAACCTCTTCTTTTACTTGCCTTTGTGGCAGCCCTCATCCTGCATTGTGCACCACATAGTGCATCCTCCATCTTCGAGCCGGCAAGGGACATTTTACATCATGGCCGCCCCGGGTGGCTACTATTGCAGTTGATTGTTCCTTCTGGGTGTTCCGGTGGAGCTCGCTGTGATTGGCTGGCCATTGTACTATCCCACTGGGCGATTGGAGATGGCAGGAGATCACTGGCCCCCACAAAGGGCAACCTGAAAGGGCCTTTGCCCACCCCTGTCTGGCCTTGTCCGGGCCTGGTAGGGCCCACCATGATCAGGACTGTGCATTAAGGCCTTTGCATGGTAAGCATCTTTCGTAGCAACAAATCCTCACCGGCCTCGCTCACAGCGCTTCCTGCACCCCATCACTGCTGTGGATACCAGTCGCTCTGCACTATGCTGGTGACCTGCCTTCCTCACTGGCCACTCTACTGTAAACAGTCTTGGACCGATGGCCAAACCTTCCTAACTCCGCCTGCACAAGGAGCAACTGTGTCCTTACTAACTCCTCCTGAACGCCTCTCTCAATATCGATCCTCTGGTCTCCTCACCTTTTACAATCCTGATGTTTTCCAGTTCGCAACATGCTTCAGCTTCCCTTTGCATCCTGTTGCTGCAGCTACTTCTAATAACGTGCCCCCAGAACTTCCTAGTGGCGTTTGCATCTGCATTGTTCTCTGCTCCTAGCCTCACCTAACGGCTACCTCTGTATGACTGCCACATGATATCCCTACTGTGCTTGTCCTTTACTACCCCACAGTTTCAATCCTGATGTACCTTATATCTGTGCACCCTCCATTTTGAACTGTATTGGTGTGCTCTTTGGCGATTTTGAATTTGATGTGCCTAATTTCCATGCACCCTCCGCTTTATACATGATTCCACTACACTAGTTGGACATCCACCCCCTTCTCTGCTACTAGGCCGCCTGGTGAGTTTGTGTTGTGCAGTGCAGTCTCTTCTTTATCCTCTACCCTCAGCTCTCCTTCACGGCACTCATCTGCCCTATCTATTCTAACTGCTATGCTATCGCCAATCGCCCTCTAACGTAATCTGGCCACTAACCCCTGGTCTACCTATAGCTGACACCTACGTCGGCGCTATGCCTCCAGACAGATTGTTACTGATATCCTCTTTTCTGTTCCTTTACCAGATCTCTGAACTCCTCATCTGATCTCCACTCTCTCTCTCTCTCCTCCTCACCCATTAATGGTGGCACTAGATGGGAAGTACTCTTGGCGGGCTTCTCATCCCGGTGTATCGTTAATGCCTATTGCAATGGCACTGTCAAGGCTTAAGGTCCTCAACCCAACCACCTCCTCCTTGATCGGCGCCTGCCATCTCTCGTTAACTTCCTTCCTTCACCAGCTACTCTGCCTTCCTCTCTCTCCTCACCGATTCTTCCGACAGGTGTACCCACGCCCCTGTACCCCTCCTTGAAAGTTTTCCAAAGGTGGTGACCTGATCCATATGGCCATGCTTGATGCTCGCTCTGCTTCCAAACATTCCTGCGACATCTGCCTTCTTTTAGAAAACCAAGACCTTGACGTCCTTTTTTTACTGAGATGTGGTTCAATGCCAGCTTAGCCACCGCTTTTAACTCCCTCCTCCCCGGCGGCTTCAAGATAATCTCCAAGCCTTGTTCAAACTGAGCTGGCGGTGGAGTTGCCCTGATTCTCCCTGAGTGAGTCCCTCCTTCTCTCATACCCACCCAGCCCTACTCCTTTTCGAAAGCCTTGTCTGCAAACTGGGCGTCTATCCTACGTCCTCTCTCACCATTGCAACCATCTACAGACCCCCCCTGGCCCTATCTTGCTCTCTTCAACTTCAAAACTCCTTAACCTTTGTGACTTCAACATCCATATTGATTCTACCACCTCTGCCTCCACTCTCTTCCGTGACCCCTGCAATTCTCTCGCCTCGCTATTCTCCCTTCTGGATCTACCCACTCTGCTGGACACACCCTCAATGTCATTCACTCTGCCACACACTAACCCTTTCTCCACCCCTCTCTCATGGTCATACCACTCCTTTCTCTCCTCCCACTGGGGTCCTCTCAGCCCCATGACCGAGCCTCCCACAGCCCTGCCAGCCTCTTTCATGGACATCTGTCCAATGAAACAAGTGTCAGTTGCTGCATTCGCCTCTACCTTTATCCCCCCTCCCGATGACTCTGTCTGCCCTAGACCATCTTCATCCCGCTAACATTAACATGCTTGACATTTTTGCCCCTGTCATAAGGATCCGCTTGAGACCTTTCACTAAGTGTAACAGTTGGTACGACTCAAATCTTGCTGCTCTCGAACGCAATTGCAAAGCTGCAGAGTGGAAGTGGCAGACCTCGAGATCATCCTTGGATAAACTGGCCTGTCGCCTTCTCCAAAAGCAATATCTTCTCTCAATTCGCTCTAAGAAGAGAACCCACATACAGGCTTGCATCTCTGGAGCCTCTAACAACTTGCTGAACGCTTTAAAAACTGCAAGGAACTAGCAAATCCATCTGCAGTCTCTACCTCACCTCTCCCGTCTCAGGCCCTCTGCACTGCACTGGCCACCCACTTCTCTGCTAAAACTCAAGTCATCCTACTTTCCCTCTCTTGCCTCTCTTCCCCTTCCTCCACCTCTCCGCCTTGCACCCTCTCTGCCTCTCCCTTCTCCACCCACCCACACACTCCTTCACTTCGGACGCAGTCAATAGAGTAGTCTGCTCTATGAGGGTCTCGTACAAGCAGGTCTCTCCCTGTTCTTCCAGAACTATTGAGGACAATATTGCTCCCTCGCTCCTGCTCTCAACGGATTTCTGCAACCACTGTCATGCATCCGGTCCTTTCCCTTCCTCTCTTAAGCACTCCCTTGTGCACCCCCTTATAAAAAAAGTCATCTTCTGGCCCCTCTTGTCCAGCCAACTACCGTCTGATCTCTCACTCACTTGCTTGAAAAACCTCTGGAAAAGCTGGTCTTCCCCCAACTGATCCAACACACTGAGCTTGCTTGTTGCTTGCATGACCATCAACCTGGATTCTGGGCACCCAGAGGCACGGAATCTGCTCTCCTGAACACCCGTGAAGAACTGCTTGCTAATCTTGACTCCAACTCCCCTTATGTTCTCATTCTTCTTGACCTCTCTTCTGCCTTCGACACTGTTAACCACTCCATCCTCATAAAACGGCTCCGGTATTGAAGGCCAGGCACTGGAGTGGTTGACCTCCTTCCTCACCGACCGCCCCTCCAGGTGATCCTTGGCCCCTTCTCTTCCTCCATCTCTACCTGTGGTGTTCCCCAATAATCTATCCTCTCCCCTTGGTTTTTCAACATCTGCATTGCACCTCTTGCCCATCTGATCTCCTTCTACCGTCACTTCCAGTGCTATGCAGATGACACCCAACTTGTCTTCAAATTCCCTTCTCCCACCTCCTTTGTTATCCCTAACTGCCTATCCACCATCCAGTCATGGTGCACCTCTATTGATCTCTGCCTCAATGCCAGCAAAACAGAGGTCCTTCCTATCGGAACTCATGCTCCCTATTCCCCCACTGCTCTCTGGCATCCCTCTGCTTGCTCTCCTCCCTTTCTTTGCTCGCCTCCCTCTGCTTGCTCTGAAGCCAAAAATATTGGATTCTTGTTCAACTCGTCTTTCTCCTTCCTTCACTTCTCATATCCTGGACCTTGCCAAGAAGGCCCATTTTCGACTTCACCTCCTTGGAGGTATTCTCCCGTTCCTCACTTTCCCCAGAAGCTTAATGTCTCTAGAGCTCTGGTACTCTCCAGGCTGGACTACTGCAACAGCCTCTTCCTTAATCTACCTTCTTCTGCAACTAACCCAGAATAGAGCTGTGCGACTTATCATTGGCCTCGAGCCCAAGGAACGTATCTCACCAGCCCTAATGTCTCTCCACTGGCTTCTGGTTGCTGCACTTATCAAGTTTAAATCCCTCTGCATCATCCACAAGGCTGTCTGCGGCCTGGGGCCACGCTATCAGCAACTTGCTTTTAGCAAATACTCTCCTAGATCCCTACAATCCTCTGGTGCCAACTCTGCTGGTCAAGTGCTTCGCCAAACACAGAGCTGGTGGCAGATCTTTCCTCAGCTAGCTCCCTCCTTTGGAATAGCCTCCCTCTCCCCATCCGTCTTGAGCCGGATCTCCTCAATTTCTGCAAGCTCCTCAAGACACTCCTATTCCTTCCCTCACTCGCTTCCTTGGTAGCTCTCTTCAGCCGATGATATTGGCGTTCAGGTACCTTATGAGTGCTTCCAGGTCCTGGCCCTCTGTCCAATCACCTTCAGCATCCATCCCCTCTTGCACTTACCTTCGGGCCCTCACCTGCCTGTGATGCTGCCATAGGATGGCACTTATTTGATTTTGCGGCTGGCATCCCCTTCCTGTGCGGTCTTCGCCTCGCACTTGCCTGATGCTCGCCGCAATACTCTCTATGGCACTTCCCACCCCCTTGTGGGACCCCCTGCACTTATCCTGTTCCCTTCACCCCCTCCTCTCTGCACTTGCATGCTCAGAATGTCACAAGGCCCAGTAGGACCATTTTGTTTGTTTAACGTTTTTCATCTTCATTGTCATGATTGTTCCCTTCTTGCCTTGTGGCGCTTTGAAACGCAATTTTTAGTTGTATAAGCGCCTTACAAATGACCAATAAATAAAATAAATGGCGGCAATGCAGTCTGAATTCGCCTCTTAACACTAAGCTGGATGATATTGTTGCCAACATTAGCTCCCGGAATGGACAAAGATAGTGGGCGCATCACTGAGACGAGAATAGGACACCTAGAAGATAGTCATATCTCATGATCAGTTGGTGAAAGGGGTCACGAAGGTGCTCACCGCAGTCAAGGCGAAGGTTTGACTGACAGAATGGCTGTTGTACTATGGCGACATGGGATGGTATGGGTAATGAGATGGGAAGAGGTGTTGGTGCGTGGCGGGCCCTGACATCACAGGGCCTGGGGGAGACGGTCACCTTTTTTTTACGTGGGATGTGCTGGGAATAAACAACCCGAGCAAGGCAAGGAAGCTCTTGGCTTATATTGTCCGGCATCAGCCTACCATTCTTATGTTACATGAGACCCATGTGTTTGGGAGTACCCATGAGGCGTTTGCCCCGAGATGGGGAGCCATAGGTATTATACTAATTATTCCTCTCAGGATAGGGCGTTGGGGGAGGGGGCTCACCCTTATCCACCGCTCGGTCCCTTTCCACTGGGCCACTGTGATAGTATGGGGAAAGCTGGCGCTCTTTAACACCTATGGCCCCAACATTGACGACCCTGGTTTTTACAGATCTATCTTTGACCTACTCACCCAGTTCCCTGACCACTCCCTCATTTTTTTGGGGGGAGGGGATTTCAATACCATTAACAATGTCCTTGATGGGTCCGCCACTGCACGGTCACTTCGGCACATTATGCTCCATTTACGCCCTTCTGATATCTAACGCTGTCTACATCCAGAGGCTAGAGAAGAGTATACTTATTATTCCACTGTGCATAACCTGATGTCCGGAATAAACTATTGGTTTCTGTCTACTGAGTTGGTTCTCAAGGTGCAACAGTGTGAAACCTTGCCACGTGCGCTGTCTGACCATTCCTGGGTTGCGTTGTCCATACTTCTGCACCTACGGCCGCATACTTGCCCTCTGTGTTGGGTGCCATCATCCATGCTACAGGACCTTGGGTTGACAGCTATCCTACAGGATAAAGTCAAGGACGACTTTAACATTAACACGCATTCGGTCTCCCGGTATTCCATCGTGGGGGAGGCATTTATTTAATGTGTGGATGCAACGTGAATTGCTGTCAGTTACAGCAGGGGCCTTTAAGTCCGTCAGGGCGGAGTTGAGTGAGGTGAAACGGCAACTCTGGCAGCTAGAAAACGAATACAGTGTCTCCAAGGACAGGGTGTTGCTGGGTGTGATCAAGGGAAAGGTGTTGACGTTTCAATACCTTGCTGAAAAGGAAGTGAAGTATGCTTTGAGGGCTAGAGCGTAGGGGGAGCGCAAGAAATCTGGAAAGACGTAGGCTATTTTGGTATTCGTGGTCCAGCTGGGGGAGGTGGCTGTCGCCAGCGATGATGTAAAGAAGGTATTTGAGGGTTACTATGCGGAGTTGTATGCCAACGCTGATGCATGTACTGCCAGGGCCTTAGAGGATTACTTTTCTGTTATGGTGCTTCAGTAGCTTCCCAAGGAAGGCAGGCTAGCCCTATACAATACGATCACGGTTGAGGTGGTGTGCGAGGCAATCGTGGCATTGGGGTCGGGCCATACAATGAGTTTAAGCTAACATTTGCACATATATTGCTGTTGGTGTGGGAGGAAGCGATGGAAAATTGGGAGCTACCACCTTTCTTTCGGGAGGCCATCATTACTGTCCTATTGTAGGACAGCCAGCAGAGGTTGCGTTCTACAGGCCTTTTTCTGTAATGTTGACGAGAAGATTTTTGCTAAGATACATTCTGCCTGGCTGCTTCCCTACATTGTCCACCTGGTTCACCCAGATCAGTCTGGGTTTACACCCAGGCCCACAGCGCTGAATCTTAGGCAGCTGTTGTGCATTATGTCTCAGATCAACCAGCGTCCCAGGGCAGTGGCTGCTGCTTCCCTGGGTGCTGAGAAAGCATTTGATTCAGTGTTGTGGCAGTATTTGTTTGTAGTCCTGCCGTGTTATCGTTTAGTGTATTATTTAATAAATTGTGTAGGTCTGCTATATACTGGGCCTGTGGCAGTGTTGGCAATACCAACATTGTGTAAGTGCTGCAGTTGGAGAGGTGTACGCGGAAGGGTTGTCCGCTGTCTACCCTGCTTTTTGCCCTTACCAATGAGCCCCTGGCAGCATGCATCATAACATTGCACGGGTATAGGGTTATCTGCATATCGGGCTGCCCGCAGGTGGTCTTGTTATATGTGGATGATATTCTTCTATACGTACGGGATCCGGAGGTTAACCTGGGCCCCATGATGGACACCGTGCACGAGTTCCCTGGGTATTTGGGATATAGGCTCAATAGGTCTAAATCGGAGGTCTTCCCTCTTACGGATGCTATTACCATTTCCCCAGATTTACTGGGGTTCAAATGGGTGCCATTGCGATTTAAGTATTTAGGTATGGTAATCTCCATGTAATACAAATCTTTGTATGCCGATGATCATGCAGAATTCCTGCACGCACTCGGGGCTAAATTGAAGGTATGGTCCAGGCTTCCCCTTTCACTGTATTGTAGGCTCTCGTTGCTCAAAATGATTGTGCTTCCCAAAGTCCTCTTATATTTGTTTAATGTTAACGAATGGCCAGGGAGGGAATTCTTCACAAGGTTGAGGCCGCTTGGGCTGTCATTTATTTGGGGTGTTGGGGACGGCTAAGCTTATCTGGGAATAGCTGATTCAGAACTATGCACAGGGGGGGATTGGCTGTGCCAGATTTCGAACTCTATTATTTGGTGGCACAGGCACGCTTTGCTGGCTATTGGTTGTCCTCTGGGTACAGGGTGGTTCATGCATCCCTGAAACAGTATGGGGCGGCTCCCACTGGCTTACGATCAGTGGTTTTTAGTGACCGATATATAGACGCATGTTCATTTGATCCTGTACATACTTCTGTGAATGCATGGGCCAGAATATATCACAGGTTGGCTCTCACCACTCCCTACAATAGGTAGGTTCTGCTATGGAACTACCCAGGAGGTCTGCCCCGTATATATGATGTGAAAATACGTGACCTGTTTTCCCGAGGGTAGATTTGGGTCTGTGGAAGACTTTTTTTTCCAAGCAGGCAGATGGCTTTTTGAAATTACTGTATTATTACCGGACCCAAGCTGTCGCCGGTCGGTTGTGGCCCTCCTTTCTGCTTGAGCCGGAGACGCATGCATGCATTGCTGCAATCACTGACTGATGAGAACAGCCGTATGGTTTCCAGACTTTACTGCCTGGTTTAGACAGTGCAAGGGTTTAAAAAAACAGGCCTGCCAGAAATGGAAGCGGAACATAGGCACTGAATTCAGATATGCGGTGGAGCCAATATTGTCTGCTAACCAAAGAAGTATCTATGAATGCAGGGTACCGACTGATGCAGTTTAAAATCCATGGCTACATGATTCCCCTGCTAAAAGCTGCTAAATTCTCCCCGTATGTGGGCGGACGGGCGTGTCTGAAGTGTGGTTTATCTTCTGCTAAATACAACTATATGTTCTGGAAATGTCCACCCATCAGTTTATATTGGTGGACGGTGGCCGATATGTTGAATGACATTGTTGGGGTTCCTTCTGTTCGGTTTCCATTAAAATACTTGCTGGGAGATATAGGTAAAGTGGCAGTGATTACTAGAATATTCTTTAATCTTGCTTGTATCATAACCAAGAAATGAATCCTTTGGCATTGCAAGTCAGCACATGCCTCAAACTGGAAGGGATGATTAAAGAACATAGTGAAAACTAATGAGGGAGGGAGCATTTATTGCTATGGTGACCCAGGCCTACCAGCCTAAGGAAATGTGTGCTCCATTCCTTGCACTTCTGGCTCTTTGAGTCAATCTGCTGAGTAGTGGTAAGTGCATGGGGCGAACGTTGTAGCGGAGCACATCTCACAGGCAGTATAACGTGTGATTAATCCATGTTACTGATCGATGAACTGATCCCGCTCATGGCATGGTATTATTAGCATGGCATTGTTAAACAGAAATGCATACAGTCTGTCTGGGTTTGCAATATAAAAAAGAATGTATTCTCTGTCTGTTTCACACTCATGAGACATGTCATAGTAGTAATAGACAAGAGCATTTCACCTTTTATATATAACCAAGTTTGTCACACAGCATGCACATGCTTGTTTGTTGATTGAAGGGACATAAAAGGATTGTGTTCTGTACTATCATAGAAATATGTATGCTGTTTGTATCATACTACTTCTTGTCTGAAACTGCATTCATTAATGTTATTGTGTTGGCAATTCACAAACATTTAACCTGAATGTTTTTTTCTTGCAGAAGCAGAAGCAGGACCCACTCATCAAGGAGTCGATCCCGTTCCAGGTCTAGGTCCAGATCGAAATCTGCTTCACCAGAACGGAGACCTCGATCAAGATCTCGCAGCAACACTCCACCGTGAGTGTCAGCGCACCAGTTTTGCAGGGCTGCAGCCCTCACTTTGTTGGACATGTCCCTCTGTGTTCTAAAATGTCCCAGATTCATGTGCATGTCAGTTGTACCTGTTTATCAATATGTCCAAGTCTCCCTTGTGGAAACTCACTCAGTCTTGGGGGATTCTGATGTTGGCAGATCCATTATCCTGCCACTTCCAACAATGTTCGTGAACAAGTTCAGCTCTTGATATTTGTATCGGATCTATTTTTAGAGTTGTTCTTGTGATTTATGTTGAGCTAACTTTGGTAATACTGTTATTAAAAACCGTGCTCTCCAATCCTTATTTATGTGTTCTTCTGCCCTTATTTTGGAATGTATTAAAGTGCTTGGATGAATGGTTTGGGCGATAGCAAAACACCCCAAAGTCTTGTTTTGTGATTGGTGTTGTGATCAGGCCTTTTCATTTTAATCTTAGGTCTGCACCTGGTTTAGGGTCAGGTACTGCCCCCCTAATACCAGACCATAGACTCGGAGAAGAAAATAAAGGGCATCAGATGTTGGTGAAAATGGGTAAGAGAAATTCTACTTTCCTCCACGCTCTGTGGCCTCCAAAACATATATCGGCCACTTCACTCCTCTTTCGTCAGTATTGTAGTTAGTTCCCTTACCGTTTACAGCCATACAGCCTTTGTTCTAAACCTCCATTGTCTTCAGAGTGTGGAATGTCTTTATATATTAACTGTTTTCTTTGTGCATAGTCGTCCTATGTAAGGAAAGGACGCAGCTGTATAACCTCACTGGTGTTGTCCACCCAGGTGTGAACACACCATTACATATCTAACCTTTATGCAAAGGTGTTATAGTGCAGTACACCATATACAAGATTACATTTCCTTTAGTAGTTGAGCCCAGCAAGAAGGCATGTCTTCCATCCTCTGGCTACAGGGTAATGACGCAGACAACAGTAATAATTTCATGTTGTGCTTGATGTCACTCTGTGCTCCTTGGTTGAAAACATCCTACATGACCTAATCATCCACATTTCTGCATGCACTAGTGAAAGATTTCAAACCAAACCATATTGCTAGCACTGGAAATCATAGCTTTTTAAAAATAGATTTTGCACAGCAAATAATCTGTGTGCTTCAACTCTAATACAGTTATAGCTTGCAGGTTGTCATGGGTGATTCTCTCTGTATTGCTTTGTATTTATGTGGCAAACATGTTTACACCTTGGGAGATGTAGTCAGACCACCAGATAATATCATATAGAACACAGAACCGCTTGTTATTAATCATTCTTTTATACAGTATTTCCAGTAATACTATACCATATTCAGCAAAACAATTTGTAATATTGCTACAAATACCTCCACATCTGAAAATCTGTGTTGGTCTAAATATTTGAACTAGAACTGGTTTTCATAGAAAGCTAATGTTTTGCCTTGTGTGCCACTTCCATTTATTGACAGAATAATAAGTAAGGTGTCAGATGCCTGTGTGAAATTTGTTTGCAAGATGTGAGGAATTCGACCAGCCGTACATGCTGGCCGTGGGCTGTGCTGGTTTTGAAATGTGGAGGTAAATGGATCATGGTAAACCTGTCTCAGGAAAATATGTCGGGCTAATCCTCACACATTTTCCTTTGCTCACAACAAAACAAACGCATAGACCCGTGTACTCTGGCATGGACACAGGCACAGTACGCCCCTGTCATATTTAGTTGTTATATGAAAGCAGAGCATGACGTCATTCCAAGGAGAGGTGGGTGTAGAGCTTCACCCTGCTTTGGACAGCCTGATTAACTTACAAAGGCTCCATGGAACCACTTTGCTCTTTTGTTGCGCCATGCAGTTGGTGGCAGTGATTAACATACCAATAGAGGGTACTTCAAACACCAAAGGTTAGCAAAGGAGACCGGAAACCCAACAACCCTTTCATATGTAAGTGTGTGAACCTGAAGCCAGCTCCCGCCCTCTGTATCAATGACAGTGAACTGACCTGTCTGAGTCTATTGTTGCAGTAGACCACACCCACTAGGGGTGGCGGGGGCCCATACCTAAAATACTAGAATGTGGTTTGCAGAAGCCAGAGAGTCTGGTCTCTCAGCAATTCAAGGGAGATCAGCCACTTTAAAAAGGAACCACATGGGGAGAACCATTAACCAGAGAGACTCTTTGATCACAGCAGACAAGAAGGAGTGAGCCCAGAGCTCTTTCTGTTGAGTGAAGGGCTCGCCATATTAGTACTGGACAATCCTTGTTCCTGTTTCACCCCTTTACCTTTTATTGTCGCAAGGCTCTCTGGTTATGACCTCGCACATACAGAAAATTGTTGGTAGGACCCCAGAATTGGTTCACTAAGGTAGGCTCAGCCTACACCAATAACAATGTCCCACTTGTCTGTAAAAGAGGGCTGGAGCACCGCAGTGCCGGATTAAACCCTCTGGAGACCTCTAAGCAGTCGCAAATTATTTCCTGGTACCTGTTCTTTTCGGGCGCTGACATTATAGGTCTACAAAAGAGCGACGACAGACAATATTTACGATTTGTTCAAGAAAATGAAAGAATTCTTAAGTGTCGCCAAAAATGAGTAAAAGTGCCTGAACAAGATAGATTTGTTCTGTTATGGTAAACAGTGAAGTTAATCAAACTTCATTATAACTCAGAAAAGCTAACTTAGTAATGCAGCTTTCGGGTGTATATACTCATCGGTGTTCTCGAAGGGAATATTCTACTAGGGTCTGGAGTCGGCTGGAACTTGCGACACACTAACTCACAAAGCTTTGTTTATGGAGGTTGCGCGTGCTCTACTGGGATAACATTGAACTAAGAAGGGTGCACGTCGGCCACTAGATGGAGATGACCATCACTACTGTACGTTACACGTACGTAGTTTGCACTGGATTTCGACAGCTGCCAGAAGATGAGCTTTTAAGAGACAAAACTATTATGTGAATCTGATGTCTCTGTTTTATGTACTTTTAGTTAATGGGTACATTAAATGAATACAGTATTTTCTCAATAGTGTCTTTAATGAGTCTTTGGTCTCGGGAGGATAGTTCATGGGCAACGTGTTCACCTTGGAAGCAAGACGATCTGGAGCAACACAGGTTTGATCTCCGGGTCTGCGCTTGGAAACCTCTGGGTATTAAGCGCATTAAAAATAACCTATCATCTATGTTAAGTTTTCGTTTCTTTGAGTTGAATCATTTTTTTCTATCTTTTGGAAACAATTTACGAAAGCTCAATTGTAATTTTCTTTTAAGATCAAATAAATATTATTTGATCTAAAAGGAGTGGGTCCCATAGGCCGGTGACTACATTTCCTATTTGGTAATCCGGAACTGGTTTGGTTTTAAGCAGATCTGAAGACTTCACTTGAAGCATGAAGAAGATCTCATCCTTGGGCCCTAGCTGAAGGTACTCAGCCTTACAGCTTCCACCAGTGGAGGAATGCCAGGAACATCCAAAGAGGGAAGCAAGATCCCTCACCTTAATTTATCTCAGGGAACAGAATGAAAAAAGAACTCGAAGACCCTCCAGCCTCTTCAGTACCTGCTAGGCTCTGCAGCAAGCTCTATGGGCAGGGAGTGCCAGAAGGCTTCTGAACCCAAAAAACCAAGGACCAGGCAGCTGCCTGCCACATACTCCCTATGTCTGGGCTGTCTGCCTTGAAGGGCTTTCTCAAGCCCATTGAAAAGGCGGGCAGGAGTGCAATGACAAGCACTTGCCGCTGTCAGCATTAAAGGACATTCCGGAGCCAGTTGAGTTCCTCAATCCGCAACCACCTACAACGCTGACCGCTGTCAAGCCGCAGTCGCTGAAGGAACCCGACACATCTTGACCAGTGCCTCAGAACCTCCCATGAGCGCTGAGACAAAGATTCCTGACCGAGTCGCTGTGAAGCCCAGCCATTTGCCAAGCCTTGCGCTCAAACCGGCTTGCCACCTAATACCCGCTGCAAACTCCCATCTCGAACTTTGTCGCAGAAGCCGGATAAGCACCCTGAAGCTGACTCAATGCTGTCCAGCACCAAGAACTACAGCAAGAGGTACATTGTGGTTCTGTCTCCCTGGTCCTTCCCACCTACCCTCCTGTCAGTATCAGGAGTGCTTCCCTTTTCCTTCTTAGAAAACTCTCTTCTCTGCATTCCTTTACAATGTGGGTTGTAATTAGTAGTGTTGTTAGATTGTCTGTTCGATAATAAAGTCGATTGTAATACATCGTTGACTGGGCACTCCTTTTTATCATTGATTAATAATTGTATTTTCGCTGTGTTGCAAAAAACCAAAAATCTACTACCTTTAGAGGAGGTAAGCCTGCCGTTCTGTCCACATAAACAAAATTGGACAAGGAGGTTTACAATTTTAATTGCATGTTTGATTAATCCAATCTTTTCAGATCCATTCTGTTGTATTAGAGGTGTGGGGTGGATTGATGGTTTAGGAACCGATATTCCCCCCTGCACCACTGGTACCCCAGGATTTGAATTGTCACATTGGTGGCAGACGGTCGGATCTAGTTGGAGCTTTGTGCACAGCTTAGTCACCCAACAAGAAAAGTACTGTTGTAGTCAAAGTTTAGAATACTGCAAAGTATTTTTTAATTATGGTCTGTCTTGACATAGAGACTGTGAAAGGCATGAGCAAAGTTGTCCTGCGCGTTGCAGGTCGAGAGGGGACCCCTCCCTCCCCCCCGCCTACAACAGCATCAGGATTAATAAACCTGTGCACCCGAATGGAGATCTTCAACAAGGTGGGTTTGACGATGGCAAGGAAGACAACCCGAGTGGTGTTTCTCACCGACTACCCCTCATGGAGGCATGTTTGGAGTCTCAATACTCTAAAGTGTCAACAAGGTGATGGGTTAGTGCAGAATCCGACAGGTCTCCGGACTTGGCACAGCCTCTAAGTGGCCCAGTATTGGTTCCTGCTGTTAACGGTGCAGTGGCTAGGAAGCTCCTGTTGAATGATGGGGACTAGCACTGAAGGAAAATAACAGTGGGACATGGTCATCATAAAGCTGCACAAGCTGCCACTCGGAGGAGGCGACCAACAGATCCACCTCTAGCGAGGGTAGCAGTAGTAGTTAAAACCAAGGTGCCTGGGACAAACTCAGGCACCACATCCCCAAAGATTTAGATTTATGAAGTGGGGAAGGACATCTGATTGGTTTGAAGCGCTCGTGCTTGCTTTTCAGCAACAGGAGATGGAGGTACTCTGGGGTGCAGCCCTGGTGAGTCGCTTGCTGACACTGGGGACTGATGCAATTCTTCAGTTAACTCCTAAAGAAAGGCCCATTTATGAGAGCACGAGTCAGCCATTCTCAGGAAGTTTTGTAAAACCCCAGAACAGTATTTCAAGAGCTTCAGAGAGTTTGGCAAGTAAAGTAGGCAGACATTGAAGCGTTCCCACAGTTGTCAATGAAATATCTTGGTGGGTGGGTGTCAAAGTGGACACATTTAGAAGGGTTTACAATTTTGATTGCGTCTGAGCATATCTTGAATAATTGTGAGATCGACTTACACCAGCATCTTGTAGTCAAGACTATTACAGACCCTAGAGAGTTTACCAACGCTGCCGACAGGTTTATCAGTACCAGAGTCCAGAAAAGGCTCAGGCGAGCACACCCAAACCAGAAGAGAAATGCTCTGACCAGAAAGTTAACAAGGATGGGAATGTAGCGTGGGCACTACTTGTATATAGAATGGTTATTAATGTAAATAATAATACTGAATAACTTAATGGTGACCATCAGAGATACAATGTAGACTACATCGGTGAAAAATGAACTGACCAAAAGTGAAACCTTCACCAGACCTAAGATCGCCAATGAATGTAGTTAATACTACTGCATAATTCAAATCTATATTCAATCATTTCATAGTCATTTAATCATGAACACCAGTGATGAAATAAAGTCTTTCAATTTTATTTTAGTTCATTCTCCATATTAGTCTTGCAGAGACCTTAGCACCTTAGCCGCTGATGCCTTTCGGTCCGTGGACCTTTCTCAGGCCGCGCTTCCTCGAAGTGGAACCGGCAGGCATCCTCGAGTCCTTCGGTCCTCAAGTGCTGCAGCGAGAACCCTCCAGACGAGGGTTGTCAACCGTTGCCCACAAAGGACCAACCCACTCCTCTTCCAAGTCAGATCCCCAACATTCATGAATGGAAACCCCACAACTTCAGTTCAGCTGTGCACCCCTAGCGCTGGGACACCTGCATTCTCACAACCCAAAAGGTTGTTTCTTGTGTAAGGAACTGGGCCGTAGGAAAGGGGAATCCCGCTTGCAAGGGCTTACCCAAGCAAAGCCATAGTTAATGTTTGACTCATAGAGGAGGCCATCATTAGTATGGGCCTCCTAGAGGAGGACTTCCCACTAGGTTAAGGAGTGGCCGAATGTGGACTGGTAGTACTGAGTGGGAACGGCACTGGATCTCCAGTAGAGGTCCGATTCCCAAGAATACTGTTCTTAGAATAAGTGCAGATCAATGGACACAAAATGAGAGGGCGTGGCTTGGCGGCCATGCAGTAGGAGGCACTGCTGGGAAGCTCCTACGTGACCCTGAAGAAGAGACTGCCAAACTGGCAAATTCAACTTAAAACAAAAGTCAAAAGTAAAGCAACAGACGTCGGAACACCTGCAGATCACTTGGTGAGCTTACGGAGCAAAATAGGAGCAGTGAGCGTACACAAAACAGCTAAGGACGCCGCCGGCACGCAACAAAATGGCAGGTGCGAGCAGCCCGAACTGCTGAAGGGGAAACCCCAGTGTGTGATGATCCGGAAGGCGAAGCGCATAGGCGGAGGACCTTTGGTCAGAGCCAGATACCCACCCGGCACAACAACAGACATCCTCTGAAGGAGTGGGCAGGAACGGCCAGACCGCTGGAAACGGACTGCAGGAGAGGAGCCCAGAGGGCCGACACGAAGACCACAGTGGGACGGGGGCCAGAGAACTTGCGGGCCCGGTGGTGAGGTTGTGCGCTCAGAGGGACATCCAGATCCAGGGCAGGACGCCCCCAGGTCTGCATAGCGGACCCAAAGTGAGTGAACCCCCACTCCCCCCCCCCCCCCCCCCCCCCCCGACTGACAGAGCCACTTTTCCTCCTGGGAACCAGCTGGCGGATTGGAGGTGAGACTGAGACCAGCCAGCGGCTCTGAGGAGAGCAGTGCAGGTACCCGCCCTGTGGGAACAGGCACTGGAGAGAAGCCGCAATCAGCTGGCCCCCATGGACTCCCGGACAGAGAGGAGGGGTAACGCCGAAGACCTTGGGGGACGGGGGTACAACAAGGAGAGTGAAGTCCACCACAACGGATCCAAGGAAAAGGCCAACCCCCATTGCGACATTACTCTGCGATCAGCACTCCGTAGGGAAGAAGGTGCCGAGATGAACGTACACTGCCAGGCGAAAAGGCTAAGCAACATCTAGCAGAGGAGGGCATACAACGGAACGAGAGACTATACAAAGTGTGGGGATACCATGCACCAGAGAACAAGTGAACAGGGGGCGAGACATTGGCAGCACATGAGGAGGCCCATGATAAAGATCCTCTGGAGGAACTGAAGGAGTGGATCTCCAAACAGCTAGGCCCAACAGAAACGGTGAAAAGAGGGCCTGAGACCATCACCCACCCACCGAACACAGGCAAATAATGGCGGGGGATCTGTGAGAAACCCACTCTAAGGGAAGAATCATTGACCAAGGCCCGCATGTCCAAGTGCACGTAAGGGCCAGCCTAGGATCCACACATGCATGAGTGAAGGTAAGTGCCCCCGATAAGGACAGTAGAACACAAATTAGACTGGTATAACTTGTACGGCAAGGAGACCCTGTAAACAGGAGGGAACGCAGCGGGCTGAGCAGGAGCAGGTAGATTCACACCCTGAATGTCAGGAGAAGCCGGCCTGGGGACACGAGAGCTGAATGGAGTTGGGTTACAGAAGGCCCCGGCGCCACTAAGCATCACACAAGGCGGAATCTGGCCCCACACAGACCTAGGTGGTGGCCCCAACGGGAGGAGCATCAGGAAGAAACAGCACCTCATGCCTGCACAGTGATAATGTCAAACAGGAAAACAGAAGGGAAAACCAAACAAGTCAGCATAGACCCTTTCACCAAGGCATCTGGGAACAAGCAGCCGGCCCAGTCAAACACGGAGATGGCTGCAACAAATGCTCTGTGCCCAGCAGAAAATGCAAATGAAGGACTGATCCTAGAAGCAATTGCTGCCCTGAAAGCATCCTTCGAAACTAAAATGGAAACAGCAATAGTGCCCTAAAGGTATCCCTAGAAAACAAACTAGACATGGTCATGGTAGATGTGGGCCTCCTCTGCCAGGATGCACTGAACCTAACAGAGTAACGACAACGGAACAGCAAGTGCAACAAAAGACCACTGATGTTGCCGTCACACAGAAACAAATGTCGGAAGTGCTGAAGTGAGTCAAGATCCTGTAACGTAGAGCGGAGGACGCGGAAGGGAGAGCACGGAGGAACAACATTCGTATGATCGGGCTTCCGGAGGGCGAAGACGGCAGAGACCACACGGAGTATGTCGTAAACATGTTGCTCCTGGAGATCGGTGCCGGAACACTGTCCCAGGGTTTTGTGGTAGAGAACGCACAGAGCGCTGACCAGGAGACCCCAGCAGGGTGGCCCCCCCCCCACACTCCCCCCCCAGAATCCCCAAGCCCCCCCCCCCTCACCCGAGAGCGATGATCGCCAAGATCATTAACTTTAGAGACCGGGAGAAGATATTGACATTTTCAATGTAAGGGGGAGTGATCACCAGGAACTCCTCCAGGATCACCATATACCCAGACTATACAGTCATGGTCCAAAAACAGAACGAAGTTCAGTCCAACAAAAGAACGCCTCAGAGCATCAGGTGTGCGCACATGCTCCTGTATCCCGCTAAACTCAAGGTGAAAATCCCGCTGCTTTGACTCGACTGAAGAGGCCCACGCATGGATGGACCAGCAAGGCATCCCACAGCAAAGGCAGAGGAATGCTAATAACGACGAGAATCGGCCCCGATGAGGAAGAGCGTGGATCACCAGGACTAAAGACGTCAAGTATTCAGTAATTCAATCAAGTCAGATGGACGGTATGAAGGAGCGACTGGCTCCAATCCTGCCGTAATGGCCGAGAGAAGCAGTACCCCAAAAGCAAGCATTTTAGTTCAGATGCCAGTTTTGAGGCATCACGCAGCGGCAAGCTTGCTCCACCTTGGTGAGCACGGCAAGAGAAGCGACGAGGCCCGAGCAGGGGGAAGGTGGCTGGGCGTTAGTTTTGCAGTTTTTGTTTTGGTTATTGACTGTTGAGTGTGGTTGGAAAACGGCACTGGTAGCGGATGGACCGACATAAGAGATAACCGAAGAATTTGAGCGAAAAGCGACTAGACTGACAAATAGCAACAAACTTGGAGGAACAACCTCAGATATAGTGGGGAGAGGGGCCTTGACGAAAACGGATGGTCTCAAGTGATGGCCGAAAGGGGAAGGTATCGGGCAGTAGGCAGGATCAAGGCTATGGGACAACAGAGCCGGAAAAGACAATGCGCACATGGGCCCAGGTGAGCTAATAATAGCAACCTGGAACGTGAGGGGACTTAATACTTAAGTCAAGAGGCTCAGAGTTTATGCCTGGTTGAACAGAATGAAGGTCAAGATAGCAATGCTGCAAGAGACTCATTTAACAGAGAAACGGACCAAAGTTGACAAGAAATGGGGAGGGCAGGGGTACAGCGCTACATACTCTAATTATGCAAGGGGAGTGTTAATATGGATTGCCCAAGGAGTACCCTTTCAGCTAATAAAGCAAGAAACGGATCCGGAGGGGAGACTAGTGCTGGTCCATGGTATGCTGGAAAGTAGAGAGATTGATTAATACTTACGCTCCGAACCATGATGTGACGGAATTATTCAGGAAATTAGCACCCAAACTGGCCGAATACAGACTCAACGTTCATCTGGGCAGGAGATTTCAATTGTACCCTGGACCCACTCCTTGATAGGTCGGATGACAAACCTAGGAAGCCAGCACCTCCTGCAAAGGAGTTAAACAAGGCCCTCGACCGACTGCAGCTGGTGGGAGAGGATACACACATTATAGTGCACCCCACGGGATATTTACACAAATAGATTACTTGTTCATGGGCATTGAGTCCTTGAGAGATTTCACGGGGATTCATATTAAAGCATGCACACTGTCTGACCGCGTGCCGATATTAGCAGCATTGGCACACACCCATAGGAAAACCCCGATACCAACATGGAGGCTCTGGGGGAGGGCGAGTTAGAGGAACACTTGCATGAGGTGGTAGATTACTTCGAGCATAACGAGGGAAGCGTTGAAAGTAATGCCACACTCTGGGACGCGTTCGAAGTAGTGATAAGAGGGGCGCAATTGGCAAAATTGGGGGACTCAAAGGAGCAGCAATAGAGGAGCTTGGCAAATTGGAAAGGGAGATAGAATTAGAAGAGCAGGGATAGCGGGCAAGGAACCTGGAGTACTGATGGAGTTGAGAACGAGATGTATAGAACTCTGGGAGAAATTAGGGAGGCTGAACTATGGGAAGTACTTACAGCGGTGGCATGCGGATAGGGACAAACCTGGAAGACTCCTGGCCTGGCTCACCAAGCAGGAAAGTAAAAAATACCCCATAACAGTACTAGAAGATGATACAGGGATGCTGCAGGGAGAGAGGTTAGGAATCGGGAAGATATTAACAAATCTCTTCGTCTCCTTTTATGAGCGACTGTATGCCCCTAACCCAGAGGTTGACCCTGGAGCCATTGCAGGCGCCCTAGCAGAGATCAGGCTACCGAAACTAGCAGCAGAACAGGTCCAACAATTAGATGCTCGCCTTACGGTGGAAGAAATAGAGATAGTAATTACGAAAGTCCCTTTGGGTAAATCCCTGGGCCCGGATGGGCTCCAGGGTGAGTTCTATAAGATATATTAAGGCACCACTGCCCCGAAATTGCTAGAGACATACCAAGACGCATATGAGAGAATACAACTGCCAGGTAGCATGTCGGTATACGCTGATTTACCTCATTAGTCAGGACGCCCAAATACTTATGGCGGTTCTAGCTACCCGCCTAAATCAAGTAGTGCCCACATTGATTCACCCAGACCAGACGGGCTATGTCCCGGGACGGAACACGTCATGGAATCTGCGTAGGCTACACCATGTGATAGACCGGACAAATCTTAGACAATGCACAATAGTGTCCCTAGACGCTGTTAAAGAATTTGACTCTGTGAACTGGGGGTGGCTACTGAATGTCCTCGCCCACTTCGGCATAGGGGAAGGGTTCCTCAGATGGATCAGGCTGCTGTATAATGACCCTAGGGCCAGAGTGAAAACGGGGCGACATATTTCAGAAGCCTGGAGAATATACAGAGGAACTAAGCAGGGCTGCCCACTGTCACCAATGACCACCACACTACCCAAGAGGTTGACATTGGCAGATGCACTTCCCACAGGAGTATTAAAGGATATTAAGGGGAGCACTGAGAGCGCATGTTAGAGGTGGGGGCCTGAAGAGTAAGGAACCTTATATTCCAGTCGGACCCAGATCTGGACAGAGCTGCATCAGGGGAGACCACGCAAACCGAGCGCCTCAACTCAGGATAGGGACGCAAACTAACCAACCCTACTAACAATTTCCCTTTCTGCATACACCTCTCAAACTCCAAACCCAACCAAACCTACAGCACAACAAACCGCACAAACTTCACTACACTGCAACAACGAAACAAAAATACACATAGTCGTGCACAACAGTACACAACGTCTACCCGCCGCAAACACCCCAGGCACAGCCAACGGACCCACCGGTCTGAGGCTGCCAACAGCACATCACTGCTCTCTTGCACTTTTCCTGCTTTGTCCCACTAACTCATCCTCCCCTCCTTTTTCAGAACCGCCAGGGGACCACTCCGGTGGTGATAGTGCGCGGTACAAATGTCCTTTAACATTAACCAATGTGATATATATATATATTGGCTCTGGAACCGCTGGCGATCTTCCTCAGAGCCGAATATGGGGACACAGGGATAGATATAGATGGAGTGGTGCATCAAATTTCGTTGTATGCAGATGACATGCTCCTCTTTGTAGAGGAACCGCGCATCAACCTACCCTGCCTCTTGGAAGCAATTGATGCGTACACCAGACTCTCGGGGATAGCTATCAATAAAGAAAAGTCCCTGCAATTCCCCCTGGCAAACTTAAAGCAGGTCCGCCCGGCCAGACTCCCAGACTTGGGCCTAACCCGGGCAACGCACTGCTTTCGATACTTGGCAATAGAGATACACCATTACACTGCAGACTCACATAAATGTAACACACAGGCGGCTCTCGAAAGAACACAAAAGGCCATGGATTTTTGGGAAACACTTCCTCTGGGTATGATGAGAAGGGTGGCCCTCCTGAAGATGGTGGTACACCCGCGCCTGCTATACTATTTCACGAACATCCCGCACACCATACCCAGGGTCTTCTTTACAAAACTAAACAGAATAGCACAAACATTCTTATGGGGAAGGGAGAGGTGCAGGGTCGCTATGACTGCAGAGAGATTATGAAGAGGGAGGCATCAGACTGCCGGATTTAGAAAAGTATTACCTGGCGTGGCAGTTGCAATTTGTAGTCAAATGGCTGGAGGAAGACAAAACAATAGACACAATCCTCTTCCAGCCAGCGCTGAAGCTATACTACCTAAGGGAACTACCATGGGTCGATAAATCCCTGCTAAGGACCCTACCGAACATGCTCAAATTCGCAAGTTATGGACCGGGGTGTGGAAAATCCAGGGGATGAAGGATCTCTATCCGGCACAGATCCCACTAGCAGGTTTTGTGGGCATGGACACAAGTGCGCTTGCAATATATTGATCCCAGTGGGAAGCCAAAGGCGTAGCGCAAATAGGAGATCTGAGAAGGGAGGATCAATGGGCGGATTTCCAAGACATGGTAGAAGAGCATGATATACACAAAGACCAAATCATTCTACACAACCGTATGACATTGAAAATCAAGAAAAGATGGCCAGAATGGCCAGAGCAAGAGGACACGAGAGGAGAACTGGATGCATGGTACGACATATCAGAAGGGGGGACAAACGACTTCTAGGCTATATAAACAATTGCTGAGATCTAACAACTCGCAAATGCTACACATAAGACAGCGTTGGGAAGAGGAACTCCAGAGGCCCTTCAGTGACCAGGAATGGACCAGGGTGTTGAAGTATCCAAGAAAAGTGGCCGGGAACGCAAGGTTCAGACAAGCAGTTATACACTACACACAGGGAATACCTCACGCCCAAGAGGATGAATACGATGAAGCTGGGAGACCCCCGTGAGTGCCCCTGCTGTTCCGCAGATGAAGCAGACATGGTCATATGTTTTGGGCCTGTACAGTAATATAGATCTTCTGGGACAAAATCGGAGTCAAAGTAGCAGGGAGTCGACTCCAAATAAAGACAGGGAACCTGGAGATGTACTTGCTGGGCCTCTTCCCCAGAGGAGGTAGGCATAAGTCGCACCTGATGAAAATGAGACTAAATATGCATATTGGCCAAACGACGGATAGCGGTGGCGTGGAACTCAAGGGAAGGCCCAACAATAGAATCATGGTGGTCTGACCTCCAGAAGTGGGCACTGGCAGAAACTGTGGTGTGGATAAGGGCGGTGCAGAGAGGTGAGGGGGAAACGGGACAAAAAATAATGGCATGGAACTCCCTGATGCAGGACTTATTCGGACAAAGAGAGGAGAGTGACAAGGAAGATCCCAGGAGAGCAGAGGAACAATAAATGAACGATGGAAGGCTGCACTCGAGGCCCCCAAGTGAACGAAGGCATAAGCGAGAGACTCCGGAACTGCCCACATAGACAGCACCAGACTGAAGTGCCACGGCCGCTCCTGGACAGCAGATGCAAAGCGAAATCGATGTGCAGTGCCAAAATGCCGGTTATGTTTTGTTTGTTTGTTGTAGTTGTTGTATTAACACAAAATAAAGAGTTTAAAAAAAAAAGAAAAAACCAATGGACACAAAACTCCTGCGATCAGGGACACGGCGGCTAGGATCACTGCTATCACACGGCAGTGGGTACAGCCAGAACAGTATGTTGCTGGGTCTGTTCATGGAGTCAATGGGTTTGATGGAAAAAGTAGCGATGATAGAGTTCAGTTGGTGGGGTGAAACAGCACAGTGCTGTGTAGTGGTGAAAGACTCACTCCCTATCCCATGCCTGTTGAGTAATGATCTTTCTGACCCCGAGATAGTATCCGCAGTCACCAGATCGAAGGCCAAAGAGGCTGCTAGATTGGAAACTCTTGTAACCTTAAGGGCCTGGAGTACTTCCAAAAGGCTTGTGTGAGGGACCAGCGTGGCGGTAGCGCCTGGTCAAGTTCCCCAGACAGCTGAGTCGCCTACTCCTGCGGGAGAGGGGCCAGTAGCCACTGAGAATCCTTCTTTGGTAGCAGGGGACTCGGGGGGGGGGGGGGGGGGGGGGGGGGGGGGGTGGCGGAGGGGGGGCTTCAGTGTTGCCTGGCACAGCACAGGAACCTGAGGTGAAGGACCAGGTAGTTTCAGACCTGAATGGCCTGCCCAAGCTGCATTAGTTTATATCAGTTGGAGGCCCAGATCAGACTTACTTCTTTAAAGCCTAGGAAGAGTGTGCCACTCTGGCGGGCCTGCGGAAGCAGGCGGAAGAGCAGACTAAGGCTCCTGGACTGTTCAAAGTGTTCTTGGAGGATGGATTCCTGTACAGTGAGCCAAAAAACTGAGGTAGGGGGCACAGGAAGGTTGTTGATTCTCCAATGCCACACAAAGTAATATTTGGATTTGTGTCTCAGATTCCTTTAGCAGGTCACTTGGCCCCAGTTTGCCATAAAAGTTGAGGACTTGTCAAGCTTCTGAAAAGTCAGATGGTGCCACATAGACCCCTTAGTTTCACTACCCGTCATTGGGCGGCCCTGCGAGAGAATGGGCATGAACATTGTGTGTACTTTCAATCCCAAAACCAGCTCGGGGAACAGATACATATTGATGGTGGTTGACCATTCCACTAGGAAGCCTGACTGTGTCCCTCTGAGGAACATCACAGCCCCAGTGGTTGCAAAGGCTCTGATTGGGATGTTCTCCCGTGTTGGTTTCCCCAATGAAGTCTGTTCTGACGGGGGAACAAACTTCATATCGTCATATATGAAGGCTATGTGGGAAGAATGTGGAGTAACCTACCGATTCTCCACAGCCCTCCATCCACAAACCAGTGTTATTTTGGAACGGTTTAACAAGACCCTGAAAGACAGGATGGGTGGCTTGTAAGAGCACCTGAGGAGAAAATGGGATATTTCCTTGTGCCTACTGTTTGCCTACAGGGAGGAGCCACAGAACAGAGTAAGGTTTAGCCCCTTTGAGCTTGGTCCTCTCAGGCGAGTGAGAGAGGCATGGTATGGCACCCCGTCATCCCCTAAGCAAGATGTAGTGGACTATGTACTTGGCCTTCGGTCTAGAATGGGACATGGGACAGTCAATAAAAAAAACCTAAAGGTCAGTCGGGAGTTGATGAAGCACTGGCACGACCAGAAGGCCACAGGGACAGTTTATTCTCCAGACCAGCGGTATGGATTATGGAACCTGTCAAACCCAATGCCCTTCAGGACAGGTTGACTGGACCTTACTGTGTACGTTTCTAAATTATCTAATTGACGTGAAAGGACCTAAACAGATGTGCAGGGTCTTTCACGTCAACTGGCTAAAACCCCATTATAGCCAGGGATTACTTGGTCATGGCATTAGTGACTGAGGAGGAGACCGATCCCCTCCCAGACCTCCAGCACGCTGAAGCCACAGATGGGTCAGTTGAAGGTGTTAACCTTGCAACTGACCTGTCGGAAAAGCAACTGACGGACTTCCGCCATTTAATGGGACAGTTTGCCGATCTGTTCACTGACGCCAGGTCGCACAGGTTGATGCACCCATGATGTGGACACTGGAGACCGTAAGCAGGTGTAAATCAGAATTCACTGGATATCCGATAAGGTAAAGGACGCATCAAAAGTATCTTTCCAAGATGTTGGCCCATCCCACAGCCCCTTTGCTAGCCCAGTGGTAATGGTCCCTAAAAAGACCAGTGGTGGGACTTAAGGACACTCTATAGGGTACTGGCAGGTCGACTTGACCATCGGAGCAAGGGAGAGGTCAGCATTTTCAACACCAGAAGGACATTCAGTTCACTGTTATGCCCTTTGGATTGAAGAATGCCCCTACCACTTTTCAGAGGATGGGTAACCAGGTTTTATCTGCCCTGGAAAAATTCAGTGTTGCCTATTTAGACGACATTGCTGTTTTCAGCCACACCTGGGAGGACCACATATCCCACCTGAAACGAGTGCTTCAGGCGCTGCAGAATGCAGGTCGGACTATCAAGGTCACCAAGTGTCAGTGCGGAGCACAGTGACTTTTTTCCGGGCCACCTGTTTGTTGAAGGTAAGAAACAACCTCTTGAAGCCAAAGTACAGGCTGTGAAGGGTTGTGACATCCACCGCCACTCTAACAGGTGAGAGCCTTCCTAGGCCTCACTGGTTACTGCAGGTCGTTGTACAAGGGGTATGGGACCATTACCATGCCCCTGAATCTTTAACGTTAAAAAAGATGCCAAGAAAGATGACTAGGACCCCCGCGTGTCAAACCTCCTTTCAGGATTTGTAAGGATGGATTGTGCAGAGCCCCAGGTCTGAAAGTGCCAGACTGGTCAGGAATTCATTATCCAGACAGATGCCTGTGATTTTGGGTTTAGAGCAGTTTTAGCGCAGCTGAACCCTCAGTGGGAGAAGTAACCTGTCGCTTACATTAGCAGGTGATTAACATATAGGGAAAGGAACTGGGCCATCGTAGAAAAAGCATACGCTGTTGTTGGGTCAGTGAAGAAGTTCAAACCCTACATATTTGGGTCTCACTTCACAGACCACTGGTCTTAGATTGTTAATGGCCATGCAGAGGGAGAGCATTAAGCTTTTATACTGGTCCATACCTCTACAGGGATTACGTATGGACATTCAGCACAAGCCCAGGTTCCCAGCATGGAAAATCAGATGGCCTAAGCAGATACTTTCAACTAGATGATGAACCAGACACTCAGTAGGGTGGTGCTTCTCATGTTGAGGCTGAGGGGCATGTGAGGAATTCGACCATCCGCATGATGGGTGTGGGCTCGCCTGGGCTTTTTCTGAAATCTTTAAGTAAATGGATGAAAGTAGACCTGCCTCAGGGGCTTATCCACACACATTTTCCTATGCTCACACCACAGCAAACTCATAGACCCATGTACTCTGGCATGCACAAAGCCTACAGGTACAGTCTGCCCCTGCCATATTTAGTTGGAATAGGACAACACAGCAGAGCACAATGTCATCCCAAGGAAAGGGGAGGGGGGGGTCATGGACAGCCTGTTTAACTTATTTAAACACAACATTGATCAAGACCAATAGTACCAGACAGAACTCGACATACATTAATTCATGTCTTCACACCTTTTAGTTTTACATAAATGATTGAATTATTGTATTCTTTTGTATAAAAAACCAATTCACATTGACAATTCATAGATATACAAAACTGTACCTAATGTCTCCCGACATCTCTCTGTATTCTGCTGAAAACATGCATATCCAACATATCATACACATCCATTCCTTTTTCCACACACAACCTCCAGGTTATGAAACCACATCCAGTCTAATAACCAGAACACACGAATACCTTCAGTACACTATTAACCACCACCTAAAACTAATAACATTGTTTCTATTTCTTTGACTCTCAGTTGACACGTGTGTCAGCCGGTATTCATTAGCCATGCAATAAGGCTAAATATTGCTACGGCCTTCATCAGGACAAGAATGGTATCTAAATAATGTACCACTCTTACTATACTTCAGTGTGTCTACAGTAAAAACAAATTCTGTAACGTTAAAAAATGTATGTATATATTCAATTACTTTAAAAGTTCTGTCTGTACTCTACTACTTTGAATGACTGAATCATATAATACAATTTGGGTTGTAAATTAATTCGGTTGCACTAGTGCATACCTTGTATTTATCGCGTGCACTTTTTCAAATTTCCTCAGCCAGCCCTCTACTTGATCTGCTGTTTCTTGATGCACCCTCTTCTATGGGTGCAAGATACAGGTGGGAAAGAAAAAAGGCAAAATGTCAACGCCCATGGAGAAATATTCTCCACGTCATGTACTGCCACGTCACAGCCTTTGCATTATGTGTCCTTACCGATAACTACTGTTCTAAAGCACCTTGGGACGTCTTATTTTGAATAACGCGTCAACTGCTGCATAACTCCCTTACTGGAAATTCCCCAGGGAGAACTCCCTCTTTTCTTTGTAATCTATGGAAGAGAAGCCAAAGGATACAGCCTGGGTTATATTAACCATCACTGTACCTTTTATACAGGTATGAGCTGTTATGTAACTAAATGCTGTCTTATGCTCCCTTACTTTTAGGTGGGCATTAGTTACCCTTCTCCGAGGCGTTAGGACACAGATGTGAAGCCTTTGTGCTCATATACATTTCTCCCCTCTGTGGATCTGATATCATTTTGGGCAACGGTCAGTCAGTAAGACATACAATGCAGCACGTATTTAAGTCCATGTGTGTTTTATCCCAGATGCAATATGTCGTATAGCGACCTCGGGCTGTTCCTATCTCTAGGCGGCATACGCCCCCTCTTTGCTTCAGAATATACTCCAAATGTATAAGCATACACAGGGACACCAATGGTGCTCGCCGTGTTATTTCTCTCATGTGGGTACTGTCTTTTCATCGCCACCGGGCAGCTCCTAACTAAAAGCAGCGAGTTCCCCATCCTTTAGTCATGATTAACAAGAATTTTGTCCTCGGCCAAAATGTCATCAATGCAGCTGCATATGTAAATGCGAAGCGCCGCCCGCTTTAATTATTCATCCCGGTTCCTGCATCCCATTCTACTCCTTCACGTTTAACGGCTCTGACATATATGCATCTATTAGCATGAAAAGCTCCAATATACTGGGTTTTCAACACTAACCCCTCCTTGCTATCCCCATCTCGGTGTTAACACGCTTACCTATGTGAGTTAAGCACTTTCCTTCTCCTGCGGTCTCTCAAATGTGCGCGCCATGTGAGTCAGCTCCTTTATTTATTGGCTCCTTTCATGGAGAGTGCAACAGGTTGTACTCAACTTGCAACAGTATCCATGGCACATACACCTGGATAGGTTGACAACATAGAGACCTTGATGCAACTCGTAGGTGAAACTTCATATACACCTATGAAATTTTCACTTTTCCTCAAATTTCTAATAGTCACCCAGCCTGCACTGACTGATCTTTAATGTGTGTTTAAAGCGGGCATGTGAATGCCCCCAAGCTGGGGCATAATAAATGATCCTTCACGGTCTAGCTAACCCCTGTTAATGAGAATTGGGGGTCTAGAAAGCTGTCTGTGCTAGTTGATATAGTCCACACAATGTAACTACAGAATCTGCCAGTGACGTGTTCTGCAGAATCAGCGGCACTCATTCTTAGCTCATCTCAATAACCAGGCCACATTGTTAAGGGATTTATGTAAACATTCGATTATTCCACTCAACTGAAATGTTGAGGCCCCGATGGACCGTATCCAGGCGGTAAATCCATCTCTAGTGGGAGCTTCGAACCCACACTAATTGAGAAACAAAAACGCTATGTCTTGAGCTTGTGGATCTGCTTAGATAACATGATCGAAACTCAAACTGACGTTGACAGGGCGTCATTAGTAATGCTATTCCTAGTGTGACATGTACTGTACCCCTGGTCCTTCACGCGTCGAGGTCCCTCAGATTGGATTTGCGACAGACTTCGTTGGTGGAAAAACAGAGTTCTCTTCTAGGCTGATGCCTTTGATTTACTGAAGTTATATTGGTAGGATTTTTTCCTTTCCTTTATTGTTCCTCACCGCACGATTGCTCATCCACTCGAGAGCTTCTGGCGCACAGACACAGCATTGACGACTGATCGTTTGACACCCAGACGCGGGCTTTCGGGCCTCTTCGGGCTTCGGCCAGTAGAGAGAGGGGAGGGGGTGAGTTCTTTATACTGACTCCTTTTAGAAAATGTTTATCCTTTTAGCCCCTTTCTTCTCTTTTCTCTCAAATGTCCTGTTTTATAGATAATTGACAAAACCACTTCCAAATTGTGTCGTTCTTGCCGTCGAAAATGTTTGTGGAAAGACACGCATCACGTGTGCAACCACTGTCTCCCAAGGGATAATGCCGAAAAGCACTGTAAATCTTGACCCCTTTCCTGGCTGAAAACCCTAAAAGATTGGCGGATGAAACGCTGGCCCGCTCACGCTATGCAGGCCGAGGTTTCCATAGACGTGACGGAAGACTTCAATGAGAGGGCAGTTGGGGAGTAATGGGTGACGCAGAGGGCAATCTGGATCAGTAGAGGCCCCTGATTCCGAGAAGCAGGTCGGTGGTCCTGCGGTGGAGACGACACCTGGCGGCCCCGGCACACACAAACATAATCACGCTAAAGACATACCCTGCGGCCGACCCTCGAAGACAACCTCGATCGTCGAGGCCCATGCGCGTCTGGGTATAAAGCCTCAGGTTCCTCACTGTCCTGTGGGCCTATCGACAGTTCCCGAAAACGGAAACAAAAGGTCTGTTTGGACACCGCATATGGAAAGTCCCTTCTTTCGCAGGCTGAAGAACAGGTGTTGAAATGCATCTCAACGTCTCCTAAATAAGCCCTGAAAATACAAGCTCTAATTCAAAAACATGTTGGCGCATCTCTCCTAAAGGCAAGGGCGGCGAAAAAACACAAACGTGTGACGCCATTTACTCCTGAGACCATCCAGACAATCTTCCATTCCCTTAGACACATTCTCTGGGGCTATGCGCCCTAAGGACAGCCTTCCCACAAAATCCGCCCCTACTAAGGATGTCACCCCTTCCCAGGGCCCTGTCATCTCTGGCTTCCCACCAGAATGTCGGTTTACACCAGACCAATTCAATAATATCCTAGGGCGAATGTCTCACTTTGTAGACTTTATGAACAGACACCCAGATCAGTTAACGGTACTCGGAGATGCCTCACAGCCGGGTGCCTTAGCAGAGCCATCCCCTGCCAAGAAAACGTGCCTTGAGCCGCAGCGCAGCACCTGTGCGCTAGGTAGGCACTCCGGCCTCGGCACCCCAAGACAGTGCTCAATATCAAGACCCGTTGCAAGTCCCATATTATTATGACCAAGCAGGAGATCAGGGGGATCGCTATAGCCAGAATCAAGACCAGTACTATGATGACAACATTTATGTAGTATAGTCCCCCGACCATCAGGACCAACCGGTTGCAGACTCACCGGTTGACAACCAACTGCAGTATAACCAACTGTTACTGAAGGCGGTGCAACATTTCAATATTGACACAGAGGAAACACAAGCCGATAAGTTCTTTGTGGAAAACGGCTAGCATAGAAAAGGTGTTCTGCACCGCATCCACTGACCTCCTGTGCATTAGGGGCCACCTCAAACCAAATTATCTGGTTACTACCACCAGAAAGAGGGCGAAAACTCCCCTGGCGTCGGCAGGGGCCCGCCAGACAAGGAGAGTAAAAAGATGTACACATTTCAGAGAAAGGTAGCTTCCTCTGCAGCGTACCAAACAAGAATTGCCAACAATACAACCTTGTTAGCTAGTTGCAGCTGCCACAAATGGGACTAGTTTGAACAACTACTACAGTCCGTCCCAGAACCACTGAAGACCTAGCAACTTAACATTGTTTCAGAAGGCAAGCAAGTCTCAAGCTGCAGCCTGAAAAACAATCTTGATGCGGCGGACAACACAGGCACATCCTAGTCGAAGGGACCCTTCTTAAGCCGCATGCTTGGCTTAGGCAGTCAGGGTTTAAGCTGGTCACCCAAGCTACCCTCCTGAATATGCCAATAGAACAAAAAGTCCTATCCGGTAAGGCCATAGAGGACACCCTAAAGGGTTTCAAGGACAAGCATGACACACTTAAGTCCCTTGGGCAACTGACCATCAGAACTTATTGCCCGTTCAACATGTTGATGCAACACAAGGGGGCATCCCTCCACCCACGCCCACTATCGATGAACTTGGCAGCTTGGCTCCTGAAGTCATAGAGTTTGGACACTTAAACCTTCCATAAAGGTGTGTGGATATCCTCAAGGGGGCATGAAAACCCAACACCAGGCACTGTTATTTTAATAAGTGGAAGAGATTTGTAATCTGGTGCACATCACAATCACTAAACCCTTTAGAATGTTCTCCAGCTAACTTTCTACACTACATGCTTCACTTACTAGACTCCAGCCTAGTATTCAGTTCCTTAAAGGTACATCTGGCGGCTCCATCGGCTTACACCACTTCACAAAACAAGGTGTCCTGGTGAAATGTCCCTGTCATCAAGGCATTCATGGAAGGGGTAAAGAGGCTATACCCCACAATGTCCAACCCTCCCCCGAGTTGGAATCTCCATGGCGTGCTCTCCACGCACATGGGGCCACCCTTTGAGTCTATGCACCAGGCCAGCCTAAAGCACCGTACCTATAAAACTCCTGGTAGCTATCAACTCCTTAAGACGAGTCAGTGGGCTACAGGCTTTATCAGTACAAGAGCCCTTTTTCATCTTACACAAGAACAAGTTTGTCCTCCGAACACATCCTAGGTTTTCACCTAACTTCATTTCAAAGTTCCATGTAAACCTGTCCATAGAACTCCCCACCTTCTTTCAGAATCCTTCAAACTCAGCAGAACGAAGCCTCCATACACTTGATGTTCATAGGGCGGTCTTGTACTATGTGAACAAATCAAAACCCCTAAGGAAAACAGACCAACTCTTTGTTTCCATAGTGCCTGGTAGACAAGGCGATCACATATCAAAGGGCCCCATTTCCAGATGGGTAGTCAGATGCATACAATTCTGCTATTCCTTTTACACCAAGGGCACACACTACCAGAAGTACAGGGGCTACCTTAGCTTTCATTGCAAACGTCCCTTTAGATATGCAAAGCTGCTACATGGAGTTGCATCCATATGTTCACACAACATCACTGCGTTGACACATTCTAAAGCAGATTCACAGGTGGTACTAGCAATCCTAAAACATCTTTGCCGCTGTAGCTTCTAACTTCCCACCTACTTCTCCAGGCACTGCTCGCTAATCTATGCAGAGTATGTGATCTAAGCATATCCAAAATCTCCAGAAGGGATACATTTCTGGTGCTTGCATCTGCTTCGATTCACATGCGCCCACCCTGCCTCTCCTACTGGAGTAGAAGGCGCGTAGATGTTTTCTGGCGCTTCTGTTTCTGCTTTACACCATCTGTACTCTTGCTGTACTTCATCTAGCCTCAGGTCAGAAACAATCTGAGGGACCTCGACGCGTGAAGGACCATGGGCACAGTAAACCTCACACTATGGATAGTATTTCTAATCACGCCCTGTTGACGTCCGTTTTTGAATTTCGAAAACAAATCTTGTAATACTCCCTGACTTCCACTAGATGCCGGACTATGCAGCTACAAGCACCAGAAATACGTTTACGGTGAATAATGGTAATGTTTATAAAGTGCCTATACACAGACAAGTGTTTCAAAGCGCTCAAGGAGGGTGGAAACATGGGGAAAACAGTTGCTCAGAGCCCTTGAATTTCTGAAGCGATAACGGTCTGCAGAGGCAGATTAAGTGAATAAGGTACATTTAACAGTTTAGATATACCATATGTATCCCATATATCATGTACCCGTGTGGCTTACTGTATGTGGGAATGACTATTCAACCTGTTAAACAATGAATATTGGAACATCTTCTTCATACCACTATTCTGATCTTGGACATAACGACCATGATGTGTTCTGGTTCATCTTGCAGACCATCCAGGCACACCCCGAGTGGGGAATTTGGCTGAACAGTTGCACAGAGATGTGGATTCACTGCCTAAATGCGTTCAATCAGGGTCGCAACATTTCAGTTCAGTGGAATAATCTGATTTTTATATAAATCCCTCAACAATGGAGGGAGTAGAATGAAACGGGCTGAATAATTGATGCGGGCAGAGCTTTGCATATGCAGCTGCATAGATGGCATGATTTCAGCTGAGCACAAAATCCTTGTTGATCACGAGTAAAGAAGAGGGAACTCACTCTTCTTAAATAGGAGCAGCCCAGGGGTCGATGAAAAGACAGTACACACCTGAGAGAAATAACATGGCGAGCACCATTGGTGTTGCTGTGTATGCGTATACAAATGGTGTATATTATGAAGCCAAGAGGGGGCGTATGCCACCTAGAGATAACAACCCGAGGTTGCTATAAGACATATTGCGTCTGTGATAAAACACACAGGCTCTTTAATAATAAATATCGGATCCACAGAGGGGAGAAAAGTATATGAACACAAAGGCTTCATATCCGTGTCTTAACGACACGTTGAACGGGAAACTAATGTCCATCTAAACGTAAGGGAGCATACAACAGCTTTGAGCTGCATAACAGCTTATAACCGTATAAAGGTACAGTGATGGTTAATATATACCTCAGTCTGTATCCTTTGGCTTCTTCCATAGATTACAAAGAAAAGAGGGAGTTCATCCTGGGGAATTTGCCTTAAGGGAGTTATGCAGTAGTTTAACGGTCATTCAAAATAAGACGTCCCAACGGGCTTTTGAACAGTAATTATCTAAGGAAGCCTACAGCAAAGGCTGTGATGTGGCAGTATGTGAAATGGAGAATGTTTCTCCATGGGCATTGACTCTTGCACCCATAGATTAGCGCACATAAAAAACGGTGGGTCAACTAGAGTGCCGGCTGAGGAAATTGGAAAAAGTGTGTGCGACAAATACAAGGATGCACTAGTGTGACCAAATTAGTTTACAATCCAAATTGTATTATATGATTCAGTCATTCTAAGTAGTAGAGTACAGTCAGAACTTTTAACGTAGTTGAATTTTATTTTTATTGTATACACCCTGAACACTGAAGTATAGCAAGAGTGGTACGTTATTAAGATGCCATTCTTGTCCTGACGCAGGCGGGAGCAGTATTTAGCCTGATTGCATGGCTAACGAGAACCGGCTGAAACATGTGACGAAGGAGAGTCAAAGAAATAAAAACATCAATGCTATTAGTTTTAGGTGGTGGTTAATAGTGTACTCAAGGTATTAGTGTCTTCTGGTTATTAGCCTGGATGTGTTATCATAAACTGGAAGTTGTGTGTGGAGAAAGGAATGGATGGGTATGATACGTTGCATATGCATGTATTGAGCAGAATACATTGAGGTGTTGGGAGATATTAAGTGCAGTTTGTATATTTATGAATTGTCAGGTTTTTTTAATTCAAAAGAATAAAAAGAGAAGATTCAATAATTTGTGAAACTAAAAGGTATGAAGACATTACTGTATGTCAAGTTATGTCTGGTACTATTGGTCTTGATCAATGTTGTGTTTAAATATGTTATGAGAGCCTGGAAGATCAAGACCTGATCAGGTTCCCTTGTTTTCTTTATACTTGTGCAGCCTGATTAACTGACCAAGGCTCCATGGAACCACCCTGCCCTTTTGTTAGGCCCTGCAGCTGGTGGCAGTGACTAACATACCAATAGAGGGTACTTCAAACAAACCCCCATGGAGCTTGGCTGCAGAGGAGGAAAAAGGAGACCGGAAACCCAACAAAACTTGCTTATGTAACTGTCAACCTGATGCCAGCTCCAACGCTCCGTATCAATGACAGTGAACTGACATGTCTAAGTCGATTGTTGCAGTAGACCACCCCCGCTAGAGGGACCCCATTCATAAAATACAAGAATTTGGTTTGCAGAATTTGCAGAAGCTAGCGTCTGGTCTCTCAGCATCTCCAAGGGGGATCTGCCGCTTTAAATAGGAACCATATAGTGGGAACCATTCACCAGAGAAGACACTTTGATCACAGCAGACAAGAAGGTTGGTGGGGCCAAGTATCACAGAGGAGGTAGCCCACAGCTCTTTCTGTTGAGAGAAGGGTTCCACCATATTGGTTTTGGGACACCCCTTGTTCCTGTTTTACCCCTTTAACTTTTCCTGTTGCACTTTACTCTGGTTCTGACCTCATACATACAGAAATCTGTTGGTATGGACCCCATGATTGGTTCTCCAAGGTAGGCTCGGCCTACACCAATCACTGTGTCCCACTTGGCATTAAAAGAGGGCTGGAGCCCCTCTTTAAGCAGATCATATGAAGACTTCACTTGACGCACAAAGAAGCTCATCCTTGGACCCTGGCTGAATGTACAGTCTGCCTTACAGCTTTTTCCAGTGAGGAAAGGCCAGTAGCATCCTAAGATCTGCCCTGAGACAACGATTCCTGACCCTGAGTCACCGTGAAGGCCAGCCTACAGCTGTTCACCAAGCTTTGCTTGCCGAACCGTTTTGCCACCTGGTGCCGGCCACTGACTCCCACCTCCAACTGTCACAGAGGCCTGTAAAGTGCCCTGGAACCTTGATGCTGTTGAGCACCAAGAAAAGCTACAGGTACGTTGTGGTTCTGGCCCCCTCGTCCTTCCCAGAAGGCCTCTAGAGACATTTTAATACCCTTTGTTTCTTTTTGCTGAGGCCAAGAAGCCTTCTACAAAACTATTGTGGTTATTAACCATCCCAACTATCCTGTGAGTATTGCAAGAAAGGCATGGCATCAAAGTAAGACAGACACAAGTGATCATAGTTCAAGAGTGTTTATTAAACTGGAAAAGGGATGAGATAAACGCCTACGGTAAACCTAACTATAAGAGCAAGCTACGACCATCAAATAATAAAGTCCTAGTGGCGTCTAGTCAAATAAATAGGCCTATACCAAGAAAAACATATTGCCAATCATTACTGCTACGTTACAAAAGAGTGGGATAATGTTCACAGGAAAAGAAAGAAGTGTTCGCAAAATAAGTCGGGATATTCTGGCCGGGGTCTCCCTGCCCTACGTTTTTAGCACGAGACAAGGCGGGACTCCTGAGCACAGCACACTCCTGGGCTTCTCTAGTATTTGTATTTATATTTATTTTATTTGTATTGCGCAAAACCAGGCCCAAGGGCAACCGGGCGCATATCTTAATAGAGTGTTACAGCAATGACATATGATCACAGTAGACATAACAATTGTGACAGAGTTACAGAAGATGTTACATATATCTAATCTTCGACGAAGAGAGGTAATGTACAAGAACAATGTAATACAGGGTCCCAGCCGGGACGCACAAGATCAAGGTTAGTTGTTAGCGTGTGGTAGCTAGCCAGAGCTTAGCTTTGAGTTTGAAGAGGTTAAGTGAAGGTAGATTTCTGATGGTGAGTGGTAGGGTGTTCCAGAGTTTGGCTGCCAGGACTGGAAAGCTGGCAATACCAGCTGTTGGAGCTTGTATCTAGGAATCACGAGGCTTTGAGTTTGTGCAGATCCAAGTACTTGCGCGGGTATGTGCTGAGTAAATCGGGAGGCTAGATATGTACGGGCCTGATTGTTTATGCATTTATAGGTGAGGGTCAGAGCTTTCAGGGAGATCCTTCGGGTGACTGAGAGCCAGTTGAGGTTCCTCCTAGTTTCTGAAATGTGGGCAGATCTAGGGATGTGGAGGGCAACTCTGATGGCATTATTTTGGGTGCTCTGCAGTTTGTTGAGATTACCCTGGTTGGTGCCTTGATATATTGCATTGCAATAATCCAGTTTGGACATGACCAGGGTCCTGGCCAGAGTGATGCAGTTCTGAGTATTGAGGAATGGGCGGCAAACTGTGATCAACTTGCAGGTGTACACTGACACGGCAACTACTGCATTAGTTTGTCTGGTGAGGGTGAGTGCGGAATCGAGGTAGATTCCTAAGGTTTTGGTGTCTTTAGATACTTTGATGAAATTACCGTCAATATTAGGAGCTGAACAATGGACTCAGTTTGCCAAGTCTCTGATGCGTACCCAAGATGAGAAGCTCTGTCTTGTCATCGTTGAGGCACAGTTTATGCTGCGCCATCCAGGCCTGGATGACATGGTAGATGTCATTCAGGGCTTTGGAGTCAGCAATGTAGTCACCAGTGATGGGAATGAGTATCTGGGCGTCATCAGCATAATTAGTGTAGGTGACACCCAGATAGTCGAGCACGTCGAACAATGGTTTGTTTAATACATTATAGAGGGTAGGGGTAATACAGGACCCTTGCGGGACTCAACAGGGGACTGGTGTTGGATCGGCTGATGAGGAGGGTGAGAATACTCTCATGTGCCTCTTTTCGAGGAAAGACCTGATCCAGTTGGTGGCCTTATCGGAGAAGTGGGCAGCGGATTTCAGGTGCTGGCAAAGAATTTGGTGATTGACCAGATCGAAGGCCGTGGATAGGTCCAGTAAGAGTAAAAGGGCCAATTTGCCATTGTTATTTAGGTCCTCAATTTGCGTTTTGAGGTCTAAAAGTGCTGTTTCTGTCCCGTGCTTGGGTCTGAAGCCAGATTGTCTTGTGCCAAGGAGGTTAGTTTCCAGGTAGTTCTGTATCTGAAGATATGCTGCTCTAGCTAGTATTTTTAGGAGGAACGGCACGGTGCTGATAGGTCTATAGTTAGTTGGTATCTCAGGGTCTAAAGTTGCTTTTTTTAGGAGCGGGATATCTCATGCGTCCTTTAAGTTGTTAGGGACCGTTCCCGTTAGGAATGAGGAGTTGAGGAAGGTAGTTATAAAAGGAGCGAGGTCATGTGCCGCTTCCTTGATGATAGGTGCCGGGCAGGAGTCACCTTGGCAGTTAGAAGGTTTTAAATTGCGAATGATGTTTTCGACTTCGGGGATGGTGAGTGGGGTGAAGCTGAAAGGGGTATGAGAGAATGAGACCGTGGTGGTCATGATCAGTCTAGTTAGGGGGGAGGTAAGTAAAGTGGTTTGTTTGGAGTTAATTTTCGATTGCAGTGTGGTTATTTTGTTGAGTGCATTTTGGATGTTGTGGCACCACGTACTGTCTTTGCAACAGGTATCGGGAGCAGTGGAAGGGGATTCAAGTTCTTAAGGAACTCCTTTGTGTTGGATTCCGCTTGGGAAATACGCTGGTTATAGGTCTCCTTTTTGGCTTGTACGATCGCTTCCTTGTAATTGAGGGACGTAATGAGGAGGCGATCTTTGTTAGCTTCTTAGGGAAGGCTTTTCCAGAGAGATTCAGCCTTATGCTTTTCTTTGCGTAGGACTCTTAACTGCGGGGTGAACTAAGAATTCAGGTGGGCTTGTAGTTTGGTTTTCCGTAGTTTGAGCGGTGCAACAGTATCAATAGCTTTGAGCAATGTTTGATTGAAGGTATCTACTGAGATGGTGGGGTCATTCTGTTGAGAGACGCAGTTGTTCAGGATGGGGAGGATGAGTGGGAGAAATGTATCCCTGGTGATGTCTTTTTTGTTCCTTGTGGGGATGGCCGGAGCTATAATAGGTACGGTGTGAAGATTGGTAGCCGGTAAATGGAAGATGATGGTTTGGTGGTCTGACCAGGCACAGGCATGGTTGGAACTTATAATAGTGTTGCAGTTAAAATCAGTAATCCAGTCAAGCGTTCTGCCGTTGATGTGGGTAGGTTCGCCAATACGTTGCTGGAAGCCTAAATTTGATAAGGTGGTCGCGACCTCAGAGGCTGAGTGATCCTTAGGGTCGGAGAGACCAAGGTTAAGGTCACCTAGTAGCAGTACCTGAGAGTTAGGCTTAGTATTGTCGGTCAGGATGGCTGTGATCTCATCTGTGAAGGAGCCAAGTGGTCCTGGAGGTCTACAGATGAGGTGTAGAGTTGCGGTATTAGTCGTAGAGATGGTGAGTTTCACAGAAAGAGATTCTGCCGACCTTAGCTCAATGTTAGGGATAGTTCTTAATGTGATATTATCTCCATGTATGAACGCGACTCCGCCTCCTTTGGAGGAGGACTGTCGGTCGGCTCTGATGATAGAGTATCCATTCGGGATGGCGAGGGCAAGAAGAGGGCCAGAAGCTGCATGTAGCCAAGTTTCAGTAATGGCAATGAAATCAAGGTTTTGGGCGGTGATGAGGTCAGCGATGTCTAGAGCATGGGCCGTGAGGGATCTGACGTTAATGAGGGCACCCTTGAGTTCTTTGGTGGCGGTGGAGCTAACAGTGGGTAGTGTCTTCTGTGTATTAGAGTGCGTGATAGAAGTGTAGATGCGCTGAGTGCATGGGGCGCGGGGCAGTCTAAATCTAAGTCTAAGATTCCTAGCTTGAAGAGTGCAAGGTTGATTAGGTGTTGGTTTAGTAGCAGAGTGATGGAGCCATAAGGCGGGGTCATTAAGGTATGGGTTGCTAAGGGGCATGGTAGAATAATGTAGAGTAATGATGGTTGATCTTAACACTGCTGATGAAGGCGGTGCAAAAGGAGGAGTCAGTAAGGTACCCTACGATGATGATGTAGATAAGGAGGCTGACAAATGGCAGTGGCCGCATGTCGTGATCCAAGTGTCCTACCCTTCAGTGTGGTGTAGTACGAGTGCACTGTGAGGAAGGCAGCAAGCTTTTATACTGGTTGGTGTTCAGATTAGTCAGGAGGTGGCTGATCTGGTGTGAATTGCCAGATGGGTACATGGACAGTGCTATCACTGATTCAAGGCAATAGTTCAAACAAGGCCGACTAGGTGCAAAATGCAATCAGTGACTCAAAGCAGTATTTCAGATAAGGCCGATCAGGTGCAAAATGTGCAGAAATGCAATCAATGACACAAGGCAGTAGTTCAAATAAGGCTGACTAGGTAGGTACAGAAAATGAAGGCAAACGATTAGTTTCTAGGCACAATGTATGTGCTGCTAAAAAGGGATATGCAGGGGTGTCCCATTGCCACAATTAGCTCCATAGTGAAGCTAGCGGTTCCATTTGGGGTAGGGGGCTATATACTGACAGGCTGGGCTTACTGTTAATTAGTCCACAGATTTAGTGGGAGTGGCCAAGTACCGCTGTGTGTGTGGAGCACCTGTGCGGGGTACATGCAGGCACACAGTGAAGGTGGGTCAAACGTAGATAATAGAGTAAAAAGGTTCGCTTTGTGCTGAGAACGAGAGAGTCTTGTGTTCCGGTGGTTCGAGCGAAGGCATGAAGCAGTGTGCTTGCGACCGTGCGAAGCTCAACGCATGGAGTGTAGCAAAAAGTCTTAGCTCACTACTGACCTCGTCCAGCATCAGATGTGGTAAGTTCAGGGGCGCGTCCAACGTTCAGATTGCAGATGGAGTGGGAGTACTGCGGAGCAGTGTCCCGCGCCGTAGCGCAGATGCGGACAGGGGCAGACAGGAAGGAGCCTTAGGCTATGTAGGCCTTGGTCGTGGTGGGCCGGCTTCTGCCTCCGGCTTACACCAGTGATTTTCAGGTCGGCCTCGGATGGTTGCTAGGCAACATAGCAAGACGCTACCAGCGTCTTTCTGTGGCATCCATTTTAGATGGGTGTCGGTGGGGGGTCCTCGTGGCTTGGGGCTGCTGTAAGGGGCAAAGTTGCACCAAGGGCTGGAGCCACGGTGCTTCAGTGGCCCTGTGCTGCTCTTGCTGGTGAGCGGGATAGCGATATTAGGCAGAAACCTGTGCAGTTCCCTTAGGGACCACTGCAAAAGATTTAAGACTACAGGTGTTTGGCAGTAAACCCACTTGGTAGCAGTCTGTACCACACAGATTCACTTGGTAGCTGTGGCTGAGCAGTCAGACTTCCCTCAATAAGAGTTAGGCAGTATATAGAGTATACACAATAGGTACAGAGATACAGTAGCACAGGCAAACACTGACCAGAGCTTTGGTGTAAAAGTATATAATTATTTATTTAAAGACACACTTGTAAATTACACTAGCAACAAAGAGGTAAGTAAATTCAACACACAGTCACTATTATATATATGTATACAACCCTAATTACGTATTAGACAAGTCTTAATGAGAAACCCCACTTATTTTCAGACAGAGGTGAGCGCTTAACATAAGATGGCACTCTAATATGTTATTGAAAGGAAAAAGGCAGAAGTATGGAAGCACACACATTTCAATACTTTAAAAAGAACCACAGTAAGGCAGGATAGGCAGAGTTGTACTGGAGAGCAAGGAAGTCAATTGCAAGGCTCCCTCTTGGAGAGAGCAAGCAGAAGGGGTCCAGGTTCACACAGTGGGGGTATGCCCAAAGAGTCTTGTAGATAGTTCGCACACAAAGGATGAAATTAATGTCAGGAAAAGTTAGCTAGGTTGTCCCAGGCCAGCCCAGGTTAGAAAGTCGAGGCTTTACTGTCACCCCGAACGATCTGTCGCAAGGGAAGCCAGGCGGGACACAGTAACTTAAGTGTGAAGGAAGCTCCAGCGGGGGCAGTTGTTTCTGGCAGCAGGTGCAAGTCGGTGTTTCGTCCAGAGGAAGAGGCGGTCTCGCCGTGGAGGAAAGATGAAGGTCGTTGCATTGCCAGGGAAGAAACCAGCCGCGGAGTTCTTCGGTTAAAAGGTACTACCCTTCCATTAGCGGTAGTGGTAAACTGTGGTATTCCGGTTGCCGGGGTGCTTGGCACGGGCAAGGAGGCCACGAGATGCTCAAGGAAGGTGAAAAGAAGGCAAAACTGGTTATCCCCACCAGTCAAAGGAAGAAGACTCTCCGGACTGGAGATCTCCTCTGTCGTCGGGAAAAGTGGTGAGACGTTTCAGCAGGGCTCCACCGGTGGTGTCGTTGTTGCAGGTCGGCTCAGCTTCTCCCTCCTCGGATTCTTGGGTCCTGTGGCGACTTCTGAAGTTCCAGTCCCCAAAGCCGTGCTTTTATGCAGCAAACCCCCATTCATTCAGCCTAGCTGTCAATCAAAACATGCTAAGTGGTGAGCCGGCCGGCTCACCACTTGGGCCAATCACACAAGAGTGCGACTTGAGTTGCCAAGGCAACTCAGTCCAGGGTGTCTAAACCCCCTCCCACAACCCCTGTGGTACCCAGACAGAGTGGCACCACTTTTGGAGGCTTCTGTGGAGAAGCCCGCCAAAAAGTGGAACAAAGGGCTCGACTTGGGTTGGAGTCACAGAAGAGAACACAAACGCCATTTTAGAATCAAGTTCTGGCAAAAAATACCAACCAGTGAATTAATATTAAATAAATAAACCAGCAGTATTTTCGGGGCTATAGGAATTAAATAATTAAAGTTGGTAGCCTCGAACAATGTGAAAATCCCATAGGGATATATTCGCGGTCGAATATAAAAAGTAGTATCCACTGCCACCAGCCAAAACTCGATCAGGGGGGACGGAGACGTGCCCCCTCGAACAACAGACCCCGGGGCAATCAAATTGCCCCGACCAGTATGTCCACAATATGATGGGTTGTACTGATTTGTTCATAATTTGGGACTAGTAAAGCCAATGGTGACTTTACATGCCCTGGGGGACAGTAGTCAATCCCAGGGTATGGAGTCTGTTTGGGGGTCGCTACAACATCCCTGGGTTACGGCACGGAGGGTGCTGTGTAACCCACATCAAAAACACATGAGACCCTATGGAGTAAAAGACCCCATAGCCCATAAAACACATGGAAAGACAAAGGAACACCTCAAATCATGTCTAAGAGTGGGAGTAAAAGAGTCTCACTTAGCAGGAGAAAAAAATAAACCCCAAAAATCCAGCAAAGCTGCTGGGCGACTCACTAGGTTTGGGAAATTAGCCTTTACAGAGAATTCTCCCTAACAAGCGGGAGCAGCAGCGCCGCGAAAGTTCAAGAATCCTAGCTGCTCCTGCAGCGAAGATGGAGCCGGCAGCAGGTAGCGCTGCGCGGCTGGTGTTGATGGGCTCCTGCCCTCAACAAAAGTGAAGCTGAGGGGCAGACAGGAAGGGGCCTTAGGCTATGTGGGCCTTGTTCGTGGTGGGTTTGGCTTCCGCCTCCGGCTTACACCAGTGATTTTCAGGTCGGCCTCGGATGGTTGCTAGGCAAGCGGGGGTCCTCTTGGCTTGGGGCTGCTGTAATGGGCAAAGTTGCACCAAGGGCTGGAGCCACGGTGCTTCAGTGGCCCTGTGCTCCTCTTGCTGGTGAGCGGGATAGCGGGAGCAGCAGCGCGGCGAAAGATCAAGAATCCTAGCTGATTCTGCAGCTAAAATGGAGCCGGCAGCAAGTAGCGGTGCGCGGCTGGTGTTGATGGGCTCCTGCTCTGAACAAAAGTGAAGCTGAAGTACAAGGTTTCCAGTATTGAGGCCTTCTGTGCTTAAGTCTCTTCTCTAACAAAGTATCTTGCCTCACAGGGCCTGATACGCCAAAAAAACAAATACAAAAGTTTCTTGGGTTATCTTTTATGTGGGGTGAATACTTGTCACCCTTGTATCCACCTCAGCTGGCTTCCGATCCTTCTCTCAATCGTCAGCCTCTCCGTCAGGTTTAGACTAACCACTCACTGTGGACATCCCTCAGTCGAGTTCGCACTTGTCATCACAATGTTCATAGGTGTTTAACATGATGCAGGGTCCACTTCCCTTGGTTTTCCAGCCTCCAGTCAGGCTTTCTCTTAAGCCCCCAGTCAGGCTTCACATAGTTCTATCATCACTATGCTTTTGCAGGCGTCCCTTGGTCGGGTTCACATTTGCCCCAGTACCAGTTTCCTTTGCCTCCTATAATATTCACAAATCTTAATGTTTTTTTTAACAGTAGCCCAAGGTTCAGATTAGGTCCCCCCTCGTCCGGGTTTAGACCAACCAAAGCGCTTGCCGATTCAAACGGAGACTTCTGAAGGGGCGATCTGGTCTTGCTGGGTCACTGTTAGCCGCCGGCAAGTGCAGGCTTTTTACCATCACAGTTTGCAAAGCCTTCCCCCTCAGCCGGGCACAAACGCCACATTGATATGATATGATATGATAGGTTATTTATAATGCATTTAATACCCAGAGGTTTCTAAGCGCCCACGTAACGGTGGACCACTCTGACACTCGGTTTGTTCACAATTGACCTTTGTCTACTTTATCTTCTTATGGCTGCTAATGCAACCTTGAGCCCAACATAAGCTGGTCTATCATCAGGTGCTTCCATCTCACTGGTTGTGTTGAACTCGCTTTGTTCCTTTTTCCACTGGAGTAAAGGATGGTACCTCGATGACCCCATGTCTCCCCGCCCCGGCTAGCAGTGCAGGAGGGTGCCATCTACCGCTGACATCCGTTGTTTCTTTCGTCGGAGGCTTCGCAGATCTGGGTTAAAAAGGGCAAAGGCGACTCCCTCCTTACCGTTCTTTCAGGTTTCGCCGCCTTTCTCCTCTGTTTGAAATGCTGTCCTGGAATGGCTGCTTCCTTGTGCGTTTGGCCTTGCTCAGAGTGTCCGTGTGTGCTCACCCTTTTATCCCAATGGGGAAGGGAAAGGGTAGTCAGGTGTGTGTAGTTGTTGGTAATTGCCGGACTCTGCCTGACCCTTATGTTGGGACATGTCAAGTTAACAGCTCGAGTATTAGTCCGTTGTCGTTCACACTGTGCGAAAGTGTTTGTGTCGGAAAGGGGGGGGGGTGTAGAGTTTGAGTATCCTAATGGGCAGGATGGGGAAAAGGTGTCATAAGGAAGGGGATACCGAGTCTCACCCTTCTGTGTCCCACGTCCACTCGCTGAGGATCACTCATCCAGGTGATCGTCCCTAACTAGTCCACCCCCAGGAGCTGGATCCAATAGCGTTGCCCATTTCCAGGCCACTTGGATGACAGATCCCCGGGGACTAGTAAGTGAGACAACTTCAGGTTTCTCACAGTATCCAGAGTGCATCTATTTTCCTTCTTAGAAACGGCCTCTTCTCTGCATTCCTTTACACTAGGGGTTTGTTAGGGAGATGTATCTGTTTTATGCTTAATCCCCTTTCCTAGCGAGACCCCCAGCACTTGTTGCTGGACTTCTGAAACTTGTTCGTATTCTTTTGAATGAGGGGAGCCTCCCCCCCCCTCATTTATTCTTATTGCTCCCCCCCACTCATTCATTCTTACTGCTCTATCCATGAGTTGTTCTTTGTTTTTCTTGATTTTATGAAGTCTGCTTTCCTCCATATCTCTTAAAGGCAGCTGTGTTAAACGTTTGCAGCACACATCACCCTCTGTACAGTGTTGCTGGGGACTCTTTGGGTCCTCCTATTTATATTATTTTATTTTCCCTAAGAACTACTGTTCTTAAGGAAAGAGGTATACTTTGTACCCTTTCTAAAACTTTAACTTGTAAGAGATAAGCACACACCACCTTATGTGGAGTGCTAAGGGGATACCCAGTATCCCCCTTCCCTCTGCTCCTGTGACTTAATGGTCACAGTGACAACCCTAAAGTTGTGACTAGTGACAGTGGACTTGCCCTACCAACTTTGGTGCTCTTTTTTACCGTGGAATGTATGCACAGCCTTGGTTATGCACCGAAGAGTCACCTATGTTCTAACATGGTGGCTCCTTTCTCTTTTCGCCATTTCTTGTGAGGTTGTCCTTTGTTAGCCCTTCTACCATTCTGGGAGGGGGAGGTCTGAATGTGAATTTTGCCTTTGGCGGGAACCCTTTGGGTCCCTGCCTATGCTCCAGTGTGTCTGTGAAGGCCGGAAGTGGGGGAGGAGTCCGAAACTTTCTGTCCTTTGTCTGCTGGATTGCCTGAATGGAACCAGTTTCCACTGAGGAGCTGGCTGTCCGAATTGGACAGCCACCTACCACTTTCTGTAAACTGCAGGGAGAGTTTGCGGAGGAGTGAATGGGAAATGCTAATAAAATGTGAGGTCCCTGAAGCAGAAAGCAAGTCGACAACTGGAATAGAAGATCCGAAGCTGAAGAACGACCAGACACGCTGGCCGACCTTTCCAGTAACCGTGAAGCGACCACTGCTGTCCTGAGCCAGTTTTCCTATCGGCAGAGCAGCTCCAAAGAAAACCACTCCTTCCCTTTGGCTGGTGGTACCAACCAGCCCTGAAACGAACTTCAGATCGAGCCATTCCACTATGTGCTGTGACCTTCCAGGGCTGCAAACTGCGAATACCAGGGGACCTTGAATCCAATTGCAGTGCAACTTGTTTGCGTGAACAAATCCTCAGAGGACTTTGGTGAGCTCCAGTTGCACCTCCAGAGGCATGATCCCACTCACCAGAGGGCAGGACTGCCGAATCGAGAAAGATTGACCAGGTAATATCCATTCACTGTTGGAGATGATAAAAAGTCGCTAAATCCGCAGACCGACGTGGAAGACCGAAGAAATCCTTGCTGCAGGTCCTTTCTCGCAACTTCTGATGTGACATCCCATTCAGAGTCCTTCATCACCAGACTGAAGAATCAGGAGACCGTTGCTGCTGCACAGGAATGAATCCAGCTGCATTTTCTTCAACCACCCTAAGGTACTGTGGGGCTCAAGGTAGCACTTGCCTCAAGCCGAATAGTCTCTCCAGTGTGACTGGATCGTGATACCAGGCGTTTGGTTGCCCACCCATACCTCTTGCCCAGGTTTAACAGCTTTTTCTCTTTTAGGGAGTCCTTTACAGGGTCCTTATAAACTGTGTTATACTACTAAAGCATTTTTTTTAAAGTAACTATCCTCAGGAACTTTGCCTTTTCTGCTGTTGCATAACACTTTGCTCCCATCCTACACTGACTTTGATGAACTCTTGAATAGTTAAGGATTGGACTGCTATAGCATTAGAAACCTTGAAGAGTGTTAAGAAGTAAATCACTTCTGCTAGTACTAAATAAGGTAACAAATGCGGGTGCGCACCACCACTATTTAAACTGTGGAACTGTCATTTTCTATAACAATTGCAGGCGCATGCTACTACTATTGAAGCAGTCGCCCATGAAAAGTATTGCTGATATTGTATTGGTTAGTCTAAAATTGTATTTACCTACTTTGCCATATGTATATAAAATGTATATTTTATTATAACTTCTAGTGTGTAAATGTTTCTTTGGGCTAATGTATTGACTCGGTTCATTGTACCTACCTACAGCTCACATACGCCTCAATAAGACAAGCCTGGCTCCTCTGCCATTCTCCCAATCCTTTGGGTAGTACAGACTACTACAAGTTGGGGCCTTGTATACCAAGGGTTAGTTATATAGAGTCTTACCTCCAGGTGGACTTTAGGCAATCTCCCCTAGCAGGGTTGTATTTAGTAGTGTTATTAGATTGTCTGTTGTGGTGATAAAGTAGATACTTGTATACAACCCTGACTGGGCACTCCTTTTATCATTGGGTAACAATTGTATTTTCGCGGTCTTGCAAATAACCATCCACGATCTTTACAGAAGATGAGCCTGCCATTCCGTCCACATTACTAAAATTGGACAAGGTTTCTCATTTTAATTGTATGCTCCTTTAATTCAATCTGTTTGGATCAATTTTGGTGTATTGGAGGTGTAAAGTGATTGGTTTAGAAACCGATATTCACCCCTGGTTCACTGGTACCCCCTAATTTGATAAGTCACCCAAGATCAGCACCAAAGGTGCATTCAGTGGCTCTAAATTATTAGTGTACATTTGACTCTGTAGCTCTGGGTCCATTGACCATGCCTCATTCTATTTCAAAGTTGGATGGATGTAGCTGTGTAGTGCTTTTCAGCCTGGAGTGTCGGAGCTTATGATTCTTAGTTGCAAAGCAGGGGTTCCTTCTGCCTGCAAGGTATGGTGCCTTACAAATAAGGCCAGTGGAACTCTTAGGACAGGGCAAGGAAGTTATCTGTGCACGTTGGGCCAAGACAGGGATCAATGCACTTGCTATGTAGGTGGTGGGAGTTAGATTTTCCTTCTCAAATGAAATGCCCTCCACCTGTGAGTCCCCTAACCCTTTTTTGCTGATTCTCCTGAAGAGTGGGACTGTTTTTTCCACACGCACTCGTTCTTTTACTCTTATCTTGGGAGCCCTTCTTTTTTAACGTCTTTTTGGTATGTGTTGCTGTAGTCATGCTTTCCTCCAATGTTAGTCATCTACAATTCTCTAAAGTTGCACACATCACTTTATGTGCAGTGTTACTGGAAGCTCCTTGAGCTTCCACTGTAATCTTTCTTTATTTTCCCTTGGTAAACACTGTTATCAAAGCAGGGGGATACTTTTTATCCTACATGTACTTTCTTTTGTGAGATCAGCACACCCAACGTATGGGAAGTACTGAGGGGAAACCGTTGTCTCACTTCTCCAGCATGGGGTCTGGCATGGATTCACATGCTCATGAATATTCCCCGTCGTCAGGCTGGGAATCCTCGGTAAAGAAAAAACCAGTATCAGTTTCGTTTCTGATCTGTCTTTCGTAGTAATAACCAATCACTGGTCTCTGCGTCATACTGACCACAGCCAATGACTGCCCTCTACCTAAGCACCGCCTCTGGCAGCCATCTTCAGATTTTTACCGCACGTTCATGTGTTGGGATCCTCGTGCTATTGCTCTCGAGCGTTAGTGCTATTTTTTCGCGCTTTTTCACAAAAACTTCGATTCTTTCGGTCAAAAGAGCCTCAAGCTCCACCGATCCTACATCCGATCAACGGGGACCCGTGTCGGATTCATCTGTGCCCCTCAAGGGTGAAGATTTCGTCGAGCTACACTTCGGAGGACTCCAGAAGCTTCTCAGGCCCGGTCTCGGAGATGGCCCAGGAGAAGGGAAGCTCGACGCCCGGAAAGCTGTTCAGGGCCTGCCCTGGATGCCAGCTGCAGAACGTCTTCAAGGAGGACGAACACTCTTTCTGCCTTTACTGCCTTCATGGGGACAAGACGCACGTGGAGAAGGACTGTGCGTTTTGCGGCAACATGTCGGAACGGACCATGAAGGACCGCCATCAACGTCTCGCCAGCTGGCTGGAGGGTAAGAGCCCGTCTGGCGAGAAGAAGAAGAAATCTGAGCGGTCTTCTAAGACCTTTGAGGGCGCCCCGGCGACGGGGGCCCAACATAAGGCCAAGCACCGCGAGTCCGCTGGCACCGGGAGCGCCGAACGGTCGGGCTCTACGGGCGCCAGGCAGGGCGCACCCTCCCCGGCACCATCAACCACGAGCCAACGCTCTGGGTCGGGTAAGAGGAAGGCCGAGCACCCGGCGAAGCTCCTGGAGAGACCCCGGTCGAGCTCTAAGGCAGAGGAGGAGCGTGGCAGTGCCCCCTCCCTCAAGGATAAGGCGGTGAGCGCACCTAAGGTGGTGAAGGCCTTGATCCATTCGACCAAGCCCTCTATCGAGACGGTCGCGGCGGCCCTGGCCCAGCCTGTGGAGGCTGCACCAGTGGTGGCGGCCTCGGGGCCCAGAATCTCCCTGCCTCCTCGGAGGGAGTCTTCTTTCGTGCCCATCGATAGGACCCCCGTGAAACCCTCCGTGGGGAAGAAGGGGGGGCAGGGCGTCGTCGTAGATTCGGCCTCAACCTCAGAAGAGGAACTGATCGAGGTCTTAAGCCACGGCCTAGGCGTGGAACAAGACCAGCCCGTCGGAATGGGCCCCGACGCAGGTGACGACGACGACATCGTCGAGGATACCGACGGGGCCCCTGCTCGCCCGTCGGATTCCCCTCTACCAGCGCCGCAAGACAACTCAGCGGCCATTTTGTTGGCTATACAGTCCTTATGCTCCGAGATAAGGACGAGACTACCGTTACCGACGGAGGAACCTCTCCCGTCGGGGGATCCAGAACCGGGACCTTCTGGTGTTCCCCCTACCAAGAAAAGAAGGATCCATCCACCGCCTCCTTTTCAACCGTCGCGCCCCGTCCAGCCCTCCTCCCCGTCCACCCGAGGGGATGATACGGGGACTGACACGGCAGCGACGGGTACGGACGACGAGGCATACGACGAGGATTTTCCGTCGTCGCCTCCCACCAGGGCTTCTCCGCCCGACGAGATTGGATCGTTCCACTCAATGATCGCCAGGGCATCCGAGCTTTTCCAACTCTGCCCTGAGGAGAAGAAAAAGGAAGGCTTCCTTTACCAACGACGCGAGACCAAGAGGAAGACGGTCCTCTCAGTGCCTCTGTTGGACGACATTTGGGATGAGGGCCTTTCCCTCCTCAAGAACCCTTCCACGACGCCAGCGAAAAGAGACCGGTACGAGAAAAAGTACCGGGTCCCGGACTCGGCCCCCCTATGCCTCCGGGCGCAGCCTACCCCGGACTCCGTCGTCTCCGCGGCAGCCAGGAAGAAAGCGGGGGGGGTGCGGCCTCCACGTCGACTTCCCCGCCGGACGGCGAGGGAAAGAAATTGGATGCCATGGGACGCAGAGTCATCTCGTCGGCGGCGACGACGATTAAAGCGGCCAACGCCTTGGCTATCGTGGCCCGCTACGACAGGGAACTCTGGTACAAGATAGCTCCCCTGCTGGATTTTCTGCCGGACGACAAGAGGGCGGAGGCCCTTGAGATCCTGCAGGAAGGTGAGGTGGCCTCGGACCACGCCATCACCGTGGCGACGGACATCGCCGACACTGGGTTCCGCCAGATGGGCAACGGCGTTTGCCTTCGACGTCGCGGATGGCTCAAGGCTACGGACTTTCGACAGGACGTCCAGACCAGGGTCCTGGACATGCCCTTCGACGGGAACAACCTGTTTGGGAAGACAGTGGACGATTCCCTTCAGGCCATCAAGGCGGATACTGAGACGGCCCGGGCCCTTGGAGTACTGCAGCAACGGCGGACGCCCTTTCGGAGCGGCGGAGGCAAGGGCGCCTCCAAAGGTTCCGGCGGCGGTTTCGCTTCCTACCGTCAAGCGGCCCGCTCGTCGTCGCAAGAGGCCTACAGAGGACGAGGCAAGTCTGGCGGCCCCCGCCGTCGTCGCCAAGGAGGCCAAGGCGGCAAGGCCGCGTCCAAGCAGGATTGAACCGGCCGTGGGGTCGGGCCCCCACCGGAGCACCCCGGTGGGAGGCCGGCTGGCGGGCTTCGTCAGCGTGTGGGAGTCCATCTCCACCGACCGTTGGGTGCTGGACGCCCTGGCCCGGGGCCACGCGCTCGAGTTTCAAAGAAGGTGCCCGCGCGTCCCCCCCGTGGCCAGGAAAGAACTTCACGTCCCTCAACTTCTCCTGGAGGTAAAGGCGATGCTCAGAAAGGGCGCCATCGAACTCGTCCCAAAGAGGCTTCGGGGCTCCGGAGTCTACTCGCGTTACTTCCTCGTGAAGAAGAAGACGGGAGGATGGCGCCCCATCCTGGACCTGCGACGCCTGAACAAGTTCATCAAGGCGCAGAAGTTCCGGATGGTCACCCTCCAGCACGTCCTGGGTCAGCTGGAGGAAGGAGACTTCCTATCGTCGTTGGATTTGGAGGATGCCTACTTCCACATTCCCATCCTAAAGGGGCACCGAAAATTCCTCAGATTCGTGGTCCAAGGGCGTCATTACCAGTTCAAAGCCCTTCCCTTCGGACTGCGGTCGGCACCCAGGGTTTTCACCAAGTGCCTCGCACCGGTGGCGGCGCAGCTGCGCCGCGAGGGGATTCACGTCTACCCCTACCTGGACGACTGGCTCATCCGCGCCAAGACGAGGGAGCTCGCCGTGGTCCACACGGCAAGGACCGTCCAACTCCTCACGGACCTGGGATTCTCCGTGAACTACGCCAAATCCCACCTGGTGCCCGCGCAAGTCGCACTGTTTCTGGGAGCGAGGCTCGACACAGTGTCCCTTCTGGCCTCCCCGTCGGAGGAGAGGACCAGGACCATCTTGGGCAAGGTGCAACGGATGTTGGTGGCCGACGCGGCCAAGGTGAGGTCCATCAAGTCCCTCCTCGGGATGATGTCTTCCTGCATCTACCTCATTCCCATGTGCAGGCTCCGGATGCGCCCGTTGCAACCGAAAATCTGCACGCAAGGGGACTCTGGCTCCCGACGGAGAAGTCCCTGCATATCAACGTCCTGGAGCTCCGTGCAGTGTTTTGGGCCCTCAGGTCCTTCCTTCCGTCCCTCAAGGGCAAGGTGGTGAGGATCTTCACCGACAACACCACCACCATGTTTTACATCAGGAAACAGGGCGGAACCAGGTCCCCAGCGCTGTCCAAGGAGGCGCAGGACCTGTGGCATTGGGCCGTCGCCCAAGGGATTCTTCTGGTGCCGTTTCATCTGGCAGGGATAAAAAACACCATCGCCGACTCACTCAGCAGGGAGCTGCGCTCGTGCCACGAGTGGGAACTACGGCAGGATCTGGTGGATCGCCTCTTCCGACGGTGGGGCACACCCCAGATCGACCTGTTCGCGACGGCGACGAACACCAAGTGCCGGAGGTTCGCCAGCAGGTTTCCCCAGACGAGGAGCATGGGCGATGCTTTCTCGTTCCCCTGGGAGGGCCTGTTCCTCTACGCGTTCCCTCCCTTGCCTCTGCTAATCCGGCTCGTCAACCAGCTCAAGAGGTCACGGTGCAGGATGATCCTCGTCGCACCTGCGTGGCCGAGGCAGATATGGTTCCCGGACCTTCTGGACTTGTCGGCGTCCCCGCCAATCAAGCTGCCGGCGGACGCGGATCTACTCTCCAGGGAAGGAGGCGCCATCCTCCACCACGACCCGAAGTCGCTGAACTTGCAGGCCTGGCTCCTGCAGCGCTAGAGTTTGGAGGATACGACATACCGGCCGATTGCAGAGAGGTTCTTGCAAAGGCCAGGGCGTCCTCGACTCTTAAATGCTACGGACACAAATGGAAGAGGTTCTCTGTCTGGTGCTACGCACAGAAGATTAACCCTCTACGGATTACGGCTCCCCAAGTGCTGCCGTACCTGCTGACGCTGGCCAAAGCTGGTCTGGCACACGCGTCCATCAAGATTCATCTTGCTGCGATCTCCCGATACACCAGAACCACGGGCCGGACGTCCTTGTGGTCTCATCGTCTGGTGAAGGAGTTCATGAAGGGACTGTTCAGATCGTTCCCGCCGGTGAAGGCTCCGGCCCCGGCGTGGGAGCTCAACGTGGTGCTGACCAAACTCATGGGACCCCCGTTCGAGCCTCTGCACTCGGCCCCGTTGAAGTTTCTATCGTGGAAAACAGCTTTTCTCGTGGCCATCACCTCCGCACGACGAGTGGGAGAGATCCAGGCCCTTTCCTGCAAGGCCCCGTACTTGACTTTCCACGACACGAGGGTAGTGCTCAGGACGCACCCCTCCTTCATGCCCAAGGTACCGTCGGACTTTCATCTCAACGAACCCTTGGTGTTACCTGTGTTCTTCCCGTCGCCTTCGTCGCCGGCTGAGAGGACTTTGCACTCGCTGGATGTAGCTAGAGCGCTGAAGTTCTACGTGGACCGCACGAAAGGTTTTCGGAAGACGTCACAACTCTTTGTGAACTTTGGACCTGTCAATCAGGGGAAGGCTCTCTCGAAGGCTTCCATCTCCAGATGGCTCTCCGGCTGTATCATGTACTGTCACCGGTTGGCAAACCGACCGCTGCCTGGCCGTCCGAGAGCCCATTCCACCAGAGCGATCGCAGCTACCACGGCGTTCCTATCTGGTGTGCCCCTGCTGGACATATGCAGGGCTGCTACGTGGAGGTCGACGCACACCTTCACGAAATTCTACTGCGTCGACCGGGATTCCAGGGAGGAGTCCAGGGTCGGCCAAGCAGTGCTGCGCAACCTGTTCGCCTGAGGTGAGCCTGGTGAGGAGGTAAGATGCTTAATGTTGAGTTGATGTGATGCTTAATGTTGAGCCTTTGCCACCTCCCGTGGTTGTGCATGTGTGTACTGCTATGTATTCTTTATTCATGAGCATGTGAATCCATGCCAGACCCCATGCTGGAGAAGGAACAAGTTACTTACCTGTAACTGTTGTTCTCCAGCATGGGTCTGGCATGGATTCACATGCGAACCCTCCCGCCTACCCCTCTGCGGCTCTTCACTTGGTCATACTGCCACTTCACGTGCTTCCAAATCTGAAGATGGCTGCCAGAGGCGGTGCTTAGGTAGAGGGCAGTCATTGGCTGTGGTCAGTATGACGCAGAGACCAGTGATTGGTTATTACTACGAAAGACAGATCAGAAACGAAACTGATACTGGTTTTTTCTTTACCGAGGATTCCCAGCCTGACGACGGGGAATATTCATGAGCATGTGAATCCATGCCAGACCCATGCTGGAGAACAACAGTTACAGGTAAGTAACTTGTTCCTTTTCTCACCTCTCCGGTAACTTTTTGTTGCTGTGATAAGTCCCTCTTTTCAGGCTGGTGGCAGTGTACCTTTCACCCAACGTCTAGTGAACTTCTATCGCAGGCTGTCATCGTGGCTGCGGTAAGGGACACCAGAGTCACCATTGACCCCAAAATGGTAGCTGTATTTTCTTAAGCCCTGAATAAGATGATTTGTCCTTTCTTAGGTCTTCTACCTACCTGGGTGGGGGAGGTTCCTTTAGTTCCTTTGCCGGGCTTGGAAAGCCAGTGGAAGGGTCTTTGAGTGACTGACAGGACAAAGTGTGGAGGGTCACCTGAAACCCCCCCCCCCCCAAACCCCCAGTCCTTTGTGCTCCAGAGTGCCTGAACAAAACCCATTATGACTGGGAGACTGGCTGTCCCCATTGGACAGCAATCCCCAGTATTGGAATGCTGCATGGGATATGATTGGTGGGCTCAGCCAGTGTTCCTGCATACATTCCAAGGTCCTCGAGCAGAAACTCAGTCGACCACTGGAGCAGAAGAATCTGAAGAAGCCCGAAGGAAGAAGACGACAGCCACTTCCAGTGACCGCCAGAGCCTGCTGAGAAACTTTTGCTGTCCTGACCTTCACTGCTGAGTGATAGGGACGATCCGAATGAGGCGACTTCCTCCCTAGGTCTGGTGGTCCTAACCAGTCCGAAGACTAACTGTGTTTTGCGCCATTCCTGGAAGAGTTAAGACCTGCAATTCACCAATTCCGGCAGTCCAGTCCCACTGTGCTGTGCACACCCACATGAAGAATGAATTTGCCTGGAACTTTGTGGGTATCCTACGGGACCTGCAGTGATCCGAGCCAGTTCCCCAAAGTCCCCTCAAACGAGACGAGGACTGAGAAAAGGAGAAGTCTACTGCTGTGACATCCGTCCTTCCACTGAGTCTGGAAAAAGTACCAACAAGCCAGAACCAGGAAGATCCTTTGCTGGGCATCCGTCTGGACGAGGGCTGTCGCCCGATCCACCCAAGTGCCTTTCTTCTGTCGCAAAGACAGAGAATCCTGTGACGGGGACTGCTGTCGGCTCAACCATCCTGCAGATAAGACTTATTCATTTTGAGGCACTATCCTGTTCTTAGTCAAAACATACCTGGAGCTTTGCTTGCTGATCATGTAATCCTGGGGGCTACAGATAGCTGTATCTCGCTCCCCTCCAGATCTCCGATGGAGATACATTCTCATTGTACTCCTCCTGACTTAGGACATTGATCCTTGTGGCAACTTCTCAAGGAAACCTAGGCTTCCTTGACTTAAAGAAACCGGGAAAGTTTGCACACATGTTTCAGATGGTTTTACTAAGAGATTTGTTACTGTATTAGTTAGAGCTTTTAAAAATGTGGGGCATGCGGCCGCATTTCCAGGGGGTCTAGGGGGTGGGGAGGTCATCTGCAGCCTGACATTTTGGGGGGAAAAAAGATATCTTTTTTTTTACGGAGGAAACGGGCAGTGGCGGTTCACTGGGTCAGACCGGATCATAAAACTGTCTCGGGCACCAATGAAAAAGTGGGCCACAGTTGCAAATGGCAATTCATTCCTTTAGAGACAAACTGTTTGAATAGTACCCAAGGTTTTTTTTTGTTAAAGTAAGAAAATTGTGATATTTAAAGAGTATTTATTCAGCAACAATGCTCAAAACTATTAGCTCCATAAAGTGGCCCATTTTGACCCAACAAACTGGCCCACGCTAGCATTTTGCATTTTTGCTTCAGGCATTGCCCTATAGGCCAGCCTGAGCCTGGCGGCTCAGCCATAATGGGCGAGAGGTTGTCGATGCAGTGGCCCTCTTACCCATTATGTAGAAACTGAGGAGCCAGCCCAGTGCAACACTGAGCACTCCCTCAGCTGCTTTTTCCAGCTAAGGGAGTGCTCCTGGGCTGGCTGAGCTGTCTAAGGGAAACACTGTTTCCCTTTGAAAGTTCAGTTCCCGAGCCGCACATGCTCAGTGAGCCATGACAGGCTAGGGTCATTTTGCTTCACCAGCCTTGCAAAGCTCATTGTAAATGCTGGCTGGGGAACTGCATGTTTGTTTGTGTGAGGGGGAGCTCATGCGCCTCCTCGCACGTACGGGCAGAGCAGCATGGAGCTGGGTGCTAGGGAGGAAACTTCAGGACCGGGGCAGAAAGTAAGTTTACGTCCATTTATTTTTTATTTAAATGTGTATGAATGCGTGTATGCTTGTGTTATGAGTGTGTGTGTCCTTGTTGAGCTGATTTTGGTGAGTGGGGTGGAGGGAAGACGGGATTTTACGACAAAGGCATTTTAAAAATGCCTTTGCACAATCCCTGTACTCGCCTGCCAAAATCAGCTCTCCTTCTGAGGCGCTGTGGAGCCCAGGGGATAGGGTGGTATTTTATTACTTGACATCTATCATAAATGTCCAGTCAAAAATACCATGCTTTCCCCCTGGGGCCTCAGCGCAATGCATACACACTTGATTGGCTGGCAGGGCTACATCTGTGGATGCGGGCATGGAGCCAGATGGTGCTTGCCTGCCCCATCAAGGGCCGATGATGCCCTTTATAAGGTGCCCTGCCTTCCCGAAACATCCTTTCCCTTCCCCCCTTTTTGGGAACGCTACCAGCCGCCAGCTTCATCCTGCCTGTGTCTTCCTGCAGTCCACTGGGGCCTTGAAGATGGCCGACTGCGCGGCGCCTCTCATCAGCAGTTTTTCCCCCAGACCGTGTGCCTTCCGCTTGATTGGCTGGCAGGACTACATCTGTGAAGTGAATGAAAGCACTGAGCCGGATAGCCTTCTCCAGGCCCATCAAAGGGCCTCCATCTAAGGGTCAAGCCCTGCCAGAACCTGGCCACACCGTATGTACTCCCTTTCTTCCATCTCCTCCCACCACATCTCGCGGAACTCTTCTAGACTTCCGGCTGTTGGTGACCTCTCACGTTTGCCAGGCTTCAAAGCACACATGCAGTCCTTCCTGTGAGTAGTAAACGTGGACTTTTCTCGGTTCACCATGACTTGCTATCTCCTAGCACTAATGATCCATGTGTTTAGTGTGCACTGCCAGACTATTGTAGTTGGGCGTTTTACATCTGCGTGTCTTTACAGCTCTGACTTTTTTTTTACGTCTGCCGTTGTTGAATCATGCCATCCTAGTGTGCCTTCCCTGACGATCGAATCCAGGCGTTTTTTTACTTCCTGCCACTGTTGATAATGTGTCTATGCCTGAATTCGCCTCTAGACGTTGTAACATCTGCTTACTTTTCTATTTCGAGTTGTGTTGAGCGTACCTCCCCTTCCTCCACTCCCCCTACTCTCCCTTTTTAGGATCACTCACTTATTTCTGTTTTTGTGCCTCATACCCTACACCCCGCTTCCCCTCTCTCCTTTCTTCATGTTAAGCTCTTGCATTTTCTAACGACGGTCAAGCATGTGTAATTCTCCTGTAACATGTAAGTTTTCTTTTCCTCCTGACTTATGTTATGCCTCTAAACGCATTGCACTTGCACATTTTGAATACCCCAATGCTTATTAAGAAAGCTAATTGTTTGATCCTCCCTGCGTTGGAGCGCTTTGAAACGCTTGTTTAAGTGGGAGGCGCTTTATAAATGACCAATAAATAAAATAATCATGTTGATTGTGTTAGGCACTGTCAGCCCAGGGGACAGGGATGCTATCTTTTTACTTGACATCTATCATAGGTGTCCATTAAAAATGTCCTGCCTGCCCTCTGGGCCCCCCAGCGCCAATTGAAAACTGTTTGGCTTTTTACCCAATTTTTTTAAAAAAAGTTTGCTATAAAATGCATCATTTTAACCCATTATTGTAACAAAATTCCAGGGCAGGGGGGAAGACACCCCGTCCCCCCGGAGCCCCACTTCATTGGTTTCCACACCCTCTCTACGCTCTGTCGCTATGGCATATCTGGGGAAGTATTTATGCCCCTCCACTTAAATTCAACAGCCGCCATTGGCCCTGGGACTGTGCTGGGAGCAGAGTGGGGGAGCCATGGGACTGTGCTGGGAGCAGGATCGATGGGACCCCTGGAATAGTGATGGGAGCAAGGCGGGCAGAGCCCAGGGTCTGTGGTGGAGTGACCCCAGGGCATTTTTGGGGTGCCCAGCCTGCCCGCATTTTGCTCGAGTGGTGTAGGCGGAGCAGGCCTAAAATGTTTGAAGACCACTGGTATGTTATTCTAAAACGTATTAAACCTATGGTCTATTACTTAAGACACTTGGATTATCCAGCATGTGGTCTGGCATGGATTCACATGCTCATGGATATTCCCCATCAGGCTGGGAATCCTCGGTAAATAAAAAATCTGTTTGTTTAATTTCTGAACTGTCTTTCTCCTTGCAACCAATCACTGAGCTCTGGGTCATATTGCCCCCAGCCAATGACTGCCCTCTCTGCCCCTCCTCTGGCAGCCATCTTCAGATTTTTACCGCACATTCGCGTATTGGGTGTCCTCGTGTTTAGTTCTCGGGCTTTTACTGTGTTTTTTTTGCTTTTTGGAAGAGTTTACTATTTTTCGGTCAATCGAGCCTTGTGCTCCATCGATCAACCTTCTGATTAACGGGGACAGGTTTTTCGGATTCTTCAGCACCCCTCAAAAGCAGATTTCGTCGAGTTTCTTTGTGGAGTCTTCCAGAAGATTCTTCAGGCCTGCGCCACTTGGACGATGTCGCAGGAGAAGGATTCAACCCCCCTTTTCGAGCTTTGCTCTGACTGCGGCTTACGGAATGTCTTCTCAGACGACAAACATTCCCAATGCCTTTACTACCTGTACCCAACGCACAAGGAGGAAGATTGTGCTTTTTGCCAGGAGATGATGGCTTGCACACTGAAGGATCTGCATAGGCGGCTGAAAGAGTGGCTACAGGCCAAGGCCCCTGCTCTGAGTGGGTCCCAGAAGCATGCCTCTCCCGGTTCCAAGAAAGCTAAGCGGGCTTCTAAAACCATTAAAACGCTCCCTCCCGTGGCGGTCCAACCGAAGGCTAAGCACCACAAGTCCCCTGCCACCGGGAGCGCTGTTGCGGCAGGCTACTCAGCGGCCATGGTGCGTCTGACGTCTCCAGCGACTTCAGTCACCAGTCAACGCTCAGGATCTTCGTCCAAGAGGAAGTCGGACAGCCGGGCAAACTCGAGGAGAAGCCCAAGACCGATCTACCCGAGAAGGCCAAGGGGGATCGGGGCACTGACTCTCCCCCCCTAAGGTGAAGGCCAAGGCGTCCGGGACGACAAAGGGAAAGCAGCACAAGGGACCGGTCCTGACCGTGAAGGCCCAGGTACACCCGACGAACCCTTGAGGTGATGATGGTGTCTCTCACGAAGGCTGCCGAGGCGGATCTGCAGGGCGCACCCCCGAAGGCAAGAGTGTCCCTTCCTCCCAGGAGGAGAGGCTGCGTTCCGGCCCATAGAGAAAACCCCGGAGAAAATGATGCGGGTTATCTCCCCGAGGCCGTCCCCTCTGGATGCAAAGAAGGGGGGGCACAGAGGTCCTCTGGGGCACGAATAACTTCTCAGAGGAGGAGCTAATCTACCTTCAAACCATCCTGGAGGAGGAGAATGTCAGGAGCAGGCCCTACGCCCCAGCTTCCTATTCCAACTCTGCCTCAGCTGCCACCTCCGCCTAGAGACCTCTCAGTGGACATTCTCTCTGCACTGCATACTTTGGTCTATGGGATACAGGCGAGGATGCCTATATCACCGGCAGTCACTCTCGTGACTTCAGCGACTGGGGAACTGCCGGCCAAGAAGAGGAAGAGGCACCTTCTGCCTCCTTCCCCTCGGTCCCACTCCTGGATGACATTTGGGACGAAGGCTTGTCTCGCATGAAGAACCCGTTACAGCCCTGGCGAAGAGGGATCGCCTTGAGATGTAGTACAGGGTGCCGGACACTGCGCCCAAGTGCTTGCGGGCCCAACTGTCGTGGGACTCTGTGGTATCGGCAGCGGCCAAGAAGTAGTTGATGGGTGCTTCTTCCTCGGCAGCGTCCACCCCTCCGGACAGCGAGGTGAAGAAGTTAGATGCCATGGGACGATGTGTTATCTACTCTACAGCCACTACCATCAAGGCCGCCAACGCCCTCGCCATCTTAGCGCGCTAGGACCAAGAGCTGTGGTTCAAGATCGCTCCCATCCTGGATCTCCTCCCAGACGAAAAAGAGATCAGAGGCGTTGGAAATTCTGCAGGGGTGGCGTCAGACCAGGCCATCACAGTGGCCATGGACATCGCCGACGCGGGGTTCCGCCAGATGGGCAACAGCATTTGCCTTTGTTGTCGTGGCTGGCTCAAGGCCACCGTATTAACAGGAGGGAGGGCCTAACACAAACCAAGGACAGAGGGCTATAGATAAATATATACAAAAAGGGAGTGTTGTCCTGTCTGTGGTAGTCTAAGGTAATTGCAACTTATTTAATGCAAATGGAATCTGTTATGTATTCACTACCCATTAGTGGCACTATTTATGCATATCCATGGGTAGGTGTACATGAAAGAAAATGATAATACACATGCGCTTGCTTTTTTCCAAGAGGAGGTACAGCTTTTATTAAGTTGCTGCCCTCATCCACTTTAACACTTTTTTTGTGAAAATACAAATTCAATGTGTTGAATTAAGTATGCAAGGGTGCAATTATTCTGCACATTTAACAATCATAAATGAATAGAAACTATATGGCGAGCATAAAACAGAATCAAACAAATTGATGTATGAATATACTGCATAGTGATAACTATAGAGAGACACATATACATAAAATGCTTCTAATACATCCTGTTCTCCTCATTCTTCAACATGGTATTTAAGCAGGTTTGAACAAGTTTTCTAACCAAAATAGAGCTAACATAACTTGTTGTTCCTCTAAAATGATGACTTTGTGTAGGTCTAACATAGCCAGGCTAAAGGGTGACCAAAATAATGGATCAACGTCACTTAAATCCAAACATAGATTTTAAAGGACCAAACAACACCGATGGGTGAATGGGTCCCTGGACGTTTCAGCTTTCAGTGGGTCACAGCCTTCTTCATGGAGCCAAGGTAAGGTGTCCCCTGTAAAGAATGGAGGGGAACTATGGTTACTTAAACCAGATGTAGAAAGGTAAGGGACTGTAAAGCGCAGTGGTTAAAATGCCATGTACAATAACATGTATACACAGAAAAGAAAGGACACAATTGGTTTAAAAACACTAGTTTTCTCATATTGATGGTCATATACTGACCTTTCACAGGACTGGGTCCTAGGTGGTAGCCCGATGGCTAAATATCTTTGAGGTCGGGTGAGACCCTCATCCAGGTCGGGTTCACCTATACTCAAAGCGTGGAGCTGGGTAGAGGGGGAAGGCAGAGAGATACACTAATAAGTGGATTCCCCCTAGCTTTCTAAAAAGAGGTCACAAGCATATTAGAAATGTTAGAATGGCGTCATATATATGGGAGAGCCAAGAAGTACCTTTAAGTTGTGAGTAAGAAATCCAATATGGAAATCTGTGAGTCCCTGATGATCTGGGAAACTGGAATTTTCGTGCTGGTAATGCCTAGCACTGGGCGGCTGAGCGGTGCTGGATAAATCTAAATGAAGCAAAAATAGAAAAGGCATGGTAATGTATGGGTGCCCAGAGCGACTGCTAAGTGCAAATTGAGATGAGAAAGGCAATCGCGGGCTGCCTGGGGCAAAAGGTTTACCTGCAAGCTGCAGCGTTCACGAGCTGGTGAAGTCACGTGAGTCCGGGAGCTTAAAGAAACGCAGACTGGAGCTGTGTCCCAAGATGTCGAGTGCGCAGGTGCAGTAAAAGGAATGCTGCACTCCTGCGCATGCGTGTATTGATGGGCGTCATGGCAACATGATGCGGACTCCGCAAGCACGTCCCAAACGAGCCAGTCCTCCGAATAATGGCGGAGGCTGAATCGAGAGGGTGGGTCGAGCTGGCGGGTTCAGAAATAGCCGTGTGCAGCCGTGGGGGAGATAGGTAGGCCAGTGACCGTAAATGTGTGTCTGAGTGACACATACAACTACTCGCATAGCTGATATGTAAGGGAGTAGGAAATTACTGCAGATTAGGCGCCTAGTTGTCCTTAGAGGGGTGGATGTAACATCCCGTGGAGCAGCAGACATGTACAGGGGCACAAGAGGCAAATGTATGTAAATAAGCCACTGCTCTACTAGAAGAAAAAGTGCAGAGGAGCAAAATGGCAGGCCCTAAATGGCAATCGTTGGCTGGCAGCTTCATTCGGCAGAGTCTTAGTGCATTAGGGAATGCCGATGTAGGTTGGCTATCTAAAGTGCAGGAAGATAAGGCTCCTGTGCTGTGGGGACCCTACCCGTGTGTAAGTCAACAAAGGTGGCAGGTGGAGAATTTACAAATGGGGTACTGGCCTAAAAATGCGGGAGCTCATTCTAAGGGAGTAAGGGTGGCTGTAAGGAGGGCTCAAAAGAAGTAGCCCTGGGGTTGTGCCTCATTCAGCCCCGTGGACGTGGATTGGAGTTTGTACATCCACCATGATTCTTTGAAGTTCAAAGAATTTGTGATGTTGCTGGTATTGTACACTTTGTCTACAACCCTCCAGATGAAATTGTCTGGGCCATGTTGGAATTCAAGAAAGTGCGGTACCAGTGGTGCCGAGAGGGTTTTACAACGGATTCTGGACCGGTGTTCACCAATTCTTTTGTGTATCGGTCTCGAAGTCTGTCCCACATATCGTAGCCCGCAGGGGCATTCTATAATATAGATCACGTTGCATGATATGCAATTCGAAAAATGCCGTAATTTCCACTCCTTGCTGCCTATGTAAAAGGAGTTCATTTTTTTGGACAGTTTGCATACTGTACAGTCACCGCAGGGATGATGCCCGTTGATTTCTCTAAGGTTCCACAGAGTAGATCTGATATTATTTTTGCTCATCCTGGCATGGGTGAGCATGTCCTTCAGATTTTTAGATCTTTTCAATGCCATTCTGGGCATGGGTTCATGGGGCAAGTTGAGCTGTAAAGTGAGCAGAATTTTCTTATTAATCTTTTGAGTTTGGTAGTGCTGGGTCCAAATGATGCCATGGTGTTTACTTTCTGGGTGTCCTGGGTGAAATTAGTGCTTCCCTTGGCGTAAATCTGGCCCTCTTCTGGGTGTCTCTGAGCAGTTTTTTGGGGTAGCCTCTTGCTTTCAACTTGTCTTCCAGGACTGACGCATTCTTTTTTAAATTCTGAGATATCAGTGCAGTTCCTGCGTACTCTTAAAAACTGCCCATATGGGAGGCTATTCCTCAGATTACGTGGGTGGTTGCTTTTGTAGTGAAGCACTGTTTTGCGATCGGTCTCTTTTTTAAACATGGTGCATTCCAATTTTTTGGAAGGCCACCAACTTTCACCAGAACGTTCAGACCAGGGTTTTAGACCTGCCCTTTGACAGAGACAATCTTTCTGGAAGGCTGTATATGAGTCTCTACAGGCCATCAAGACGGACACAGAGACGGCACGTGCCTTCAGCACTCTTCCACAGGTGCTGTCCATTCGGCCCTCTGGAGGCAAGTCCCAAGGATCTTCCAAAGGTTTTGGCGGGAGCTCCTCTTCCTACCACCAGCCCTCCCGCTCCTCGGCCCAGGAAACCAACACATGCTCGGACAGCTCGAAGAGAGAGACTTTGTCGTTGCTCGACTTGGAGGATGCGTATTTCCACATCCCAATTCACAAGGGACACCACACGTTTCTGCGCTTCGTCGTTCAGGGGAAGCATTACCCATTAAAGGCCCTTCCCTTCGGATTGAAGTCGGCGCCAAGGGTTTTCACCAAGTGCCTGGCGCCGGTGGCTGCACATCTGCGACTACAAGGGATCCAAGTCTACCCTCTGGCTCGTCCGGGCCAGCTCAAAGAGCATCGCCACGACCACACAGTGAGGACTGTCCGCCTACTGATGGATCTGGGGTTCTGAGTGAACTATGCAAAGTCCTGCTTGACTCCATCGCAGGACGCACTGTTCCTGGGATCCTGGCTGAACACTGTCATGCCTGGCGTCGCTGTCGGAGGAGAGTGTGGCGGCCATCCTGGGCAAGGTGCAATGGCTGCTCGCTCTGAAGACCGCCACAGTGAGGACCATCAAGTCTCTGCTTGACATGTTGTCATGCATTTATCTTATCCGACTCGGCAGGCTACGGATGCGTCCCCTGCAGGAGTTCCTCAATGCGTGTTGGATTCATATGCGGAAGCTTCCGGGACAAGATCACGCTCGACGAGGGGGTCCATCGGACGATGAGATGGTAGGTTGGGCGCTCTCATTTTACCGGAGGCACAGATTTCCAGACCCCACCACATCAGGAGACCTTAACGTCGGATGCCTCCCTAGAGGGATGGGGAGCCCACACCGGAAGTCTTCGCGCCAGCGGCCTATGGCTGCCACAGGAGAATACGGTGCACATCAACGTTCTGGAGCTATGGGCAGTGTTTTAGTTTAGTTAGTTCATTTGTAGAGCGCAGCAGAACCCTAGGGTAACTGGGCGCTAGTACTTAGGTTCAACAGTGGTTACAGAGTGTTGCACATACAGGACAAAGGTATATGTGTGATATAGTACAGTGAATGGTTCACGGGACCTAGTTACAGAGTGGTCCAAGGTGTGGCATAGTTGATTGTTGCGGGACCGGGTTCCAGTTTGGTTTGCCGCCATTATCGCATATGTATGATACAGATAACATAATGACAGATAGGTAGCTTAAATAAGAAGGTGGGCCAGATGCAGGTAACTAAGAGGTTTGACTATTGTTGGGTTATGAGCAGTTCCTTAACTTTGGCTTTAACTGTCCAGAATAAGATTTCTGCTCTGATTGTCGTGCGTAGTGCATTCCAGTGTTTAGCCACTAGTACTGCCAAGCTTGCTCCTCCAGCTGTTTTCAGGTTAGATTTAGGTATGTTGAGTTGGTGTAAGTAGGGGGATCGAGTAGGTCTGGTAGAGTTCTGTCTTGTGAATTTGTCTGAAAGGTAGCGTGGGGCTATCAAGTATAAGCATTTATGTGTAATGACCATCACCCGTAGTTTAATTCTCTCGCGGATAGGGAGCCAGTGAGATTCCTTTATAAAGGTGGAGATATGAGCCTTATGGGGAAGATTGAGGGCACATCGGAGAGCATTATTTTGGAGTATTTATAATCTGTTTAAGTTGTTGTTCGAGGAACCAAGGAAGAGAGTGTTACAGTAGTCCAACTTGAACAAAATGAGGGCTCTAGCCAGTGTGAGGCAGCTGTTGGTGGAAAGAAACGGTTTACATGCATTTATACGTTTATTGGTATAGGCTGTGGATGAAATAGTGGCATTGATTTGTTTTTTAAGAGATAGTGTGGAGTCAAGATACACCCCCAATGTTTTGGCTTCTTTCAACACTTTTATGATGTTGCCATCAATGGTGAAGGATTGATAACTGGGGTCTAATTTGTTGAGACGGGCCTGTGAACTAACAATAAGCAGTTCGGTTTTGTCATCATTTAAGCAGAGGCTGTGGGTGGCCATCCATGCTTGTATTTCAAGGTAGATCTCATTTAGCTTTGCAAAATCTTCATCGTAGCTCCCAGTGAGGGCGATGAGGATCTGGGTGTCATCAGCATAGTTAATATATGTAGTATATGCAACGGCCAGATTGTCGAGGCGGTCAAAGAGGAGCACAGTGAAGACTTTGGAAAGTGTGGGGGAGATGCAAGAGCCTTGGGGAACTCCACATTGGATTGGATTGGATTGGATTGGGGCAGGGTCAGCAGCAGAGCCGCCAGAAGGGGCAAAGACCTTGGTTGATCTGTCCGATAGGAAGGACTGAATCCAGTTGGCGGCATCCAGGGAAAATGCAGCAGCCGAGGACAAGTGTTTGGTGAGAATTTGGTGGTCGACTAAGTCGAAGGCTGCAGACAGAACCAACAAGAGCAGAATGGCCAGGTTGCCCTTGTCTTTGGCTTCGTCCATTTGAATTTTTAGATCCAGGAGGACTGTTTCTGTCCCGTGCCTGGTTCTAAAGCCAGATTCTGTCCTTGGAGGTTGTTGTCTTCCAAATGTTGTATTTGGAGGTTAGCTACTCTATCTAGAATTTTTAAGAGGAAGGGGACCGTGGTGATGGGCCTAAAATTAGTGGGTGTGTTGGGGGTCTAGATTAGGTTTTTAGAGCAAGGGTAGGACCCAGGCCTCTTTAAGGTTGTTAGGAACTGTAGCGTTTCTGAACGAGGCTGTCATGATCTCTGCTTTCAAAAGGTCAGGACTTACCCAACTCCCTTGGAAGCAGTCCCATAACCCAGGTTCCGAGTGCCAACCAGTCCCAATTGGTACCTTTTGGACCCTGTCCTGGCGCCAGTGGCACCAGGCTCATAAATATGCCCAGTCCCAGCGCTGGAAGCGCCGGGCTCATAATGCTTGGGTGGACTTACCTGCAGCAGACCATGCTGCTTACTTACCTGCCAGTTGAGCCTCTAATCCTCTTCTGTTTGGGACTACTTTTCCTGTTGGGTGGGGCAGGAGCCACTCCCTAGGTTCAGAACACTGGAACTCTTCTGGAAAGCAGGAACTCTTTTCTTACCTAGGCGAGGCTGTGGAAGGAGATACCTAAGCACTACAGGAGGCTATTTAAACCACACCCGATGGATGAATCTTGCTTTGCGTTATTCTGCATCCTCTGCAGCAGAACGCTCATCGTGTCTTCTGCATCTGATCCTGGGCCTAAGGGAAAAAGGCTTACCATCCTGAATCCAGTCTTCAGCAACACCTATAAAGACAAGAAAGAACAGGTTAGCATTACGGTCTTCAGTGACAGCGCTTCTCTTACCTGGTCCATCAGCTGTCACCAACGCCTCGCGCTGCATTCCGGCATCTGAAAGACAAAGGCTTACCTACTCTTCGCGTGCTCCGGAGGTCTTCACACTGCATTCCGGCATCTGAAAGACAAAAGCTTACCAACTCTTCGCACGCACCGGAGGCCTTCGGCGCTGCATCCCGCATCTGAAAGACAAAAGAAAGTGCGTTTAAAGACATTGGGTAACTTTATTACTCACGTGCCATTACTCCTTCCCACGCCGAACCCAGTGGGTATTCCGGCACCCTTCAGCAGCTCCGAACTTGTACCTGCAAGATAAAAGGACAGTTAGTACGCATCGTGAAGCAGGCAACAAGCGCTTACTTACGTGCTTCCAGGCGCTTCTATTCCTCACACGGGTTCCATCCTCAACTCACTTCAGCCCGTCATCCGCCATCGCCGGAACCCTGCAAAACAAGAGACATCATTACAAAACACTTTTAAAGACATTTGAAATACTCGGAACTTACCGTCCGTGCAGTAAACGACGGACAGCAGTCCTCTGAGGTCAAGAGGCCTGCACCCTTATCCAGTGAAGAAACTGGTTACGGCACCCTGCCCCGAGGCAGATGGAGAGCTCGGCGTTCACTTACCTAAGGTGAGAGCGTTAACCTTTGGGGTTCTACAGGAGAAGAGAAGGGGAAGAAGAGAGAGACACCCAATAACCCCAGTTCATTAATCCCATATTTTCTATCTGCAGACATCTTACTCTTTGAGTCAGACATACAGTGCACAGAGGTCCAGCCCAAAGAGCCAACCGTGTGTTACACATCACCTTTGAAGATACGGTATTCGCCCAGTCAAGACCGGTGCCTCTGCGGGAATCAGGTGAGCGTTACAGAGGCATTAATCAGCAAGGTTATAAGGGGAGCAAGGACTCTGGCTCCATCCTTTTTTTTTTCATATCATAATACAAAGACATTCAATACATAATCATATAACTTGTATACATACAAATGGCAGAGCGGTGCGAGCAGGGACTATTTGGATATAAGCGTATTTAGAGACACAGATGCTATAAGATATAGATAAGGTCAGGACAACAATTGGAAGCGGTAGCACATGGTGGTATTGTAGTCCGTGGTCGTTGCGAAATTGTGTCCCAAAGTCTGTTGTGTATGCTGAACCTGGTTTACAAAGTCTGTTCCCATTTCCCCCAAATGTTATCTGCTTTGCCCAGACAGCCTCTTGCTTGGTAGACTCGGCGTTCCATTAGGATAATAGCATCTACATCTGATGTTCATTGATCATATTTCGGAGTGTTCTCTGAGCCCCATAGTTGTGCAATATTTATTTTGGCAATTCCTGTGGACGTCGAGAGAAGTAGCTTTTCGAAGCGCGACATGTCTCCATCTTCCTCAATACCCAGGAGAAGGAGCTTGGGGTCTGTTGGGATCGGGCGACCGATGGCGTTCGAGAGTCGTTCACTGCATTTATGCCAGAAGTGTTGTATCCGTGTACACTGCCATAGAATGTGATAGAAAGTTCCTTCCTCTTGTTTGCAGCGTAGGCATTTGGGGTCGGTCGCTTTACCCCTTTTATACAAAGCTACTCGGGGATAATAAATCCTATGCAGTATTTTCAGTTGTACGAGCCTGATCCTCGCCGAGATTGCAGATTCTCTAGGGTACATCAGGGTCGAGATCCATTCTTCAGGTAATATTGGGCCCACATCCCTTTCCCATTTTGTCTTCAGATTCAACAGTTCTTTCGTGGCAAACAAGGAGATGGCGTTGTACATAGTTCTGGCTCCATCCTTGATGACTGTGGCAGGGCATAGGTCGCCTAGGCATTTGGATGGTTTTAGACTAGAAATTATATTTATTACTTCATCCTCTGGAATGGGTGACAAGTGGAATAGGGGGCAGTTGGGTGGAGGAGGGCTGTGCGAGTCACTGAGGAGAGTGCTTGCTGGATGTTGTTGCACCAAGTTTTGTCCTTGACGCAGTGGTGGGCACAGCACAGGTGATTCCAGTTCTCGTAGGATAGAGAAAAGCTCTTAGTGCCAGATTTGGCGTTGTGAATTCTTGTATTGAAGATCTTTTTTGGCATTCGTGATGGCAGTTTTATAAGAGCCCCATGTGGGGTCCTGGTAACGTTATGGTGGCTAAACCCCAACCCACTCCTGTGATCTTGTGACACCGGGACACCCATCCAAACAAAAGTGGAGCTCAGCATAGGCAGGTTCCAATTCTAGAGCCAACCCAGACCCCAGTTTTATAAGAGGCTGCTGTCAGGGAGAATTTATCCTTGGTGGGGATCCAAGGGGCTTTTCTCCAGCAGGATTCAGCTGTACTCTTGAGGTTGCGATAGTTCTGCTGAGAACCATTTATTCACGTGCGCAGTGGGTTTAGGTTTTCTAAGTTTGCGTGGGGCTATTAGGTTGATGGCTTGTTCCAGTGTGGTGTTGTAGAGTTCAACTAGTGATGAGGGGTCAGTGTTGGGGGATTTAAGGAATTCGGAGGTTATTGGTTTTATCAGAGGTCTCAGGTGTTTGATGGTGATATTGCGTGTGTTTCTGGTTAAGGTTTTAGGTTCCTCGGTAGTAGGTTCACTTTTTTGCCTGACTTTGGGTATCGTGAAAGTAATAAGGTGGTGGTCAGACCAGGCACAGGGTGTGATGTCGGTCACCGAAATGTCGTAGTTGGCTCCAGCAAGCCAATCTACAGTTCTACCTTTGATATGTGTGGATTTGTTGTGTTGTGACAGACTTAGTTGTGTGATGGTATCGTTGATCAAGGAGGCATTCGCATCATTCGGGTCCTGTAAGCCAAGGTTGAAATCCCCCAGTAAGATGATTTGGGAACCTGGTTTTGAGTTAGCAGTCAAAAGATGGGAGATGTCCTCCTCAAAGGATGTGATAGCTCCTGGAGTTCTGTAGATTAGGTGGATTAGTATTGTTTGGGAGCTAGATTGTGGAAGTTTGAAGGATAACAATTGTGCGGATGACGTTATGTCTATGTTGTTAACTTCTCTGATATTTAAACTAGTTTGGGTGTTTGGCAATGACCGCTAACCCACCCCCCTATCCCAGTTGCTCTGTCTGTTCTAATGATAGAATAGTTTTCCGGGACCGCAATACAGCAAGATGGTCTGGCTGCGGGATGTAGCCAGTTACTGCAAGGAAGTCCAGTTGGCAGACGTGATCACATCCAACAATGTCGGGAGAGTGGGCGACTAAGGAGCGTGCGTTGATGAGTGCTCCTTTGATTGTGGTGGCGGCCACTGAGATCTCCGGAGGTTGGGTGCATGGAGTATCCGGGCAGAGGTTGTTGGGTTTTCTACTGTGGTGTAGTGGTGTGGATTGGTGTTGTGGTTTGCTATCCTTAAGTTTTGACAAGGTGGTTCTGGTGGGTATATGCTTGGTGCAGATGTGAGAACTCAGTCGGGCATTTCTTAAGGGCAAGGGGCATGCCATGTCAAGATTCGACAAGTTGTGTTTGTACGGGAACCTAGTTTAGCATTTCTCAAGTATGGCGGGCGAGGTATGAGAGGTGTGGGCGGGCTAGCATATTTGGCTATCCATTCTGCGGGTGTATGACAATGTGAATACCTGCATGCATAGTGTTATAGTCATAATAATAAAAGCCTAGGTTATAATACAGGAAGTCCTGCATGTATGGACTTTCCTCTGATTGCTGTGCTTTGGGTTACCTAGGAGACAAAGTACGACAGTTACAGCTGGGCATATTGAGGGAGAGCCGCCGCATGAAGAGGCTAATGATTTCAAGTTAAAACAGTTACCCAATTGCGCCGTTGCACCTCGATAAAAGGTTTGTTTTATTATGGAAGCGATCGTTATCGCTTGTGATAGCTGAAGAGTCGTCGCTGTGAGAAGCTGTTGCGCCGTGTCAAGAGGTTTGTATTATTACGGAAGCGGTCGTTATCGCTTATGAGAGCTGAGGAGTCAGTGCTATGACAAGGGAAGGCTGCCGGTTTGGAAGGGAGACAAGCAATTGTTATCGCTAATTAAAGAGGGAGGAAGCTGGCGCCGTTGTGCAGGGGCTCCGTGGGTGAAACAATTGAAGGAGGAAGCTCCCGATCGTTGTCAGAGTAACTTATCCGTGAAGGAGGGATAAGGTATCGACTGATGAACTGTAAGGGTTACGCTGTTGCGAAATAGGAGGCGTGTCAAGTGGTCTCCGTATGCCGAGTGAATGAATGTACGCACGACCAACAGAACAGCGTATAACGGCAAGGCAAGTCCTTTTTTCTGCGTTAGTGAAGAACGGTTATTGAGATGACGGCGAGTGCAAGAGAGTGGATATGCTGTGCATCAAAGACTGTAACTAATCGGAACGCCTGACTTGGGTTTATGAATTGGTTGAACGTGAAGTAAAAGGAATGGGACTTTGAAGATACTAGTGAAGTACATAGAGATCAAGGTCCATAATAAATTATTACACATACTTCATAAATATATATATATATGTTTTGAAGGAGTATATGTAAACAAAGCTGGACAATCTGAAACCAACGTTATTTACTTACCTAAGAACTAAACTTGTATGAAGTAAAGATTAAAGAAACAAGAAGAAAAGACTGGGAAAAGATTGAGAGACCAAAGTGAGAGAAAAACAAGAATAGAGACAATTGAGTGAGAGAAGAGAACTATATTCAGAAATGTACTTTTAAGCAAGAAAAGAAGAAAAGAGAATAAAGTACATGAAAACATTTGAATTAATTCTTACCTTCATGTATCCTGAGATGAACATCTGTTAAAGAAGACATATCCTTTACTATAAACCTAAGAAAAGTTGTTAATAAAAGATTTGGGTTCTCTTCGTAATCCATGCAACCTACTCATTGGCTCAGACTTTTATTGATATTATTTAAGTGTACTTTCACAGGGTGATAGGGGTGGTTGTGGGGCTGGGGCGGGGGGTGGGGGGGCGTAGTTCCAGTAGGTGAGGTGAGCAGCGTTTTGGTCCAAGTGTTGGACGGAGCTATAGCGTGGAATAGCGGGAGGATGGTGGCCATAGTGAGTGTCGCATGTCTTAGAGATTCCATGCTAGAGTAGGTGGCAGGTTTCGTGTCTGTCTAAAGAAGAAAATCAGTGCTTTCATGGGGGCATGGCTGGGCCTTGCGCCTCTGCCTGGTGGAGGCATCCCTGCTGCCATGCTCCACAGCACTGCTTCCGCCCTCTTCATCAGATGCAACATTGCCTGGTCATCGTAATATGAGTTGGTCTGCGCAGCGGGTTGTTGAATAGTTTTGCACCATCGTTTAGCAATTGCCGTCCTGTTGCATTTTGTAGGATGTGAAGTGTAGTTTTCTTCAGGTTGTCGTCTTCCTGTAGGTGGTTGTTGTTCAAGCCACTTTTGGGTCCTCAGATTGTTCCTGCTGTGCCTCAAGGGCAAGGTGGTGCGGGTCTTCACAGGCAATACCACCACAATGTTTTACATCCGGCAACAGGGGGGGCACCAGATCCCCGGTGCTCTCCAAAGAGGCGCAGGATTTATGGCACTGGGCCGTCGCCCAGGGGATGTTCCTTACCCCGTTTCATCTGGCAGGAGTAAACCGTTGTCGATTCCCTGAGCAGGGAGCTTTGCTCTTTCCACAAGTGGGAACTTTGGCAGGACCTAGTGGAGAACGTGTTCTTCAAATGGGGCAATCCCCAGATCGACTCGTTTGTGACGGTGACCAAGTGCTGGAGGTTTTCCAGCAGGTTTACCCAGCAGGGGAGCATATGGGATGCATTCTCATTCCCTTGAGAAGGCCCTTTCTGTATTTGTTTATTTATTTGCATTTTTAAAGCTCACAACTGCCCTCTGGCATCGTGGCGCAGTTACATGAAGCTTAGTTGGTATGGTATGAGGACAACAATAGGCGAGTGGTTATGTACATTGCTCGTGTTCCAAAGGTTATATGGGAACTGTGACATAGGTACAATATGTGGATATAGTAAAAATTTGTTGGACATTATTCGTGTTCAGGTAGTGAGTTGGGTGCATATTTACTTGAATAAAATGGTTTTCAGTGCCTTTCTGAAGGCCAGAATGGATGTTTGAGATCTCAATTTAGGTGGCAGAGAGTACTAGGATTTTGGTGCTAGAAATTCGAAAACTTGAGCCGCCAGCTTTAGTTCTGTTGAAGGCAGGGACGAAGAGTTGGTGTATGTACAAGTCCCTTTTAGGTCTAAGTGTCTGGACTACTTGTATTCGTTCAGTTAAATAGCTGGGAGCAGATTGGGATATGCGTCTATGGGTTATAGTGAGAGTCTTGAATAAAATGAGTTCTTTGACTGTATGCGTTCCCTCAGTTGCCGTTGTTGCCTCGAGTCATCAGTCAAATTGAACAGTGCCAGTGCCGAATGATCCTCGTCGCACCAGTGTGGCCGAGGTATATCTAGTATCCAGATCTTCTTAGCATGTCAGCGCCCCACCAGTCAATCTGCCAGTGGTCGCGGATCTTCTCGCCAGATGTTAGGGAGAATTCTCCGAAATTTGCTAATTCCTTCTACCTTAGAGACCGCCACCAACTTTGCTGGATTTTGAGGGCTTTATTATTAACCTGGAGAGAGTGAGACCCTTTTTCCCACTCTCTCATGTATTTTAATGTGATTTGGTACACTGTTTCTTTTTGGTTGTGGATTCTGACAAACTCCGTAGGCATTATCTTTTACATTGTCACACTGCACCTTCTGTGCAGTGGCACATGGAGGTCTTCCAGATTTCCCTAAGGTTTAAATACCTTCTCTGGGATAAACTGTTTCCCAGAGCAGTATAGTGAAATTGACTTTACTTACATTTGTAACTTTCTAGACCCAGCACACACTATCTTACAATGCGGTGCTGGAGGGGTTACTTAGTATCCCCTTTGTCTAGCTTCTCATGTTACATTTTTATGTTTCTCCAGCATGGGGTCTGGCATGGATTCACATGCTCATGAATATTCCCCGTCGTCAGGCTGGGAATCCTCGGTAAAGAAAAAACCAGTATCAGTTTCGTTTCTGATCTGTCTTTCGTAGTAATAACCAATCACTGGTCTCTGCGTCATACTGACCACAGCCAATGACTGCCCTCTACCTAAGCACCGCCTCTGGCAGCCATCTTCAGATTTTTACCGCACGTTCATGTGTTGGGATCCTCGTGCTATTGCTCTCGAGCGTTAGTGCTATTTTTTCGCGCTTTTTCACAAAAACTTCGATTCTTTCGGTCAAAAGAGCCTCAAGCTCCACCGATCCTACATCCGATCAACGGGGACCCGTGTCGGATTCATCTGTGCCCCTCAAGGGTGAAGATTTCGTCGAGCTACACTTCGGAGGACTCCAGAAGCTTCTCAGGCCCGGTCTCGGAGATGGCCCAGGAGAAGGGAAGCTCGACGCCCGGAAAGCTGTTCAGGGCCTGCCCTGGATGCCAGCTGCAGAACGTCTTCAAGGAGGACGAACACTCTTTCTGCCTTTACTGCCTTCATGGGGACAAGACGCACGTGGAGAAGGACTGTGCGTTTTGCGGCAACATGTCGGAACGGACCATGAAGGACCGCCATCAACGTCTCGCCAGCTGGCTGGAGGGTAAGAGCCCGTCTGGCGAGAAGAAGAAGAAATCTGAGCGGTCTTCTAAGACCTTTGAGGGCGCCCCGGCGACGGGGGCCCAACATAAGGCCAAGCACCGCGAGTCCGCTGGCACCGGGAGCGCCGAACGGTCGGGCTCTACGGGCGCCAGGCAGGGCGCACCCTCCCCGGCACCATCAACCACGAGCCAACGCTCTGGGTCGGGTAAGAGGAAGGCCGAGCACCCGGCGAAGCTCCTGGAGAGACCCCGGTCGAGCTCTAAGGCAGAGGAGGAGCGTGGCAGTGCCCCCTCCCTCAAGGATAAGGCGGTGAGCGCACCTAAGGTGGTGAAGGCCTTGATCCATTCGACCAAGCCCTCTATCGAAACGGTCGCGGCGGCCCTGGCCCAGCCTGTGGAGGCTGCACCAGTGGTGGCGGCCTCGGGGCCCAGAATCTCCCTGCCTCCTCGGAGGGAGTCTTCTTTCGTGCCCATCGATAGGACCCCCGTGAAACCCTCCGTGGGGAAGAAGGGGGGGCAGGGCGTCGTCGTAGATTCGGCCTCAACCTCAGAAGAGGAACTGATCGAGGTCTTAAGCCACGGCCTAGGCGTGGAACAAGACCAGCCCGTCGGAATGGGCCCCGACGCAGGTGACGACGACGACATCGTCGAGGATACCGACGGGGCCCCTGCTCGCCCGTCGGATTCCCCTCTGCCAGCGCCGCAAGACAACTCAGCGGCCATTTTGTTGGCTATACAGTCCCTATGCTCCGAGATAAGGACGAGACTACCGTTACCGACGGAGGAACCTCTCCCGTCGGGGGATCCAGAACCGGGACCTTCTGGTGTTCCCCCTACCAAGAAAAGAAGGATCCATCCACCGCCTCCTTTTCAACCGTCGCGCCCCGTCCAGCCCTCCTCCCCGTCCACCCGAGGGGATGATACGGGGACTGACACGGCAGCGACGGGTACGGACGACGAGGCATACGACGAGGATTTTCCGTCGTCGCCTCCCACCAGGGCTTCTCCGCCCGACGAGATTGGATCGTTCCACTCAATGATCGCCAGGGCATCCGAGCTTTTCCAACTCTGCCCTGAGGAGAAGAAAAAGGAAGGCTTCCTTTACCAACGACGCGAGACCAAGAGGAAGACGGTCCTCGCAGTGCCTCTGTTGGACGACATTTGGGATGAGGGCCTTTCCCTCCTCAAGAACCCTTCCACGACGCCAGCGAAAAGAGACCGGTACGAGAAAAAGTACCGGGTCCCGGACTCGGCCCCCCTATGCCTCCGGGCGCAGCCTACCCCGGACTCCGTCGTCTCCGCGGCAGCCAGGAAGAAAGCGGGGGGGGGTGCGGCCTCCACGTCGACTTCCCCGCCGGACGGCGAGGGAAAGAAATTGGATGCCATGGGACGCAGAGTCATCTCGTCGGCGGCGACGACGATTAAAGCGGCCAACGCCTTGGCTATCGTGGCCCGCTACGACAGGGAACTCTGGTACAAGATAGCTCCCCTGCTGGATTTTCTGCCGGACGACAAGAGGGCGGAGGCCCTTGAGATCCTGCAGGAAGGTGAGGTGGCCTCGGACCACGCCATCACCGTGGCGACGGACATCGCCGACACTGGGTTCCGCCAGATGGGCAACGGCGTTTGCCTTCGACGTCGCGGATGGCTCAAGGCTACGGACTTTCGACAGGACGTCCAGACCAGGGTCCTGGACATGCCCTTCGACGGGAACAACCTGTTTGGGAAGACAGTGGACGATTCCCTTCAGGCCATCAAGGCGGATACTGAGACGGCCCGGGCCCTTGGAGTACTGCAGCAACGGCGGACGCCCTTTCGGAGCGGCGGAGGCAAGGGCGCCTCCAAAGGTTCCGGCGGCGGTTTCGCTTCCTACCGTCAAGCGGCCCGCTCGTCGTCGCAAGAGGCCTACAGAGGACGAGGCAAGTCTGGCGGCCCCCGCCGTCGTCGCCAAGGAGGCCAAGGCGGCAAGGCCGCGTCCAAGCAGGATTGAACCGGCCGTGGGGTCGGGCCCCCACCGGAGCACCCCGGTGGGAGGCCGGCTGGCGGGCTTCGTCAGCGTGTGGGAGTCCATCTCCACCGACCGCATCGAACTCGTCCCAAAGAGGCTTCGGGGCTCCGGAGTCTACTCGCGTTACTTCCTCGTGAAGAAGAAGACGGGAGGATGGCGCCCCATCCTGGACCTGCGACGCCTGAACAAGTTCATCAAGGCGCAGAAGTTCCGGATGGTCACCCTCCAGCACGTCCTGGGTCAGCTGGAGGAAGGAGACTTCCTATCGTCGTTGGATTTGGAGGATGCCTACTTCCACATTCCCATCCTAAAGGGGCACCGAAAATTCCTCAGATTCGTGGTCCAAGGGCGTCATTACCAGTTCAAAGCCCTTCCCTTCGGACTGCGGTCGGCACCCAGGGTTTTCACCAAGTGCCTCGCACCGGTGGCGGCGCAGCTGCGCCGCGAGGGGATTCACGTCTACCCCTACCTGGACGACTGGCTCATCCGCGCCAAGACGAGGGAGCTCGCCGTGGTCCACACGGCAAGGACCGTCCAACTCCTCACGGACCTGGGATTCTCCGTGAACTACGCCAAATCCCACCTGGTGCCCGCGCAAGTCGCACTGTTTCTGGGAGCGAGGCTCGACACAGTGTCCCTTCTGGCCTCCCCGTCGGAGGAGAGGACCAGGACCATCTTGGGCAAGGTGCAACGGATGTTGGTGGCCGACGCGGCCAAGGTGAGGTCCATCAAGTCCCTCCTCGGGATGATGTCTTCCTGCATCTACCTCATTCCCATGTGCAGGCTCCGGATGCGCCCGTTGCAAGAGTTCCTGGATGCGCGCTGGATCCAGACGACGGGCAGCTTCGAGGAAAGGATCAAGCTCGACGAGAGTTTCCGACGAGCGATACGGTGGTGGGGCACCCGCGCGCATCTGACGGCGGGCATGGACTTCCAGACCCCAGCCCACCAGGTGACTGTGACCACGGATGCCTCCCTAGAAGGGTGGGGAGCGCACACCGAAAATCTGCACGCAAGGGGACTCTGGCTCCCGACGGAGAAGTCCCTGCATATCAACGTCCTGGAGCTCCGTGCAGTGTTTTGGGCCCTCAGGTCCTTCCTTCCGTCCCTCAAGGGCAAGGTGGTGAGGATCTTCACCGACAACACCACCACCATGTTTTACATCAGGAAACAGGGCGGAACCAGGTCCCCAGCGCTGTCCAAGGAGGCGCAGGACCTGTGGCATTGGGCCGTCGCCCAAGGGATTCTTCTGGTGCCGTTTCATCTGGCAGGGATAAAAAACACCATCGCCGACTCACTCAGCAGGGAGCTGCGCTCGTGCCACGAGTGGGAACTACGGCAGGATCTGGTGGATCGCCTCTTCCGACGGTGGGGCACACCCCAGATCGACCTGTTCGCGACGGCGACGAACACCAAGTGCCGGAGGTTCGCCAGCAGGTTTCCCCAGACGAGGAGCATGGGCGATGCTTTCTCGTTCCCCTGGGAGGGCCTGTTCCTCTACGCGTTCCCTCCCTTGCCTCTGCTAATCCGGCTCGTCAACCAGCTCAAGAGGTCACGGTGCAGGATGATCCTCGTCGCACCTGCGTGGCCGAGGCAGATATGGTTCCCGGACCTTCTGGACTTGTCGGCGTCCCCGCCAATCAAGCTGCCGGCGGACGCGGATCTACTCTCCAGGGAAGGAGGCGCCATCCTCCACCACGACCCGAAGTCGCTGAACTTGCAGGCCTGGCTCCTGCAGCGCTAGAGTTTGGAGGATACGACATACCGGCCGATTGCAGAGAGGTTCTTGCAAAGGCCAGGGCGTCCTCGACTCTTAAATGCTACGGACACAAATGGAAGAGGTTCTCTGTCTGGTGCTACACACAGAAGATTAACCCTCTACGGATTACGGCTCCCCAAGTGCTGCCGTACCTGCTGACGCTGGCCAAAGCTGGTCTGGCACACGCGTCCATCAAGATTCATCTTGCTGCGATCTCCCGATACACCAGAACCACGGGCCGGACGTCCTTGTGGTCTCATCGTCTGGTGAAAGAGTTCATGAAGGGACTGTTCAGATCGTTCCCGCCGGTGAAGGCTCCGGCCCCGGCGTGGGAGCTCAACGTGGTGCTGACCAAACTCATGGGACCCCCGTTCGAGCCTCTGCACTCGGCCCCGTTGAAGTTTCTATCGTGGAAAACAGCTTTTCTCGTGGCCATCGCCTCCGCACGACGAGTGGGAGAGATCCAGGCCCTTTCCTGCAAGGCCCCGTACTTGACTTTCCACGACACGAGGGTAGTGCTCAGGACGCACCCCTCCTTCATGCCCAAGGTACCGTCGGACTTTCATCTCAACGAACCCTTGGTGTTACCTGTGTTCTTCCCGTCGCCTTCGTCGCCGGCTGAGAGGACTTTGCACTCGCTGGATGTAGCTAGAGCGCTGAAGTTCTACGTGGACCGCACGAAAGGTTTTCGGAAGACGTCACAATTCTTTGTGAACTTTGGACCTGTCAATCAGGGGAAGGCTCTCTCGAAGGCTTCCATCTCCAGATGGCTCTCCGGCTGTATCATGTACTGTCACCGGTTGGCAAACCGACCGCTGCCTGGCCGTCCGAGAGCCCATTCCACCAGAGCGATCGCAGCTACCACGGCGTTCCTATCTGGTGTGCCCCTGCTGGACATATGCAGGGCTGCTACGTGGAGGTCGACGCACACCTTCACGAAATTCTACTGCGTCGACCGGGATTCCAGGGTGGAGTCCAGGGTCGGCCAAGCAGTGCTGCGCAACCTGTTCGCCTGAGGTGAGCCTGGTGAGGAGGTAAGATGCTTAATGTTGAGTTGATGTGATGCTTAATGTTGAGCCTTTGCCACCTCCCGTGGTTGTGCATGTGTGTACTGCTATGTATTCTTTATTCATGAGCATGTGAATCCATGCCAGACCCCATGCTGGAGAAGGAACAAGTTACTTACCTGTAACTGTTGTTCTCCAGCATGGGTCTGGCATGGATTCACATGCGAACCCTCCCGCCTACCCCTCTGCGGCTCTTCACTTGGTCATACTGCCACTTCACGTGCTTCCAAATCTGAAGATGGCTGCCAGAGGCGGTGCTTAGGTAGAGGGCAGTCATTGGCTGTGGTCAGTATGACGCAGAGACCAGTGATTGGTTATTACTACGAAAGACAGATCAGAAACGAAACTGATACTGGTTTTTTCTTTACCGAGGATTCCCAGCCTGACGACGGGGAATATTCATGAGCATGTGAATCCATGCCAGACCCATGCTGGAGAACAACAGTTACAGGTAAGTAACTTGTTCCTACCCTTTCCTCACTGATTAGCTGGTGGCAGTGGTTTACGTTCTACTACCATTCGCAGCCACAGTAAAGCACCTATGGGTGCCATTTTTGTCAAACTGGCCCCAGTCGTCTTTTTTCAGATATTTCTTTGTGGAACGGTCCTTCTTGAGATTTACTTTGCGTGCCAAACCAGGTTTGGTCCCTTGGTTTTATTTTGCCTTTGTCAGGATTTGCAAGTGAAGCCTGCCTATGGCTCGAGGGTGTCTGGCGGGGGCAGGAAGCGAGGGAGGTACCCGAAACACCCTGTGCTTAGTCTCCTAGGAAACAGGAATGCACTCTTGGCTTGGCAGGTAGAGTTGACCACTGGATGAAGGAATCCGAAAAAAGAACTTGAACAAGACGCCTGCTGCAACTCCTGGACCGTTGGTTTGCCCGGTGAAGCCCTACTGCTGTGCTGAAACTCCAAATTCGTAACGACCGATTAGCCCCTGCAAGGATGACTTCTCCGCTTGATTTGGTGGGACCAATCAACTCCAAAGTAAGCCACCTGGACATCCTCCCAAAGCTGGTCGAGTATCCACTGCAGTCGCTGCTGGAACAGGATAGCCAGGGAGAGAAACACCAGTGCTTGTGCGTTGCTTTTAAGCTGGCCAAGAGCTCCAGGAAGATCTACGGACTCCCAGGAAGCAGGACTTACCGAGCCTGAGCCCCCTCAACAGAGTGCGGGACCCCAGATGCAAGGAAAGCCCATCTCGACGGACCGGAACCACGGTGTGGCTATTTGTGGTGGACGCAAGAAGCTGAAACACCAAACAGCCACTTGTTTGAAGTTTGCAGGTTGTGAGCTGTGACCGTCCCATTGCAGTGCTGGAGTTCCCAGAAGTCTTCCCTCTTGACCCCACGACTGAGCCCAGGAACAGCAAGATCTGCACCGGAACAGAAGTCATCTGCTGCACTTTTTCTTTTTTACCCTTTAAAGCCCATTATAAATAACACTAAACCCTTTACCTTGAAAAAAACATGCATTCAATGCATATTTTTTCGACGCATATTTTTTCGATGGAATGGCGTTCGATGGAAATGTTTTAGATGAAATGATCAGATATCCTGGTAAGAGATGCTTATATTGTGCCTTGCCACGACAAGTGGTTGTGCATGTGTGTACTGCAATGTATTCTTTATTCATGAGCATGTGAATCCATGCCGGACCACATGCTGGAGAAGGAACAAGTTACTTACCTGTAACTGTTGTTCTCCAGCATGGGTCTGGCATGAATTCACATGCTCGTGAATATTTCCTGTTGTCAGGCTGCGAATCCTCAGTAAAGAAAAAATCAGTTTCATTTCTGAACTGTCTCTCTCCTAACAACCAATCACTGAGCTCTGGGTCATACTGACCCCAGCCAATGACTGCCCTCTACCTAAGCCCCTCCTCTGGCAGCCATCTTCAGATTTGGTAGCAGGTAAAGTGGCAGTAGGACCAAGAGAAGAGCCGCAGAGGGGTAGGCGGGAGGATTTGCATGTGAATCCATGCCTGACCCATGCTGGAGAACAACAGTTACAGGTACGTAACTTGTTCCTTGTGTTCTACATGTGTTACTGTGTTTTAGTACTAACCTGGCAAATATTTAACTGTGCTATATATATCTCAAAGGTAGCAGGTGCCCCCTCTCTCTCAGAATAAGGCATGATAACCTGTTCAGTGGTTGTTAACCACATTGCGAATTCGCAGCCATCTGCTTTTTGCTCACTTATATATATATCTATCTCTCTGAGGCTTGTGGAATCTAGCACATGCTGTGCATAGGACGACATCTAGTGTAAACTACGGAGTATTAGTTGTTTTTGAAACTCAAAAAGGGACGTTGACTGGGCATGCCAGTAATACTATCCCTAGTGTGATGTCCACTGTACCCATAATCCCTCACCCGTCGAGGTCCTTAAAGGATAGTTCCGGGACTTTTTTTTTATTGTCCCTACGGGTCGGCCATGTGTTTGTAAGCATAAATCGGTAGATCGTAGGAAACTTTCCTATGGACCTTACCCGACTTTTCGCCCATTATCGCACTCGAAATCAGCCTCCATTTTGTGATAATCCTATCATTCCGCCGCATCAACCTGGCTCACCTGCCTTTGCGGCACTAAATCAAATCCCCCGCCCCTGAGCCTGACATCAGCAGACGCGTACTGCCCATTTCAAGCACGTCTCGTGTCAACAATCGCTGCGCCTCAGCTATTGACGTGTTGCCATGGAAATGGCAGGACGCCTCTTTCCCCAATAAGTATAAACAGACCGTTTCACAACACACAGCAGCAGATTTTCGATTCCATTCCTCTCTCTGTGTTACTTTGAGTATTCTGTGACTCGTTTCAGTGCTCTGGTCAGCTACCTTCGCCGCTTGTAGCCCGTGTGAACACCTGTACCATCTCTGTAAATTATTTTACTATCTTTACCGCACAATGGCCACAATAATGCCGTATATGTACGAGCCCGAGTACACCGAGGAAGAACTACTGGAAAGTCAAGCACGCGAAAACGATGGGGATTCGGACGGCAGTTGGGAGGACCAGTCAACGGATGAAGAGCCTGGACCATGTCGCATGGACGGCGTCTCCACCTGGTGCACGTGCAATCGGTGCGAGCTAATGCCAACTGAGGAGGAGAACTGCTGCTGCCGTGAAAATTCCGGGTGCTTGGCCTACATTTCGGAAAGCGAGCAAAGTCTGCAGGAAGGCGAGCAAAGTCCGCAATGCATCACCGAGCTGCCAGAGTTCAGGGAAGCCTGCCTCTCACGGACCGTGTTGAGGATGATGATGGTGCTTATGCACGAACTTCGCGGCACTGTTCGTCCGCGTAATCCGAGTAACGAGTAAGTATACTCTGTTTGTGATGTCAGTGATGCCACCACTATTTCATGGTCGTCTCCCACATATAAAATTACATTTACATATCATTCGAACGCATGTAAATTTGTTCCATATAGTGCATTTTCTAGATATAATTTTTTTCTAAGAAAAATGACATGTGTTACCTGAATCGACATTGATAAGAAAGTTTGGTCAGTTTAATACAGTTTGCATCTTTTTTTTTCACAGGTGGTACAGGCTGGTGGCCTATCGTTGCTTCACTTGGTGGCTTCACGGGAGGCTCGGACACCGTGTTCGGAGAGTAATACCTGCCTGTGCGGTACTTGCCATTAGACAACATTTCCCCAGTGACAGTGGACAATACCGCGGATTTTCCCTCGATGTGCTGCAACCTCAACTTTACAATGTGTAATGTTTATTATTTATGTTTAATTAAAATCTAAAATAAAGCCCAACATATATTTTAACAATGGTTGTTTTGATTTTTTAAATGAATCTAGTGTATATTCTCCTGGGAGGGTGAGGTATTTATAAACTCACCCCCCTGCATTCCATGTAGTAGATCCTGCAGCCATCCTCTTACATTCAGTTAGATGGCCTCTCCTTGGTGAGGCCCTGCGGCAAACTGGTCTTGTCTGCACGACCACCGCCCCGATCCACCCCCCGCCCTATCAAAGGCAGTTCGCACCGGGGTACTTGTGCTGGCAAGTGTAGCTGTCAGGGAGCGATAAAGGCCAAGAGGTGCCAAAGACCATGTACACTTCAAAGTGGTCTATAGAGCATGGGTTGTTGTTCCCATGTCTACCTCCAGACCCCGTGTCTCCTGCCAAGCATCCCCCCTCACGCTGGACGGCCCCCTGCAATCCACATAAGTGTGTCTCCATTCACGAGTCTTCCTGTGTCTTGTCTGCACGACCACCGCCCCGATCCACCCCCCGCCCTATCAAAGGCAGTTCGCAAAGGGGTACTTGTGCTGGCAAGTGGAGCTGTCAGGGAGCGATAAAGGCCAAGAGGTGCCAAAGACCATGTACACTTCAAAGTGGTCTATAGAGCATGGGTTGTTGTTCCCATGTCTACCTCCAGACCCCGTGTCTCCTGCCAAGCATCCCCCCTCACGCTGGACGGCCCCCTGCAGACCGCATAATGCCACGACATATACACGTCATTCATTCACAAACACACCCCTGTTTCGAATTCTTTATAACCCACTTCATATTTCTAATGAGAACTTCTTTGCGCTTTGCTAGTCAACCCGTGAAGGTGCTGGTTATCTGCTCTTCGTCTCTGTGAACTTCCGTGACCACTTTGAGCAAACTCGTCAGTTTGCAACCTGTGAACTGCTCCCTGTTCTACGACAAGAAACTACTCTGATCCCTGCATCTAACTGTTTGTTCGTCAAGGTAAGTCCATGTACCATAATCATTTTGCGTCCAATTTTTTAATTTATATCTATTTGCTAGTAGTCATCAAATTGCATCCATGTTTTCTTTTCGTTCACGACAGTACATGCAAGGAACTAGTCACATGTTCTGAGTTTAGTCAAATTACTTTTTCTATTTTTTGAAAGTTATTGAAATACTTATCCGCATGTGAATAACGTGTATAGTTCCAAGAACCAAAACGGACCTTGCATTGAACCTTTTATGTGTCATTTAATGTTTTAACACATTGGTATTCATAGAGAATTGTTGATCTTTACTTTTCAGAACTTTCCATAATGCCTGCCTGTTCCATTGGCGGTTGCCCTTCGAAGACCCATAACAAATCTGAAGGTACTATAATGCATGTTTTCCCTAAGACAATAGATCAGATAAGAGAATGGGTCCGATATTGCGGATATCCAGCCTCTGAGATAGAAAGTAGAGTCCTAGAAGTCTTTGCGGACAAGAGGGGTGATCGATACCGCATCTGCAGCAGGCACTTTAGCCCAGACATGTACTCCCATCATTGCAATTACTGTGTTTCAGGGAGTTGCTGAAGCGTCATCTTCAATAATATCATCAATGGAAGTCTATGCGGAGCCCGAGGTATGGATCTTGACAGTTCAATCTAACTAGATCAACAATGCGTGAACTATTGTCGTTTGAATGTTCTACACAATGCGTTCATTCGTGTTTTGCTATTGAGATGTACGTATGGGTATTGGTCCCCAAGTACATTTTGTGTTTTCAATATTATTATACATACTAATGAAAGTTCTATGTTTCAGCGAGTCGATGGAGCCTCAGTGAGTGATGGATGTGCTTATCATGAAAGTATAGTCGTTGCAGCGCGAGAGGAAGTGGAGACATGCACACACGAGTCGGAGCAACAGCGTCCAGATGTTGAAGTTCGAGGAAAGAAAGTTTCAAAGAAAAGAAAGCAAAAGAAGGTTAGTGTCCTGTTCACTATATTATGTTGTCTTTCACTGTCAATAGTTCAATACTGTAAGTTGTGTTTAAACTGAACATCCCTTTTCTAATCTGTCCTCTAGTTGCGAGTGGGTGTAAGAACTAGATCTACACAGACAGTGAAGCGAACGAGAGATGTTGCTTGTCAAACCTTTTGGCAGGGACTTGAGACTGGAGATGCATCGTGCCAATGGGAAGAATATGAAGTGATTGACAACGGAGCTATACCACCACCAGCCATTGATAGTGAATGTCCTCCTGGTAGTTTGGATGCAGTCGTAGATCAATTCACAGAATCCACACCCGCAAAAAATAAGAGCACGCGAAAGTTGAAGACATTGTTTTTTTCTCCCATCTCCGGACAAGGAACAGATGTTGCAATGGAAGAGAATGAAGTGGACGACAATGAAACACCATCAATATCACTCAGCATAGCGGAAGACGATATCAGAGATTGTACCTTTCATGCGAGTGACATGTCCTCAACGTTACAGGCCGAACCAGCTGGGATGCAGAGTGACAGTATAAGGAAAGAGGCCAAATTCATTGTATTCGATAGCTGTTTGATGGATATTATTATGATGATGAAATGTGGGCATTGGGTTGGTGGGGAAGTATGTGGGGAGCCATTGATTAATGTGACTCGTGCAATTCGAGGCACTAACCTTAAAATACATGCCACCTGTACACAATATCATCCGTTCGCATGGTCTGCACAACCCATGCTGGGGCAACTGCCAGCAGGCAATCTACTTTGTGCAGCGGCCGCACTTTTTAGTGGTTCAAGTTTTAAAAAGTTACAGTATTTCTTTCAGTTTGTGGGAATCCATTTCATTGCGAAAAGTCAGTTCTACAAATACCAAACCGATTATCTATTTCCAGCCATCAGCGAAGCTTGGAGAATGGAAAAAATGTCAATGGAAAGTACATTCGCGGGCAAACGCTTCAGGCTAGCCGGTGATGGACAATGCGACAGTCCAGGATTTTCAGCCAAGTACTGCACCTACCACTTTCAGGACATGGAAAGTAAGAAAATTGTGAGTCCGGTGGTCGTGCAGGTGTCACAAAGTACATCCTCCGTGGCCATGGAGAAAGTTGGCTTTGTAGCATCATTGCAAGAACTACAATCGCGGGGAATGGTGATCGACCTGATAGCCACGGACAGACACGTTTCAATTGCCAAGACAATGAGAGAACAGTACAAAAATATAAATCACCAATTTGACGTTTGGCATCTTGCAAAATCAATCAATAAAAAATTGTCGGCTGCAGGAAAAAAAAAAGATATGCAAGGTATTTCACAGTGGTCCAAGTCAATCAGCAACCATCTTTGGTGGAGCTCAAAAACATGTGAAGGGTCGTTGGAAATTCTACTGGAAAAATGGCGGTCAGTAATGTTGCACTGTAGCAACGTACATCGATGGTCGACAAATGAGCATTTCCACAAATGTGAACATGGCCATTTGTCCACAGAGGAGGCACGGAAGAAGAAGTGGTTGATTCCTTCATCACCCACTCACAAGGCCATTGAAAAGATTGTATTTGATAAAACTATAACAAGAGATTTGAGGGGACTCACGGAATTCTGCCACACAGGAGATTTGGAGGTGTTCCACAATATGTGCCTAAAGTACAGGCCCAAAAGATTGCATTTTGGCATGGAAGGCATGATAAATCGGACTCTTCTAGCGGTCTTGGCACATAACCATAATGTTGGCCGTCAACAAAGTAGGACGACCGGAACTTTAGGGACGCTTCGCTACAATAAGGCCTTCACTAAAAGAAGTAAACAATGGGTGATCAAACCAGTGTTTGAGGATATGCAATATGAGTTTATTGAGAGACTTATCGTAGATGTCCTCGATAGGCACATACATGGAGTGGTGAACGAACCTATGCAGGGGACAACTGCATTGCCACCCAACATTGCCTCTGTTCCATGTCCACCTAAAGCAGAGCTCATTGAGAAATACACATCACGGTTTAAATGATTGTAATTCGATTGTCTGTTCTCTCGAGTCTCCTCATGTTGCAGGCCCATTGCAATTAAACCAAACAGTAATATAAATCATTTTTACAAAAATTATAGAATGTTTCCGTATTACAAACACATGGCAGACCCATAGGGACAATAAAAAAAAAGGCACGCAGACAAGATGCCCTTACACTAACTGGAGCTAACTAGAAATGTGTGCTCGCTCAAAGTGAAGGTCAGCTGCTTTGATGTTTTGCTCGGGTGGCGGAACGGCCCACGACCCAATATAAGGTTCTATTGTGATTTGACCTTGACAGGCCGGGACCATCCTGAAAGACTAAGAAAAGATAATGAATAAAATTTCAGAAACGAAACGATGAGCCACGTTCATTAGAAGAAGTAACGTCGGCAAAGAAGGAGTGGTGTTTCGGGTCTGCCCTACACAGAGACACAATGGAAAATGCAAATATAATGTAAGTAACTTTTGATGAGTTTATACCGCAATTTCATTACTATACAGTGGCTTTAAAGACGGGTTCAGTTGTACTTGTTCGTTCTATGTGGCATAGTGTTTTCTACCGCGCACTATCTGGAGGAGAAACATCTGCTTTTACTGAAGCACCTCAAAACCTTCCTCTTTGCTTCTGCTTTCTCTCTCCCTCTCCCCTGCTACAACTGGTCCACTGTCTGCGACCTCGGTCCTGGGCCCTTCCACTCTCCACCTGCACTGCCTCCCTGTCAACCCCTGCACTGGGGGACTGTCTCAGTATCCTACAGCCCCCCCTTCCCAGCACTTGTTCTGCACTTACCTTGCACTTGCCACCAGCTGGCCCTATTTATTTATTATTTTATGCTACTTACCTTGTACTCCACTCCCCCCCCCCCCTCCATGCCTCGCCACGCCTTTAAACACTTGTGTACACCCAGTAGCGCTGTCCTCGCTATGAAATGAATAATTTTAATAAGGATCTGATGGTGAGACTAATTTCATTTTTTATGTTTTTAGGTACATCATTCACTACTGTCTGTGTCACGAGTACCAGACACCGGCGGACGGCTTCTACAGCCGCCAGTTGCTTCTCCGCGTGAACAACGTTACCACCCTGACCATTTTATGGGACGATCGCCAAGTACAAGTATGCCCTTACGCGGTACTAACGGTTAGATGCAACATACCTACCGTTGTGGTGGCCTAGTGCCTCGTTGTTGGAACAGCCATGCGATTATCAGTGCGACAGAAGAGCTTATTTTTATCGTAAACCAACACCCTGTGTACTGCACACGAACATCGCTTCCCTCAAGACGAACTAATTTGGATCGAGAGCAAAGAAAAATGCAAATCGCTGAATATTCTCTAAACATTTGATGTCCAATAAACGTACTTTGCCAAATGTACAATCTTGCCGTTTGCTTTTAAACCACGGTTTCACATTCCGAATTGTGGTGCTGTATTGTGAGATGCTCTAAGACCCTGTGTACAGCAAAGGACCATCGCGTTCCTCAATACGAACTTTTTGGAACATGAGCAAATAAAAATGCAAATCGCTGAATATTCTCTAAACATTTGATGTCAAATAAATGTACTTTACCACATTTACAATCTTGCGGTTTGATTTCAAAGTACAGTTTCATATTCCGAATTGTGGTGCGCTGTATTGTGAGCTGATCTGTGTTGATTTCCGGGGTCTGTGTGGAGTCGCGTAGAAGACGCCTGGGCGCGTTTGCCTACGCAGCTCAGTCACGTCACGGATAGAGGCGGGGAATATGAATGTTTTGATAAAGTCTGTTTCAGGGGCGGGGGATTTGATTTAGTGCCGCAAAGGCAGGTGAGCCAGGTCGATGCGGCGGAATGATAGGATTATCACAAAATGGAGGCTGATTTCGAGTGCGATAATGGGCGAAAAGTCGGGTAAGGTCCATAGGAAAGTTTCCTACGATCTACCGATTTATGCTTACAAACACATGGCCGACCCGTAGGGACAATAAAAAAAAAGTCCCGGAACTATCCTTTAAGATTGTTTTTTTCCGCCATGCTAGACGGACGCGTATAGCGGAGGTCCTTTTCGGCGATAAGCCATTGACTTTATACAATTACGATAGTTTTTCTTTCTAACCTTTCATTGACTGCCGAAACACCACGCCAGTGAAAAGAAAACAAACTGCCCGTCTGAAACCACCGCGACAGAACGTACGGCCTTGAAAGGCCACATCGGCCCAGACAGTAGGGAAAGGGGGGGGGCATTTTAGAATGTATATTCTCCCCTCTCCACACTTTATTTGCCCAGCTGCCATTTCCATAACCCATAATTATGCAAAATACACCATTTAAATTTTGCCCGAAGTGTAATCGTAAATTCCCCGGGGTCGACAAACACTTAGTTTGCCATTTGTGTCTCCCAAGAGACCACGTCGGCACGTCTTGTCGATCGTGCAGGCTCTTCAAGCCTTAGATGTTAAAGGACCGCTCCACAAAACACTGGGTCCACTACGACAGGCAACTCGAGGCCATGGAGGTTGAGGGAGCCTTCAGCGATGGCAGCGACGCCACAATTTCGGACGGCGAGGGCATCGGAGTAGCTTCTGCTACTCAAGCGCCGACCCCCTAGGACAGGCCGGTGGCCATGTTAAGGGACTACACCCAGCGGCGGCAGCGCTACAAAAGCACACACCACCAAGCACATAAGCCCCAGTCGACATTCGACAGATGAGTCGAATACTCGACAGCGTTCGACACCCCGTGAAAGGTCCACCGAGTCCCGGTTCTCTGGGCAATCTCGTTCAAGATCGCCAAATGACAGGGTTCAACCATTGAAAGGCGGCAAGGGGGTCGCACGAAAAACTCCTTCCGAAGGCCGTTCATCCGCAGACAAAGCCTTGGCTCCCACACCTGAAGTTCGATCTTCATCGTCTGATAAAACAGCAGGCCCAAGAAGTCTGTTAAACACTCCCCTGGGCCCCAGGGTGGGGAAAAGCATCAAAAGTCCTCTAAGACCCCTCATAGGAACAAGAGCCCTCCTAGGGAGAAGACATCACAAAAGGGAACATTATCCAAGCCCATTGATAAACCTAAGGACGCTAGACCAAAATGTACACCTCCCACTGATGAGGATATGGGTATTTCCCCTCAACCTATTGTGATTCCAAGTTCAAAAGAATGGTCTTCACAAGACATTGATAGGGTTATGCGAAAAATGACCTTCAACGCTAATTTTTATGAGGAAAAACCCGTATTACTTTCAAAGTTTCCAATCCACTACTCCCACCTCTGCCCCTTCATGCTCTCAAGCCTCTGCCTTGCCCACTCAACCCCCTTCTAAAAGGTCTTGTTCTAGTTCAATTATAGATCTATATGACCCCGAAATAGAACCAGAAGACCAAGAGGAGCTCTCTTTGTGGAAACATGTGACCCTCAAATTAATGAAGAGGATACAGATGATCTGTATTATGGGGATGATGAGGACCCAGATGCAGACCAGGAGGCTAATATGTATTCCATAGATTCCCCTCTCAATCAGGACACTTCAGTGGTCGATTCCCCTGTCAATAATCAACCTCTCCTCAATGAAGTGTTAGCCAAAGCGGCGGAACACTTCCAGATTGACACACAGGAAGTTCAGGAAGATGGAGACTTTGCTGAACAGATACTGGGGGACAAAAAGACAGTAGGTCAGTTTATCCCACTATTGAAATCGGTCCAACGCAGGATACAGCCTTCCTTAGAAGCATCCAACCTCACACTGGCCATTAACCCGCGTGTGGAAAAACTATTCAGGCCTGCACCATCAGACCCCCTCTATATAAGAGGCCAATTAAAACCGGACTCATTGGTTGTTACCACAACATGAAAAAGAGCGGGCACACCACTTGCTTCCTCCGAGGCCCCACCAGATAAGGAAAGCAAAATGATATATGCCATGGGCAGAAAGGTTGCTTCCTCCGCGGCCTATCAAACTAGGATTGCCAACAACGCTACACTTTTGGCAAGTTATAACTGCCATAAGTGGGAGTAGATTTCGGCGTTACTTTTATCCGCCCCGGAGCCACTTAAATCACAACTGGCTCAATTGGCTGCAGACGGAATGGCCATATCAACCTGTCTGCTCAAATCAAACGTTGATGCAGCTGACAATGCCGGAAGAGTCATTGCAGAAGGGACTATTATAAAGAGGCATGCATGGCTTCACCAGTAAGGCTTTAGACCAGAAGCACAAGCCACTCTAATAAACATGACAGTAGGACCTAATGTGCTCTTCGGCAAGGCTGTGGAAGATGCACTTAAGACAGCAAAGAATGAGTATGACAATCTAAAATCTTTAGGTCAGCTCACAAACCAGCCTACAGGTCAAAGGGGTAAGAGTAATTTTTGCCGTTTTCGGGGCCAAAACTCTGAGAGGATCCGGCTACAATCAAGGCCAAGTTTCCTATGGAAATAATCAAGGACAAGGCTATAACGAGGACAAAGCAGAGGTCGTGGTGGTCGGAGCAGAGACCCAGCTCGAGGTGGCACTCCACCTCAGAGCAAGTGACATTCTGCTCCAGGTACCCTCCAATGCTTCTCCAGTAAGACTCATTTCCAACTTCACCCACGCATGGGAGGGTATCACCTCGGACAGATGAGTGCTGTCCACGGTAGCAGGTGGCTACTGCATAGAACTACTTCAATGTCCTCACGACCACCCCCCACGACAGAAAATCCACTCAGAGGAACATCAGCAGATCCTTGTAGAATAAATAATAACTCTTCTGTTAAAGGACGCCATAGAAGTGGTCCAACCAACAAGGTAAACAAGGGTATTTATTCAACTTACTTCTTTGTGCCAAAGAAAGATCTAACAATGCTCCCTGTATTAGATTTACGCCCTGCAAACAAGTATGTCAAGCCACAAAAGTTCCGCATGACTACGCTACAAGAGGTAATCCCGCTACTAAAAAAGGGGATTACATGGAAACAATGGATCTGAAAGATGCCTATTTTCATATTTCAATGTTACCAGCGAACAGAAGATTCTTGCGTTTCAAGATGGCGAACAAGCACTACAATTCAAAGTGCTGCCCTTTGGAATAGCCTCAGCTCCAAGGGTATTCACAAAGGTACTTGCGGTAGTGGAAGGGCACCTGCGCAGGTGAGCAATCCCAGTGTACCCTTGCCTGGACGACTGACTCATAACAGGGGAATCGCCTCTGATTTGCAGACAAAACATCCAAACAACAACCAACCCCCTCTTTCAATTGGGCTTCTCAATCAACGAGAAAAAATCAACCCTAGTGCCAAGCACTTCCAAACAGTTCCTAGGAGCTGTCCTGAACACAGAAGGAGGATTGGTCTTTGCTTCAGAGGAAAGAGTAAAACATTTGTTACTTCAAATACCACATTATCAGGCCGGCCGGCAGATAAGGGTGCGCAAAGCAATGCGTTTAATAGGCATGATGGCATTTTGCAAATACCTGGTTCCTCACACGCTCCTGCGCATGCGTCCCATACATGAGTGGTTGGCGAAACAGTGGTCTCAGGCAAGTGGTCAGTGGGACGATCTAGTGGTCGTTTCGCCAACACTTGTACAAAACCTTTGCTGGTGGATGAGAGAAAACCTAACAAGAGGGAAACCCTTCTACGACCCACAGATACAGGCAGTGGTCACAACCAACGCCTCAATGGCAGGGTGGCGGGCTCACTACCTTCACCACACAGCTCAGGGTCTGTAGTCTCACACTGCAGCTCAGAACCGCATCAATGTGCTGGAACCTCTGGCAGTACTCCAAGCCCTTCAGGCATTCAAACCCCATTTAACAAACCTGTCGGTGCACATCCTAACAGACAGTACCACAGCAATGTTTTATATCAACAAACACGGGGGTACACGTTCTCCAAATCTATCCAGAATTGCCCAGAAAATCTGGAAATGAGCACTCGGACGGAAAATGTTCCTGTCATCTCATCATGTTCCAGCGGAACTCAACGCTCTAGCAGACTCATTGAGCAGAGATCCCCTGCCAGAGGAACACGAGTGGCGTCTGCACGAAAAAGTCATAGAACACCTCTTCTCTCAAAGGGGTTTCGCAACTATAGACATTTTCGCCACAAGTGAAAATCGTCAGTGCCCAGACTTCTCGTCCCGGTTCCCCCAGCCAGGCTCCAAGGGGAACACCCTATGGATGAACTGGTCAGGGAAATTTGCTTACGCTTTTCCCACAACTCCCCTCATGAGGAAGGTGGGGAACAAGTTACACAAAGAACCGATGACGCTTATCCTAGTTGCTCTTATGTGGGCAAGACAACCGTAGTATCCACGTCTGCACAGACTGGCGATGTGCGATCCCATCAAGCTCCCATGCCAGAGCAACCTACTCACCCAGCATGTGGGACTAACGGTGCACCCACAACCACACTGAATGAACTTGGCAGCATGGCTACTGAAGACACAGAGTTCGGGCATCTCAGTCTACCGCAACGATGCATGGATATCTTGAAAGAATCAAGAAAACCAAACACTGGGCACTGTTATTATGACAAATGGAGACAATTCGTAATCTGGTGCCAGACTAAACAAATCAACCCCATAGATTGTTCTCCATCTAACATTCTAACATATATGCTCCACTTACTAGATGCAGCGTTAGTGTTGAACTCCCTAAAAGTCCACCTGTCGGCCCTGTCAGCCTACACCACTTTTTATAATAAGGTCTCGTGGTAGAAGGTACCGGTCATTAAAGCTTTTATGGAAGAGGTAAAGAGACTCCACCCTCCAATCTCTAACGCACCTCCAGGTTGGGACCTCAATGTGGTACTCACTAAGCTCATGGGACCCCCATTAGAGCCTATGCACACGTCTAGTGTCAAACACCTGACTTATAAGACTGCCTTCTTAGTAGCTATCACTTCCATAAGAAGGGTTAGTGAAATCCAAGCATTGTCAGTGCAGGATCCTTTCTTTACTATTCATAAGGACATGCTTGTTTTACGTGCTCACCCTAGGTTCTCACCTAAATTCATCTCAACATTTCATGGAAACCAGTCTATTGAGCTACCAGCATTCTTCCAGGAGCCCAAAAGCTCTGCTGAAGTGAAACTCCACACACTAGATGTGAGGAGAGCGGTCCTCTACTACGTAGACGAGACCAGACCACTAAGAAAGACAGGTCAACTGTTGTCTCCATAGCGCCAGGCAGAGAAGGTGACCGCATCTCTAAGAATGCCATCTCTAGGTGGATAGTCAGATGTATCCAACTGTGCTATTCCCTATCAGATAAAGCACTGCCTTTTACGCAAAGGGCCCACTCCACAAGAGGTACTGGAGCCACTCTGGCTTCCATTTCAGTGGACTATCCCTAGTGTGACGTCCACTGTACCCATGATCCCTCATGCATGTAGGACCCTCAGATTGTTTTTTTCCGCCATACTTGTCGGAAGCATTGTTGCGGAGTACCCTGGCTTTCAGCCATTTTGCTAAAAATCATATTTAATTCCCTGTTCTTTCACTCCCACATCGAGATCCGAAGATCAACGCCAGTCCGAAGAACAAAACAACCGTCGAGACTGCAATGAAGGACTTTAGGCCTCGGAAGGCCTCTGTCCTCGGCCCGGGCCTCGGAAGGCCTCTGGCCTCGGCTCTGCAAGTAGGAAGAGTGGGAGGTGGAAACATACTCACACTCGCTATTATTTCCTACACACACTAGCCCGCTGCCATAAGGTGACATATGGAGAGTACTCCATTTAAATTTTGCCCCAAGTGCAACCGCAACTAACCTTGGGTTGACAAACACGCCACCTGTAATCTCTGTTTGCCTAGGGACCACCCCGAAGCTAACTGCAGAGCGTGTAGCCTGTTTAAGGCGAAAACACTAAAGGACCGCTCCACTAAATATCGGGCCCACCACACCAGGCAGCTCGAGGCCATGGAAGCGGTGGATGCCTTCAGTGATGGCAGCGACGCCGCACTTTAGTACGGCGAGGACACACGGGCGTCGAAAGACACCCAATCGCTAGTCCCCGACCTCGGTGGATTGTCCGGCGGGGCAGTTATGGGGACCACACCCAGCGACACGAGCGCTACCTAAACACACTAAGGCCATCCGAGACTCGACACGCGTGTCGAGTTCTCGGAAGGAGGAGGCACATAGAGAGGGGTCCACAGAATCGGTGTCCTCTGGGCATTCCAGGTCGAGATCGCCGCACGGCAACCGTCCAAAGTTGACAAAAGTGCCTCGCTCCCCAAAGTCACGGAGGTGTATTCGTCAGGTGATGAATCCGACCTCCACCCCCAACTTGCACGCTTAATCGGCTCCAGCAGCCGTTCGGCGCCTGCCTCCGAAAGTTGACGTGCACACTCGAAAGATTCAGAGAGTACCCTACACACCACCGAATCTCGATGCCAGGTGTCGAAAGGTTCAGATAGTGTCAAAACATCAGGAAAACACTCTTCTACTCAAGGGGAAGGGGATAAACAGCAGAAAAAGTCATCACACTTAACTTCTGCACCCCAGGTACACAAGGACAGACACAAGTCTTCAGATAAGGATAGATCCAAGACCCCTGTCCCCGTATCTAAACCTAAATTTATCCCTCCCACTCCTCAGGATATGGATATAGAAGAGGAACCTCAACAGGAGGTTGTCATCCCCAGCTCCAGAGAATGGAGCAGTGAGGACATAGATAGGGTAATGAGTAGGATGTCTTCCCTGCCTGATTTCTACGAAAAAAAAACAGATAATTTCCTCAGTTATCAGAGTAACCCTGACAATGCGCTTCCTTCAGGATCCAGGGACCCTCAGCCTCCTAATAAGAGACCTTGGTTTGGGACTCCAACTCGGGGCCTGATTTCAGACCCTTACTACATCCAACCTTACCAGCAATATAGTGAAGATTCAGACATAGAAATATTGGACGAGCAAACAGGAGTCAATTATTATGGAGATGACGAGGGCCAAGATGGGGAAGAGGAAGACGAGGCAGAAGTCTACAATATAGTCTCCTGTTCGCAAGGAACCACAGGTTACTAACTCTCCAGTAGATAACCAGCCCCTTCTAAATGAGGTCTTAGCTAGAGCGGCAGAGCACTTCCACATAGACACTCAAAGGGCGCAAGAAGAGAGGGACTTTGCAGAGGAAATCATGGGGGACAAGAAACCCATTGCCCAAGCCATTCCAATTCTGAAGTCCATCCAACGCAGAATTGATCCTTCCCTCCTCACCCCTAATCTCACCAGGGCTGTAATCCCCAGAATTGAAAAGATGTTCAGGGCCACCCAGTCAGACCCACTTTACATAAGGGGTCAACTTAAGCCCGACTCGTTGTTCGTCACTAACACTAGGAAGAGAGCGGGGACACCTCTATCAGCATCTGAAGCTCCCCAGACAAGGAGAGCAAGAGGATTTACGGGTTGGGAAGAAAAGTGGCCCCCACTTCCGCTTACCAGGCAAGAATCGCCAATACCATCAATCTGTGGGCAAGTTACAATTGCCACCAGTGGGAGAAAGTAGCTACTCTCATTGACTCCGCACCGGAACCACTAAAGGGCCAGTTAGCCAAGATCGCGTCGGAGGGCAGAGCCGTGTCCGGTTGCATTCTAAAGATGACCTTTGACGCCGCTGATAATGCAGGCCGGCTCATAGCAGAGAGCACCAACATTGAGAGGCACGCTTGGCTTAGGCAGTCGGGGTTTAAACCCGAGACCCAAGCTACCCTTATCGACATGCCAGTGGAACAGAATGTCTTGTTTGGCAAAGCAGTAGAGGAGGCACTCAAAACTGCCAAAGACGAGTACGATACCCTTAAGTCCCTGGGACAATCGACTAATAAGCCCACGAACCAAAGACGGAATAGTAATTTTCGTCGCTCACGCGGCTAAAATTCCCAGAGTGGCTCCAATTACACACAGGGGCAGGGTGCATCGTGGGGTGGCAACCAACAGACTACCCAAAGTTACTGCAGAGGTAATAAGAGGGGCCGTGGTAGAGGAAGAGGCAGCCCAGCCAGAGGCGGTACGCCTCCCGGCAAACAGTGACATTCCGCTCAGGGTCCCTTCCCACGCATCCCCAGTAGGGGGTCGCATTTCCAACTTCACCCAAGCATGGGAAGGGATCACATCAGACAGATGGGTGCTGTCCACAGGATACTGCATCGAACTGCTGGAGCGCCCCCGCAACCACCCTCCAAGACAAAAAATACACTCCCTGGACCACCAGAAGATCCTCCTCGAGGAAATTGTCAATCTTCCCGCAAAGGACGCGATAGAACTCGTCCCGGGCAACCAGGTAAATAAGGGTATTTATTCAACTTACTTCCTTGTGCCAAAAAAAATGTGACAATGCGACCAGTATTAAACCTACGCCCTGCAAAAGTATGTCAAACCCCAAAAAGTTCTCATGACTACTCTCCAAGAGGTAATCCCCCTCCTAAAAAGAGGGGATTACATGGCAACATTGGACATGAAAGATTCCTATTTTCATATTTCCATGTTCCCAGCGCACAGAAGATTCTTGCTCTTCAAGGTGGACAGTCAGCACTACCAGTTCAGGTGCTGCCCTTCGGTATATCCTCGGCTCCAAGGGTATTCACCAAGGTACTGGCGGTGGTGGCGGCACACCTACGCAGGGTGTACCCTTACCTGGACGACTGGCTCATCACGGGGGAAACCCCAGTAATTTGCAAATCCAACATCCAAAGAACGATTGATCTCCTCTTCAAATTGGGTTTCTCTATCCACGAGAAAAAATGAAGCCTGGTGCCAAGCACCTCCAAACAGTTCCTAGGAGCTGTCCTAGACACTCGAGAGGGGTTGGCCTTTCCATCAGAGGAAAGAATTCGGAATATACTACTGCAAATTTCTCAATATGAGCCCGGTCGTCAGATAAGGGTGCGCAAAGTGATGCATTTGCTAGGTATGATGGCTTCATGTATTTACCTGGTTCCACACGTGCGCCTGCGACCCATGCAGGAATGGTTGCCGAAACTATGGTCTCAGGTAAGTGGTCAGTGGAACGATCTAGTGGTCGTTTCGCCAACACTTGTACAAAGTCTTCCCTGGTGGATGAGAGAGAACCTGTCAAAGGCAAACTCTTTTTCGATCCGGAGATGCAGGCTTTAGTCACTACAGACGCGTCCCTATCTGGGTGGGGAGCACACCTCCTTCACCACACAGCTCAGGGTCTCCTGTCTCACACAGTGGGCAAGAATCACATCAATCTGCTAGAGCTTCTGGCAGTCTTCGGAGCGCTTGGAGCGTTTGAACCCCACATGATGAACCTGTCAGTGCTGATCTTAACAGACAGCACGACAGCCATGTTTTGCATAAACAAGCAGGGAGGGACTCGTTCGCCAAATCTGTCTAAGCTTGCCCAGAAAATTTGGACATGGGCACTCAGACGGAACATTTACCTGTCATCTCAACATGTTGCAGGAGATCTCAATTCACTAGCAGACGCTTTGAGCAGAGATCCCTTCCCAGAAGAACACAAATAGTGTCTGCACAGAGAAGTCGTAGAAGACCTCTTCTCACAGTGGCGTTTCCCCACTATAGACCTATTCGCCACAAGCGAAAACGGACAATGCCCAGGATTTGCATCCAGGTTTCCCCAGCCAGACTCCAAGGGAAACGCCCTGTGGATGAACTGGACAGGGATGTTTGCCTACGCCTTTCCACCAACGCCTCTCATGAGGAAGGTGGTCAACAAGATGCACAGGGAATCTGACGCTCATCCTAGTTGCTCACATGTGGGCGAGACAACCATGGTTCCCACACCTGCGCAGACCCGGACAACCTACTATCCCAGCACCAAGGTCAAACAGTGCATCCTCAACCCAGCTCAATGAACATGGCAGCATGGCTCCTGAAGTCAGAGTTTGGACATCTCAACCTGTCTCAGATGCATGGATATCCTAAAGGAATCAAGGAAACCAAACACTAGGCACTGTTACTTTGATAAATGGAAATGATTTGTTATCTGGTGCCAGAATAAACCTATCAACCCGGTTGGTTGCACTCCTTCCAGTATTGTCACCTACATGCTCCACCTGCTCGACGCAGGATTGGTATTTAATTTACTCAAGGTACACCTGGTGGTGCTGTCAGCCTACACCACCTCCCTAAACAAGGTGTCGTGGTGGAAAGTACCAGATGTTAAAGCATTTATGGAAGGGGTAAAGATGCTTCACCCACCAATTTCAAACCCACCAGCAGGATGGGACCTTAATGTGGTGCTTGCTAAACTCATGCCCCCCCCCCCCCTTCGAACCCATGCATAAAGCCAGTCTGAAAAACCTGACCTATAAAACTGCCTTCTTAGTAGCCATTACATCCATAAGAAAGGTCAGTGAAATTCAGGCTCTGTCAGTGCAGGATCCTTTCTTTACTGTTCATAAGGATAAACTGGTTCTACGAACTCATCCTAGGTTCTCACCTAAGTTCATTTCTAAATTCCACGTTAACCAGTCCATTGAGCTACCGGACTTCTTCCAAGAACCCAAAAGCTCTGCTGAGGTGAAACTACACACTCTAGATGTGCGAAGGGCGGTCCTCTACCATGTAGACAAGACCAGACCGCTAAGAAAAACAGACCAACTGTTTGTCTCCGTAGCTACAGGCAGAGAGGGAGATTGCGTCTCTAAAGGTGCCATCTCGAAATGGATAGTCAAATGTATCCAACTGTGTTACTCCCTTTCTGAAAAAACTCTGCATTTTACGCCAAGAGCCCACTCTACAAGAGGCACTGGGGCCTCTCTGGCTTTCATTGCAAATGTACCCCTTGACACCATTTGCAAAGCAGCTACATGGAACTCAATTCACACTTTTACTCAGCACTACTCCATTTACACTCATTACAAGACAAATGCTCAAGTGGGACAAGCGGTTCTAAGACACCTGTTCGCTCATGACCCTTCACACATCCCATCTCCTTCTAACACTGCTTGCTAATCTATGCATAGCATGTGATCTAAGCAGATTCCACAAGCCTCAGAAGGGATACATTACTCACCGTAATCCTATTTCTGATGATTGTATCTGCTTAGATTCACATACGCCCACCCTTCCTCCCCTCTTAGAGAAGGCGCATGGATGCTTGTAGTCTTATCTATCTGCTTGCATAATCTGTACTCACGCTACTCCTCATGCTACCTTATGTCAGACAAAATACAATCTGAGGGTCTTACACGTGTGAGGTATCATGGGTACAGTGGACGTCACACTAGGGATAGTATTAGTGGCACGCCCTGCGTCGCCGCCCATTTTCGAGTTTCGAAAAACAAACTGTAATACTCTGCAGCTTCCACTAGATGTCGGCCTATGCACAGCATGTGAATCTAAGCAGATACAAGCATCAGAAATACGATTACGGTGAGTAATGTATCCCATATATATACATATAAAATCAATGTTTCCCTGAATAAGTGTATGCTCAGAGTTCTTTGTACCTTCCTACAGACCAGCGCCCCTCCAAGACTAAGCCTGACTGCTCAGCCTTTCTACCAAACCTTGGTGTGGTTCAGGCCAAACCTAGGAGATGGAACCCTGTACATCCAAGGTGGGCTTTTCCATGTTCTGTCACAGACTGTCACTTGTGTAAAACTCCATAATGGGGAGTAACTTAATTGGCTCTTCCCTTGGTCTGTGAGAAGTCTACTTTCATTGTAGAGCAGCAGGTTTTGTCAAGAGGAGGGACGGTTTTAGGAAGCAGATAAGGAATTGTGTTCAGCATGATTGTGAAGAGGCTCACAGTCCTGCCCTTCTCCATAATGTATGATCGAAATAAAGTTAAAGAAGTGATCTGCTGTCCGATTAACCAAGTGTACGCCATGTAAAACCCACCCGTTCATAACATTTCATAGAAAGGTAGCATTTTCGAAGGCAGCATTTCTTTACTCAACTAAATACATAACCACTTTTCCATGTTAACACTGTAGGCTGGAGTGGTGCAGGTGGGCTAGGAGTAAAAGAACAAGGAATCCAGGATCCCATAAAAGGAGGTGATGTACGAGATAAATGGGATCAGTATAAAGGAGTTGGCGTGTCCCTTGATGACCCATATGAAAACTACCGCAGGAATAAAAGTTATTCCTTCATTGCCCGGATGAAAGCAAGAGATGAAAGTAAGTGGATAAGTGTGCGCTCTGGCTGTCTTGTATGTGGATCTGAAAACAGTTTAATGTGGGTTCTTTAGTGTAACAGGTTTGTTCACTTTACAAACATTTTACAGTATTAGATGGTCATTGCCCACTGATGCTTACTCTTTTCTTGGAATGTCACCTCTTGCTCACCAAAATTCTTCTCTGTTGTGTTCTTTGAATATTTCAGTATCCTGCCTCTTTAATAGCTTTCACATCCAAATTCCTTAATTAAGAAAGAATGTTCACATTATACACCCATGGAATGGATTCATAACCTAAACACAAGGGGGGGGGGGGGTTATGCCACACAAAACAATCAAGTAATAATGTATTAGTAACAGACTTCTAATGGTGGATTAGGTAATGTTGGACTAGATCAAAGAAGCATAGCAACCAATATATATTCACATTTTGTTCACATATCAAAAAACATCATTATGAACATAGTTAAAAAAATACTGGAATGTTGAACATAAATTATTGGGCCTCATTACGAGTCCGGCGGCAACCAGCCGGTTTTTCCAGCTCGGTTACCACCGGACTCATATTACCATTCCGCCTCCGGAATTACCAGGGCATTACGACCCTGGTGTCCCGGGAATTCCGGAGACAGAATTCGGTAAATCCCCATTCCCATTGAGTCCCATAGGACTCAATGGGAATGGGGGAAGTAGAAACACTGGCACCATCTCGTGATGGTGCCGGTGTTTCCACGTCCGCCTGCAGTCGGGCGGTGTTAAACCCGCCAGGTCAGACCTGGCGGGAACGCCACCTCCCGCCTGCAGGACTCGAGATCGGGTGGTCCGGAATTAACAGTAGCGGCAGGTTTACCGCCACTGTTATTTCCGGGTCGCCCGACCCGTAATGAGGCCCATTGTGTAAAAACTTTCCAATTTTGCATTACACTTGCTAATTTTGAATTACACTTTCTAATTTTGTGTTGACAAAAAACATTATTATAGACAGGAAAACACATACACTCTCTGAATTTGTAATGCACTGGCAAGCTAGTCAATATATACCATTGTGTTTTATTGGGGGGGGGGGGGAAAGAACGAAGGTACGCATAGGGTTAAGGTATAATCCTCCAGGGTATCTAATAAAATACAATACTAATGTTATGGGGATGCCGCTGCGCCTTTCACTGCCTGTTTTTATGGCACGCGGAAGGGGGGCCTTTTTGTGCATGGTGTCCAAACAGACTTTGGGGGCTGGTTACGGAGGCCTGTCATTAGGCGAAAGCGTAAGCGATGGCCCAGAGGACAGGGAAGATCAAGAGGCTTTTTCCGCAGACACCGCGTGGGCCTTGACGCTCAACGATTTTGTCGTATGTCGGACGTGGGCTGTGTGCTTTGTGTGTTTGGATGTGTGTGTGTGTGTGCGCGCGCGCGCTATGAATTCGCCGACGATGGAGTTGTTCGTCGAGCAGTTGGAGTATGCTGCGGCAAAAGCAGACAGTAAAGAAAGAGAGAGAAGTCTACAAATATACTTTAACTAATCTAAGGCATTAGCCTGGATAGGAACTCTGCAACCTGTGACCTACCTGTGACCTACCACGATGGCGGAAAAAATCCATCCGAGGAACCTCGACGCGTGAAGGACCATGGGTACAGTACACATCACACTAAGGATAGTATTACTAACGCACCCTGTCAACATCCGTTTTAGACTTTAGAAAACATGTCTTGTAATGCTCTGCAATAACCACTAGATGGCCTATGCTGAGCATGTGAATCTAAGCTGATACATGCATCAGAAATACAATTACGGGGAGTAATGTATCCCTTCAGAGGCTTGTGGATCTGCTTAGAATCAAATGTGTTAGGGAGAATTTTCAGTTTAGTGCTAAATTCCTCCCACCTTGGAGACCCCCAGCTCTTCTGTCCGTCTCTTTTTGGTTATGGAGTCTGACAAACTCCATAGGCATCATCTTTGACATTGTGTCACACAGCACCTTCAGTGCAGTGACCCATGGAGGTCTTTCAGATTTCCCCAAGGTGTAAATATCTTCTCTTGGATAAACTACTGTTTCCGAGAGCAGTAAAGTGAAATGGACTATACTTACATATGTAACTTTCTAGACCCAGCACACACTATCTTGCAATACGGTGCTGGAGTGGTTACTCAGTATCCCCTTTGTCTAGCATCTCATGGAACATTTTTATGTTACCCTTTCCTCAAATGGCTTGTGGCAGTGGTTTACTTTTTACTACCGTTGTGTTTTTACCGCGGGCTGCGTTCCAAGAATGCCATTTTTGTCAAAATGGCCCTGCTCGTCTTTTTTCGCCATTTCTTTGTGGAAAGGTCCTTCTTGAGATTTACTCTGCGCGCCAAACCAGGTTTGGTCCCTTTGTTCGGTTTGTCTTTGGTGGGATTCATGAGTGAAGCGCGCCTCTTTCTCTAGGGTGTCTGGCAGGGGCAGGAATCAAGGGAGGTGTCCGAAACTCCCTGTGCTTTGTCTCCTAGGAGACAAGAATGCACTCTTAGGTGATTGACTGTCCCTTCTGGGTGACTGACAGCTGGACTGGAATGAAGGGGAGAAACCTGCATAAAAGGCGATGCTTTTTGGCTTGGAAGGCAGTCAACCACTGGACAAAGGAATCCGAAAAAGAACTTGGAAGAGATGCCTGCTGCAACTCCTGTACCGTTGGTTTGCCCGTTGAAGCCCTGCCAGGGCATCCTGCATTTTTCTGGTGCCAGAAACCCGTCTGAGAATTGGATCCCTTCAGTGGGCTCTCAGATCCCAGTGGTCTCAATACTTCGGCTGAATGACGTACCTTCTCCAGGTCCTGACAAAGGTCGCACACGATCTCCTGTGGTCGGCCAGCCGCGAGAATGTGATGAGAACCATTTTACCAGCCATAGCCGGAGACGACACCTGTAACAGAAGCCTCCCTCTCAGGATGGGGAGCGCACACGAGAGAGCGTTCAATAAGCGGATACTGGTCTCAGTTGGAGTCCAAACTCCATATCAACCTTTTGGAGCTATGGGCAATCAGACTAGCGCTGATGGCCTTCCTGCCCTCGATAAAGGGAAAAGGTATCCTGATAATGCATTACCTAAGAGAGGGGGTGTAGGGTCACTGCCCCTGTGCATAGAGGCAATGCAGCTCTGGTTCAGGGCACTAAGAAGGAATAACTCTTCTGGCAGTTCATCTAGCTGGAGAAAAGGAAACCGCAGTGGATGGTCTGAGCAGGCAGAGCAGAGCACAATCTCCCATGAGTGGGAACTAGCTCAGGAAGTCCTCCAAGAGATCTTCGCCCTTTGAGGAACCCCTCAAGTGGATCTGTTCCCGACCAGTGTCAACCGGAAGTGCGAGCTATTCTGCTCCAGGGAATTTCCCCAAAGAGGAGCTCTAGGAGATGTGCTTGTAGTGGACTGGGAATTGCCACTCCTGTACACTTTTCTGCCAGTCCCCATCATTCTGTACGTGTTTCTGCCAGTCTCCGTCATTTCTCAGATAATACGGAGGTTGAGGAAGTTCGGCAAAGCCATGATCCTCATTGCCCCGGATTGGGCCAGAAGAATGTGGTACCCGGACCGTCTGGAAAGGGCCATCTGCCCTCCAATTCGTCTTCCCCCAAAGAGAGGACCTACTCTCGCAAGAGCGTCGTCACATTCTTCATGCAGAGATCAGGACTCTCAACTGTCACGCTTGGTATCTGAAAGGGTGCAATATAAGGATTGGGACCTTCCGGAAGATGTAATGGAAGTGTTGCTTTCGGCGAGAAGATCAGCAACTAAATCCCTTTACTGCTGCCGTTGAAATAGATTTTGCAGCTTGTGCAGGGAAAATAAAGTAGATCTTTTCTTATGCAAATTTCCCCAGGTTTTGTCTTTCCTACTTCACTTGACCCATTTTGGATTGCAAGTAGCCACGGTGAAGGGCTATTTTTATTTTTTATTTTTATTTTGATTGGCTGAGATATATCAACCTTACAAAATGTATCAAACTTGCAAAATTATTCACAATGATTATACACAAAAAGAGTAGACAAAAGACACATTATATAAAAGATAAGAGTTCATCAATGCATTTCATAGTACACCACCAGAGACAATTACACAATGAATTAATATATAACTCACAGTATGCTAGGCGGAATAACTGCATTAACAAATTGGACTAACGCAATTTGAAAAGATGTTTTAGCATTAGACACAAGATAAGCCCAAATTTCATCACTAGATCGAGGTACTACAGAAGGACTGCATGTTTTAAACAATTGTTTACGAATTACCCTTAAGGCTTGACAGTCAACAACCAAATGCCGTAATGTTTCAATCTGATCAACATCCTTACAATACCTACAGTATGTATCATCTTTAAAAAATCTGTCTGGTGGCACACAGATTCAATCGAATACGTAACAATTGAGATCTGATGTGACTGGAGGGGCACTTTACTAAATAAGATTCCATAGTGCGTAGTTTTTTATGTGGTCGCACAAAGGAGTCACTGTCCACATAGCCTAAACATTGCCAGCGGGTGTAAATCCAGTCAGACTGATAACATTTTTGGCTGGCTTTAGCTGGGTTCAATAAGAGAAGATTAAGGGAAATATCAGCACTAGATAAGGCATCCAATGCATAATTATTCCATTTTTTTGCAAACACAATGGAGGGGCTGAGTAAATGATTTGCAAGGATACCCAACACATTTGGTACATTAGCACCTATAATACATTTCCTATATAACAGACAAAACTTCCACATAACTTGGTTATGCATGGACACAATTCCCAATTCATACCTGATCAACGGTAAAGGTGTACATTTAGGTAGCTTTAGGACAGATTTCCAAAAACTAGATTCAAAATGATCCCAGAAGGCTCTTGTTAGGGACAATTCTCTGTAAGGCTAATTTCCCAAACCTAGTGAGTCCCCCAGCAGCTTTGCTGGATTTTTTGGGTTTATTTTTTTCTCTCCTGCTAAGAGTGAGATTCTTTTGCTCCCACTCTTAGACATGATTTGTGGTGTTCCTTTAACTTTCCATATGTTTTATGAGCTATGGGGTCTTTTACTCCATGTGTTTTTTTGATGTGGGTTACACAGCACCCTCCGTGCCGTAACCCAGGGGTGTCGTAGCGACCCCCCAACATAGACTCCATACCATGGGACTGATTAATGTCTCCAGGGCATGTAAAGTCACCATTGGCTTTGCTAGTCCCAAATTATGAACAGAAACCAGTACAACCCATCATATTGTGGACATACTGGTCGGGGCAATTCGATTACCCCGGGGTCTGTTGTTCGAGGGGGCACGTCTCCGTCCCCCCTGATAGAGTTTTGGCTGGTGGCAGTGGATACTACTTTTTATATTCGACCGCGAATATATCTCTATGGGATTTTCCCATTGTTCGAGGCTACCTACTTTAATTATTTAATTCTTATTGCCTCGAACATACCGCCGGTTTATTTATTTAATATTAATTCGCCGGTTGGTATTTTTGCCAGAACTCGATTCTAAAATGGCGTTTGTGTTCTCTTCTGTGACTCCAACCCAAGTCAAGCCCTTTGTTTTGAACTTATCTTACCAATTTAGTGCTAGTGTGTTTTATAAGAGTGTGTTAAATAAAGAAGTATATACTTTTACACTCAAGCTCTGGTCAGTGTTTGCTTGTGCTACTGTATTTCTGTACCTATTTTGTATGCTCTGTATACTGCCTAACTCTTCTTGAGGGAAGTCTGACTACTCAGCCACAGCTACCAAGTGAATCTGTGTGGTACAGACTGCTACCAAGTGGGTTTACTGCCAAACACCTGTAGTCTTAAATCTTTTGCAGTGGTCCCTAAGGGAACTGCACAGGTTTCTGCCTAACAGCTCTCTCTTTAGGGATTCTAGTTTCAGCTCCGTAACTAATGGGAACTGTTTTTTGTTGGTAGAGGCTTAAAACATGATTTATCGTGAATTTCCCATATCTGTGCAACAGAATATTGGCTTGGGATGATAGTGAACGAACTTTGGCATTTAAAAGAGCCAAATAAATCTGTTCATTTTGCCATCTCGTGAAAGGGAGGCCCAGATATTTATACTTTGGAATGTTGGCGACCTCCTGTTCTTGTAAAGCCCACTTATAGCTAACCAACTTCTTCGTGGCTTTGGGCACACAAGTTACCACTTGGGTCTTAGCGAGGTTAATGGTGAGATGGTTTTTGCTCACATAAATTAACAACCTATCCAACAAGTTTGCAACCCACTGGGTGAACACGACAAGACAACGAGATAGTCCGCATAAAGGAGCCAGATAATTTTTTGAGTACCCAGTTTCGGAGCATCAGAGATGACATCTTCAAAGTTTGCACCCATATCCAACAAGAACAGATTGAATAATGTAGAGGCCAAAATGCACCCCTGTTTAAGACCTCGATAGGTTTGAATTGAGGCAGACAGGGTACCATCCAGGGATAGTCTGACTTGGAGGGATGCGTTTGTGTATAGTAACTTAATAAGGGCAAGAATGGTATCAGGACAGCCATATTGCTCAAGCTTTGTGAACAGCAAATGCCGATCGACAGAGTCAAAGGCATTGCTGAAATCAACAAATGCTATATATAGGTTTTGTCCAAGTTCAGCATACTTGCTCTTAATTAGGTTAAGAAGCAGCATGTTAGGGGCAGTGCCCAGGCCCGAGACAAAACCTGACTGGAAAGGGTCACGTTTGCCTGCGAGTTTTAACCATTCATTCAATTGTTGCAGCAGGATTCGACTATACAATTTTCCTGGAGCATCCAACAGGGCTGTTGGTCTATAACTTTGCGGTAGACTACTGTCCCCTTTTTTAAACAAGGGGATAATAATAGAATGCTTCCAGGAATGCGGAATCGTCTGCGCAACATTTATGTTTTCAAATATTTGATACAAGATTTCAGTCCACAGATCGATGTTAAGTTTAAAGGTCTTATTAAATAGCCCATCTGGGCCTGGCGCTCTGGATTAGCTGATGGAAGTGATATAATATCGTATAACAGTTCTTATTATCTCAAGATGAAAATCTGGGCCCCGAACCGTCTCCTGCATCCTAACCGGAGCAGGAGCGGCATACAAGGCCCTAAAGTACTCAATCCAAGCCAATTCAGAAACATTATGGCCCTGAATTATTGTTTGAGGTGTATAAACTGCTTCATTGAGAATCGCCCAGATTTGAGCGGTATTTTGATTACATATTAATTTCAACATATGCTCCCCATCCTTTTGCCATAGTGTTGCCAGATATGACCGCAACCAATTTCTGTAGTGCGTTTTAATTTTAACTAAGGCAGCTGTTCTAAACTCAGCGGGCAACTAAGCAGCTTTCCGTTTCAGAGCCCGATATTCAGTTTTTTTTTTATTTGACTTGAACGTCAAATGTATGTCTTTTTGCCATTAGTAAGGGAAACCTTTTTCGATTGTTTACGACATGCTTCTCCATAAGATCAAAATAGCACACATTAGATTTTTCCCCAACTAGTCAGGAATGGGCAAACGCAGATGTAAGTAAGGAAGCGTATTGTGTAAGACTTTCTTCTGACCATCTGACTCGATTTACCTGGATATTGGACCTCACAGTCCCAGAATATTTTGTCACTACATTTCAGCTCCCTGCGAAGGTATAAGCCATGAACAAGCCAATATAAGATGATCACTTGCCGAAGTTTGAACCATCTGAAATTGGCTTAACCAAGGCATCAACTTAGGGTCCACATACACCTAGTCAATGATGGCCTGAGACTCCCCGCGATACCAAATAAAATTAGGCGGATTATCATCCAAACATGAACCATTAAGCATTACCATGCCCCGTGAAGACATTATGTTTCCATTGAATTTGAGGAATAATTTCCCCGGCTTTCCCCGGAGAAAACGAATGCAGTTTGAGATCCCCAGCCAACACTGTGTGGGCAACATCTGAGAACAATGTAATATGATTCAGTAAACAATCAAGATCTATAAAAAAAAATTGAGTCATCAATGCCCTGCCAGTTCCAATAAATGTTAACCAACGCAAACAGCAGTGATCCGATGGAAATTATGGTCAGTTGCAAGAAGGGATTCGGTGAAAAAGTAAAGAGCATTTTTAGCTCTGGACTGGTTTTAATACAAGTAATCAGCCCAGCCATGGGACGACCTTTGTCCCTACACATTGCGGGAGTGAAATGCGCATAATGTGATCATGCCAGATTAGAGACGGTCAACCACGTTTCTTGCAGCAAAATGATATCATAAGGGTTTAGATTAGAGTTTGGATTGTTAAACAAAGGAGAGTGCCCTTGTGTATTCCACGAGGCAAACTTCATCACATCCTTATCACACTGTTGCATTAGTTAGCTTTTAGCCCTGCAATTACAAACACATTGAGATTGCACAGACTGACCACAATCCATTCTATTACTTTGAACTGGCTTAATAACAGGGCATTTCTCAGCGTCTCCACCCTCAGCTGGACCCGATAATAAAATAAAGCCTAATTCAAATAAATCGTTCTTGGCAGCCCAAATGATGTTACGAACCAACCTAGAACATAATTTCAAACAAACGGTGGTCAACACATTCTCGTTCAAGAATTCGATTTGATCAATATCTGCTGATCCTATATCCTCCAGTTGTGCTATATGAGAAAATATTTCTAGTATACTATGCCTATTTAGCAAGTATTGATGATGTGGATCAGGTCTACATCCCAAGATTGATGTATTGGCATGTATATTGTTTTTGGAGCTTGATGTTGATTTTTTGGAAGAGAGCTTAGAGGGTTGTGGTTTGAATTCCTCAGATATAACAACTTTGGGTGTTACTTTGGGCATAAGGGCTTGAAGTAATTGGGCTATTGCATCCCCCCGCCCCTCAAAGGAGTCAAAGCTAGGTTTCTCTAGAGCCAAGGAGCCTTCTCGATCTTGAGAACGACAGAGATCATTTTGTACATGTGGTTGGGCATCTGCCTTAATGTCCCTTTTAACTGGGTCTCAATCTTATCGGTACAAATTACCTTTGACTTTGGTCCGGAGGCACAAGTCCCTACAGCCCCAAAAGACACAGCTTTGAGTGAGGATTTGGGGGCACCTATATTAGGCAATTGCACAAACCTGGGCATGTATGCGTCTATTTTTCTTCTAATTTCTTCCCGCCTATCAACAATACTTGTCAGCACCTTCGAGTGCTGAGAGGCTCGAGGAACAACCTTAGCCCCTTCTTCTGAATTTAATAACTCAGAGGGGATCGAATCATGCTGTAACGCCTCAACAAGATTGGCTAGCAGAGCATAAGCCTTTTGAACAATTTTTGGGATATTCGGCCCTGCTTTAATCCGTTTAAGAAGATGATTTAGCGGCCCTTTCAATTTTCAAAAAATCTGCGGGTGAGGGGTCAGATTTCAAAGTATCGATTGTGACACAATTTCTGAAAGGCTTGACAAATGTTCCCGCCTACTCCCTTCATCATGCCATCATGGGATCTAAACCTGTTAATAAGAGGGAGCTCCCTTTGAGCCCTTACATTCGTGCCCTATAAGTATGCGCACCATAAAAACTGCCTTTTTAGTGGCTATCACGTCTACCCGTGGGGTAAGTGAGCTTCAGGCTCTGTCTTCCAAACAACCTTTCACAACCACCTCCAAGGATAAGGTAGTTTTGAGGGTTAAGTCATCTTTCTTGCCGAAGGTTGTGTCAGAATTTCATTTCTCACAACCTATTGCACCACCATCTTTTTATCCTCCTCCTTAGGAGGAAGAGCGACTGCATCGTTTAGGCCGAAAGAGGGTTCTAAGTTTCTATTTCACAAGGACTCTGATCAGCTTTTTGTTGATTATGCTGGTCATAGGTTAGGATTAGCTGTCACAAAACAAACCATCTCTAGATGGATTGTGATGTGCCTAAATGAGTGTTACTAATTGGCTGGCAAGGATTTACCTGAAGGTCTAAGAGCGCATTCTACTAGAGGAGTGGCTACTTCATCGGCTCTTGAAAGAGGTGTACCAGTGAGGGACATTTGCAGAGCAGCAACATGGAAGTCCCTGCATACATTTTGTAGATTCTGTGTATATTATTTTACAGGGAAGGAAGCCAAATTTGGCAAAGCTGACCTCCAAAATATTAACAAGTAAAGTACATTTGAGGGGATTGGGTCCTCCGACGTATTCCATATCTATGACAGGTAATGTCCACAGCTGTGCTGCTTTGGAAAATCTTTGGCGTCTGCATCCTGCGTCAATGACGTCGATGCGCCGTCCCCGAGGACCTCCTCCGACGGCCGACGTCACCCGATGTGATAAGTAGGACGCACGATGCCCATAGCCTCAGTTCCGTTTTTTCTGCGAACGTGTTCGCTTCGTGAATCTCGGTACGCCTCGACTCGTTGGAGTTTGCTGTTTTCAATTCTCGGTTCGCTGAACCTGTTCGGTTTGTTGTGTAGACCTGTTCGTGGCGATGTCGTCTTCGTCTTCAACCCCGCGTCTGGGCTTCAAGAAATGCGGGGACTGTGGGTCCAAGATGTCGGTCACGGACTCGCACAACGCCTGCCTCTGGTGCCTCGGGGAGGCCCACGATACGGACGACTGTGTCGACTGCCAGTCGCTCACGGCAAAGGCCTTGCGGGAACGCAAGAAGAAGCTGTCGGTAGGCCGGGTGTCTAAGCCCCTGAAGTTGAGGTCTGCGGGGCTTTCGACGGATGACTCGAGGGGCGACTCTCCGTGTCATCGTCGGAAGTCCAGTGGGTCTCCTTCCAGGAGTCGGTCTCCTCCCATGTGTTGGGAAATTGTGAAATGCGACCCCCCCCCCTAACCGGTGAGACATGGGCAGGAACCTGAATGTGTGAGTCATTGTTTTGCCCAGGTGGCCTTTAGTCCTGTCTAATGCCTATTTGAAAGCTGGACTGAAAGGTGTCTGTTGCCCTTGGCCCGAGTACCAAGATGAAGATGTACTTCGTAAGTAAGGAGACTGATGTTCTAGAGAACCTTTTCCCACGGAAAGTGTGGCGAGAATTGAATGAGCCCTGTTGCATTAATGGTTTGACATCTGGACTACGGTTTCCAGCATTCCATGGTCTTTTTTTGCAGTTTCCAACACATCAACCACTGCTTTCACCAAAAGTACTTAGCTCCTTACGGGCATGTGTTTCTGGCTTAAACCCAGAATTACTCAACTACGAAGAACAAGTTACCTACCCCATGTAACGTTTTTTCGACTGAATGTTCCTCCCACGTATTCCTCATCTTTGATAAATTCAAGTCAGCTTGCAGCTTGCTTCGGAATTATTTTTCATAGGGTTGAGCGTCGTGCAGCATTGGTCCTCGACTGCCTCCGTAGTGTCCTTCGTGATATCAACGCTGATTATATATTGGCCTGCGCGCTGACCTCAGTTTTTAGATTGTTCTCCTCATTAAGTAGCATGCTGTGTTCCAGGAGGAGATGGCCTTGGCGTTGCGAGAAAGGAAAGTGTAAAACACGGAAATTCTAGGCAAAAGGGGATGGATGCAAGGGCGATGAGGAATACGTGGAAGGAACATCCAGTTGAAAGAACGTCACCAGGGGTAGGTAACTTGTTCTTCGAATGGATTGTGTCCTCCCACGTATTCCTCATCTTTGATAGACTCCCAAAACAGTTTGAGTTTGGCAGAGGGTGCCAAGAAGAACAAGTTACTTTCTTACCTGGTAAAGTTCTTTCGATAGGATGGTCCAACGACGTATTCCATATCTATGACAGGTAATGTCCACTCTGAACATCTTTGGCGTCTGCGTCCTGCGTCGATGACGTCGATGCGCCGTCCCCGAGGACCTCCTCCGACGGCCGACGTCACCCAATGTGAGAAGTAGGACGCACGACCCCCATAGCCTCAGTTATAGTTTTTTCCCAGAACGTGTGCCACCAGATTTCTGCCAGTCAGACACATAAGGCCTCGCGGAACGCAAGCTGCAATCGCAAAAGAAATTCTGCAGTGGGGCAGGGAGGGAGGGAGCGATATGGAATACGTCGTCGGACCATCCCATCGAAAGAACGTTACCAGGTAAGAAAGTAACTTGTTCTTCGAGGGGATTGGGTCCTCCGACGTATTCCATATCTATGACAGACTCCCAAAGCAGTACCAAGCAAGGAGGTGGGAAAGAATTTAGAATACAAATTTAGCGTGCCCAATCAAATTGCGGAATAGAGAACTGCCTTGCCAAAGGCCAGATCTTGCCCTCTGATGGAATCGAGGGAGTAGTGACGTACAAAAGGATGTACTGAAGCCCAGGTGGCTGCATCACAGATGTGACGAATATGAACTCCCCTGTGCAGAACAGTAGACGCAGCCACTCCCCTGGTAGAATGAGCCCGCAAGCCAGCCGGAGGATCCTTACCCGCCAAGCGGTAACACTCGGAGATAGATAAAATAATCCAACGAGACAGTCTGTTTCGTCACAGCTTGTCCCAAACGCTTTCCAGCGTAACCAATGAAAAGTTGATCGTCCACTCTGACCCGGGACATGCGCGAAATATAAAAGCTCAACGCTCTCCTAGGATCAAGCCTATGGAGCCTCTCCTCTTCCTTACCAGGATGTAGAGGAGGATAGAATGCCGGAAGAACAACCTTCTGGCTCAAATGAAAGTCCGAAACCACCTTCGGAAGAAAAGAAGGACGAACTCTAAGGACAACGCTGTCCTTATGAAACACAGTGAAGGGTGGCTTAACTGAAAGTGCCTCTAACTCACTCACTCTGCGAGCGGAAGTAACCGCAATCAAAAACAGTTTTCAGAGTTAACAGCCTCAAAGGGCAAGAATGTAAAGGCTCAAACGGAGCACCCATAAGAAACTTAAGAACAAGGTTCAAATCCCAACCTGGCACCAGAAAAGGTGACGTAGGGAACACATTAGTGAGCCCTTTCAAAAACTGAGAAATTAAAGGAATCTTAAAATAGGAACACTCTTCAGACGAGCGCTTAAATATGGACAGCGCCGCCAGGTAACCTTTAATGGTCCCCACTTGCAAGCCCCTGTGGGCCAAAGAAAGCAAAAAAGACAGAACCATGGGAATGTCACATTCAAAAGGATCCACATTCTGAACTCTGCACCAGTCGCAGAACTTTCTCCAACGGCAACGGTACAGAGACTTAGTTGCCGGCCGCCTGGCCGAGAGCAACACCTCCATCACGTCTTCAGGGAGGTTCCAATCCTTCTACCTCAACCTTTCAGAAGCCAAGTGTGAAGATTGAGGGATCTGACCTCTGGATGGAGAACCTGACCCTGCCCCCTCCCATGAGAGCAGATCGTCTCGGTAGGGAAGACGACGTGGAGGGCAGATGGACTAGTCTAGAAGGTCCGGGTACCACGTCCTCTGGGCCCACGCCAGAGCAATGAGGATCATCCGGGAACCGAACCTCCGTAACCTCCGCAGCACTTGCGGGATGACGGGGACTGGAGGAAACGCGTACAGCAGTGGGAATGACCACTCCACCACAAACGCGTCTCCTAAGGCTCCTTTTGGAGGAAATTCCCGTGAGCAAAACCTTTCGCACTTCCGGTTGACACTGGAGGCGAAGAGATGCACTTGAGGGGTCCCCCCCAAAGGGCGAAGATCTCCAGGAGAATCTCCTGAGCCTGCTCCCACTCGTGAGAGATCGAGCTCTGCCTGCTCAGAGCGTCCGCCGTCTCGTTGTCGTCTCCGGCCAGATGAACAGCCGAGATCGAAACTTCCTGCTGGATGGCCCAGAATTCGAGCTGCATCGCCTCCTTGCACAGCGGAAGTGACCCTGCCCCCCCCCCCTTTTTGTTGAGGTTCAAGGTGTTACCCTTCAGCATTGCATCAGCCCCTCGGGTATTCACAAAGGTGCCAACGGTAGTAGCAGTAGCCCATTTACGCTGGCAATGAATTCCATTCTATCTACCCTCTGGACGACTGCCTTATAACAAGAGAAATACAACAAATGTGTCACCAAAACACTTGAGACACTGTTTCACTTGGGTTTTTCAATCAACGAGTTACAAGTCTGGTGCCGAGCCAAATCAAGCAATTGTTAAGCACAGTGATTCGGACAGAACTTGCTCTAGTCTTCCCCTCCAACGAGATAGTACAAAACATGCAGAGTCAAGTTTGTTATGTAACATGTCGTTGGATAACTGTAAAAAAGGTAATGCGCCTTCTCATAATGATGTCTTCCTGCATTTTTCTAGTGCCAAGGTTGTGTATGCGCCAAATAGCTTACCTGCAAGACTTCATTTCTTGTAGGTATTTCCTCTATAAGAAGTGTCAGTGAACTACAAGCGCTATCAATTGCAGACTCCTTTGTAACAATAGATAGATGTTGTCTTAAGAACAACTCCACGCTTCACACCTAAATGTGTATCTAAATGTCATGTCAATCAATATCACTTCATTCTTTCAAAACCCACAGAGCATCGGACAAAGAACACTCTATACGCTAGACATTAGGTGGACGGTAATGTACTATTTAGATAAAACTAAACCAATAAGAAAAATTGATAAATTCTTTGTTTCTTTAGCTGCAGAGAGAGGAGACCCCGTCTCTAAGGCAGCGATTGTAAGATACATTCAACAATGCTACACATGGTCTAATAAAACATTACCTTTCACACCCAGAGCACACTCAACTCTTGGGGTACTGGTGCTACTTGACCGGGGTGGAGTGGGAGCCCTGATACTAGATTGGTATCCGTAGAAATGATAGTCTTAAACAAAAAGAATTCGAATGGAGAAATTGTTTTCTTCAAAACATTTGGACAGGTTTTTCAAATATAGGTGTAGGGTGGGGCAAGGGTAATAGCTAATGTGGGGGAGGGGAGGGCTCCCCCCTTGCACTTAATAAACTAAAAAACATGCAGTAATTTTTCCATTCGTTTTTTAAATTTTTTTAATTATTTTTTCTTTTTCTTTCAAGTACATCCATTGGATCTGTCTGCGACAGTTGACCACTCCATCCTGTTGTCCCCTGTTGGGGAGAATTCTCAGAAATGTGCTAATTCCCTTCTACCTTAGAACCCCAGCTCTTCTTGCTGGACTTTAGGACTTTTAATTTCCATCCTGGAGAGTGTGAGACCTTTTTCCCACTCTCGTATTTTTCATTAATTTGAACACTGTTTCTTTTGGTTTTGAAGTCTGACAAACTCCATAGGCATCATCTTTTACATTGTGACACACAGCACCTTCAGTGCAGTGACACAGGGAAGTCGCTCAGATTTCCCGAAGGTTTAAATACCTTCTCTTGGATAAACTACTGTTTCCAAGAGCAGTGAAGTGAAACTGACTTTACTTAAATGTGTAACTGTCTAGACCCAGCGCACACTATCTTAGCATAGGTTGCTGGAGGGGTTACTTAGTATCCCCATTGTCTAGTTGCTCATGTAAGATTTTTGTGTTACCCTTTCTACATTTAATGGCTGGTGGTAGTGGTTTACTTTTTTCTACCATTGAGTGTTTCTACCGCGGGCTGCAATTGCAGCTGCAGTAAAGCACCCTCAAAATGTCCCTGGTCTTCTTTTTTCCCCATTTCTTGTTGGAAAGGTCCTTCTTGAGATTTACTCTGTGCGCCAAACCAGGTTTGGTCCCTTTGTTTGTTTTTGTCTTTGATGGGGTTTACTGGTAAAGCCCGCCTCCCGCTCCAGCGTATCTGGCAGGGCAGGAAGCGAGGGCGGTTCTCCAAACTCCCTGTGCTTAATCCCCTTGGTTACAGGAATGCACCCAAAGGTGTTCGGCCGGCTAGCTGCCCTTGGAGGACAGCCACACTGCTGTGTGAGTGACAGCTAGGCTGCGAATGAATGGGAAAAACCTGCATAAAAGGCAAGGTCTTTTGCAAGGAAGACAGAGTCGACCACTGGATGAAGGAATCCGAAGAAGAACTTGGAAGAGATGTCTGCTGCAACTCATTTTCCCTTCATTTTCCCGGTGAAGCCCTGCTGCAGTGCTCAAGCTCCGAATTTGCCTCGACTAGAGAAGCCCTGGAAAGGACGACTTCTCCCCTTGGGTTGGTGGGACCAATCGACCCCAAGACGGACTCATCTGGACATCCCTTCGGAGCTGGCTGTACTTCCAATGCTGCTGCAGGAACCGATTGCCAGGGAGAGGAACACCAGAATAGAGTGCCTCGTCTTTAAGTCGGACCTGAGCTACAGGAAGATCCTCCGGACTCCCATGAAGCAGGACTGACCAAGCCTGAGCCACCTCAACAGAGTGCTGAACCGCAGATGCAAGGAAAGCCCATAAGGTATCTGATAACTGCATTGGTGTTATTCACAAGAAGCTGAAACCGCAAAGCTTGCCTGGATGCCTGCTCCCGGGGCTGATGGGCTTGATCCGGATGCCCAGGGGTAGGCATCATGACAGCAGTCATACCCTTGTATGATCGGAAATCAGGAAATCTGCGTGTGCCAGCCATATGATTTTAATTTGGCCTATTCTAGGTGCTAACAACCCTTCCTTCATCAGGCTCTCTGCCACATCTGGCACATATTGGTTGAAAACCCAGGGGGCTAAGACACACCCCTGTCTAACCCCCCGGTACGATCACACTCTTTGATGCATCTCCTTTCTGGCTCAGTCGCACCTGGACCCCACACTTCTCATAGACTCCTTCAATGAGTTTCAGGAGACCCAGCAGCAGACACCATAAAGCGAGTTTTTTCCATAATTTGCTGCGATCAACGCAGTCAAATGCTGCAGAGAGGTCATCTGAGGCCATGAATGAGCAGCCCTTCTCTTCCTGCAATGTGTCCTCTTGTATGCATTTGAGGGTAAGCCCAGTTATGTTTGTTGAGTGTCCCTTAAAGAAACCTGTCTGGATTTTACTGAGTGGATGAAACTGTTTTTCCCATTCCTTCAGGTGCGTCAGTAATGGAGCCGAAAAGATTTTACAGTCTGCATCTATTAAAGAGATTGCCCGATAATTTTCCAGATCTGACCTACTTCCGCACTTGAAGATGGGTACTACATGCGTTGGTATCCATGATGGTGGAGTGATACCGGTCCTGAATTCATGGAAGAGGATATTTTCCCACATATTTGGATCTGCCTTAAAGTTTTTATTGGTCAGACAGTTGGTTCCCGCGGCACCTGCCCTCTGCATTTTGTTATGAAATCCTTGCCTTTATTGATCTAAAAGGATGGTTCCCATTTATCAAAATAGAATTTAACCATATTTACTTTTCCCCTCTCCCCTAATGGGCGTGTTTGGTTACCAAACCTTTTACCAAAGAACTCTGTCCATTCTAATTCTGAGATCAGATTCAATTCTAAGACAGCATAGTTGGAATCCTGTCCATTCACCTGTGTACAAAAGGCACTGACTTGGGCCATAATTAGTTCCCCCAACATAACTTCAGCATCTTGTTGCAATAGCTGTTTTTTTTTTTATTGCCTTACAAAAGTTTTTAAATGTTTGTTTTATCAGCTTAATTGTCTTTTTTTCGAATGGGCTCATCCAACTTCAATCTCCTAGTTCTATGTAGATCTCTCCTCATAGACTTTTTAGCCAAAGCTATATCATGATTATAGCAATGCATATGCCTAATAATGGGGCCCCTTTCTTTAATCATTGAGGTAGTATCTGCCATTGCAGCACCGATAAGTCTCTGGATCTCATGGGTATTGGTCGGTATAGATCTAGTCCAGCACAAAGGATCTTTTGCCTCTGTGCCACGTATGCCACAATGTTACCCCGTGTTCCTCGTTCTTTGATCCCACCAATGGTAAGAGGCCCAGGTTCCCGAAGCCCACATACCGTTTTTTTACCAATCTTTCTTTTTAGTGGGATTCCCTATTGATCCCTATTCTTATTGCAGATTTCCCATGGCGTGTTTTCGAAGACTCATTCTGCGTTCAAATCACCCAGCACCGGGATTTGCCCATTCTCCTGCTACATTACCCACTCATCTATCGAATGAGACACCTTCTCCACAAATACCTCTACTGCTGACATTCCACTGTGCCAGTATATATTCACTACCAAGATCCTGATGGCATTGTCCCCTGAGGTAAGGTCAACGCCTAAAACCCCAAAAGGGAGGCCTTGCATGATCTTGCCACTGAGACCCAAGCTATTTTCAATAGCAGTCAGAAGTCCCCCGAAGGCCTACCCTCAGTACTACCTTTAGCAAATTGGTCCTTTATCTTATAGCCATCTAGTACTGGAGTTGCGGTGATCCATGTCTCCTGTAAACAGATCAGATTGGCCTCTCTTAAATTATCCAAACATTTGGGATTCTTAAACAGATGTTGGCTCCCTCTAGTATTCGATGATTTTAGGCACAGTTTAATGTGTTTGTTTTTATTTTCCCTTCCCTCAGTGACAATCTGCTTATGGTACCAATTTCTGCCACATGTTTGAGATTACTGTGGCCCTGTCAATTTCTTTTCCAATCTCTTTGCCCATAGAGACCTCTCTATTAGTCAGCTTACCCTTTACATCAAGAGTTGCCTTCTCCATAGATGTCCTTGGTTCAATTTCAAAACCGAGATTCTTCAATGTCTCTCGTTGGGCGAGTATTAGTTCCTTTGCCAAAGGAGAATTGAGAAACATGAGGCTTGTATCTAATTGTTCTCTTACAGGGAAAGCCACTCTGAATATATCTCTAGAGCCAACAAGTGCCAAGGCCAGAATTTCTCCAAAGATTGTCAAGATATTTGACCTATTTAAACATATCAGTTCTTCGGGCACCAGCAGGCTTCTTATTCTTATTAGGTGAGTTTATTTAACGTAATCTTTCTTATTACTCTTGCTGCCGTTTATCCCTTACAGTTTGCTCTTCCAGGTCTGACCAGTTGGCCCTTGATGATCTTTGCCTGCTCCTGCCTCTCCTATCTTAGTAATGGGACTATGGAGCCGATTTACCAGGTACCTTATTCCTTATTATAGAGGACACTCTGGGGTACATGGAGGGCGGCAGAATATCCTCAACCTGAAATTTACCCAACCCACAAATCCTCACTGTTTATTAACTACCTCTGAATATAGGGGTTGACACAAAGACGTGTAGGCCCTCTCCATAGGACCCCATATGGACTCAGGGGGACCCCTTTTAATCAGCCCACTTAGTCAGCATTTGTGTATTTTCCAGCCCAACTGTGCCACCGGTCAATTTTAATTCACCCTCTCTTAGTGGTCCCATAACCTTAAAGTTCCTTGATTTCCCAGGCCCACAACCCCATCCGGATATAGGCTGTACTAGGTCTTTGTTTACCGCCTTTTGTGGGGTACATTGGATCCCTTCAGAGAGTTTCCCCCCATGTTTCCCAGTGGCCACACTCCCCTTCCCACCAACAGTGCATTAGTATCAAAATCCTTATCCAAGCAAATCACAACTGTTTGGGGCAGTTGCGTCTACTAACATCGGCTTTGTGAGTGCCCCCATCTGCCCATTTTCCATTTCCACAATGGGTGGTAATTTCGATCTAAATAACATGTTATAGGCAGTTTTAGCATTCAGGACCCTCTACCTTCTCACCATGGGTCTCCGCCTCGTCTGGCTGGCTTTTCTTTGGGGCATAGACTTTGTAGACAAGAGTGTCTCAGAATTATCCACCTCTGTCCCCCTTCCCTCATCAAGGGGCAAGCCCCCAACATGTTCACACGTTGTTTGTTCATTCATCCTAGTCCTTGCAGAATCATGCTTTACATTATTACTCAGTTACAGGTACCATCACTACTTCCCCCTCTTCATAGGTGATTCAACATTATTTGTACATACCAGCACTACCTCCGAATCTGCAACATCCGAAATTTCAATTACATCTGAGGAGCTAGCAATAATTACTGGATTTGAGTGATTTCTTATCCCCTCAGTCCTCTCTATAATAGAGCCTATTCCCATCGGCCGGAATCTCAAATCAGAACTGATAAAGTACAATTTACTGTTAACCTCTGCCGTCAACATGTTCATAGATTTTAGTTCTGCCCATATGTTGTCATAGAGTTCTACTAATGAACTCAACACTACATTCAAAGCAGATATAGTGGGATGAGTTAAACGTATTCTCATCAATTTCTTTGAACATGTGATGCATTTTTGGTGACCCACATTGAGCCTCTGATTCACTCAGGCCGCCCGTTTGGCTTCCTTCCACATCCTCCAATGTATTTCCTTTATCCATAGCCTCAATAATGTTAGTAAGTGCTGTGGGGGAATCGTGTATTGATGCATCACATGTCTGCTGCACCACACTGTCCATGTTTCCCTCCATATTGGCAACTTCCAAAGCTTTATCCTGGCACACTATGATGCTTATGTCTGTCATATCGCTCTGCCTCCCAAAGAAGTCTTGTGTGGTCATGGCAGAGCAATCCAACATTGCATTCCCTCTTACAGCTTTGGATATTTTCACTTCCGCCCTGGTTGCTGCGAACTTTACAATGTAGTGGTCCATAAACATTTGTCCCGTTATTGGTTGGGCATCTTTCTTTCCCCCAGGTGTCAGGCGTTCAAGTTTTGCTGGTCTCATTAGGAATTTATCAATAGTACCTGAATCATGAGGAGAATGAATCATTACTTTGTGTGCAGCTGCCGGGTTGAATTGATCATCCAAGTTCAGAATTATTTGCGATGCCAGGTGGCTGTCCTCAGTGGCTACCCCATTCTGTGCCCCTGCCAAATTCCCAGTTGTTGCAGTTATTGGCGAAAGCCTACATAGCGAAGTGGAGATTGAAGTCTGGGTTTGTTGTTTTAGTCAACATCTCAGGCTCCCCCCCAGCCCTTCCAAGTTAGGGGGGGTTACATTAATTCCTTGCTGAGTGCTCGGGCCCATTTGACTTCGTAGCCCAGAGCGCATTATTGTCAGTATGTTAATGTTTCACAGAACAGTGTCTCTTCACCCCAAGGACACTCTGCAGTCTCTGGGTATATCTTAAATCTTCAACAGTGGGCCCTTACTTCGGTGAGTATATACACCCTTATAATGCACCCACTTGAGTCACAGGTGAAGAATTAAGTAAATATTTCCCAGGTCAGAGGATACGCCACCTAGTGGCTCCCCTGTGTTTCTGGGTAAGTGTGAAATCCAAAGGGAGAAGGGTACGTGTCTGGATGTTGCTTCCCAGATCAAAGGGTGCGCCACCTAGTGGTTCACCCGCAGTCTCTAGCCATGTATCAAGAACAGAGGGTTATTGCGCAGTTCTAAAGTAAATACACCCACACAAGCAGATTCTTCTAAGTAAATTCAAGAAGAAGTTGTCCCAAAGCGTCCTTGCAGTCTCTGGACCGCCTTTTGGGTATCGAATGAAAAGTGTACATCCAATACAAATTTAGGCAGTAAGCGAGCAGGAAAGGCGTCTGGAAATACATTTTTTTTGCAACTATAACTGCATACAAGGTATCTCCACCAGCGGAGCAGACATGGCGGGTTCAGTGGTCTCACAGGAACACGGAAACACACTGCGCGTTCCGCGAGACTGGGGCTATTTAAGTCCTTCCTCAGTCTGCAGCAAAGTAGTTGAAAGTGAAGAAAGACTTCTGATGTTCCTTTTTGCAAAAGACAGCAACAAAGTAACCTCCAGCCCTAGCCTTCCACTGAAACACACTGCGCACAGAGTGGCTCTGGTCTTCCCTGAATTCCCCCGGCCACTGTCATACCCACTCAATCCTACTCCTCCTTTGAATGTCTTGTTTGTAAGCTTTGCATCTCCCTTACCTCTCGCTACCATCAACAGGACCCCTGGGCTGATCTCCCTCTTCCTCTCGGAGTGGTCTGACATTTCCTCCTCTCTTCTGACCTCTAAGGTTCTCCGCCTTGGAGACATTAATATTCACCTAGCCTCGTCTGGTGCGGCTACTCTATCCTTCCGCAATCTTTGCTACTTTCCCTCACCATTCTTCCTCTGATCCAACCCACTTAGCCAGGCACACCCTGGATGTGCTCATTACAGCTAATATCTCCCTCTCTAACCCTCTCCACTACCCAAATCTCCAGGTCTGGCCATGCTCTCCTCCCATCTGGATCTCCTTGGCTCCCCGGCTAAGACTCTGCCTTCACTGCCAGTCTTCTTCTCCGCCATTCGACTGATGAAGCGAGTGTTAGTAGCTGCTTCTGCCATTTCCTTCATTCCTCCCCCGACTCCTGCTACTGAATCTTCCCTTGCTAACCTTCACCTCTCCATCTGCAACACTCTAGATATTCTTGCCCCTGCCATGAGGATCCACATGAAGCCTGCCTCCAAGTGTAATAGTTGGTATGATTCCGACCTAGCCTTGCTTAAACGTAAATGCAAAGTCGCTGAACAAAAATGGATGGCTCCAAAGGCACTCTCCATCCGCTCCAAGAATCGAGCCCATATCCAAGCCCGCATCTCTGGGGCCACAAACAACACAGCCAAACTTTTAAAAATGTGCAAGGCACTTGCGCATTCTACTTCTGTTTCTACTTCTCCTCTTCCTTCCCAGGCCACACATTTCACTACCAAAACTCAGGACATACAGTCCCTACTCAGTGCTCCCCCTGTACCAAGACCTTCTTTGGCCCCCCCACTATCCTTCCCACCTACTCTCCTCCTTCCCATAGCACCGGACAAGGTCACCAAGGCAGTTTGGTCTATGAAAGTCATGTTCAAACAGGTGCTCCTCTAGAACTATCATGGACAGCATTGCCTCTCTGGCTTCCTCCTTGGCTGAGTTCTGTAAGAATTCTTTTGCCATTTGCTCTTTTCCATCACCCCTCAAGCACTCCCTTGTGAACCCAACCCTAAAAAAGCTGTCTGCGGACACTTCCTGCCCGGCAAACTACAGCCCTATCTCAGTTACCCCCTTCTTGGGCAAACTCTTGGAGAAGTTGGCTGTCTCCCAAATAATCCATCACACTGACTTGGTTGGCTGTCTCCACGACCTCCAGCCTAGCTTCAGAGCAGCCCAAGGTACGGAAAGTGCGCTCCTGAACACCCGTGACGACTTGCTCTCAAACCTTGATTCCAACTCTCCTTCCGTTCTCATCCTCCTCTATCAGTCCTCTGCCTTTGACACAGTAAATTATTCCATAATAAATCGGCTACGTGATATCCTAGGCATTCTCTAGAATATGCCCTCCCAAGTGCAACTGGGCCCCGTTTCTCTCCTCTATCTCTCGCCACCTGCGGTGTCCCTCAGGGCTCTATCCTATTGCAGTGGCTCGTCAACATTTAGCTTGCCCCTCAGCCACTTGATCTCCTCATTCTCTCCTCATTTTCAATCTTATACTGTTGACACACAGCTCTCCTTTTAAGCTTTCCTCCACTGCCTCTTCTCCTTCCTCTCATTCCCGACTGTCTGACTGCTATCCAGCCATTGTGTGCTTCTGACGGTCTCTGCCTTAATGCCAGTAAGACTGAGATCCTTCTCATTGGGACTCTTGCCCCCTCCTTCCCAACTACTCTCTGGCTGCCCTCCTTTGGCCCCCCCCTCACCATTGTGTGAGGCAAAAAAATACTGGGTGTCGTCTTCGACTCCTCCCTTTCCTCACCCCACATCACTGACCTTGTCAAGAAATCTAATTTTCAGCTTCACCTCCTGAGAGGCATTCTCCCTTTATCACCTTCCCCCAGGAACTCGATGTCTCCAGAGCTCCGGTTCTCTCCAGGCTGGACTAATGTAACAGCCTAGTCCTTAATCTGCCTCTTTCCTCGCTCCGCCCTCTTCAGAATAGGACTGCAACACTTATCATTGGCCTCAAGCCCAGGGACAACATCTCTCAGCCCTAAAACCTTTCCACTGGCTCCCTGTGGTTGTAAGGATCAGACTCAAGACCCTCTGCATCATCCACAAGGCTTTGTGGCCTGTTACCTTACTATATCCAACTCTCTCAATAGCTCCCTGCTAGAGTTCTTCAGTCTTTTAGCTCTAACTCTCTGCCGGTCAGACGCTTCTTCAAGCAGAGAGTGCGGGGGTAGATCTCTTTCTTTCGGCAGGAGACTCTCTCTGGAACAGCCTCCCTGCCCCCCTCTGTCTTGAGGCAGGTCTCCTCAAATTCCAGAAGCTTCTCAAGACCTTCCTTTTAACCTCCTCTTTCCCCCTCCCCTGCTAGCTCCACCTGCCTGTGTCTGGTTGCCTGGATCCCTCATGAGCCTTACTGGGGCGAGGCCCTTCTTCAACCAGTCCACCAAACCCCACCAGCACTTGCCCTCTGGCACCCATCACTGACTAGCCTACTGACTCTGGTCCACTCCCTCCTCCCTTCCCTCGGACTAGCTGACCTTCTTCCCTGAGCACTTACCCTCCTGGGCCTCCCTTAGCACTTGCCCTACTCCTTTCACTTCTCCTTCTTCCCCTCTCCCTGCACTTACTGTTATTGCATGTGCACGATCCAAATGTCAAAAGGCCTAATAGTATGGTTATTATATCTCCTCTGCCCCACCCCTCCCCTTGTCTTTTGGCGCCTGGAAACACTTTTTGATGTGTAGGCGCCATACAAATGCTCAATAAATAAATAGCGTAACATAACATTCATTGCATATGTGCCATTGGAAGCTATTTGCAAGGCAGCAACATGGAGTGAAGTTTCACACCTTCACTCAACATTGCTGTGTGGATACGCATAAAAGGACTGATTCTCAGATGGCACAAGCAGTGTTAAGCCATCTCTTTGCTTCTACCAACCCACATCCTTCTCCACGTACTGCTCGCTAGTCTCTATGCAAAGCATGTGATTCTAAGCAGATCAACAAGCCTTGGAAGACAAATATTACATGCTTGTCCTCTTCTTTCTGATGCTTGTATCTGCTTTGATTATCATGCTCCCACCCTTTCTTCCCCTCAGAGTAGAACGTACATAGACAAGTTACACCTTTCCTTTACCTTCCTGTACTCTCATAAACACTTCATGCTTCCTCATCTCAGGAACAAAACAATCTGTGGACCTCGATGCATGAAGGACCATGGGTACAGTACGTCGCACTAGGGATAGTATTGCAGACCTGCCCTTTTCGAAGTTCGAAAAAAAATTAATGCAATATCTGCACCAACCACTAGATGTCGGCCTATGCAAAGCATGTGAATCTAAGCAGATACAAGCATCATAAAAATATTACTGGTATGTAATATTTGTTTCATATATATTTCTGAGGCTTGTGCAGAGCGCAGGAAAGCAGAATCTATGAAGATCGACTGGCTGGTAACTGTTCACTGTTAGAGCTGATAAAAAGGGCCAAAACCGCAGACTGATGTGGAGATTGAAGAAAGCCTTGCTGTATGTCTTTTCTCGTGACTGCTGCTGTGACATTCCATTTCGTCACTAGACTGAGGAATCGGAAGACCAGGCCCATCATTGCTTCACAGAAGAGAATCCAGCATCATTTTGATCAACCACCCTAAGGTCTCCGTCTCCGTGATTACTTGGGTATCACTGGTCAGGCTCTGGCGTGGCTGACTTCTTTCCTCTCTGACCGACCCTCCCAGGGCCAACTTGGGTCCTTCCTCTCCGCTATCTTTTTCTCTATCTGTGGTGTCCCCTAGGGGTCTAACCTCTCTCCCTGGCTGTTCAACCAATACTTGTCACTCCTTGCCCACCGCATCGCCGCTCTCTCCCAACTTTCAGTGCTATGCGGATGACACCCAGCTCCTTTTCAGGCTACCCTCGGCCGCCTCTTCTCCTTCCCTCATCTCTGACTGTCTGTCTGCTATCCAGGAGTGTGGTGCCGCCAATGACCTCTGCCTTAATGCCAGTAAAACTGAGATTCTCCTTATCGGCACACCCGCTCCCTCCTTTCCTGTAGCTCTCTGGCCAGCCTCTTTTGGCCCTAATCCTGCTCCCACCTGCAAGGCTAAAAACCTTGGGGTCATCTTCGACTCCACACTCTCCTTCTCTCCTCACATCTCTAACGTCTCCAAGAAGTCACACTACCAGCTGCACCTCCTCAGAGGTATTCTTCCTTTCGTCTCCTTTCCCCAGAAGCTCACTGTTTCCAGAGCTCTGGTTCTCTCTAGGCTGGACTATTGCAACAGTCTCTTTCTAAATATGCCTGCTTCTACTCTCCGCCCTCTGCAATTCATCTAGAACAGGACTGCAAGACTTGTCCTTGGCCTCAAGCCCAGGGATCGTAACTCTACAGGACTGAAATCGCCGCACTGGCTTCCAGTGGCTGCGAGGATTAAGTTCACAAGGCCTTCTGGGGCCTACGACCTCAATACCTTAAACTCTCTCTTCCTAAATATCTTCCTTCTCAAGCTCTTCGCTCATCCGCCTCCAACTGCCTCAGGGTCAGTCCCTTCTCCAAGCAACGAGTTGGTGGTAGATCTCTTTGGCTGGCACCTCCCTCTGGAACAGCCTCCCTACCTCCCTTAAACTTGAAGGGAACCATCTCCGGTTCCGGAAGCACCTCAAAACCTTTCTCTTTGCTTCTGCCTTTTCTCCCCCTCTCCTCTGCTGACCTCCTGGCTGTACACTGACTTTGATGAACTCTTGACTAGTTAGGGATTGGACTGCTAAAGCATTAGGAGCTTTAAAGTGTTGCTGAGAATTATATTCCTGCTAATAGTATTGAATAACCCTCCTTTTCCTTCCTATAGACTTTGTCTGCGTGACTTTATGAATTAATGAAAATGTAATTTCTCCAGAAAAAATACAGGTGCGCGGCACTACTATTTAGCCAGTAGAAATGCCATTACTGTCATTTTCTGTTACAATTGTAAGCGTGAGAAAATATCATTGAGACAGTCACCTTTGAAACAGATTGTTGATATTTCCTATATGTATTGGTTAGTCTAAAATAGTATTTACTTACCTGCCTTGTGTTTATTGTACAATAAAGGTATATTTTATTATAACTTCAGTGTGTAAGAGTTTCTTCAGGCTATTGTATTGACTGGGTTCATTACGTACAGCTCACATCCTCATAAAATGAGCCTGGCTGCTCTCCCATTCTACCAATCCTTTGGGTAGTACAGCCCTATACTAAGAGTTGGGGACCTGTACACCAAGGGATAATTTTATAGTCTTATCTCCAGGTTCACTTTAGGCAAACTCACCTAACATGCATGACTTGTTTTCGAAGTTTGAAAAGGGACGTGGACTGTGCGTGGATGGAATACTGTCCCTGGTGTGTCATGTACGGTACCCAGGGTCCTTCACGCGTGGAAGTCCTCCTATTGGTTTTTTCTTTTTTTTTCGCCTTCATGGTTGGTCGCTCTTATGCAGAATCTGTAGCTTCTCGCTATTTTTTTTTATATTGTACCTTATTATTCAAAACGTATACTCGTCGCTTCTCAACAAGCAGATTTCATTGGCAGCCGATGACTAAAGACTTTCGACAGTGTCTTCAACATCTCGCCACGTGCTTTGGCCTACACCAGGCCTATGCCTTTAAAGTCGGGAGAGTGGGGGGGATTAATATTACTACAATTCTCTTAGGGAATGTCTTTTCTCATCTTTCCCTTTCTTTATTATTGGCAAGCTGCCTTTTCACCTAAATATGGAAAGAACACTGTTTAAATTCTGCTCTTCATGCAATATAAAATGTCATTGGAAAGACGCACACGACCTGTGTAATCATTGTCTTTCTCGTGACCATCTAGAAAAGCACTGTGCAGTGGTCAAGGTCTTTCGGCCAAAAATGCTCAGAGACGCACTAAACAGTGCGGCCTAAACCATGCAGGGAGCATCCAGTTCGCCCACCGGCGCTTACGAGTCAGGAGAGGAAGACCGAGGCATAAGGCTTGCTTTCACATGCCAAAGACATCGAAGAGGAGTCAGCAGACTCCCATGTGCAGGTGCCCAATCCCGAATGGCAGGCACCGCATTCTGCTGTGGTGACTGTTAGGGAGATTGTTCATTTCTATGCCGAATTCCCTTCACCTGTGAGACCCTCAGCACTTTTTGCTGGACTTGTGGATTGTTTGCTCTGTCTCCCGAGTGAGTGGGAATTGTTTTCCCCCACGCACTCATTCTTTTACTTTTTCATTTTTTATTTTTTTATTTTATTTCTTTTATACTTGTACACTTGGAGAATGTTTCCCTCCAAGTGTTTATGGCATCTATAATTTCCTTTTGCAGCACCCAGCACCTTTTGTGCAGTTTTTCTGGTAGCCCTTTGGGCTTCCCTTTTATTTTAAACTATTTTCCTTATGTGAACACGTGCTCCCAAGGTAGAGGGATACTTTTTATCCTTCTTAAATTTTATCTAGTGAGAGCAGCACACACCACCCTATGTGGAGTGCTGAGGAGTTACATGGTATCCACTTTCTCACTGCTCCTCTAACATTTCTGTTACAGTGACAAGCATATCTTTATGGTTGGTGACAGTGGATGAGTTAACAGCCTCAGTAATGCACAGAAGGGTCACCATTGTCCCAAGATGGTGGCTTCTTTCTTTTTTCGCCATTTCTTGTGTGCTTGTCCTTTTTTGGTCCTTCTGCTTTCCTGGGTGGGGCAGGTCCGGGTTTGAGTTTTGTCTTCGACGGGGATCCCTCCAAGGTTTCATTGTGTCTGGGAAGACGGGAAATGGGAGGTGGAGTCTGAAACTCTGCAGCCCTTTGTCTTCTGGTGTGCCAGAGAGAATTCAGTTCCTTCTGGGAGGCTGGCTCTCCCAAAAGGACAGCCACCCCACCCCACCCCACCCCTGTCTGCAAACTGCTGGGGTAGTACGCAGAAGTTGTGTGTGTTCCTGTATAAGAATGCTGGATCCTGGAGGCTGAAGAAGAAAAGATGTCTGCAGCCACTTCCAAACGACCAGCGTTGTCGCCTGTGTAACTGCTTCTGCACGACCACCACTTTCAAAGCGTCAGGAGAGCGCCAAAGAGGATGACTCCTCTCTTTTGAGCTGTTGGGACCAATGAGCCTTAAAACTACCTGCACAACAAGCCATTCCACAACGTGCTGTGTCCTTCCTGGGCTGCAAACCGCCAATAGCCAGGGACCTCCGACCCAAGTGCAGTGCATCGTCTTCTGAACAAAGAATCCTCTTGAAACTTCGGTGGACTCCTGTTGGACCTCCAGAAGCACGATTTGACTCCTCAAAGTCCCCTCATCACAGTGCCAAAATGAGCAGGCGAGAAGAATCGATCAGGCAGTAACCGTTCTTAAACTGGAGTCCTGGAAAAGGTTGCAAAACCACAGATCCACGTTGAGGCGCAAAGAATCCTTTGCTGAAAGCCCCATCTATCGACTGCTGCTGTGAAATCCTTTCCAGTGTCCTTCCGTTTTGTCACCACGACCAAGAAACAGGCGAAGGGTCTACAGCTGCTGCATTGTGAAGGCGTCCAGCTTCAACTTCTTCATCACACTTAAGGAACTGTGGGAGTCCTGGGAATGCTTACCTAGGGTCATTCTGCCGCGCCTGAGTTGCTAGGGTTGGGATTTGTGTGTTTGGGAGTTCACCCATACACGTGCCCCCCCCCTCCCCCGCCTAACGCTTGGGCGCATTCAGGGCGACTTCTCTGAAGTACCTGATCATTTTCTTCACAAAACGTTACTGCTTAGAGAAGATTTCCAGAGGAACTCTTGACTTTTCTACTGATTGTGCCTGGCTTTTGACCCTCATTCTGACCCTGAAAGTCACTCAGAACAAGATAGGGAAGGACTACTAAAGCCTAGGCCCTGTCGAGATTGCTATAGTAACTTACCTTGTGTCAGTGTTGTTTCTCTCAAAGATGTGAAAGTGTTACTTACTTCCTTACTTAACTTTGAAGTGCATAGGGCCCTCCTGAAAAGTATCCAAAAGCTATTACATACCTTTGAAGTGGTTTACTATTCTATAAAGTAACTGGCAAGGTATTACTGGCCTTAGAATTATTTCCAATGTTTTGAAAAGTAATTATAAGCTGTGAGAAACCTAGGGGTATTCTCCCATGTAGACCCTGAGAAACCTCTATTCTCCAGCATGGGGTCTGGCATGGATTCACATGCTCATGAATATTCCATGTCGTCAGGCTGGGAATCCTCTCAATATTCCCTGTTATCAGACTGGGAATCCTCAGTAACAGAAAAAACTGTTTCATTTCTAAACTGTCTTTCTCCTATAAACCAATCACTGAGCTCTGGGTCATACTGCCCCCAGCCAATGACTGCCCTCTACCTAAGCCCCTCCTCTGGCAGCCATCTTCAAATTTTTACCGCACGTTCAAGTGTTGGGAGTCCTCGTGTTTCGCCCTTCAAGCTTTTTTTGCTTTTTTTACTTTTTGATAGTTAAACTCTATTTTTCGGTCAATCGAGCCTGTGTGCTCCATCGATTATCCATCCGACTAATGGAAACCTGTTTCTCAGATTTTTTTCAGCGCCACTCAAGGGCTGTTTTCATCAAGTCTTCTTCTTGGAGGCTTCCAGAAGATTCATCAGGCCTACACCGCATGTATCATGTCGGACGAGAAGGACGGCGCTTCCCTCTTCAAGCTTTGCTCAGACAGCGGTTTGCAGAATGTGTACATGGACGATTAGCATTCCCAATGTCTGTACTGCCTGCACCCGATGCTTAAGGAGGAAGATTGTGTGATTTGCCGTGGCTTCACAAAGCGCACAATGAAGGATCAACCCCAACGACTGGAGTCGTGGCTGCAGGCCAAGGGCTCTGCAGCGGGTGGTACCCAGGGCAATGCCTCTCCCAGATCCGGCAAACCTGGGCAGGCTTCTAAGGCCTTTGAGGGTGCCCCACCTGTGTGGGCCCAACATAAGACCGAGCACAGCGAGTCCGCTTCCGTGCTGCGGGTCCCGTGGCGGTCGGGGCGCGATCGTCATCGTTCTGGCTCTTCGTCCAAGAGGAAGTCGGCTACCACAGCAAAGTTGAGCGAGAAATCGGAGAAGGCCAATCAGGGTGCGGTGCCCGACCCACCCGCGAAGGAGAAGGCCAAGGTAGACAAGGGATCTGACAGGGCCCCGAAGGAGAAGGTCACGCAGGACAAGGTCTCTGACATGGCCGTGAAGAAGACCAAGCCAGACAAGGGATCCAGCCTTCCTGTGAAGGCCCAGGTGCACCAGGCAAAATCGTCGTCCTCCTGGTGGCGTCACTTACTAAGGCCGTAGGGACGGACCCGGTTCACGGTACCCAGCCGACGGCCAGGGTGGCTCTTCCTCCCAGAAGGGAGGCTTCGAGCAAGCCGGTTGAGAAGACCCCGGAGAAGAGGATGCCGGACCTCAGCCCAAGACCGACCCCGAAGAAAGAGTGTTGGAGGGGGTTGGGGGGTGTACAAGGCCTCCAGGGAACAGACATTTCTTCGGCTGATGAGGATGAGATCTTTTTTGTCCACACCATTCAGGAGGGCGATAACGACGAGGGGAATGTCGGGGAGTCACCCCACGGCGTGTGCGACTGCATCGACGACGATGGGGTTACTATCTATGAAGGCGACGAGGGGCCTTGACCTAGCGCTCCTACAACCCAGATACCGCAGTTGACACCAGAGGAACTGCTGGTCAAGAACAGGAGGCGGCACCCTACGCCTCCATGCCACCCATCGCCCCCATCTCCCCTGAGGGAGATGGAATCGGACACAGCGACAACAGGCACAGATGGCAACGACAGGATGGGGGAACCTCCTGTCTCCTCAGCCCAGAGCCTCGCCGCCGGACAAAGTAGGATCTTTCCATGCAATGATCACCCAAACATTGGAGCTTTTCCAGCTCACACCGGAGGAAAAGGAGAAAGGCTTCTTGTATCAGCGCCGGGAGGCAAAGAGGAAGATCATCCTTTCGGTCCCGCTCCTGGACGATGTTTGGGATGAAGTGCTGGCTCTGCTCTAGAACCCCCTCGACAACCCCAGTGAAGCGAGACCGGCTAGAGAAAAAGTAAAGTGCTTGCGGTCTCGACGGCCGCCAGGAATAAATTGAGCACAGCGTCTTCTTCTTCCACTCCTCTGGAGAATGAGGGGAAGAAATTGGATTCTATGGGTAGAAAGGTTATCTACTCAGCGGCAATGACGTTCAAGGCTGCCAACGCCCTTGCGATCGTGGCCAGATACGACCGGCAACTGTGGTTTAAATTGGGCCTTGCTGCTGGACTTGTTTGCTGATGACAAGCGGTTTGAGGCTTTGGAGATCCTTAAAGAAGGCGAGATGGCGTCGGACCTCGCCATCACAGTGGCCCTGGACATCACAGACATGGGTTTCCATCAGATAGGAAACTGAGTCTGTCTTCGCCGTTGTGGCTGGTTCAAGGCGGATACGTCCCTGGAAGGATGGGGAGCTCACACCTGACGTCTTCACGCCAGAGGCCTTTGGCTGCCAGAGGAGAAGACGCTGCACATCAACATTCCGGAGCTGGAGTCGTTCCTGCCGTCCCTCAAGGGCAAAGTGGTGAGGGTCTTCACGGACAATACCATCAGTGTTTTACATCTGGAAGCAGGGGGGCACTAGATCCCCAGCACCTCTCCAAAGAGGTGCAGAATTTATGGCACTGGGCCGTCGCCCAGGGGATGTTCCTCATTCCGTTTCACCTGGCAGGAGTAAAGAACACTGTTGCTGACTCTCTCAGCAGGGAGCTGCGCTCTTACCATGAGTAGGAGTTTTGGCAGGATCAAGTGGTCAACCTTTTCCTCAAATGGGGCAGTCCCCACATAGATCTGTTTGCAACGGCGATGAACACCAAGTGGCAAAGGTTTGCCAGCATGGGGGCCACATTTTCAGTCCCCTGAGAAGGCCCGTTTCTGTATGTGTTCCCTCCGTTGCCTATTCGAGTCATCAATCAACTCAGACGGTACCGGTCCAGGATGATCCTCGTCGCACCAGCGTGGCTGAGGCAGATCTGGTATCCGGACCTTCTCAACATGACAGCGTCCCCTCCAGTCAAACTGCCAGTGGTCGCGGATCTTCTCGCCAGGGAAGGAGTAGTAATTCTGCACCACGACCTGGGGTCTCTGAACCTGAAGGCCTGGCCCCTGCAGCATTAGAGTTTGGGGGCTACTATCTTCCGGTGAACTGTAAGGGGGTACTCGCCAAGGCCAGGGCATCATCTACTTTAAAATTCTACGGACAGTGGAAGCGATTCGCAGTCTGGTGCTGTTCGCAGAAGATTAACACTCTGATGGTAATGGCCCCCTCAAGTACTTATTATTTGCGGTCATTAGCTAAATCAAGTCCGTCTCACACCTCCATCAAGGTTTATCTGGCGGCTATCTCCTGCTACACCAGATCTCCGGTCTAGTGAAGGAATTCATCAAGGGACTGTTCCGCTCGTTCCCGGCGGTGAAGGCTCCGGCCCAGACATGGGAACTCAATGTGGTGCTGACTAGGCTCATGGGAGCCCTGTTCAAACCTATGCATTCAGCTCCGCTCAAGTTTCTGTCCTGGAAGGCAGCTCTCCTCGTGGCCATCACCTCTGCACAACGAGTGGGTGAGATCCAGGCCCTGTCCTGTAAGCCACCTTACTTGACTTTCCATGAGATGAGGGTGGTGCTGCGGACACACCCCTCCTTCATGCCCAAGGTGCCGTCAGACTTTCACCTTGGTGTTACCCTTATTTTTTTCCAAGGCCTTCGTCGCCGGCTGAAAGGACTTTGCACTCGCTGGACGTGACTAGAGCGCTGAAGTTTTATGTGGTCCGTACGAAGAGTTTCCAGAAAACGTATCCGCATTTTGTGAACTTTGGTCCTGTGAACCATGGGAAGGCCCCTGTCCAAGGCTTCCTTTGCCAGGTGGCTCTCTGGCTGTATCACTCACTGTGACCGGTTGGCAAACCGTTGCCTGGCCGTCCGAGAACCCACTCTACCAGAGCGATCGCTGCTACTACAGCGTTCCTGTCTGGTGTGCCCCTGCTGGACATTTGCAGGGCTGCTACATGGAGGTTGACGCATAAATTCACGAAATTCTACTACATCGACAGGATTCCAGGGAGGAGTCCAGAGTTGGCCAAGCAGTGCTGCACAACCTGTTTGCTTGAAGGTGAGCCTGGTGAGGAGGTATGAGATTGCTTTTGTTGAGCCTTGCCACCTCCTGTGGTTGTGCAGGTGTGTACTGTTAGGTATTCATTATTCATGAGCATGTGAATCCATGCCAGACCCCATGATGGAGAAGGAACAAGTTACTTACCTGTAACTGTTGTTCTCCAGCATGGGTCTGGCATGGATTCACGTGCAAACCCTCCCGCCAGCCCCTCTGCGGCTCTTCTCTTGGTCCTACTGCCACTTAACGTGCTACCAAATCTGAAGATGGCTGCCAGAGGAGGGCTTAAGTAGAGGGCAGTCATTGGCTGGGGGCAGTATGACCCAGAGCTTAGTGATTGGTTTATAGGAGAAAAACAGTTTAAAAACAAAAAGGAAACCGTTTATTCTGTTACCGATGATTCCCAGCCTGACAACGGGGAATATTCATGAGCATGTGAATCAATGCCAGACCCATGCTGGAGAACAGCAGTTACAGGTAAGTAACTTGTTCCTTCAGATGAACAAGCAAAGGAGGATCACCTGGGATGGGGAGGCCGGGGTTGCCCTCAGGAGAATACCCTAGGAGAGACGCAGTATACTAATGGGGAGTTAGGTGAAGAGATCCCAGAAGCCTTCATGTGTTGTGCAGGTCTCGTGAGAGCTGGAGCCAGGCAGCTCGGGTCCTGCTGGCGAAATCCATGCAATTGATCGTTCCCTTGGGCCATGTGACGGTCCCAAGTGGGTCTGAGTGGCAGATGGTGAGACCCTGACCTCAACCTAAAAGCATCCCGTAGAGTGACCGCTCGCCAGCGCTATGCTACCCGTTGAGTTTCGCATGAGAGAGAGAAACTCGGGAGCGTGTGGGTGCCTGGAGCGGGAAAGTGAGGAAAATGGAAGATTTATAAAACGGCACAAAGCTGAAAGGACAGTTTAAGGAACAAAGTAGAAAGAGTGAAAGCAAGTGAAAGAAAGTAACCAAAGAGAAATGCTGCACGCGAGCAGCACAGGAATAAAAGACAGAAAGCAAAGCAGATAGATTTGAAAGAAAGGGCAAGCGGCCCGTCTACAAAGTTAAAACGGACAGAAGCTAAGCAAGAGGAAACTGCGATAAAGTCGAGAGGGGCAGCTGCCTGAAAGTGAAGTAAGGAGAAGGTGCAAGTGGGCGTGGAGAAGGAAAGTGACAGTTTAAAGGTGCACACGGCAAGGGAAAAGAACTGCAAGTGTGCAGAACCACAGTCAGGAGTGAAACAGAAGGGTTCTAGAAGCACAATAAAGCAGGAAGGTGTAAGAGCCAGAGAAGAAGTATAGTGGGGAAAAGAACAGTGCAAGTGTGCACAACAAAGTGAAAAGAATAAGACGGTGCAAGTGTGCACGACAAGCCCCTGAATATAAAAAGTACAAAGGAAAGCAGAAGAAATAGAGAGGTGCAAAGGAACAGATTGGTTGTGCTAAGGAATTGCAAAGAGCCTGGTGATGTCGAAAGCCTATGATTGTTCCCCTTGAAAGAATTTTATGCAAGAAAAGCTGTAAATAAGGAAAAGGCGTATCCTGACCAGCTGAATTTGTTTGGAACTGGTGGCCTGAGCTTGGGGAAGGGCACCCTGAGAAACCTAAAAGGAACTGTGATATACTTTTTGTATTGAAAGCTGGAAGAGGCCTAAGCTTGGGGAAGGGAACCCTGAGAGGCCTACTTAAGAAATCAAGTGTATCCTGATGTATATAATATATTTTGTGTTGAAAGCTGCAAGAAGCCTAAGCTTGGGGAAGGGAATTCGGAGAGGCCCAACCAAGTCGGAGACTTGTTGATTTTCTTTATAGTGTTGGAAAGACTGAAGCTTCAAAAGGTACTGATACAATTCTTTTGTGGTGCTTGAAACTTGAATAAGTTGAAGCTTGGGGAAGGGAACTCCAAGGAACTCCAAGACACTGAAGGTATTTGAATTCACTGCAAGGACCCTGTGGCGAAGGTCTTGCAAGCAACCCTGTTTGAACTAATTTTGTGTGAGCTTTAACCACACCTGGCAAGAAGGCCACCGGAAACCAATCCTGATTTCCTATTTTTCTGTTGAACCACTACTTTTCATTTTTGAAAAAAGAAACTCTTACACTTACGCATAGAGTGAGAGCAAGCAAAGGTTTAGACAGAGACAGACTTTTCATTTGGCCTTTGAGAAATCGAAAACCCTTAGAAGCATAATTTCAGGGAAACCTCCCTTTAGAGTTAGTGCCAGTTAGGTATTACACTTACCCTGAAACTTCAAATAAAGGTTTTGAAATCTTTGTGTCACCATGCCCGTCTCGCACAGCTCTGAACTGTGCTTATCTGCTTATGTGGGACCGGTAACTTATGTTTTTTTACTTTGAATTGCATACAGTAGTATACCATAAGCTCTAAAATGTGCTTAACGGCTTATGTAAGACTGTAACTTCATTTTGTTCCTGAAACAGAATATCCAGAGTTATTCAAACAGTGGTGCTTTACTTATCCTTGAATTGTATTCATTCTAAAAATCGTTTTGCACTGTGATATGCTCATGTGAATTACCTGGTTTTCTATTGTTTGCTGTTTATGATGGTGCTTACCTTATCTGAAGATTTACCTTCACCGTGTGTATTTATATAAAATAAACCATTATTTTCATGTAATGCTAGCGTTTGTATGTTTTTATTTGGCCCATGTGTATGTTACAAGTTGTTTGTACCTTTCTACCGCTCTCTCCCTCCTAAGATGAGCCTGGATGCTTTGCCACCTACCAGTACCTCGCGTGGTATAGGTATATATTCAGAGTTGGAGTTCTGAATTGGCCAAGGGATAGTCTTGTAAAGTCTTACCACAGATACACTATAGAAAAACTGTCCGAACAGGGACAACACCTGACAACAAAGACACGCACAAGTGCCTTAACCATGGGGGGGTCACAGACACCACCATAGGCACACAACCCCTAGCCGTTCCTCGACTGATCAGTCGGAAAATGGCAACACAGCAACAGAAAGCACTTCAGTGTCTTCTGGCTCGACGCGTCCACAGCCCACCTGCGCAGACAGTTCATTCCACTGTACCCTTATCGTGGCACAAAAGAAAAACAGACCCCGAGTGTTACTATTGCTGTGCGCAAATCTTGAACGGAACATGTTTTGTGTTCGCCCTCGGCAAAAGAGATGGCAAAACATACATTGAAAACACAAACAACTAAAAAAGACACAGGAAGCTCTCAAGAAGTTGAGAGCTTCAAGTGCTACTAATACAATCGCATGGGGCCTCAGAATACACTAAGGCCACTTCCCCGTTGTCTAAAACACTTAAAAAGAGACAGCATACTATTGGCCCAGAAGCTGTCTCTTTTCCACTTCCAGACACACCCAAAACTGGAACATGAACTAGGGTGCGTTTTGAGGAAACCATGGCTAAAGTTTACTCCTTTGTAGATTTCATGCTACTCCATAAAACAAAAATATATAGATCCAGAAAATGGAGATCTACCAGCTAAATCCCATACAGAAACACAGCATAGCACCCTTCAAGATGATCAACGCACTGATGAACAGGGTATGTGTTATGATGTATTTTCGTTGTTGGTAGCTGCATTCTAATGCTAGGAGTGGTGTGGAGGTTGTGTGGGATCAGTAGTATGTGTGCAGCTAGGCCCATTTTTCCGTGGGGGGATAGCTGCGTTCTAAAGATTGTTGGGGTTTTCATGGTGGTGTATATTGATGCGCAGCTAGGCCGAATTAATTGAGGGGTATAACTGCATTCTATTGTTTGTTGGGAGAGAGAGAGGGAGAGAGAGGGAGAGAGAGGGAGAGAGAGGGAGAGGGAGGGAGAGAGAGAGAGAGAGGGAGAGAGAGAGAGGGAGAGAGAGAGGGAGAGAGAGAGAGGGAGAGAGAGGGAGAGAGAGGGAGGGAGAGAGAGAGAGGGAGAGAGGGAGAGAGAGAGAGAGAGAGAGAGAGAGAGAGAGATATATATATATATATTGGAGTGGGTCCCCTGTTCCTGCTTACCTTCTAGTGCCTGTCGAGGTAACTACTCTCCCTTTTGTAGAGGTTTGATGCTTTAGTTCTCCCGGAAATATTTGTGGTCTAGTGTGAAGTTAGTTTTGTTTATCAAGCTTGTCTGTATCTTCCGGCTTAACAGTATCATCAGTGTTGAATTGGCCGATTCCAAATCTTTACTGGGCCAAGTGAATTGCAGGTCCATGGTCCCCTCTGTGTCTAAAGAATCTGTAATTGCATGTCGGTTAACACCTTCTCAATGTGAAATTGCATCCAGTTCTGTTATATCGAAATTGCGAGTACATCCTAGATACAAGGGCTGGTACTCATTGAACCTGAAAGTCCAGCATCAAGTCAGGCCATGTTATTGGTGCTGGGCCTGTCTGACATTATTACATGCTGTTAGGGGAGTTTTCCCAAAGTCCTCTGGAAGGTAGGACATCACAAAACGATACCAATGTTTTGTAGATCCCCAACACTTAGTATCAGTCTCAGTCTGTACTACTCATGGAACCTTGGTAGAGTGGCAGAGCAGTCAGGCTTATAAGAGGAAGGTGTGAGCTGTAGGTAAGTAGACTGAACCTAGTAAGTAATGCACATCAAAGAAACACATAGTTATATTAAAATATAGATTTATTATTATATTTACACAAGAATCACTTGGCACAATAAACAGGAACACTTTGGAATACTTTCGAATACTTTTCAAAGGCCACTGCTTAGTTTTTAGTTGCTTGCGGTTACAATTGTTACAACTTTATGTAATGACAGTTCTATCGTATTATCGGTTGTTACGTGCACTCGCAAAACTTAGATGGAATACAGTAAATACCTTTCTGATGCTTGTTAATCGGCTTAGAATCACATGCTGTGCATATAGTCCGACATCCAGTGGTCATCGTGGAGTATTGTATCTCGTCTTTCGAGAATCGAAAGGGAACGTTGACATGCCTGTAACACTATCCCTAATGTGATGTGTAGTGTACCCAAAATCCCTCACACGTCGAGGTGCCTCCGATTGTTTTTTTCTGCCCAGCATACTGGTCGCCTTATGCAGAGCTCGTCTAGAGAAATTTCTATTGTTCTCTTCGACCTTTGGTCGTATATATATATTAGGATTATAAATATTAACCTACCGTCCCTTACCATCGATTGCTGTTTCCAGGTCTCTGCCGAAGACGGTTCCACAGATCTTCGACGGACAGTGTTCCGGCGGCGCTGCCGACCACGTGGCCGGGCCTTCTGACCGGCCTACACAGTAGGGAGAGTGGGGTCGGGGTGGACATTTCCCTTTCTGAGAGTGCCTTTGCCTTTCCTCTTTGTTCCCTGGGTCTCTTCGTCACTTTCTGTTTCCTCGGCTACGGAAAGGGCTCCATTTAGATGTTGTCCTCCTTGTAAGACCAAATTCCCTTGGAAGGATAAACACCGTAAATGTAATCAGTGTTTGCCCCTTAATCACAACGAGACGGTTTGTGCGGCTTGACATTGATATTTTATTTCTATTGCGCACGTACACAAGTGTTTCAGAGTGCAACAAGGCAAGGGAGGGGAATAGGGGAGAACAAAACAGCGTTCTTACTAGGCCCAGTGACATTGAGAACACGCAAGTGCATGGAAGGGGGGAGAAGTGGAAAGTGCGAAGCAGATGAGAAACAGATAAATAACAATAAATAAAGGCAACAAACAGTGGTAGTGCAGCCAGCAATTTGCAAGTGCTAGGGTTAAGGCAGCAGACAGGGTAGGTCTGATAAGTGCAGGAAGAAAAAGGAGGGGGCTGTATGGGTACAGATACAGACCCCAGTGCAAGGGGTGGCCCGGAGGCAGTGCGGGAGGGTGGCAGGGTGAGCAGGTACCTGTGCCCGGAGGACAGAGGGTGGCCAGGTGCACGGTGCCAAGAGAGAACAGATCAGCAGGGGAGAAGGGGAAGCGAAGGCAGAAGAAAAGAGGAAGGTCTTGAGGTGCTTCCGGAACCGGAGATGGTTCTCCTCAAGTTTGAGTGGCTGGGAGGCTGTTCCAGAGGGAGGCTCCAGCCGAAGACCGAGATCTACCCGCAGCTCGTTTCTTTGAAAAACGACTGACCCTGAGGGAGTTGGAGGTATAGGAGAGAAGAGCTCGAGAGGGGAGGTATTTGCAGAGGGATAGCTGAAGGTATTTTGGTTCCAGGCCCCAGAAAGCCTTGTGGACAATGCAGAAGGTTTTGAATTTAATCCTTGCATCCACTGGGAGCCAATGGAGAGATTTCAGAGCTGGAGAGATACGATCCCAGGGCTTGAGGCCAAGGACAAGTCTCGCAGTCCTGTTCTGGGGAATGTACACCCCAGTGACGAAGACGCACACGTGTTACACACTAAACACACAACCCCAGGGACGTCTTCGACGAAACTGTCGAAACGATCCATAGCGCCAACGGGCACACCGATAACTTCGGGCCTGCCCGCTGATCATCAAGATTGGCAGCCCTCCCTGCAAGGGCAGAAGCGCCTAGCGACTGGGCCCTCTATACCTAAGGGTGCTACCCCCAATATTCAGGAATCCGCCAAGACGCATTGTAAGAAAGCGTCCTCGGCCAGAAAGGCCCCGGTTCTGCCAAAAGTAGTCGTGCAACCAGAGGCCTGAACTTTAGCACTTCCAGATGCTGAAGTGATTACTGAAAACATCACCAGGATCATTTCGGCGGATTCTCAAAAACAGAAGTCCAAGGATTCTTCGAAACCCAAGGACAAGCACAAGGATTCGTCGAAATCCAGAGATAGGCCAAAGAAGTTACCGGAACCTACGGAAAGGCCTACAGACAGACAAAAGGACACATGTCAACTGTCGGAACCCCGAAAAGACTTTTCGGAAGCTCCCAAAGGGATTTCTTCGGCGTTGAAGAAGAAATCTCGACGTTTGCAGACAGAAGATCCACTAGAAGAGCCCTTTCCACCCCTGGACCGCTCTGGTTCATCTGTTTGGACCAGAGAAAAATGTGAAGGATGCATGGACAGGCTAGAAAGGTTTGTGGAACTATCTGAGAAGTCCACACCCAAGAAATCTAGGGAGGAAAAATCCCCTCTTCCTGTGTCTAAACTGCAAAGGGTCTTTAACCCTACTCAAGAGGAAGAGGAATATATTTATGACCTCACTGAAGAGGAGGTTCAAGATGAAGATCCTGTTGCTGACTCTGAGGAGGTTCATTTGGACCCCACTGAGGGTTGGGGAGTAGACCCAGACCCCATTGATCCTCGCCCTTGGCAGTCACTTACTCCAACACCGGAAACTGATGCCTTGTGCTTGGACCCCCCCTTCAACCACCCCCACTCGACAGGCCTCCCCGATTGACGATCAAATGGCTTTCAACGCCATATGTAGGAAAGCAGTGGAACACTTCAACATTGCTACTCAGGAAGCCGTTCCAGAGGCTGATTTTGTGGAGGACATTTTAAAATAAAAACCATCTGCCAGCCAAGCGATTCCTCTCCTAAATTCAATCAAGAAGCGATTGGCCCATTCTTTATTAACACCTGCACTTACTAGAGCAGTGAATCCGAGGGTAGAAAAGCTTTTTCAACCCTCCCCCTCTGATCCCCTCTAAATCAGGGGTTATTCTACTCCAGATTCTCTGGTTGTGACAACCTCTAGGAAAAGAGCAGTACTCCACTTGCATTGCAAACATTACAACTTTGTTGGCCAGCTATGCTGATGCACAATGTGCCAAGCTAGAGGAGGACCTTCAAGAAGTCCCTGAACCGCTGCAAGCCCGTCTGCTCTCAACAGGGGCAGAGGGCAGGCAAGTTAACCAAAGTATGCTAAAGAAAATACTTTGAATACAGCAGAGACGGCCGGAAGGTCTTTGGGCCAGGGTACTCTCCTAAAAAGGCATGCATGGCTAAGGAACTCTGGCTTCAAGCCAGAGACCCAAGCTTCACTTATAAATCAACCAGTGGAGGAAACTAATTTATTTGTAAAGGCAGTGGATGAAGCCCTTGAAACTGCAAAAAAGGAGCATGACACCCTTAAGACTCTGGATCAGATCACCCAGATACCTTCACAAAGACGGGGGAGGGGGAATAGATGTTCCTTTCGTAGCCAACGTTTCCCTCAAAATCAATACGGCTCGGGAAATAACTGGTCCTCTCCCCCAAGGAACCAGCAGCTACACCACTGCATATCCCACAAGGGGGCAACGATGTGGTAAAGGTAGGGCCGGAATTCTACCCCTCGGGGCTCCCCGGCCTCAGGCCAGAAATTACCCACAGTTCCGTGTACCCTCCCATGCATCCCCTGTCGGGGGCCGGCTAGCATCATTTCTTCAAGCATGGGAGGGAATAATTACAGGCCAGTGGGTACTAAAGACCGTTGCCCATGGGTAATGTATAGAATTCTGCCGGACCCCCCAGTTCAGACTGCCATGAGCAAGACGCCTTACGCCAGAATATCTGCACATCTTGCTACAAGAAGTCGAGACCTTGCAGGAAAAGGATGCCATATATGTCGTACCTCTTCTACAGGTAAACAAGGGTATTTATTCAATGTACTTTCTTGTACCCAAAAAGGATCTCAACATGCGCCCTGTACTAGATTTTCGCCCAGCAAAAAAATTTGTGAAGCCCCAAAAGTTTCATATGGTCACTTTGCAGGAGGTAATTCCCCTGCTCACACAGGGGGATTACATGGCAACATTGGACATGAAAGATGCATAATTTCATATTTCAATGTTGCAGACTCACAGGAAATACCTTAGATTCATGATACGAGACAAGCACTATCAGTTCAAAGTGCTACCCTTCGGCATAGCCTCTGCACCAAGGGTATTTGCCAGTGGAAGCAGCACACCTGCTCAGGCAATCCATTCCAGTTTATCCTTACCTCGACGACTGGCTCATAACAGGGAACTCCTACGAAACATGTCTATCAAATATCCAAAGAACTATAAGTCTGGGATTCTCCCATCAATGAGAAGAAATCCAGCGTAGACCCCAGTCAGGTCAAGCAGTTCCTAGGGGCTCTAATGCGAACAAAGGGTGGCCTTGTATTCCCCTCCGACGACCGGGTCCAAAACATGCTGTTTCAAATCCCTTAATATGTAGCCAGTCGGAAGGTGACGGTATGCAAATGTTGGGAATAATGGCATCATGCATTTATTTGCTTGTGCATGCGTCCAATGCAGGAGTGGCTCAACAGCCAATGGTGTCAGGCAGGGCTTTAAGTGGGGTAAGAAATCGAGGGGGGGGGGCCCTCATTTGGGGGCGTGGCTTGTTGGAGAGGTGTGGCCTAGAAAGTACGCAAATCGTAAGGTATTCACACAAATATATATACATGTTATATATTTGTATGCGTACCTTACTATGGTTTGTGTACTATGGAAGCCATCTTTTCTAAACATAGAACATGTTTAGAAAAGATGGCTTGCAAAGTACACAAACCATAGTAAGGTACGCACACAGATATATAACATGTATATATATATTTGTGTGCATACCTTACGGTTTGCCTAGTTTTCAGGCCATCTTTTTAAACATTTCGGGTTTATAAAAGATGGCTTTGAAAGTACACAATTCAAGCCATCTTTTATAAAGCTTTGACTACGGACAAAATTGTCTGTCGGCAAAGCTTTATAAAAGATGGCTTGAATTGTGTACTTTTCAAGACGTCTTTTATAAACCTCGAAAAATGTCGAGGAATCCCCAGGTTCGCCGAGGGTTAAAGACACCTTGGCGACCTGGGGAAACAAAGGGACAGTAACTGCCTCTGGTGACCTCTCGCGTGAGGGGTCACCAGAGGAAGTTACTATGACTGACGGAAGTGACGGCCAGCCTCAGTGTTGCTGTGGCTGGCTGGCACTTCTGTCAGCTCGCCTGACTTTATGGCAGGCACATCTCCCGTCACGGCCGGAGCCGCGACGGGATAATGCATCCCGCCAATGTTAAGGTGGGACAGGGCCCCAGCTCAGCCCGACTTTTTGGAGACTGCCGGGGCTATAGGTACAGAGGTACAATAGCACAAGCAAACACTGACCAGAGCTAGGTGTAAAAGTATAAACTTATTTATTAAAGGTACACTCATAACTTACACTAGCACATTAGAAAAGATAAGAAAGTCAAACACAGTTACTATTACTCATATGTACATCCCTACTCGTTTGTTGGACAATTCTAAGTTAACACCACTTATTTCCAACCAGAGGTGAGCGCTTAACGTTAGATGGTACTCCAACAAGTATTACCAAAAGGGAGGGAAAAAGGCAAAAATAAAGAGAGCAGTAAGGTAAAACACTTTTCACATAAGGTTAGCAAAGACAGTCAATAGTGGAACAAGGAGAATTAGTTCGGGGCCCGCATTAGAGGGAGCCAGGCGAAAATGTGCCCAAGATCACACAACGTCACAAGTCTTTGCAGGTGAGTGGAAAACGGTTTTACTATGGTTCTGAAAAGTTTAGTTAGGGTGTCCCAGACCTACCCAGGTTCGAGAGCCGAGGGCTAAATCTACCCCGTACAATCGGTGGCAAGGGAGGCCGGGCGGAACACAGTACCTTTTAAAAGTGGAAAGATTCCTCCAGCGGTGGTAGTCGTTCCTGGTAGTGGGTGCAAGTCGCGGCGTCGTCCCGAGGAAGAGGTGATCTCGACGGGGAGGAAGGCTGCAGGTCGTTGCACTACCAGGGATGAGGCCAGCCGTGGAGTTCTCCGGTCACAAAGGATTTTTACCCCTCTTTCGCGGTTGAGGTAAAAAGTGGTAGCCCGCTGGCCGGGGTGCTTGGCACAGGCAAGGCGGCCACGAGATGCTTCGGGACGGCGAAAAGAAGGCAGCAACTGGTTGTCCCCACCAGTTAAGGGAAGAAGACTCTCCGGCGGGAGATCTCCTCTGTCGTCGGGAAAAGTGGTGAGACGATTCTGCAGGGCTTCACCGGTGGTGTCGTCTTGGCAGGTCGGCTCGGCTTCTCCCTCTTCGGCTTCTTAGGTCCTGTGGCGACTTCTGAAGAACCAGTCCCAAAAACCCTGCTTTTATGCAGCAAACCCCCATTCATACAGCCTAGCTGTCACTCAAACATGCTAAGTGGTGAGCGGGGTGGCTCACCACTTGGGCCAATCACACTAGAGTGCAAGGCAACTCGGTCCAGGGTGCCTAAACCCCCTGTGGTACCCAGACAGAATGGCACCACTTTGGAGGGCTTCTGTGCAGAAGTGGAACAAAGGCTCGACTCGGGTTCAGGGTTACTGAAGTGAACCTAGACGCCATTTTGGCGGCGAGCTCCGGCAAAAAATCCCAACCGGTGAATTTATATTAATTAAATAAACCGGCGGTATCTTTAACATTGCACCAAAAAGTGGTGCATCAAAAACCAATGGGAAATCCCATTGGGAAATATTCCGGTGAAATATTTCCGTGGTATCCACTGCCACCAGCCAGAACTCGACGAGGGGGGACGGGACAGTACCCCCTCGACAACAGACCCAGGGGCATTCTAATTGCCCCTACCAGTACTTCCACAGTAAGATGGTTTGTACTGGTTAAGTTCCTAAGTTAAGACTAGTAAAGTCAATGGTAACTTTACTGACCCAGGGAGACAGTAGTCAGTCCCAGGGTGTGGAGTCTATGTTTGGGGGTCTCTAGACACCCCTGTGCTACTGCACTGAGGGTGCTGTGTAACACACATTCAAAAACCAATGATGGCCTATGGGGAAAATTACCCCCTAGCCCATAAGCACATAGCAAGTCACAGAGAACACTCTCAAGTCATGTCCAAGAGTGAGGGTAAAAGAGTCTCACTCTTGGCAGGAGAAAAAAATAAACCCCACAAATCCAGCAAAGCTGCTGGGGGACTCACTAGGTTAGGAAATTCAGCCTAAACAGAGAATTCTTCCTAACAATGTCCCTATCTCCTCCAATGAAACTGCCTTGCCTGCACAACATGTTGTCGCAAGACAAAGGGGAGACACTTCACCCATGCCCGCAAACATTCGACTTGGCGGCCTGGCTCCTGAGGTCATAGAGTTTGGGCACCTGCAACTCCCTCAGAGATGTATGGACATACTCGGGGTGGCAAGGAAACCTAACACACGATATTGCTATTCCAGTAAGTGGAAGCGTTTTGTCATCTGATGCAACTCTAAGAACATCAACCCTATTGACTGCTCTCCCACATATATCGTTTTGTATTTACTTGACTCAGGCCTGGTCTTTAACTCTCTAAAAGTTCACTTAGCTGCTCTTTCTGCCTACACTACATCACAACAAAGGGTGTTGTGGTGAAAGGTACCAGTTATTAAGGCTTTCATGGAGTTAGTAAAGGGAATTCATCCTCCCATTTCTGATCCAGCTCCTGGATGGGACCTAAACGTGATGTTGACTAGACTTATGGGGTCCCCTTTCGAGCCCATGCATAAAGCAAGTCTCAAAGATCTCGCCTACAAAACTGCCTTTTTAATAGCCATTACTTCCATTAGGAGAGTCAATGAACTACATGTGCTCTGTTCTAGACCCCTTTGTTACAGTTCACAGAGATAAGGTGGTTCTGCGCACTCACCCCAGGTTTGCACCTAAATTCATTTCAAAGTTCCATGTGAACCAATACATAGAACGACCAACGTTCTTTCAGAACCCTCAAACATGGGAGAAAGAAGCCTGCACACACTGGATGTACGCAGAGCAGTCATGTTTTACATGGAAAGAACTCGACCACTAAAAGACAAATCATTTTTTCGTTTCAGTGGCAGCAGGTAGAAAAGGAGCCCCTGTCTCCAAATCTACAATCTCTAGATGGATTGTCAAATGCATCACTCTGTTTCTCTCTTGCTAAGAGAGAACTTCCCTTCAAGCCTAGAGCGCATTCTACTTGAGGCACTGGGGCTTACATAGCATTCATTGCAAATGTTCCCCTATAGTCCATTTGCAAAGCGGCAACCTGGAGTTCTGTACACACCTTTACCAAACACTATTGCCTAGACACTCATTCTAGGTCCAATTCTCAGGTGGGACAAGCAGTACTAAGACACTCTTTTCACTACTGTTCCTTCTCACAACCCACCTCCAACTGCTCGTTAGTCTATGCACAGCATGTGATTCTAAGCAGATTAACAAGCATAAGAAGACATGCATTACTTACCGTAAAAGCATTGCTGATGATTGTATCTGCTTAGATTCACATGCGCCCACCCTTCCTCCCCGCTCGGATGGAAGGAACATAGACTTCTTACTACTCTTTCTCTTCTGTACTCACTCACGATAGTCGAAGGCTCCCTCACGGCAGTATAACTACAATCGGAGGGACCTCGACGCGTGAGGGATTTTGGGTGCACTACACATCACATTAGGGATAGTGTTACAGGCACGCCCATGTCGACGTCCCCTTTCGATTCTCGAAAGACGAGATGCAATACTCCACGGTGACCACTGGATGTCGGACTATATGCACAGCATGTGAATCTAAGCAGATACAATCATCAGAAATGCTTTTACGGTAAGTAATGCATGGCTTACTCTGCAAACTGACATAAGATAGTGACTTCTAGGAAGGAAAATAGTTGGTGAGTGTAACACTAGCAAGGCTTACGGTTCTAGAGGCACTTTCCTCGTACAGCAAGTCTTTTAAGGTCCAAGTGCAACCCTAACTATAGGCAGTTCAGAGAGGTCTCAAAGTCTTGACAAGCAGCAGAACAACACTCTCCTGTGCATATTTTGTAGTCTCTAAGATGCAAGAGGAGACAACCAACGTTGGAGACTCTGTTAAAAGACTTGCTGAAGGGGCAAAAGCAGGAGTTTAGGTCAGAGGTAAGGAGGGGATTGCACTGGACACCTCTATGTGCACTTCAATGCTCTGGAGCAACTTTTCGGATTAAGATGAGCAATACTTTTTTCCCCACAGTATCTTGCATTTTAAGAAATCTTTGTGGCTGGTTTCTCCTCGATGTGGCAGCACTGGACCTGACCAGCGGATTCCTTGGTCTGATGACGAAAGGCAGGACAATGGACGGGATCTCTCAGCAGCAGTCTCGAGGGAGGACCTCTGGCACAGATTTTAACAACTTCTCTGGTCACTCTGCGTTTTGGCACCTTTTCTGCAACACCAACAAAGGTTGTCATTCACAGCGATTGTTCGGTTCCTGAAGTCCTGTACTCCGCTGCAGGGACTTACAGGTCCGATTGTCTCTCTGGAGGTTCAACTGGAGCTCAGCAAAGACTTGGACGGCTTTGGCCTTTACATGATGATGCACTTCAATTGAGTTGGAGGTCTCTTGGTATTAGAGTTCTGCAGCTCTGGAGAGGCAGAGCACCTCGGGAGATGGCTCTGATTAAAGTTTGTCTTGGGACTGGTTGTTCCCACCAGCCAAAGGAAAGGAGTCGTCCTCTTCAGAGTTCCTCTGTTGCACAGATAACAGGGTCAGGACAGCAGTGGTCGCTTCACGGTCCTGCAAAGCGTCTACCCGCGTCTCTGGTGGTCGGCTTCTTCGGTTACTTGTTACCATTGGTTGACTTGCCTTTCACCTCAAGAACCTCACCTTTTGTTTTTGTTTTGTTGTTCTAGGCAAAATACTGTCTGTCATAACCTATGCTTCTCCTCACTTCTATACAATAACTATGCGTATGGGACTTGATGAACTGAATAGTGTTCAGAGTAAAAATAGTTTGGTAATTGAGTTCTTCTGTAACTCCCTTCCCCAAGTTTAAGGCACTCAGGATCACAAAGTTCCACAGGCTTCTCAGGATTCACGTATCACAAGTTCACAGTACCTTAGTTCACAAAGTTCCATGGGCTTGTCCGGGTTCCCTTTCCCAAACTCAAAGGCCTCTGGTTCACACTCTTCAATAGGTTTCTCAGGCTTCCCCTGCCCAAGTTCTAACTCCTTTGATTTCCCACCAATGTTCAACTTGTCAAGTTCAATCTTTCAAAACACAAGAGTTTAACTTGCATCTGTAGGGGTTGCCTTCCCCATATTCAATGGAACTCAAATGTTGACCTTGTTAACACAAACGTTCAACTGGTTTCCTTAGGGGGTTCCCTTCCCCATATTCAATGACGCCTCTTGGTTTATTCAAGTTGCTCTTGGTTCACGTATTCATTGGGGGTCTCCCCTGGTCGTGGTGCGCAATTGTCAGACCACACAGTCTACCCATAACAGGTTATGCAACCAGGTGCCCTGGGCTTTAGCTGTGCCCTCTTGTTAAAGTTCATTAGCCAAAATAAGATTCTCTTTCAACATTCACTTTCTTTGTAAATTATTCTTTCTTTGTATTCTGTTAACCTGGTTTCTGTGGTTCTCCTTGGTCGCTCGCCTGCCTGGAAACCTTCCCAGTATATATTGCTTTATGATGGGGTCTCTCCTGCGCTCCCGGATCAATGTCCTACCTGGGGGCCACTACAATGCTTAAGCTTTTGCTGGATCTCTGTGGTTTTCTTGGGTCACTTCCCCTCCCTGGAAACCTACCTGTTATATTTCTTTATGGTGCGGTCTCTGTGGCCCTTCTGGATCACTCTCCCGCCCGCCTGGTGGCCACTCCAATGCTTAATTATTCTTTATAGTTTTTATTGGGGATTTCGCTCACACTTCATCTCTTCACATAACTCACACTTTCTCTCAATGCATTTTTGCTCACACTTCATGGCTTCACACAGCTCCCCTTTTCTCTCAAGGTCTTCCTTCTTGACACAGAGGCTGTTTACTTTACAGTACATTCCACATGTAGACTTAAGAAAACATTCCTTTCTTTGAAGGATACAATGTATTCTTTAAAACTGGTTAGAATAGAGGTTCTTCCTCTAGCACTCACAATCCTTCACACTGGGTTTTTCAGCCGCTCACAATCACCGGCTCTACTTTGAAGACTTTCCTTTATGTTGCGCTTGCCACAAACATGGTGAAATGCCTCTAGATGTTCTTCCCCTACCCCTCAGGCACTCCCGCACTATCACAGTGCCCCAGGAGGGCAAGCACTCCTCTTGGTGGTTAGAAGAATGGCCCCTCAGGTGACCTCACTCCTCTGCTACAAGGAGCTCCAGCTCCTAAATCGCACCTGCCAGGATCAACAGCCTTCCTAGTTTCCAGGGTGTGGGTGCTTTCTAGGCTGCAGCACTGCATACAACTGCTCCTGAGTCTCGCCTCCTTTCAGAGCCTCTTCTGGCTTCACAACCACATCTGCCTCTGTCACTCCCAGTACTGCTACTGCTCATGCTGCTTTCTCCCTCCTTTTTATACACCTTTGACCGATTAATGGGTTGCAGGTGGGCATACATAGTTTCACTTGCTTGTCCTTGCCTGGCTTTGTTACTTGGCCATCTCCATTGAGTATGTTGGTGTGCTTCTGTTTGCATATTCTTCATCCCAGTACCATAGTAGTGTTTCACATAGGAAGTCTGTATTTTTCCTGACTTCGTCACAGTTCTATAGTGGTGTTTTCAAAAGGCAGTATGCATTACTCTTGGCACCCTCCTCTTCTTCACATTAATTTGGGGGACCTCGGGGCAGGGAGAAGCGGGATATGACTTTTTCTCGGTCATCTGAGAGGGGGTCCTATAGGAGGTAAATGGGAGATTATGATATGGCATTTATAACAGGCCTATACACAAGTGTTTCATGGCACAACGAGGCAGGGGTGGGGGGGGTTACAGAGGGAAGATGGACAATGATCTTACTAGGCCAGGTGACTTTGAGATCGCGCAAGGGGAGGGGGGAGTACGGGGGGGGCAGTGCAATACATAGGATCAACAATATAAATAAATAAAAACAATAGGTAAAAAGTGTGGCCAGCTGGTTGCAAGTGCAGGGGAGAATGCTCTCTGAATTCTCACAACAGCCAGATCCCCAGTGGGAGCTGGTTCCATTCAGGCACTCGTGCAGACAAAGAGAGGGGAGTGGAAAAATCCTCCCCCCACTTCTTGCCTGTCCAGACACCCTGGAGCCTAGGTGGGGACACCCAAGGCTTCCTGCCAAATGCAAAACACTCACACAGGCCTCTCCCAGGACGGTAGAAGAAGGGCTGACAAAGAACAACCCTGCTAGTAATGGCGATAAAAGAAGGGAGGCCTCACGTTGGTACTTGGGTGCACCTATTGTGCACTACTGAGGCTATGGACATAGCTTGTGGTAGAAAATCACACAATAATTGGTAGAACACGTCCACTGGCACCAGACATAACTGGAAGATTGTCTATGTGACTAAAAAGTCACAGGAGCAGAGAGAAGGGGATACTAGGTATCCCTTGGCACTCCACATAAGTTGGTGGGTGCCACTTTCTCAGACTATAAAGTTTTACCAGTGATACTTAGTATCTCTCTATACGTAAGAATTGTAGTTACTCTAGGATAGAGAGAATAATCCCCAGCAACACTGCCCATAAGGAACTGTGGGCTGATATAGTAAAATACAGATGCCTTAAGAGTTATGGAGCAAAATAAACTTTGTAGTACCAGTAGAATACACAGTATAGAGTTCCAAAAGCCAGAGCCCACAAGTCTGAATGAGTGGAAAAAGGCTCCGCTCATTCAGGATTAAATAAAAAGGTGCATAAGTCCAGCAAAAAGTGCTGGGAGTCTCACTAAGAGAAGGGATAAAGCATAAAAATGATACATCTCCCTAACAACATCCCATAAGGTCTTGCCCTTAAAACTGGTGTCCACCTGCAAATGGACAATTGCTCCACAGGTTAAATAAGATCCTGATGACCTTTGTATGTAGGGAGGCTTACTGTGCCCCGATTCTCGCTCTGTGTGCCGTATTACTCTTATGAATGCTTTTGTGGGCCTTATGGGATGTAGGTTTTTCAGTAGACACACCCACTTTCACTTTCTGCTTTTCCCCTTCCTCATGCTTACTAGAAGCCCTCATGTCTTTTTGGGACACCCACCGATTAGTAGCAATAGCCAGTATCTTTGGATCCAACACCTTAGAATTTGCCAAATGTTTCAGTTCAGGTGAACAGGAAGCAAAATATGTTCATGCTTAAGGTTAATTAGGCCTTCAAAAGTGGTTACTTTATGACCTTTAACGCAGCCACTCAAGTTGTTCATATAATCATTCATGTAAGTTACCCAAGTTGTATTCTCTTTTTTCATCTGGTCTCTAAACCTTTAAGTATTAGGCAGGAGTCATCCCAAACTTTAAGAGCCAAGCCTTCTTTAACTCTTTACTAATAGCAATGCAGCCGTTCTGGTTAAGTCTGCAGAAAAGACAAGAAATGCGTCCAACTCATTCACATCTTGTACGTCACAAGCATACACAAATCCATTTAGGCAATTAATTACATTTTTCTAATCATAAACATCCAAAACATTCTTAGGACGTCATGGATGAAAGGAGGCCTCAGACCCACTATTAGGCCCTCTTGAGGAGCCTAAAGAACCTTGTAGTCTGTCCAACTCTAGCTGGAATGCTCTGACCTTCTCTTTCTCAAACTTATCTGACTCCATCTTTGCTATGTTGTATTTGATATCTATTTCCTTTAGACTCCGCTCATCCTTTCGCAAATCAAAAATAACTTCAGATGTGGTAATAGAGGATTCAGAAGACCTCTGTTTATTCCCAATTGCGACATCTGTGGTATCCAGAACTAAAGGATCATTACTACTGCTATGCTCTGCCCTAGCCGCCTCTACACCACTAGCAATAGGTAACGCATGTTTCCTAGCTTCCTGGTGATCTATACGTTTCTGCTCTAGATCAGCCTTAATACCAGAGGTAAGTAAACCCTTCTCTTTAGATATTCAACTTTGTGCATTCAAAGAATAGTACTAGTGTACGTCTCCATGCTGTAATAGACTACAATACAATATGTCAAATCTTTCCCCTCTTTTGCTATCACTGTAATCATTACCCCCAATATGGATTTCGTTAAGAGCCACCTTCGAGAATTTCGTTAAATAGCATAGTCAATACGGGAGCCAGGAGAGTACGAAAAAGTGTATAGAATCGAACGGTAAACCCTTCATCAGCTGGTGTTTTACCACTTTTCATACTTTTGTTAGTCATAATTACTTCTTCCTCAGTTATTGACAATGCATGGCATCCTCTGGGGATAATCTAGGTAAGTCCTGCCTGTCTAAAAAAAGGTTTAGAAGTGCTTCCCATCACCATCCCCCACTATGGGGTATATTATAAACGCGTCCCCAATTTCCTTGCCACCACTCCTCATCTGACCTGTTGCAGAACATATGGTATTCACCATTTTAGATTGATGGTGCTCTATCAACCTCCAAGCAAAGGTTTTCACACCCTTCTCTTCCTTTTCTTGGCTTTTGTGTGTCAGGAGCTTCAGTTTCCAGTCCGTCTCATGAACTAGGAGGGCTCTTGACTCTGCTCTACAAAGTTTGACTTCATTGGATATCACTGGACCAATAGAAGTGTTATCCTGACCCCCCTGCTACAACCTTTCAATCCTTGCTTAACTTAGATTCTCTCTGCAACCTTCCTTTTTCTTATACAAACCCATTCATATAATTTCTCACCCCATTACCGCCTTATACCTGTCTCATAGGAAAGGGGTTGCCACCGCCACATTATCTTTGCTCTCAAAATATTCCTTAATAACTCCCTATCTGTCTTGATATCTCTTAATTGTCATTACAAATCCACCTCCCACATTTGGCCTTCCTTCGCAGTTCCCCATCTACCACATGATGACACTCATAACCTTTTGAATGTGTTCACAGACATTTTAGCTATCAGCACCAGGTCGATGCAAGAATAAGAATTATAGACCGACGATAAGTAGGAAAGGGGGGTGTCTTCCGAGACAACCCCCCCAATCGTCAACCATGCCTAACTCCCCTTAAAGTTCCCTAAATCTTTCTGAGCCCCTCCTGAGCCTTGGAAGTCTGCAGGTTAATCATCCCTGATCTGTCTTTCAAGGACTCTAACACCATATTCAAATAACACTTCCCCAAACAATAAGGTTCCTCCCACGAACAACTTCAGATCAAGGCCCTGACTTATTCCTGCCATGATAAACTGAGGACTAATTCACTCTTACTCTTAAGGCCAATTTCTATTGTACGGACCAAGCTGATTACAGTAGTTCTCACAAGATCGCTCGCCGCAAAATGGGCCTTCGGTGGCATCCGGACACTAATTCTTCCTGCCGCAGACCACCTCAACTGGACCGGAAACGGAAACACACACCCAATGCTGTACATAAGCGTCAATGCTGCAGCGGCCCTCTGGACCCACCTCCTTCCATTGTCGTCCGGTTTTCCAGATACATTGCCGATGGGGAGTGTGCTGGTCCCCAAATGTCCTTCCCTCTGTGACTCATACAACGTCACCAGGTCACCTGGCGCCTCAGCCCCTTCATCCACCAACCCAGCAAGCAGCTTGGGTTGAAGCTTTCCAGTGTTTCCCCCTGCCATCTGAGCCCCACTGGTACCGTCAAAGATGTCGCAGCACGGCAGCCTTGTCTCAGGTATCACTACATAATATCCCCAACAAAAATATCGCCGTAGATATGGCCATTTGGTTTGCCATAGGCGATATTTTTGGGGGGATATTATGTGGGAGCAGGGGTTGCGGGGGTGTCCCCGCACATTAAAAAATTATGCAGGGGTGTCCCCCACAGGGTCCATGTGTGAATTCCGCCAAAAAAAATATGGCGATATCTTTGCATCATGATATTATTGCAGCGGAATTAACACATGGAACCATTGTCTCACATGGGCCTCTAGCCCCCAGAGAACACCTGCACACACTCTGGTGTCCCACTTTCAGACTTTGCCAGGTGTTGGGAAAGATGTCTCTTTTGGCAACTTTCCCTCCATAGTTTCTAGGGGACCACCAATGTGTTTGCTTTCTTTTTTTTAACTTGTTGTGACTTTTGAGGGGAAGTAAAGCCTTCAGCTTCACTTTTACCCTGCCTTTTGCTCATTTGTTATTGGGAAACTGATCAGTCCTTCAGACTATCAGTACTGGGAAACTGTTTCCCTTTTATCTTTTAAATTGTTCTAACTTTTTAACATTGCACACAGCATCTTACAATGCAGTCCAATGGGCCGATTTTTGAAACGCCTTAGCTTTTTACACTTGGGATTTTTGGTTACTTGTATATGTGCCTAAAGACAAGCTGGTGGCAGCAGATATATTTTTACCATTTTTGTGTCATTTCCAGTGTACACATTCGCATTTAGTGTGTATGGCTACTAACCATGGCTAGTGCCCTAAAATGGCCGTGCCACAAGATTTTCCTTGGCTGGGTCAGGAAATCCCATATGCGGTCATACACTTTGTGAAAGCTGCTACTTTTGCTGGCTGGCTGGTGCTGCGTTTGTGTGTGTGGGGCCTGGAAGTGGGTGGGACTGTCTGGTCCCACTCCATCTGTGGTGCCAGTGATTCTTGGTGTGAAGCAAGGAGTGAAACCAATAGTTTTCCCTAATTGAACAACTACTGGCTGTTTGTATGGTGCAGATCATTACCATTGGTGGGCTTGTACTTGCTTCCAGGCTAGATTTTGGATGAAAAGAGGACTCCTGCAGCTATTTCGTAAGATCAACCAGAAATCCCTCGTAGACTAGCAGCTGGCTGAAGAAGACTCCTGAAGAGGCCTGGCCTCCCTTCCAGCATCTGCCCCAGTGAAGCTCTGTTGGGACTACCTGACCTCCGAAGACACTGAGTGGTGCTTCAACCCTTGTACTTCTCGGACCAACTAGTCTTGATGCCTTCCCGGGGATCCAGCTGTGCTGAGTCTTCGGAAGTGTCCCTGGACCACCCAGTGGACTGACCAGCTCATGTGGGCTACCTCGCCATACGCTTTGCCGTTCCATGTTTGCAAGCAAAACATTGGTGATTGCCAGCTCGTGTTGCATGACGCCTTCCCTGCGAATTTCAGCCTCCACGGATCCTGTCCTGGAGAAGCGTCAACCGCAACTGGAAGGACGCCTGCTGTTTGTGTATGGTTGCTGTCTCTGGATCTCGCCTTCCCCCATCCTGTGAAGTGTCCTGAAGAGGTCTGCATCAGTGAATATTGCATTTCTTTACCGCAAGGGATTGCATCTTGCATCTGGACCTGACCAGAAGCATCCTTGCACCCGCAGCTCCTGGGCACCTCTCATTAGAACCGTCAAGTCACGTGGGAAAATCTGCGTCTGAGGGGTAAAAAAACACAAAATATTAGTCTCCTCCCTGTCCTTCATAGGATAAAGATTGAGAAACAGTCTCTTTGTATCCTAACACTGCATTCTACTTCCTTTTGGTTGTCGAACCCGAGTAGTACCACCTCAAAGATCAGAATACATTTTACTTACCTAGTAACCAATCACCAACACAATTAACTTACCTGCTACAGATACATTCTTGTGAGAAGCATTGTGGCTCCTGTGACTTTTGGGCACAATGCCCCATTCTTCTTGGGGATTGTACTGCTGAAGTTAGAGAAAATCACCTCTGACTTGGTTCCATCTTTACTGCATTCATTCACTTCCCTCTTGTTGTGTTTATTTGAAGGCATTTTAGGAACCTATGGTGAATGTATATATTGATTATTTATTGTGCTATCACCTGCTAGTTTCATTTTACATTACTGTCTAAATGGTATTATTGTGTGTTTCACTGTGTGGACTCATTGTGGAACTCCGATCCCACTCACAGTCTCCTAGGAATAGCCTTGACTGCTCTCCGCGTTTACCTTGATTGGATACTGGCTTGTGTGAGAAACCTGAAGGTGTCTCACCCACTGGTCCCCAGGGATCTGTCGTCCAGGTGGCTGGGAAACTGCCATCGCTTTTGTATCCAGTTCCTGGGGGTGGACCAGTGCGTGAGGATCACTTGGATAGGGGATCTTTGGGGAGTGGAGGTGGGGCACTGGATGCGAGACGCAGTATCCCCTTCCCTGTAACACCTTTACCCCATCCAACCCGGTAGGATACTTAGGAACTCGGCCCCAACCCCGCCCCTTCCCAACACAAACACTTTCTCACGGACCACTCACTATGAGAGAAAACATTCTAACACCTAAGCCGTATACCTGACGTGTCCCAATACAATGGTCATGCAATTACTGATCATTACACACACCTGACTTCCATCACACTTCCCTACACAGATAAAAGGCTCAGCAAGAAAGCACGCTCTGAGCAAGGCAAATCACACGAGGACGCAGCAGTTCCAAGATGGCAGTTTAACACAAGGCGAAAGACTGCAAGACCAAAGAGGATTGCAAGGAGGGAAGAGCCCTTGACCCTTTCACTGAAAGACTGTAACTTTCATGAGCCTTTGAGAATAGGAAACGTAAGACCCGGAGTCAAAGCTGAAGAGAATCCTGCATTGTGTCTCGGAGGTACACAGTGCTTTCTCGTGTCGATAGACAAGGTGCAGCAAATCATTTACAGCTGTGGTACTGTCCTTGGCTCCTACAACAAACCAGCACCAGTGAAGTCAGCATAGCCAGTGATTTGGGGAGACTGATACCAGAACGGTCTATGTTGAAGCCAACGTTGCAAGCGGCAACGTTGTATAGAGAAAACTAAAGAGAACTGTGTATGAAACGTATGTGGCAAGTGACACGAATAGAATTAAAACAGAAGATGAGTGACTGAACTTTGAAGCCAAGACACAATACCGTAGGCAGTGTTTCGGCACCACGTGGGTGCTCATTCGAAAGTCTCCATTAGGTATCCAACTGAAAGGTGGCAAATGTTAAAAGGAAAGAAATTCTGAAATGGAAGTGGTCCTGCAACGGGTCAAGCAAAACCCTGTGGATATTCGAAAGTCTTCGATAGTTGATGTTAATTGTAATTAGTCCGAGCCCTGCCATGGAGACTAATTGTGTTAAAAGGTATCTGAACCTGGATGAGGGGGATCCAAGGTGACAAACATTGTGTTAAAGGGAGCTGATCCATGCTGAGGGGGACCCGGGGTGAATAGTGAATCACCTAAATTGAGTACTTGTGAAAATCTGAAAGAGAAAAAGAACTTGTTTATTTGGTCGCATATGGCCCTCTGAATGAAGAGACTTTGATAAGCAAAGAGACTTGCACACAGAAGGCCCTGATGCTAATGATTGAACTGTATCATCGTGCTAAAGAATCCAAAGACTGTGCCACGCTATAGTGAACCGCCTTGTCCAGTGCTGAAAACGTGGGGAAGGGAGGCCAACGGCCTGAACATCCTGACATATCTTTTTGTGAACACTGCTTTCTTTTTCGTTAACGCTGTTTCCCCACACTATTTGCATTTAGAGGTAAGGATTGGCAATAGGTTTATTAGTATATGCCCCTTTTTTTGGCAAGACACCACTAGGACTGCATTGCTATTTGATGGTCATAGCTTGCTCCTATCTGTAGATTAAAGATTAGATAGGCGTTTATGAAACCCTTTTTTAAGTTTAATAAACACCCTTGAACTGAGTAGTAGAGATGTATAATAAGAGGTATACTTTTATTAAATCTTACCTCAAGTGGACTTAGGCAAATTCCCCCAACAACAGCGGCTCTGTTTTTTGTAGTGATGACCTTTCATATTTTGAATGGCAGAGATCACTGTATTTCAAAATGTACATATCAATACAAAATGTACCTATGTAGTAAAATCTCGACTCCTTTCTTTCATTCGACATAAAATATAATAATTTAAGGGTGTTCTGAAAAGCAACTACAAAAACAACTGTGGGTATGCATTGAATGAGACAGTCTCTTCTGCGTTTTGCATGCATAAATGTTTTGTTGATGTGTGGAAGGTATCCCTAGCTCCATCGTATTAAAGTCATGACCGGTGGTGGTGCATAGCATTTGCAGCTGCTCATTTCATATAGAGGGGTGTGTGCTATGATTGATTACCGGCAAGACACTTTACCTTAGGGAGTTTTTGCAGCGGATTAGATTATCACAAGATGGCGGTTGGGGATCGGTGCTTTAGACATTAATTTCACAAAATGTAATTTAAGAACCACTGAAAGAAAAAGTTGATTACAGCAGATGTCTTTGCGATTGGTCGATTTAAACACCTCAGTACACCTCGACTTGAACAACCTTTCAGAAAGGTTTTGCTTCCCTTGCTTATCAGATAACCCACCCTTAGGCGTTGCATATCCCTTAACAGAGAAATGTACAACTGCCTTAACGATGGCCATTGTTTGTACAAGGAGAAAAGCCAACACATAGAACATTCGCTTATCGACTAGCCTCAGAAGTTATAGTATAAAAATATCAGTCTTCTGGGCAGATGATTAAGATGTCGGGCAGGTTACAGGTAAGTTAACTGTTTGCAAATATATCTCTAGTGTCCATAGATTTTCCTGAGCCCTCTGTCACAGTTGGTGTCAAAGGTTAACCAGATCCTTATTATACAGTTACCCTTTTTTTGTTGTGAGCTTAGCAAAAGTAAAGGCAGGCCCTCAATTTGCTCTGGTCTTGGTCTTGTGTCCGTATGCTCTGGCAGTGCTTTACTGCCACTGGTTTTAGGAATATGTTTCAGCAGGGTTTCCTCACAGGCTCTTAGATTGGGTGTTCTCTCACTTTTCGGGGATGATGCTGGAAATGCCTTATGGAGGGACAGGGCCTCCTAGTCCTTGTCCCACCACTTCTCTGTGTGTGTTTTCCTTCTGTTTTCTGCCACTAAGGTCCAGCCTGGCAGTGCAGCTCTTCATTGGATCTTTTGATGAACAACAACCATGGGATACACTTAAGGCACCCATGGGTGGGGGTACACCCTTGTATCCCTTATGTGTTCTTTTGGTCACCTATGTGTTGCCCGTTGAGCATGATGTGAGCTGGTGGCAGCTACATGCTGATTTAGCAGTGGCTCTGAGTATCCTCCATTTTGGGACACCCTAGCCCTGCCATTGGAATTAAAGGATTCCTACACAAAGGCAAGATGGCCCTGTTGCCTCTTGGTTTCTATTGCCTTTTACCTTGTTTCCCAAATGCTTGGGAAGCCCTGTCTCTGTTCCCTTCATCCTTAGTGGCTGTAGGGTGGATACACGATATGTGTCTCTAGGGCTGCCCCCTGTCAGACTGACTGGAGCCTTCCCAGTGCCTGTGTGTTGTGGGTACACCCTAGGGGTGGGACTTGTATGAATGGAGTCTGAAGTGAACTCACATTTTGTGTTGTGGGCGTCTGGTTTTTATGTGTGCCTGTGAGACGCAATTAATTAGACAGACCTGACTGAAACTGACATGAATGTAGTGTAGTGTGCTGAAAGGCTGGGTACTTGCCCCAATCCACATTATTTGTTTTGTGTGTCTGGTTGAAATGAATGGCCTGAATACCTGTGAGCCTGATTGGCTGCCTGCCCGCATGAATGCCCTTCTGTGTGATTTGCTGACTGGGCCTGGCTCAGCCAGATTGAATGGGGAACAGATGTGTATATCTGGGCACTTCTCACTTAACCAATTTGTTCAAAAGCTGAAGTCGAAGCATAGCAAGAAGAAGCTGTTGCTTGAAGCACAACTGGAGTAGTCTGCTGCAATTTCTTCACTGTAATCCGAAAGCTTCCATGTTCTTCCAAGGACTGATTCAGATAGGGTCTGCGAAGGAGACCTATGCCGGAGTTACGAGGGACCATCGTCCAAACTGCTGCTCGTCATCCAAAGTGTCCTGGAAGCCAGTCCTGTGTGTCTGCCGTCCAGAGAAGGGGTCTTTGTTTCTGAGTCCTGAAGTGTGGTGCCCGGACATCTTGAGTCATAGAAGTCCATTGGTATTGGCCATGGTCCGGAGGTGCGTTTTGTGGCTGCTGGAAGCCTTTGCTGTCTACTGCCCAGAAGAGGGGGTACCCTGGCACAGTGCTGCTGGACACCCAGAGCTGCGAAAGGTCCAAACTGCCTAAGAACATTTGAAGGGACATCCTTGCCATCATCACTTATTCCCACCAGAGAGAGTCCAGAGTCGCTGAGTGCAGAGGACGGTCTGTCAGTGGGTTGTCCGCCACCCGAAGCTAGCGAAGACGTCCCGAGCATCCGTAGTCCACTCCAGTGGTCGAGTCCAGGTCACCAGAAGCCGTCCAGAGGTCCGTGATGTGGCTGCAGCACCGAAGAACCGGAAAACTGCAATATTCCAAAACCCAACACCAAAAGTGGCCTATGCACCCGTTGCCGCCAAAAGTCATTGAAGCATCCCAGGAGTCTTGCTCTCATCTGCCAAGCCTTTAAGGAGCCCACAGCAAGTTTCATCTTTACAGGACTTCTACAGCCAGAGAATCCTCGACCAAACGAGAGCACCGCGAAGAGCAAAACTGCTGCACCTCAGAGAGACTTTGACTCTGTTTTTCTCGTGGACTCAGCATCCCAGTGACGACTCCTTCCAAGAGGGTGATGAGGGGGTCGGGCAGTCCGTCCTCGGAGGGAATAGTCGTGTGAAACTGAGAAACTCTGCCTGCCAAGTCACCAAAGGTACTGTGATGAGGAAGAGCAGCTTCTAGCCTCAGGAGTCGTCCGGGGGTCCCAGATTAGTATTGGATCCGGTTCTGCTGTGGCCTCTCAGGTACTTTGCGGTGGTAGAACCTTTTAAAAGAAAGCAGAAGGTTATTGAACATTATTGGACTGGGCTGTAAAAGACAAGATAATCCCCAACTTTTCCCTTACAGGTTGCCCAGGTGGGGGCATCTTCACACAGAATTGTATATCTAGTCTAAAGAAAGCATTCTGCCACTGTTCACAATTAACCTGCCTTTCTTCCCTATTCTATGCTGATACACCTCACTTATGAATTCACCTGCCTATTTAAAACTGTCTGCAGTCAGTGCATCTATTACTGAATTTAAGTATTGTGTGGTACCACATATAGTGTATATATTTAGTAGTGTATATATTTGCCATACGTTCAATAAGTATTTCCAATTGCAAAGTGTTATTATTTAAATGTGTATATATATATATATATTTCTGAGGCTTGTGGAATCTGCTTAGATCACATGCTGTGCATAGGCCGACATCTAGTGGAGGCTGCGGAGTATTAGTTTGTTTTTCGAAACTCGAAAATGGGTGTCGACACAGGGCTTGCCAGTAATACTATCCCTAGTGTGACGTCCACTGTACCCAAGATCCCTCACGCGTCTAGGATCCTCAGATTGTTTTTTTCCGCCATACTGGTCGGAAGCATTAGCCATACTTTTGCTAAAAATTTAAAATAATAATCTATTGACATCCTTCCCCACCCCAACTTCGACACTCGACGCCGGCTGGAGAAAAAATCGACCGTCGGCTGCTGAGTGGGGGGGTGGTACATACTCTACACTCTTGGTATATAGGTACACCTTATACATTTCCTACACCTAACAGCCAGCTGCCTCAAGGTGCGTATGGAGGGTACCCCTTTTCAATTCTGCCCCAAGTGCAATCGCAAATACCCTTGGGTCGACAGGCACGCCACGTGCAATCTCTGCTTGCGGAGGGACCACCCCGAAGCGAACTGCAGAGCGTGTAGTAGGTTTAAACCTAAGACACTTAAGGACCGTTCGAAGCGTTGGGCCCACCACGCCAGGCAGGCGACCATGGCAGCGGAGGGCGCCTTCAGTGACGGCAGCGATGCCGTACTTTCGGACGGCGAGGGCATTACGGCGTCGAAAGACAGCGGAGCGCAGGTCCCCGACCTCGGAAGGTCGTCCGGCAGGGCGGCTATGGGGAAGACCCCCGGCGACACAAGCGCTTCACATACTACACACACTAAACACACTAAGTCCAACCGAGACTCAACGACGTCGAGTTCTCGGAAAAGAGGCACAAACAGAACGGTCCGATTCGGTGTCCTCTGGGCGCTCTCGATCAAGATCGCCGCATGACTCCAGGCAATCATCCACTCTTGCCAAGAGTGCCTCGCTCCCTAGGCTAACAGAAGTTCGATCGTCGGAAGACGACGTCCACCCCCAGGCCCGCGCTCCAGGAGTCGGAGCCCGCAGTTAAAACCAGCGAGGCCCCACGCTCGAAGGACAGGGACACCACCCCCGATCCTCGACGCCAGGCGTCGAAAACCTCCGGAGCCACTAAAGGACAGGGAAAACATTTTTCCACTCACGGGGAGGGGGGAAAACAGCAGAAGAAACAACCTTTGCACTCTTCCACACCTGTGAAACACACCACTCCCCCTAAACAGACAGACAAAACCAAGTCTGCTGATATGTCTAAAACCAGCAAAGCTACTCAAGATAAATCCCATAGACTTGCTGAGAGAGTCCTTCCCAGTTCCAAAAAATGGTCCAGTGAAAACATAGATAGGGTCTTTTCAAGAATGTCTTCTTTGGCTGATTTTTATGATAAAAATCCAGAACATTTCCTCTCGTATGATCCACAGGGGGCGACACCCTCAGGTTCTACTGATCCTAACCCCCGAGTAAAAAGCCCCGGTTTGAAACTCCGATGAGGTCAGAACCCTTCGTGGTACAACCATACGCAAGACCATACTCACTGTATCAAGGAGAGGCTTCCTTTTGTGAGGACCAAGAATTTGGTATGGTAGAAGAGCAAACCGGGACGGGCTACTATGGGGATGATGAGGACCAGGAAGAGGAAGAGGAGGACCCGGAAACATACAGAGTAGATTCCCCGGTAGAGAACGAAGCCCCAGTTACCGACTCCCCGGTCGATAACCAACCCCTCCTAAACGAGGTTCTCGCACGCGCAGCAGAACATTTCCACATTGACACCCACGGTGTCCAGGAGGAAAGGGACTTCGCAGAAGAGATAGTTGGAGAAAAGAGGCCTGTTGCCCAGACCATCCCTATCCTTAAGTCCATTCAGCGGAGAATAGACCCGTCCCTGGTGAACCCGAACCTCACCAGAGCAGTCAATCCCAGAGTTGAAAAACTTTTCAGGGCGGCCCAGTCTGACCCTCTCTATATAAGAGGACATCTGAAGCCAGACTCCCTAGTTGTCACCAACACTCGTAAGAGGGCCGGAACACCCTTGTCATCGTCCGAAGCTCCTCCCGACAAGGAGAGCAAAAAACTATACGGTTTCAGCAGGAAAGTAGCCTCAACGTCCGCCTATCAAGCAAGGATTGCAAACTCCACCACCCTGTTGGCCAGCTACAACTGCCATCAGTGGGAAGAAGTCGCGGCACTCATAGCCTCTGCTCCTGAACCTTTAAAGGGCCAGTTTAGAGCCGTGTCTGGTTGCATTTTGAAAGCAACCTTCGACTCCGCAGACAACGCAGGAAGATTGATAGCGGAAGGCACTGTTATCAAAAGACATGCGTGTTTACGGCAGTCTGGTTTTAAGGCAGAAACCCAGGCATCATTGTTGGACAAACCGGTGGAAACCGATCTGTTTGGTAAGGCGGTCGAAGACGCACTGAGGAATGCCAAGGACGAATACGAAACACTCAAGTCCCTTGGCCAGTTAACCAATAAACCCCCTAACCAGGGAGGGAATAGTAATTTTCGTCGCCCACGCGGCCAAAATTCCCAGAGAGGATCTACCTATTCCCAGGGCAGGGTACACAGTGGAACAACAACTAACAGTCTACCCAGGGTTACGGCAGGGATAATAGGAGAGGTCGTGGTAAAGGCAGAGGCAGCCCCAACAAGGGAGGCGGCACGCCTCCACCAAAGCAGTGATGCTCAGTTCAGGGTCCCCTCTCACGCAACCCCAGTAGGGGGACGCATTTCCAACTTCACCCAGGCTTGGGAAGGGATCACATCAGACAGATGGGTGCTGTCAACAGTATCCACAGGATATTGTATAGAACTACTGCAGCGTCCCTGGAACCATCCTCCACGACAAAGAGTACACTCTTTGGAACACCAGAAGATACTCCTCGAGGAGATCGCCATTCTGCTAGAAAAGGACGCGATAGAACTCGTCCCGGGACACCAGGTAAACAAGGGTATTTATTCAACTTACTTCCTTGTGCCAAAGAAAGATTTGACAATGCGCCCAGTATTGGACTTACGGCCTGCCAACAAGTATGTCAAGCCCCAAAAATTTCGTATGACCACGCTACAAGAGTTAATTCCCCTCCTAAAAAAGGGGGATTACATGGCAACCTTGGATATGAAAGATGCTTATTTTCATATTTCCATGTTACCAGCGCACAAAGTATTTGGGCTTTAAGGTGGACAGTCGACACTACCAATTCAAGGTACTGCCCTTCGGGATAGCTTCAGCACCAAGGGTATTCACCAAGGTACTGGCGGTGACGGCTGCACACCTATGCAGGGAGGCAATCCCAGTGTACCCTTATCTGGACGACTGGCTCATAACGGGGGAAACCCCAGGAATCTGCAGGACAAACATTCAAAGGACTATCGACCTCCTTCACGAGTTAGGCTTCTCAATCAACGAGAAAAAGTCAATCCTAGTGCCAAGCACCTCCAAACAATTCCTAGGAGCAATCCTAGATACCCAAGAGGGGTTGACCTTTCCTTCAGAAGAAAGAATTCGGAATATACTACTGCAAATTCCGCATTATCAGTCCGGTCAACAAATAACGGTACGCAAAGCAATGCGTTTACTGGGCATGATGGCGTCATGTATTTACCTGGTCCCCCACGCGCGCCTGCGCATGCGTCCCATGCAGGAATGGTTGGCGAAACAGTGGTCTCAGGCAAGTGGTTAGTGGGACGATCTAGTGGTCGTTTCACCAACACTGATACAAAGCCTTCACTGGTGGACAAGAGAGAATCTCGCACAGGGGAAACCCTTTTACGATCCCGAGGTACAGGCAATAGTCACTAAAATTGATGCAATCCTGACGGGGTGGGGAGCTCACCATCTCCACCACACAGCTCAGGGTCTCTGGTCTCACTCAGTGGCCAAGAACCACATCAACCTGCTAGAGTTCTGGCAGTATTCGGAGCGCTTCAGGCGTTCGAGCCCCACCTACTAAACCTGTCAGTGCAAATCCGGACGGACAGCACTACAGCCATGTTCTACCTGAACAAGCAAGGAGGGACTCGCTCGCCAAATCTGTCCAAGCTTGCCCAGAAAATCTGGATATGGGCACTCAGACGGTACGTCTTCCTGTCATCACAACATGTTCCAGGGGAGCTCAATTCCCTAGCGGATGCTCTGAGCAGAGACTCCCTCCCAGAGGAACACAAATGGGTTCTACACAGAGAGGTCGTAGAAGATATCTTCTCTCAGTGGGGTTTCCCCATTATAGACTTATTCGCCACAAGCGAAAACAGACAATGCCCAGGATTTGCATTCAGGTTCCCCCAACCAGACTCCCAGGGGAACGCCCTGTGGATGAACTGGTCAGGGATGTTTGCGTATGCTTTTCCACCAACTCCTCATCAGAAAAGTGGTGAACAAGATGAACAGAGAGTCGATGACCCTCGTCCTAGTTGCTCCAATGTGAGCAAGACAACCCTGGTTCCCACACCTACGCAGGATGGCGTTGTGCGAGCCCATCAAACTTCCAGCCTGGTACAACCTATTGTCCCAGCACCAAGGTCAAACAGTGCACCAGCAACCCAACTCAATGAACCTGGCAGCATGGCTCCTGAGGTCATAGTTTGGACATCTCAATTTGCCACAGAGGTGTATGGACATCCTAAAGGAATCTAGGAAACCAAACACAAGGCACTGTTACTTTGACAAGTGGAAGAGGTTTGTTATCTGGTGCCAGAGTAGATCAATCAACCCGGTTGATTGCACTCCTTCCACTATTGTTACATACATGCTCCACCTGCTGGATGCAGGATTGATTTTTAACTCACTGAAAGTGCACCTGGCAGCCCTGTCGGCTTACACCACTTCCCATAGCAAGGTTTCGTGGTGGAAAGTACCAGTAGTTAAAGCCTTCATGGAAGGAGTAAAGAGACTTCACCCTCCTATTTCAAACCCACCACCAGGGTGGGACCTTAATGTGTTGCTAGCCAAGCTCATGGGCCCCCCTTTCGAACCCATGCATAAAAGCAGTCTCAAACACCTGACTTATAAAACGGCCTTCTTAGTAGCTATTACTTCTATAAGAAGGGTCAGTGAAATTCAGGCTCTGTCAGTGCAGGATCCCTTCTTTACTGTCCATAAAGACAAACTGGTTTTACGCACACACCCTAGGTTCTCACCTAAATTTATATCTAAATTCCATGTAAACCAGTCCATCGAGCTTCCGGCTTTCTTCCAGGACCCGCAAAGCTTGGCTGAGGTGAAACTACACACCCTAGATGTGCATAGGGCGGTCCTCTACTATGTAAATAAAACCAGACCGCTGTCATGATGCCTACCCCCGGAGCACCAGGCCAGGCCCAGCACCCCCGGAAGCAGGCATCATGCCCTCGGGTAAAAGCCCAGCGGCCCCTTATAGGGGCTTTTTGGACTCAGTGCTGGCGCCTTTGGCGCCAGGCTCATGTAGGACATCAGTCCTGGCGCCATAGGTGCCAGGCTCATAAAGGGAGGTGTTTTGTGCACTTACCTGATGCAGACCATGCTGCACGCTTCAGGCCTCCCTGAGACCTGAAAGGGACTATTTTTTCATAGGGACTATTTTTTCACTCGGGCATGGCCAGGGAAGGATACATACCTAGTTGGGGAAGGATACATACCTGGGACTTCTTTGGAGGCTATTTAAGCCACGCCCAGACAGCAGCTCATGCTTCGCGTTGTTCTGCTTCCTGCAGCTTAACGCTCCCCGTGTCTGCTCCTGCTCCTGGACTCCAGCCACGCCCGCCTCGAACCTGTAAGACCTGCAAGGAAGGAAGAGAAGAGAAAGGTGAAAACCAAGGACTATTTCAAACTTCTTACCTGCATCCGGAATCTTCTCGCCAGCATCCCTGAAGAAAGACTTCCATTTAAAAGCATTGCGTTGCTCGCTGCAGCGCCACGCTTCACTCACCTGTCCTTGAGACATCTCCCGGCTCCATCGCGGCTGTCAGCATCGGACGCCACATCTCTGCACCTAGGGGAGAGAGGAAGAAAGAAAAGGTGAGCAGAAGGAACACAGAAGGAAAGCCTGATTAACAGCCATAATACTTACCAGCTTTTCTTCCACATTTCGGGTCGGCGCCGCCCCGTTGGCAGGTACCGTACCCCGGCCCCTATGGGGAAAGGACAAGAGACATTTCTGGGGAATGATAAGGACATTTAGAGGGATCGCCCTCATCACTACTCACCTCAGCAGTTTAACCCCTCGACGCATCGCCTTCATTCTGCACCTGAAATAAAGGACAGATCACAGGTTAGAAAGACAACATAAAGGGGGCCTCACTTGGACTTTGAACTTTCATACTTAGGGCGCATCGCTCAGGAAAGTCAAGTGGATTTTGCCAGCGCCATTCTGAAAACCAGTGAAGTAACTGGACGAACGCGCGCCCCTGCACCAGAAGCAGGATGGAGAGTTCATCCTTCCAAACCGTAAGGTGAGCTTAAACCGGGGTTTGGAGGAAGTTAGAGAGGAACGAAGGGGGAAAGGGGTGAGCTAGCACACTATTCTGCAGACTGTTAATCCCCTTTCTCATCTGCAGAAGGATATTCCTACGGGCCAGGCAAGCACGATTTGGAGGTCCTGTCCAATCGGTGTTCCGGGTCCTGCGCATCACGCTAGAAGAGGCCACAGCAATCCAGGCTAGACCAGCGCCCCCGTGGGAACCAGGTGAGCGTTACAACCGCTAAGAAAAACAGATCAACTGTTTGTCTCCGTAGCTACAGGCAGAGAGGGGGATCAGCTAGAAGAGGCCACAGCAATCCAGGCTAGACCAGCGCCCCCGTGGGAACCAGGTGAGCGTTACAACCGCTAAGAAAAACAGATCAACTGTTTGTCTCCGTAGCTACAGGCAGAGAGGGGGATCGCGTCTCTAAAGGTGCCATCTCGAAGTGGATTATTAACTGTATCCAGCTGTGTTACTCACTTTCTGAAAGAACTCTGCCTTTCACACCAAAAGCCCACTCTACTAGAGGCATTGGGGCCACTCTGGCTTTCATTGCAAACATACCCCTTGACACCATTTGCAAAGCAGCTACTTGGAGCTCTATTCACACTTTTACTCAGCATTACTGCATTGACACCCATTCCAAGGCAGATACACAAGTGGGACAAGCGGTTCTAAGACACTTATTTGCTCATGACCCTTCTCACATCCCACCTCCTTCTTCAGGTACTGCTCGCTAATCTATGCACAGCATGTGATCTAAGCAGATTCCACAAGCCTCAGAAGGGATACATTACTCACCGTAATCGTATTTCTGATGCTTGTATCTGCTTAGATTCACATGCGACCCACCCTTCCTCCCCTCTGAGAGAAGGCGCATGATGGCTTGTAGTCTTACATTTCTGTCCATCTGCTTGGATTATCTGTACTCGCGCTACTCCTCATGCTACCTCATGTCAGAAAAAATACAATCTGAGGATCCTAGACGCGTGAGGGATCTTGGGTACAGTGGACGTCACACTAGGGATAGTATTACTGGCACGCCCTGTGTCGACGCCCATTTTCGAGTTTCGAAAAACAAACTGTAATACTCCGCAGCTTCCACTAGATGTCGGCCTATGCACAGCATGTGAATCTAAGCAGATACAAGCATCAGAAATACTATTACGGTGAGTAATTTATCCCATTCCTCAACCTTGTATTATATAAGTAAGCTGTGTTATAACCTAACATAGTGTGTGGACATTCCTTTGTGGGGGCTTTGGGGATTCACTGTAATTAAGGACCATCCTGCATCACCTCCTGAAAGTGTAAGCATGACTGCTCCCCCATTCTACCAAATTGTGAGCCTTGCTGGGCTGTTCTGTAACTTTACCCTACCATATAGAGGGCAGAAGTACAGATTCCTCCCCCCCTCCAGTTTATTTATTTTTGCATTTATTGCAGCGCACAAAGCCCTCGGGTATCTAGGTGCTAGTTACATTGAAGGAAGAAAAAAAGGGTGAGGGGAGAAAAAGGTTGGGAGATGCATCAGGATGAGTGACAAGTCTTAGGAGGTGCTGTGTTAGTTGGAAAGCCAGGTCTTTAGGTTTTTGCGGAAGGTCCAGTAGGCCGGTTCTTTTCTGAGGGCTGGTGGGAGATTGTTCCAAAGTTTGGTAGCCGTGACTGGGAAGCTCTTGCCCCCCACCGAGAGGCTACTGAAGTTGGAGATCTTAAGGAGGTGAGAGTTTGCAGATCTAAGATGTCGGGTGGGGGAGTATTTCTCCAAGCAGTGCGAGGTAGGTCGTGGCTGTGTTAGAGAGGCATGGGTGGACTAAGGATCGTGTTTTAAATTTGATCCAGTCTTTGCATCGGAACTACTGTGTTAGACAAGGTAAGGATGCATACTCTCATGGTAGGTAGAATGATTAGGAGCAGAGCATAAACTCTTCTTCCAATGAAAATGTTACATCCTTTCAAACCTTATGCAACAGTTGGTCACTTGCAGTTTGCCACAACCAGATTTAATCCAATCCCCTGGCTGTTTACTCAGGATCTAGATTCCATCCAGTAGTCGCATATATCCTATTATTTTCACCAGCCAGATCCGATCCTGACCAGCTACTGCTCTTGAATCTTTAATGCAGTGCAGGTAGAGGTCCTAACCAAATATGACCAGTGAAAAGTACAGGGAACAAGGTGTATTTGGGACACCCTATCCCTGAGTTCCAAGGTCTATCAAGGGCACACCAGAGTCGAAGTCTTATGATTCTGATGTTAGTCCTGGAAGGGTCCATAAATCAGTCAGGAAAAAGCATAATGTTGAAGGGGTTCTCACCAGAGATGCAATTTAGCTTTTTCATCCTCACACATTAAAGCAGAATAAGCAAACTACTGATTTGCAACTAAAGGCTCCTGAGCGTATATGTACCTTATCCCCTTTCCCATCCTGCTGCTTTCAAGCTTCTGATGCCTTTTAACAGTTGTGATGAAAAACAATATTTTTAGCTCAAAAAATAAAACAGCGGAGAGTTGGTAAAAGGTTGCAATGGTATGGATTGATACCATCTCTGCATGGGTCACCCTTTAAATGGCAGGTAGAATGTATAATTTCTTCACAGCTTGGTGTTCTGGATCCTGTGGCCCTGATAAGTAACATTTGTTTTACCCTGTGCTCTTGCTTGGTGCACGTCTCAAACTAAGAATGAGCAATAAACCCTCATCCTGATTAAATCTTCCCCACACAATAGCTGCATTCATTGGGTTTGTTTTACTGACACATTTTACATTTCTATTTCATAGATTTCAAAGCAGGTGGCCCGTTCCCAGCTGGCGCCACGCCTCCTGGCAATGGTAAGTAATGCATTGCTGTAGCTTGGTGTGAGTTCACTGAAATAATTCCTTCACTGAAACAGAACTTCTCAGCCATACAATACTAATTTTAATATCTTGCATTTAAGTGTATTGCTAACAAAGACGATTTATGCCACAATTGTGAGCTTGGCTGCTATGGATAGTGTTTTTCTGAGTCGTGTCTGAAGGTTACAAGGAGGTAGTTCTTCAGTAAGCAGAACATTGGCTAAAATAGGTTAATAGCGTTACATTATTAAAGAGACTCGTGTTCGATTCTGAAACCGCACTCCTGCTGTTTGTAATTTCATGACTTTCCTTTTCATTCTTTGTGTTGACGAAGTTGAGGGATTCCTTATGACTGCTTTCACAAATGCCCAGCCTCTTAAATGTATTACAAACAATAGATTGGCATCTGTGATAGTCTGGCCGCCTCCCATTAACACGAGATCACACGTACATTGATTGGGGAATGGCATACCTTCAATGCATACTGCCAAGTCAAATCCAGTGAACCCTGCTAGCTGTGAGTCAGTGACAAATTGTAAACCTGTATTGTGTTGTTTCATTGCCCAAATTTCAAATCGGTAAGTTACATCTTGGTAGGTTTTTAATTGTGGGATAAAAATAAATATATGTAGAGGGAGAGGGTGTGGGAAATGGTGTTTTTGGGTCAGAGAGTGAAAAGAGGGGTTATGGTGAAACAGTCACTCACACGTTAAACCCACAATGAAACCTACTACAATGTAATTAACCACTTTGGAATTTGTGGGAATTGAATAGTATAAATCTTGCTTTGATGAAAGCTGTTGCATTATTTTTGCTTCTTCTCTATACAACTTGAACAGATAGGACAGCATTACCTACTGCAACAATCGGTGGTATTCGGCTTCTGAAATGAATACACATGTTTGAGATCCAAACATCCCAAATCTAGTGGTCTATAAAGGACCATCCAAATGTTGGACACTCCATGAAGCTTGCACTCTAATGAAAGAGCATCTTTCGAACCACAAGAAATTAACAAAAACATGTGTCCAAACTGAAAAGAGCATCCCATTACTTTGTCATCTAGTTACACGTTTTGTGAAGTACAAGATGCTGTCTGGTTCGGTTATCATTTTTACATGGTATCCATATATTCAGAAATCTGCTTATTTGCATTTAATAAGTAAACTGAGTTCCCTGAAGTGAAGCCCTGCTTCAAAAAGGTTAAAGGTAGTTTAGCCTTTGTATTTGTGTAAAGCCCAAGCTAAAGGTTGATATCGCAACCGTGTGGATCTAAGTTCCTCTGGAACTCTAGAATGCGTTCATCTTCAAGGTATTTGTGGCATGTCAAGCGATTACGATGCCTATGCACAATGCCTAAGATAAAAATAAAAAAAGATAAAATAAAAGTGGGTATGCCACAGTTCGCACCTTTTGTCGTGCGATAATTTTTCTGTGAATGTTCAGGTGTGTAGCTTTATGGTTCCAAACGTTTTGGTGAGATTCCATGAGATCAAGGTTCCAAGAGATATTGTCTGCCCAATTGTTTAGGAGGTTAGATGCCCACTCACTTTCCACTGGGAGACACTATTTCTAGAATCTAAGCTATACAAATGGCTTATTGCATTCAGTTTGTGACTTGACATGTTCTTTATAAAGGGTACTTCGAAGCCTGGGGTTGTTATTTCAATTAAAATGCATTTCTTCTACCTAGTGTTTTAATATTCAATAGTTTATTTCTTGCATGCCATTCATGTTTTTATGCTTGCCTCACGAACATATGTAGTCAAAGAACAACCTTAAACAGTCTTTTACCAGTGAATGTTTAACAACATTTTTTCTTCTATTGGGGTGTGCAGTGTCTTTATCCTGTGACTTTTTTTTATACAAATAATGTTGTGGTGATATTCATATTAACAAACATGTACACAATTGTTTGATATGATGTTTTACAAAATAACCTCTTTTATTTTAGAGGACGATAAAGGCAGCTGGCCTCCAGATGCCTTCGTCACTGCGGGTGAATAACCTTTCTACTTACTAAATTGTGTTTACAAAATCATCACTACTAATTCCCATTTGGGGCTTTTTGTATTGTGTGCAAAGTTTTAGGTCTGTGAGATCAGAACAATATTAATGAGGCAGAATCGCAGTTTCCTATTCTGGCAAGTGGCAGAAAATGAGTGTCAGATAGCCAGTAACACCCAGGGTTGTTTTAGATGGGTTGTAGGTCATAACATTGAATTTTCCCTTTGTGATAGAGAAAAAGCCACATCTGCTCAGTCCTTCCCAATTTGCAGTTGGTATCCTCCATTAGAGAATTCAATTTAATCTAAACAAAATCATAGGACAATCACTCTGAATCAGAATTGTTAAATCTACAATGATTTTATTGAACGCTTCCTCCTTTATCAATTGCATTGATGCTTACATTGACTGCCAATGAGATCTGTACCTTCTAATGTATTCCTTTCTCCCACAGATTCCTCCCCATAGATACAGATCTTCCAATGCTGGCTGCTCTTGGAAATCTTTTCAGCCACCAGGGGCACTATTGGGTTTTTCTAGATTCTGTTGTGAGCCCATAATGCCAGATTTGCCGTCTGGACCATCATAGATGGTGCCATAGACGCCCCATGACATCAGTTCCTTTTTTCCACGATTTACGCTGCTTAAGGATGCCAGGAGCAATGTTGCAATTTCACTGGTCCCCCTTCAAATCCTAAAGTAGGCTTCAAGCCAAACAGGGATTGTTCAAGGCAGGTGTCCATTTTGGACCCCCATATGGTTTCTCTACTGCCCTGGGGATGAACACCATACAGAGGACTGCAGATTATGTCCGTCCATGCATGGAAAGGCATCCACTGCCGAAAAGCTTTATACTTTCCTCTTTAGGAGCTGGAAACATACTCTCTCCAAATCACCTGCTCTGGAGCCCTCCTCCTAGAAGGCCAGCGCCTACAAAATTGTAGGATTAGAACAACACTCTCGTCGTGTGTAACAACTGGAGGAATCTTGCTCACATAAAGGCATTCAGACACAAAAGTACCACAAGAAGACTCGCCCCTTAGAGAACTGTCAGTCTTCTTTCCCCTCCTGCTCTAGAAAGAGAAGCTCTCACACCGCCTAAAGGGATGAAGATTCTTTTGAAAACTCAACACCCACCACCTTAGATACTGTACTCGCTAGATCTTTTAAGCAGAAGCAGTGTGATGAATTCAGGCAACAGATGTTGGACATTTTTGACAAGGCACTGGCTGCTTGTGACTGCACTGGTGTTGGAGCAGCGTTTACTGCGCTTAGATGCACCTTCTTCTGACTTCAACCGCATGTCCATTGGATTGTGTTAAACTGGAGCTTCATCCACTTTGTTATAGTGAAAAGGGAAAAGACATTTGGATGTAGCCAAACTCAATCAACATAGGTGGTGGTGCAGCAAGGCTTAGACTTCAGGAATTGTGGGGCAGTTCTAATGGTACAATAAATACACAGAGCACTCATATAAATCAAATTGGACAGTACGTATTAAAAATATTATGCCTGTGCATATTCTAAGCAATGAACATAATAGGTAAGTATTACTGCCAAACTACTAATATACGCAGATACACATACACAGTGGCGAATTTCACTAGAGAACACCAACACTTTACTTGGCAGTTGGAAATGGTTCAGTTTTGAAACATAGAAACAATGTGAAGTAAAGCAAATACAAACTGGTGAGTAACTCAAAAGGAAATTGAAATTCAAGCGAAGTAGTGTAAAAGCAATGGAAAACAGCACTAAGTACAAGAGATTAGAGGTCCTCTCAAACACTCATCAAGCAAGGTAAAGCCCAGTCTGAAATTCTTGGCCAAAACTCCACCATTCATAACTAGCCAAGGGAGAGAGGTAGGGTTAAGATTTTGTGCTATTTTATTTATTTAATACATTTGTTACTCGCCCAGACCCTGGGGTATCACGGCGAAAGATACAGAAGACAGAAGGTAGTCAATTATTAAACAATGTTACAGTTTCAAAGCAATAATACATTTTTTATACAGACGTTACAAAAGCAGATATGGTCCTAAATCAGATTCCAATTGGTGGGATAGTCCATAACCTTATGTTCAAAATTTATTGAATAACCAGGTTTTCAGAGCTTTTTTGAATTTTTGTAATGATTCCTGCTTTTTGATGCTTAGAGGTAGGGCGTTCCAATGCGAAGGGGCTAAAGTTTTGAAACTACTTCCTCCTGCTCTGCTATATTTGAATGCGGGAACTTCTAAAAGGGCCAGATTATTGGATCTCAGCGACCTGCAAGCCATTTTGTTTTTGATGGAATTGTTGAGGTAGCTGGGCGCTTTGTTGGTGGTGCATTTGTAGACAATGCTAAGGGTTTTGAATATGATCCTTGCTTCAATAGGCAGCCAGTGATATTCTCTTCTAATGTTCGATATATGCTCTGATTTCTTTATCCCTAAGGCCGCTCTAAGGGCTTTATTCTGTAGTAGTTGGATTTTGTTTATATTGGTTTTGGAAGTTCCCAGGAAGAGGATGTTACAGTAATCTAGTTTTGTTAGGATCAGGGCTCTAGCCAGAGTGATGCAATTTGCAGGGGTGAGAAATTGGCGACTGAGAGCAATAAGTTTTGCTGTGTAAGCTGTGGATGAAGACAGGGCTGCTATTTGTTTATGCATGGAGAGGTTGGCATCGATGTAGACGCCTAACGTTTTGACTTGTTTAAGTACTGGGATCCGGGTACCGTCGATGTTAATGTGAGAGTAGTCCGGATGGAGGGTGCTTATTCTTTTTTGGGAGCCCACAATGAGATCCAAGAGTGCTGTCTCAGTACTGTGATTAGGCCTAAAGCCTGATTGTCTGGCTCCTAGCAGATTATTTTGTTCTAAGTGAGTTTGTAGTTGGTTATACGCTATTTTATCAATGATTTTAAGTAAAAATGGGACAGTTGTTATGGGCCGGTAGTTAGTAGGCACTAGTGGGTCTAGCGTGGGCTTTTTTTTAGAAGGGGGGGTGACCCAGGCTGCTTTAATGCTGTCTGGGACCTGGTTGGTGGAGAAGGAGGCATTTACAAAGTTGGTGATTATGGGCGTGAGGGTGGGGGCGCAGAGTTTAATTAGGTGTGCTGGGAAGTTATCTCCTTTGCAGTTGGAGGCTTTAAGTTTGGCTATAGTCTTGAGTACTGTATCGTGAGAGACTGGTGTGAAATTGAAGAGAGGGGCAGTGTTTTCTACAGTGGTAGAGATCTGATTGGCCGTGGAGTGTTTGTCGGACAGGAGGTTTCTTTTAGAGATAATTTTGTTTTGTAATAGTTTAATCTTAGTGTCTAGGGCATCTTGGATGGTGGTGCACCATTCTTTGCTAGGTTTGACTGGGTTAATTATGGGGATTGGGTTCTCCAACTCCTTGAGTATGGTGAATAACTCTTTGCTATCGGAGGACGCATTACTAATTCTTGTGTTAAAGGCATCTGCTTTATGGGCGATGATGGCTGATTTATAGATTTTGTTTGCAGAGTTGAATTCTTCCAGGGCTTCTGGGGTCTGGTTTTTCTTTAGGCGGTGTTCAAGCAATCTTTTGATTCGTCTAAGGGAGACTAGTTCCTCATTGAACCAGAAGGAGGATTTTTTGTCTTTACGTTTAGTTTTATTAACGCAGGGTGCTAGGGCGTCTATTGTATTAGAGAGTTGTGGTAAAAGTCTGCCAGGGCACACGGTTCTTTGGCGTTAATGATTTTGTTATTGAGGGCTTTGGCTAATAGAGGGTTGATATTTTCTGCTGTGAGTTTACGGGTGTTTCTTGTTACATATGATTCTTTGATGGCCGTTTTGGGTACATCTGGATTTTTGCGCAGGATAGTGAAGTTTATGCAGTGATGGTCTGACCATGGTACCGGGGAGATGGAGTCTATGGATACTATAGTGTTAAGATATAGTATCCAATCTAGAGACCTCCCTTTTATGTGGGTAGGGGTGTTCACGAGTTGCGTGAAAGCCATGTCTTTAAGTGCACTATGTAGTGCATCTGCTTTGTGGTCTTGGGGGTCGTTAAATCCTAGATTCAGGTCCCCTAGGACTAAGCATTTTGTGTTTGGTTTTATAAGTGGCGTTAACAATAATGGTATGTCTAGTTCTGGTTGAGATAAGGAGTTGGGTGCTCTGTAGATGGTTATTAAGTTTATAGTGGTTTTATGGTCCGTAGCTAGTTTAGCTAGCAGGACTTCATAACCGACTGGGCTCTCGATGGGGCTGGTTCTTAATTTGAGGTGGGCTTTAGAGATAATGGCTACTCCTCCACCTACTGATTTTGTTCCGTCTGTTCCGAGAATGGTATAGTCTGGGGGAATGGCGATGGAGAGCGAGGAGCCGGACGCTTGGTGGAGCCAGGTTTCTGTCACTATGAATAAGTCAAGTTCTTGCTCAGTAATGAGGTCATGAATTTCAGTGGCATGAGCATTTATGGAGCGCGCGTTGATGAGGGCTGCTTTGAGGTGTGTGGCCGGGGGTGGCTCTTGGATTGGGGTGGGTAGGTGAATGTTGGTAGTTTCAATAGCGTTAGATTGTTGTTTGAATATGATGGGACTTTTGGAGTGTTTATCTTGGGTTCTTAATGGGGGTATGCCTTCTGTGTCAGCATGATTGGTAAGAGTGATATTTCGAGGAGGGTTGGAGGTTCTAGATCTGAGTCTTAGGGTTCTTAATGTGCCTAGAATTGGGATATGATTGGGTTGATTGACTTTGGGTAGTCCTCTGGTTGTGAAATAGGAGGTTGTGAGGGTCCGTGATCTGAGTGTAGTGCGTCTAAGTGCACTGAGGACTGGGGTGGTTGTTATAGGTACTAAATGTGGTGTGTTATTGCTTCGTAACGTTTGGATACATTTGTGATCTATTAGGCTATTGATCGAGGGGTGCAGGTTGTGGAATGGATTAGTGCGGGGCAGGAAGGGTGTGGGGCATGGGATGGGATGATGACGGGGGCAGGCTGCTCTGGATAGGCCATTATCGTGGAAAAGGAAGTGGGCACCTGTGCAATGTGTGTGTAACGGAGGTGCTGGTCTAGGCAGGAAGGAGTCTGTGACTCGAAAAGTGATGTGCAGGACTCGATTGGCTTCTGGGGCTGAGCCTCTTCGCACTGTGTGTCGAACTCGAAGGGTGAGATTTCTGCAGATGAAAGAATATATGGGGTTAAAGATCTGGGCAATTGAGTTCTCTCTCTCTCTCTCTCTCTCTCTCTCTCTCTCTCGTTCTCTCTCTCTCGTTTTCTCTCGTTTTCTCTCGTTTTCTCTCGTTTTCTCTCGTTTTCTCTCTCGTTTTCTCTCTCGTTTTCTCTCTCGTTTTCTCTCTCGTTTTCTCTCTCGTTTTCTCTCTCGTTTTCTCTCTCGTTTTCTCTCTCGTTTTCTCTCTCGTTTTCTCTCTCGTTTTCTCTCTCGTTTTCTCTCTCGTTTTCTCTCTCGTTTTCTCTCTCGTTTTCTCTCTCGTTTTCTCTCTCGTTTTCTCTCTCGTTTTCTCTCTCGTTTTCTCTCTCGTTTTCTCTCTCGTTTTCTCTCTCGTTTTCTCTCTCGTTTTCTCTCTCGTTCTCTCTCTCTCTCTCGTTCTCTCTCTCATCCCCAGGCCAACGTGCTCACCTTAGATAGGTGAATGCTGGGCTCTCCATCTGCGTCTGGTGCAGGGTGCCGTTGCCAGTTCCTTCACTGGGTGAAACGTAGGCCTCTTAACATCAGAGGATCGCAACCGCCGTTAACAGCACGAGCGGTGAGTTTCCGGACACCTTTTAGTCCATATAGTCTTTAGGTGAGTGGACACGTAAGTATTGAACAGGGCTCGGAATAATGCTTTGTTCTATTTGTTTTGCAGGGCTCTAGCGTTAGAAGATGGAATGAAGAGAGCCAAAGCTGGAGCCAGAGCCTTGGAAAGAAGCGCTTGGAAACGCGTGAGTAAATGCAAGCGCTTTAACTGTCTCTTTCCTTCACAGCTGTGAGTTCGTGCTGAAGAGGTGATGGAAAACGCCGGAGTAGTTGCAGGCGCTCTATTGTGGAGAGCGCGATGGGCGTAAGTAAATACCTGTCTAATGTCTCTTCTTTTGTCTTTCAGATGCTGGGTTGCAGTGTTGAAAACATCCGGAATTCGTGGATTGCCGGTAAGTAATAACTATGCTTTTGTCTCCAGAGGCGGAGGTGCAGCGTGAAGAAATGGTCGCTGCCGATGGACCAGGTAAGGAATGCGTTGCATGTGAAGTCGTCGTGCTAACCTGTTGTTTCTTGTCTTTTACAGGCGCTGCTGAAGACTGGATACTGGAATGGTAAGTATTGTTCTTGCAGGTACAGGATCGGAAGAAAAAAAGCTGGAACAGACTCGGTGAGCGTTCTGCTGCAGATGCAGAATAACGCGAAGCACCCTTCATCAATCGGGTGTGGTTTAAATAGCCTAGGAGTGATGAGGCGTCTTCCTCCACGGCCCCGCCTAGGTAAGAAAAGAGTTCCTGTTCCAGAAGAATTCCAGTGTTGTATCCAGGGCGTGGAGCTTGCCCCACCCAGGTAAGAAAATAGTTCCGGCTTACAGGGGATTCCTATGTAGCTGGTAAGTAAGCAGCATGGTCTGCTGCAGGTAAGTCCACCCAAGCATCTTCACACATATTATGAGCCCGGCGCTTCCAGTGCCGGGACCGATGGCTTTGATGAGCCTGGTGCCACCGGCGCCAGGACAAGGTCCAAAAGGTCCCAGTAGGGACCGGCTGGTGCCTAGGCTTAGGATTAGGGGCCTGCTTCCAAGGACGTTGGGCTGGTCCTGGCTCCTTGGAAGCAGTGATCATGACAGTGTGTCAAGCGGGATGGCACAGAAGGGAAACATCATGAATAGTAAGCAGCCTTGCATGGTATGGCTTGGTTTGGATAGGAGAGTGGACAGGTATTAGCTATCTATGGTGGGGGTCTCTCTTGTGAAATGGCTAGCTCACAAAAGGCAGAATGAGACTATGCACCTATGTGCAAATGCAGCAGTGGCTGAATCACACGACATCACAATAGGCAAAAGTGGTTATGCACCTGTGTGCAAAAGCAGCAGTGGCTAGGGCTCACAATATCACAATAGGCAAAAGTGGTTATGCACCTGTGTGCAAGAGCAGCAGTGGCTAGGGCTCACAACATCACAATAGGCAAAAAGTGGTTATGCACCTGTGTGCAAGAGCAGCAGTGGCTAGGGCTCACAACATCACAATAGGCAAAAGTGGTTATGCACCTGTGTGCAGAAGCAGCAGTGGCTAGGGCTCACAACATCACAATAGGCAAGATGAGATTATGCACCTGGCAGTGCGGATAATCGGTGACTGGAAAAGCAATACAAGGGTATGGATGACTAGACAGTGCAGGCAATCAAGTGACTGAAAGAGGCATTACTTAAGTATGGATGGTTCCATCGGCGACATGAATAGGTCGGCCATATTGGGCTGCATCAAATACCCCATGTGTTTCAATGGCGAATGCACACTTGCCTCGCTGGAAGACCTGAATACAGGTCGAGGTGCAGTCTGCTTCTTTTTAAGAGTGTTAGGCGGTCGTACCTTAGTTAGTGATAGTCCGGATACAGGCGGCAGCGGGCAAGGTCTCTGGCAAGAGGCAAGGCAGGCACAGACAGGCTGAGACAGGAAACAGCCTTAGTTCCTGCTGGCCTTCGTTCTGTAGGGCCGGCTCACGCCTCCCGGTGCCCGATTGGCTACCTTTGGAGCCGTCGTCGGCCAATGGGCAGAGATGTCGTCGGAGGGGCTGGTTGAGGTGAGATCAACAAGGCAGGGCCGCCATCTTGGAATGGTCGCCACCCGCAGCCTCGGGAAAGGTGCCCAGATGGCACGGACGTGTAGAGCCGCAGCGAGCCTTGCTACTTACATATAGCAGGCGCGGCAGATGAAATGTGCGCAGGAGTTGCACTTCATGTAAAATAAACGGCGAGTCAAATGGCAGGGCAGTGCCTGGGATAGCCTCGAGGAAGGGAAGCTCCGGCTTCACCTTCTAGGGAGGGGGATGCACTGCTCCAGCAGTGATGGTTGGGAGCTCCTGCTCCATGGAGGGGGATCGGTCAGCTGGAACATGCTGAGACAGGAAACCGCCTTAGTTCCTGCTGGCCTTCGTTCTGTAGGGCCGGCTCACGCCTCCCGGTGCCCGATTGGCTACCTTGTAGCCGTCGTCGGCCAATGGGCAGAGATGTTGTCGGAGGGGCCGGTGGGCTAGTCAACCCTATTGTGGTGGGTGGAAATGTTATGCAGGCTTGTCCCCCCTACTTCCATTGTTGGTCCAGCTTCAGGCGGTCCAGAGTGTGCGATTGCAGTGGTCGTTTTGTGAGTCAGGTTTGGGTCAGATGGGAAACATTTCTGTACTCCGATGAGACGGCTTTGGTTGCTTTGCAGCTGGACGACCCAGAGATGCAGACAGTCAGGAGACCCCCGGACACAATGGAAGCAAGCAGCAGCGCAGAACACCGCACTCGGGGAACAGCAGGTAACTCATGTGGCAAAGACAAATAAACTTCTCCGAGAAGGCCCCTCTATAAGATGGATAGCAGCAGCTGCAGGGGCACTGTTCTTTGGCCACACTCTGGATGACCTGGACAGAGCTGGTCAGTCCACAGGGTTGTTCTGGGACACTTGCAAAGGCATCAAAGGGCAGGATCTACATGCAGGAGTCCAGACTGGTTGCTCACACCAGCCCAGGAGTCAGAGCACTGATGAGAGACTTCAGAAGCTGGAGCAAGAGAGGCGGGGTTCAACAGGGCATGGCTTGAGGCACTGCTGGATGTGCTCCATATATGGCATTTTCTCACCTGAGAGGGTGGGGTGGAAGGTATAAGGACAGGATAGCTAAAGGACAAGAGGAACAACGTGTGGCACAGCCGTTGGTCGTGCTCAGAAAGACATTATGCTATAAAATGCAAAAGTGCACATGTGATATATGGTCAGATGGCTTCCTAGAATCTGGCGTGGTGGACACAATTTAGGAGACCACCCTAGTTATAGTGAGGTGGGGAACTCTTGAGAGGTTAGCCAAACACAATCAAGGTAAGTGTGGTGAGTGTTCAAGGCTTAGTCTCAGGAGAGTTGTCTGGTTGGAGATCCACCAGGAGTCCACACAGTGAAGCATACAATCATTCCATTTAGACAGGCAAGTACAAAAATACTATATACATCATAGGCCCAAAACACACAATAAGAAATGAAATTAGCAGGTAGTAATATCACACAATACTCCATTATCGAACATATATATACAGTCACCTTTAGGTTCTTAGGAATGCAATCAATAACTTATTCAACACAAAGAAGGTAAGTAGTGATGCGATAGAATGGAACCTATTCATAAGAACTGTACCTTAACTTTATGCGTCCAATCCCTATGATGTATGGGGCCTTCTGCCCAGAGTCACTAAGCTTCTTTTTAAGAGAGGGGGCTGATGTAGGAAGAGTTTTTGTGGTGGTTAACTGTTCCAGAAGATCTTCAATAATGTTACAGATCATTCAAATGATAATCCTATCTTTTAGTTACAAGCATTTAGATCCGACGATCAAAAAGCGATGGAATGGAATAACCAAAGTTTATTCTGCTGTTTATTTTAAAGAGAACAGGGTCAAGTGCATGCATTGCAATTACTTACTCCCTGACTATGATTTTCTTAGTTGACTAGATCGGTCGACTGGGGGTCAGTGGAGGTAGATTTTCTGGGCATTGTTCTGGTGCAGGATGTCTACAGGTTGCGGGTCCGAGTATTGGTCCGGTGGGCTGCATGTGCAGAAGGCAAGCCTGGTTCACCAATACAGGACTCTTCTGGGCACAGCTGCGATGGCAGGAGTCTCTCCAGTTGTGATTGAAGACCTGGATCCCTTGAAGCTGGGAAGCTGAAACTTGCCAGGAAGGCGACTTGTGGTACGAGCTCGCGACCACCGAAGTTCCGGCAACAAAAACAGAACAGAACAGCAAAGATTCTACCAAGGTAGCCCACTGGGAGAGCTGGTCAGTCCACTGGATGGTCCATTTCCAGGGACATTTCCGAAAGGGTCACCATTGCTGGATCCTTGTGAATGCGTCAAGACTGGTTGGTTCCACCAGTCCAAGGATTGACGCACCATTCAGGGCCTTCGCAGATCAGGTACTCCAGCTGGACTGCACCAGGCCAATCACAGGAAAGTATGCTGGGTTTCTTTGGGAGTCGTCCACGGATCTTCAGTAGTCTGCTTGTCTGCACAAGATACTTGGCTCCAACGCTCATCTGAAGAAAGGGCTGCAGGAGTCCTCATCTTATCCTATCCTGGTTGGAAGCAAGTCCAACCATTCCAGTGGTAAGGATCTACACCATTAAAACAGCCAGCAGTAGTCCAATCACTGTGGGTTTCGTTCATGCCCCACACCTAGACACCCTGGTGCCCCAGAGGTGGAGTGGGAACAGAGTCCCTGCCACATCCTGAGTCCACACACACTAAGCACACAGAAGAGCGTGAAAGCGGCAGGCAAACATCTCGTGTCACTGGCAATTTTAGGCTCTAGCCATGTTTACTAACCATACGTGGTAAAGATTAATGTGCACACTAACAATAATGAAAACATGGTAAAAAGGTATCTGCTGCCACCAGTTTGCCTTTAGGCACATATAAAAGTAACCAGAGTTCCCAAGTGTAAAGGACTAGGGTTATACAAATGTAACCCCACTGCACTGCATTGTAAGATGCTGTGTCCACTGTTAAGTTACCAAAAGGGTAAAGACGTTTGGGGAACAGTTTTCCAGTACTGATAGTCTGATTGATCAGTTTCCTCCATAACAAAATGAGCAACAGCCCAGGGGAAGTGATAGCTTCCCTTCCATGTAGAAAGCTGGGACAGGATCAAAAGCAAAATGTTCAGGGGTCCATAGAATATGGAGGGGAAGTTGATAAAAGAGAAATCTTTCCTAGAAAAACACGGTAGAATGTTACTAAAAGAAAAAGGGAAACAAAGTAACCCTGCCACACTTCATTTTAGGGTGATGTGTGCAGCTCCAAAAAAATAAGGAATCTCGCAAATGGGAGACAGTCATCCTCCACTGGTGGCCTTAGGGACTGACCAGTGCCCCTAAAACAGATGAGTGAAGTAAGTAAACCATAAAGGGTTTACTTACCTCCAAGAGTCCCAACCGTAATTACAAATTAGCAAAAAGATGATGTTCCATTGTTGCTAATGGAGGGAAAGTTACAAAAAGAAAATATGGCCTTAAACCCCTCATGCCCCTCCCGTCCCTCGCTCTTCCTCTATTAACGGCCCTTTGCCCCATATCAACCTCAATCTGCCTAACCTAGACCCTAACATTCCCTCCCACCCCCTCACCCAGCCCCTCATAGCACCCCTATCTCCTTACTTTCCTCCTTCTGAGCAGCGTCTGTCACTACATCAGCCCGCCCCCTTGTTATATTGGGCCGTCGTTCAGCCCAGCAATCAGGGGCCCGTGATTGACACTCCTGGATTTGATGAAAAAAGTCAGTCCAGGCTGAAAATCTGGAGGAAGGCTCTTCCAGCGAGACGTGCCCACTTTTGTCCCAGTGATGGCTGCATAGGATAAGCCGACCTCCCGATTGAGGGCTGGAACATTGCGGGGAAACACAAACCAGCTTTGTATAAACCAGACTTCTTGTCTACCCACCCATGTCTGCTGGTGGTGTTCTCCACTAAAGGGATAAAGTTGGCCATTTCCTCCTCCTCTTCCCGCCCCTTTGATAGCATAACAGGCTGGATGCCTTTGGGGGAAGATCTTTGACTCTGGCAGCATGGCCTTGCATGATGGGAATGCTACAGTGCTAAATATTCCTATACCCTTTGAGATGTCTTTTCCAAAGCTACAGAAAACCTTTCTCTTCGAGAAATGGACGTTTCACCTCTGGTGAAGGATGGGAAGGCGTTGGACCCCAAAATACTGCCGTGAAAACTTACCATGGCTGACTCTGTTAGGGCAGAATTACTTTTTTGGCGTTCTGCTCTTTTTGTAGTGTTTCTAACTTATTTTGCTGGCAAGAGGTACTGCTTCTGAAGTCCCCCTGCCACATACCTTACTTAAGGTTTAAGGTACTCAAGCACCCCACTTTGCCCTAGGATATTTTTATGGGCCTGAAAGGCGGATAGGTTGGTGGCAGTTAATATTTAGTTGTGGTTTCACCAGGGGTGGAACCCATTTATGCATTAGTATCCCAATGTACCTTCAAGGTAGCTCTTGTGGTAATAATGGGATTTAGAAGTCCTTTTCTCTGCCATTTTGTTTTAGGGGTTTCCTTTGTCCAGGTAAAGCACGAGACAGGACTTAAAATTGCCATCCTGCCCATGTGGGCTCTTTGTGGTTCCAAGATATCAGCCTCTGTATTGTTCTGAATGGGTTTAAACTAGTTCCTGACCGTGGGAAAGCACTACTTAGTTTAGTTTTAGTTGTATTATTTGGAAAGTGCCGAGTAGGCCCGAGTGCATTGGGGCGCAAACAAGAACGAACATAATGCAAGCAAAAACAATGCAACAAAAAAATTCAGAAAAGGAAATATTATCCTGAGTCCACATCAAGAAAGCAAATACTAAAAAACAATAAATTAAACCTAAATAAAGGAAAATCAGAACAAAGGAAGAAAAAAAAAAACCTTACTTCAAAGCTAATGGTGCATTACTAGTAAGAAACTGAAAACATGAAGAACAGGGAACCTTTCTGTAATATCACTATCAGACCTCCGCGACTTGTGTTTTAGATAAAGGTGTTGCATTGATGTGTCCAAGGAACGGAGACAAAGAGTTCCCCTACTCCGTTTGTGCAAGTGCGAGTGTGATTCATGCACACATCAGTTACTGCGCCACAGTGACAGTTAGATTCCAAAGAGCTGTTTCTTGTGAAATGTTAGATTTGTATTGGTAGCCCTTTATGATAACACGTGTTTCGTCATTCTGAGTGCCTTTGTCAAATCAGGGCATATATCAGTATCTATCTCCTTGATTCAATAATACATGGTGGCGTGGAGAATTGCATAGTATCGGGCTAAATCCCTGGAAGTATCAATGTTCTTGCACCGTGTCCAGGAAATGGGCGCCAGTCCCCAATAAAAATGTAACATTTCACAAGAAACAGCTCTCTGGAATCTCGTAAGAAAACTGCACAACCTGTCCAATCCAGTCAATTCCAGAGAACTATACAAAATCAACTATCAATTTCAAATTCGACGGGCGATGTGAAACGTTTTTTATAAATACTAAGAAATTGTGGGATAGTGCCGCCACCACACAATCTTCTATTTTCTTGGATACACCATGTAGAAAAGCAGATTCCTTGGACACTTCTATCGGGTTCCATAGGTAAGCTTTATTCCAGTTGCAATTTAAGATCATAACATTGAACCTCTGGGTCCCATCACCAAGGTTAGGTTTCTCCAGCTGCTAACTCCCAGAACCTTCATGACAGTCATTCCTGCATTCACACACAAACATTCTCTCAGCATCATCATGCACCTGCATTCACTCCAAGCACAATACAGCACATCTCCCTTCTTTACTCTCGCACATAAATCCACGAAAGGGAACACACATGGAACACTCTAACAGAGCATCTTTTTTTACGAGAGATGCAACTCAGAAAAGGCAGAGAGCATCCCCCCAACATACTCTGTATCCGTAACACGGAAGCGTCCCCCCCTTTCTGCACTTGCTGATAAACACAACAGCAACTCTACTGCCGCTCGATTGAACCACGCCACAAACACACATACATCGTGGAATGTGAACACACCCCTATCTACCCAGGTTGAAACACACATTTCACAACCACTCATACAGCGGAATGCAAACACCCATATGTATCCTGGTTGAGAAACACACGTTTCACAACCACTCGTACATCGGAATGTAAACACACCCCTATCTACTCTGGTTAGAAAACACACACGTTTCATAAGCACTCATAGAGCAGAGGGCACACATACCACATGCGCCCCCCTTATCTATACTCTTCATTCAACATTTTATCATGTCAGTACTAGCCACAGAAATTTGAAATTTACCACTTTTCCATCCATGCTGACATGGCATTTATACTTGGATTTTCACAATAAAACGACTTCTATAACTGAATACCCCTAAACAGTTCTGACTAGCACAATACATTGTTAAAGACAATTTCTTATGTTCTATAAGTCCATGGCCGAGATAGCTCTAGTGTGCTAATTCTCAAGACACGTTAGTCCCTATTTTATGTTCACATAAAATCTAACCACTTCCACTGCACCTGCTTACATAATTGTAAACAGCGGTACTTGACATAAAAGTCCATGTTGCCTTGCACACTAAAAGTCTATGGTGGGCCAGCACCTAAAAGTCCACGATGCAGGCAACACTGAAAAGCTACAACTTCCTCAAGAGTTCAACTAGCGCACCCACGCTGATCAATAATCTCCTGCCTTATGAGGGTAACTATTAATTCTATATCACCATCGATGCACCAAACAAATGCGCATACAATCACACAAAACACTCTACCAAACACATACGGTTTTACATTTCTTTCCAATTTCTACTGTTACAGAAAATGATATGTACTGATCATTGGGAGTGTATGCAACACACCCACTCTCTGCCTGTCCTCCTTCCACTGTATTATCTTGCTCTGCTCTGCCAAGGATGCACAATAAGTACTGCAACCTTCCTTTGTCCTCTTAGATCCATATCCATTGTTTATTCCACTTCAGGATGCTTGGTGCCACTCCTGTGAAGGATGATTGTTCTTCTTTTGGGTCCTTGCACGTTGTCGTTTCACAGGGTGCAATTCCCTAGGTAACTGGATGCTTAATTACACACTTTAAAAAGGAGCCTTTAATTACCTGGTTGTTCTGCTCTCCCGGAACAGCATTTTCAGGAACCAACATAGCAAGTACTCTCATCTGGGCCCTCCGTTGACAGGTTGATTAAGATACCCACTCTCTGGGTTCTCTTTGGTTGTTGGATTCTGCAGGTCCCCTTTGACCAAATTTCGTCATTGGCTAACATTGAGTGGATTAATCCTGCTGCTGGGGCATAAACCCTCCACTGGGACCTCCTCTTCTGGGTCTCCATTGGTGTTACCTGGCATTGCTTGGCTTCTTCTGGGTATGTGTGTGAAGAAGCTGAGACGTACCTGGCATTTGCTGTTTCATATCGGGCACTTTCCTCAACACACCTACAATTGACACTGCAAGATAGTAACCTGGACTGTGGCTTTTATCTAGGGTTCCCAGAGTTCTCCACCAAGCCCTGGCTGGATTCTTAGACTGCCTGATTAGTTAAACCTTTTTATTTATTTGTACTACACTCCTGCATAGAATATACATTGTATCACTTTGTGTTCTGTTTTTCTCCTAGGAGTGTCATATCCCCTTCTGGTCCCAGGGACTGTCTTAGTAAATTATATAATGCCCATTCGAATATAAGGTAGCCCTTCTGGCTGTGTTATACATGGCATTCCCCTGTTCACTATATCTTAATGCTACAACATTGTTATGGCAGTATGTGTGGTAACTACAACTTAATTCAGAATGTAGTAGGAAATCCTGTGTGGTAGTACCCTTGGGTCCTGAATATGATGGTAATTACTGTGTGTAATATTGTGCAAGGGTCTACCCTTTAACTTCCAGATGCAAGTTTAAATGTACTGGGTCTGCCAAGTATGGAGTTTACATTTTAGTGTTGCTCGTTAACTGGCCATTCACTGTTTTTTTATTACACTCTTGTGTTCAGTGAAACCAGAGTATTTATTTTCCCATTATATGTCTGGCCTTAGAAATAAAATTTATATTTTTTCAGTATACCAGTGTGGTGTATACTTTTGTGGTGCCTTCTGACACTAAATGTACCTTCCTGCCAGCCATTCCTTCTGAAGTTAAGCCTGACTACTCCTCTACAGCTACCATAGGAGAATCTGTTTTTTCTGTGTGGGTGACCTACTGTTTCACCCTTAGTAAAAAGTTATAGTGCTTTTGTACTCTTCTGTTTTGGCTTGGCGACCTTACAATCAGTGTCTTGAATAATCCTGTTGTCGCGTCTTGTTGGAGTATGGCAGTGAGAAAGTCAAATACCGCTTAAACTAGTGATACTCGCAAAAATCCATTAAAGACAAGTGCTAAGTTGTTAATAATTATCACTATTTATTCTCCATAATATGGCGCCCTTAGGATGACACGTGTTTCGACCATTGACCTTTCTCAAATCCGGGCATAGTCATTTAGTGATAATTACTGATTTACCACCCGTCCTTTGTGGTTCAATTTGCTCAAATATGATAATGGGTTAAATCCCTGTTTCCTCAAAATGCTCTTTCTTCCGCGTCACCTCAGCGTCTGCTCAGCGAGTCGACGCAGAAGAAAGAGTATTTTGAGGAAACAGGAATTTCTGAACACCTGTGAGGAACTGCTTGCATCTCTTGATTCCACCTCTCCAGCTGTTCTCATTCTACTTGATCTTTCCTCTGCATTTGACTCGGTCAACCACTCCATCCTCATCTCAACTGAGATGCTAGCAAGGCTACACAACAAGAGGTAGGCAACCCCTTATTTTTACAGTACCTTTGGTTTGAAGAAAACTGCTTCCAGCTGGCTTCTGTTCCTGTGTAGGTCTGCAGATCCTGTTGTTCCTGAGCCTCAGCCGTGGGGACAAGAACAAGGACATCTGGGGACTGCTGCACTACGAATGGAAGGTAGGCGGCAGCAATGGGAAAACTTCAGATCAGCTGCACTCCTCGGTTTCAGCTCCTCGCAGGTCTCGCAAACAGGATCTTCTTGTAGCTTGGGTCCGACTTAAAAACAATGCACTCAATCAGGTGTTCCTCTCCCTGGCAATCGGTTCCTGCAGCAGCAATGGAAGTACAGCCAGCTCCGAGAGGATGTCCAGCTGAGTTCCCTTTGGGGTTCATTGGTCCCACCAACCCAAGGAGAGAAGTCGTCCGTTGCAGGGCATCTCTAGTCGAGGCAAATTCAGAGCTTCAGCAGGGTTTCACCGGGCAAACCAACAATCGAGGAGTTGCAGCAAACGTCTCTTCCAAGTTCTTCTTCAGACTCCTTCGTCCAGTGGTCGCCTCTACCTTCCAAGCAAGAAGCCTCACCTTTTATGCAGGGTTCTCCCATTCATTCGCAGCCTAGCTGTCACTCACACAGCAGGGTGGCTATCCTCTGAGGACAGCCAGCCAGCCAGCCAATCGCCTTTTGGTGCATTCCTGTAACCAAGGGGATTAAGCACAAGGAGCTTCGGCCACCTCCCTCACGTCCTGCCCCTGACACGCTGGAGCCAGAAGCGGGCTTCACCAGTGAATCCCCCAAAGACAAAGCAAGCTAAGGGACCAAACCTGGTTTGGCATGCAGAGTAAATCTCAAGAAGGACCTTTCCAACAAGAAATGCTGAAAAAAGAAGACCGGGGCCATTTTGACAAAATAGGCACCCATGGGTGTCTTACTGCAGCTGCAATTGCAGTCCGCGGTAAAAACACACAGTGGTAGGAAATAGTAAACCACTGCCACCAGCCATTAACTGTAGAAAGGGTAACCTAAAAATGTTACGTGAGAAACTAGACACCCCTTCCAGCGCCCGATTGTAAGATAGTGTGTGCTGGGTCTAGAAAGTTAGAAAATATAAGTAAAGTAAATTTCACTTCACTGTTCTTGGAAACTGTAGTTTCACCAAGAGAAGGTATTTAAACATTTGGGAAATCTGGAAGACTTCCCTCTGTCACTGCACTGAAGTTGCTGTGTGACGCAATGTAAAGACGATGCCTATGGAGTTTGTCAGACTCCAAAGTCAAAAAGAAAGAGTCCAAGTCACAGAAAAATACGAGAGAGTGGGGAAAAGGGTCTCTCCAGGTTACAAATTAAAAGTCCAAATGTCCAGCAAAGAGCTGGGGGTCTCTATGGCAGAAGGGAATTAGCACGTTTCTGAGAATTCTCCCCAACACCTGCTCTGACCGCGAGCGTATTAATCTCCTGGAACTGTGGGCTGTTGGTCTTGCCTTGATCTCCTTCCTTCCCTTTGTGCATGGCACATTAGTCATCATTCTGATGCACAACACAGTGGCCATATATTATCTCAACGAAATGGGGGCTTGGGTGGATTGCTGCCTCTGTTCAGGAAGCAATGCTGCTGTGTTTATGGACTCTGGAGAAGGTGGTCTGCGAGTTGCTCATCTTGCTGGACGTAGAACATGATTGGGTTGGCTTGAGCAGATATTTGTCAGCTGACCACGAGTTGGAGCTCTACCAGGAATTTCTGGTATGGATCTTCCTATGAATGGGGACCCCCTCAATCACCTCCTTCTTTTCCAGTGTCAAAAGGGAATTTTGCCCATGTGGAGCTCTTTGGGAAGCTTGGATTTTAGAGTTGAACTTTGCTCTCCAATATGCATTTCCACCGACACATCATTCTGCTGGTTCTCTGGCTACTGTTTCGGGCCCAGAACATATGTATTTTTACTTGTCATTTATATAGTGCGTTACTCCAAAGCGCTGCCATGTAATAGCCAGACCTTCTAGGCGTGTCAACTTGTCTACTGTGGCGCTTTTTTATGAGGGTAGATCTGCTCGCCCAATCGGAGGGGCAGGTCCTCCATCCGAAACTCAACAGCCTCAATTGTCATGCTTGGCATCTGCGATTCTGAGATAGAAAGCGCACCTAACTCTCAGGCATCTGGGCTCTGGTGAGAATGCATACATCAAAACAAGCAACAATAGACGTTAAGAACACTGATAGTATACATTCCGGTCTATGGGTCTTGTGTGAACAGCCAAGTCTTGTTTTTCCGGAAGGACCAGAGGGGGATGGGTTGGATCTGAGGAATAAGGGGAGGGCATTCCATTGTTTGGCAGCCACCACTGGAAAGCTGCGACCCCCCCCCCTCCCCCACCCTCTGCTTTTTAGCTCTTTTGAATTTGGGTGTAGTGGGGAGGTGTAAGGTAGATGCCAGAGTGGGTCTGTTGGTGTGGGGTTTGGCTACAATGTTTTAGAGGTACTTCAGGTTGTGTTACATTTGTGCGGGATTGACAGGAGTTTGAATCTGATGGTCTTCAACAGGAAGCCAAGGGATATTCCGTTTGGTTGCAGAAATGTGTTCTTTCCTGATGATGTTTAGTGCTCCTCGCCACGTGTTATTCTGGATGATTTGTATTTGTTTTATATTTCTTCTGGAGGAACCCGCGAAGAGGGCATTGCAGTGGTCTAATCTGGATGGTATGAGGGCTCTGGCTAGTGTGATGCAGCTGTCTGTCGTTAGGAATGGTCTGCAGGCGTTAATAAGTTTAGTAGTATATGCCGCAGCAGAGGCCGTTGCATTGCCTTGTCTTGTTAAGGGGAGTGAGAAGTCTAGATATACCGCTAGGGTTTTCACTTCCTTCAGGACAGTGATGGAATTCCCATCTTTAGTGAAGGATTTGTAGTCGGCATCCAGTTTGTTGAGTCAAGATTTTGTTCTTACCAGTGGGAGTTCTGTTTTCTCGTCATTAACACAAAGTACATGCTGTGCCTTTCATGTTTGGATGATCTGGTAAATTTTGTTGAGGGCGTTGGAGTCCTTGTTGTGATTCGCAGAGATAGGCAAGAGGATCTGCATATCGTCCGTATAGTTGGTGTAGGAGACGCCTTGTTCATCCAAAAGGTCAGAGGCTTTGTGAATACGTTACACAGTGCAGGTGATAAGCATGATCCTTGGGGCATGCTGCAAGGGACTGGGGCTGGCGTGGCGGCCGCTATATTGGAGAACACTCTCATTGTGCAATCAGATATAAAGGATTTGATCCAGGCCATGGATTTGGTGGAGAAGTAGGCTGTTGAGGATAGGTGTTGTATTTTGTGGTTTACTAGATCTAATGTGGTGGAGAGATCGAGCAGGAGAGGGATGACCCAGGCATCTTTTAAGTTGTTCAGGACGATGCCTTGACTGAAGGAGTTGTTGATGAGAGATGTGATGAAAGGGCTAGTTCTGTCACACAGTCTTTGATAAAGGGGGCAGGACAGATGTCGCCGTGGCACCTTAAAGGTTTCAGTCCTGTAATGATTTTAGTGACTTCTGGAATGGAGATTGGTTTAAATTCTAATAGATTGAGTTTGGGCAAGGTGTTCGTGTCAGTGGGAGTAGCTCGTAGTAGTAGGCTTTTTTTTATTATTCTTATTTTTATCTGCGATTTTGGTTTGCAATTTGGTTATTTTGTCCAGGAGTGCCTTTTGGATGTTTGTGCACCAGGCGGTGTCCTTAAGACAAGTTTCTGGTGTATTGACCGGAGATTAGAGTTCCCGCAAAATGGCAAATAATTATTTTGTGAAGCTGAACGAAAAGACATTGGCTCAATAGCCTTTGGTGTGGGTTGCACACCCTAACACTCCCTATGTGGTCTATATTTCTCATCTGATAACACTCAGTCAATGATATACATAATTACATCAACATATCCAGGTGCATGGTAAACCCCACAGTTACATTGTCAGCATAAATTAGCAATACCATCTGAAAATCCACCACATAGTGGATGTTAGGTTGTGCAACCCACACCGAAGGCTATTGAGCCTAGATGTTTTTGTTCAGCTTCACATTTCTGAGTGCACAGTAAGGAGGCACTAAATTGTGGGTCAACACCCCACTTACATATTATAGCTATTAGTTTTTGATAGACCAAATTGGAAGTACAGTAATCTAAATATGCAGTGCCATCTCAAGATTTGAATATCATTCTTTTGTGCCTGTTTTAGCATTAGTTATGCACTCGTTATAAGTGTGGCTTTTTGCCTGGAGGATGGCCTGTTGTAGATTTTTGATGCAGTGAGGAACTGGTCTATTCATTTCTGAGGGTGTGATTTTCCATGTGGCTTCGGCAGCTCGCTTGGTGGACTGTAAGGATTTGAGGTTAGGTATAAACCAGGAGTTGAGGTGAGCTAGTGGTTTTGGTTTAAGAGAGCTCAACGGAGCGACTTTGTCTATCGCAAGAAGGAGAGTATGATTGTAGAGCTCTACCATTGAGTTGGGGTTGCACGCTATGCGTGGACGGTTAGTGATCGGCTTCAGCAAGGAGAGCATGTTCTCTAGGGTGTTACTGCGAGTGGTTCTTGATCGCGAGGCTAAAGCCAATTGTGGTGGAGCTTTGGGTGTAGTCAATTTTGGGATGGCGAAGGTAATGACATTATGATCAGACCAGGCGCAAAGCTGGTTGGAGATGTTAATTTTGCCGTTTGTATCCACCAGCCAGTCTAGTGTTCGGCCTTTGTAGATGTGTGGGTGATGTGCTGTGTGAATCCTAACTATTCAATTGTGTTGTTGATGGCCAAGGCGTTGGCATCTACAGGGTCATTGAGACCTAGATTGAAGTCACCCAGAAAAATAATTCTGGAAGGAGGTTTAGAATTGTTGATGAAGAGGAAGGCTATCTCCATGTCAAAGGAAAGAGGTGGGCCTGGTGACCTGTAAATGATGTGGAAGGTCAGTGAGGCTGTGTCAAGGAGCGAGAGTTTGATTGACAGCAATTCACCAGACGGGAAGGTTTGGCTAGGCAGTTCTCTGATAGACTGGTGGATTCTGGCAATAAGGGCCACACCACCTCCTTTGGCGAGAAGTCTCTCTTTACTGAAGGTGCCGTAACCCTCTAGGATAGCTAGGGAGAGGGATGGGCCGGTGACTGCATGCAGCCAAATTTCTCTGACGGCTAGTAAGTCAAGTTGGATAGAGGTGATGAGATCTGAGATGTCGAGGGAATGGGCTAGTAGTGATCTGGCGTTGATAGCCCACCTATGTTAAAGGTATTTGTACCGTGCACAGTCGCCAACGGAATTGGTTCCCCAGGCGCTCAGGCGGATCTGTAAACGATAAAGGTGGGATGGGTTAGTAAGGTGAAGGAGGGAGTAGGATAGTGAGAGGAGTGGTGTTCTGTTGGCAGCTTCAACTCAGTATACACTGCGTGCTGAGCTTTGGTGCTGGTATCGGATCGGAGTCAGTCCACGTTTGCTGTTATACCGGCTTATGTGGTGTTGCAGTGTTGTGAGGTGCATGCGGCTTGTTGTGCGAGAGATGGTTGTGTGAGTTTTTTGAGTGAGATAAGTATGCAGAGTTTGAGCTTATATTGGTTAGTGGGTTACCTGACCTTTAGCATGCTAAAATTTATAGTTCTGTCTGAGTGTGACACCTGTTGGCCCTCACATTCCCATCTAGACGCGGCACAGGCCAATGTTTAGGACTCCATCCAGGTGTGGTCATGCCAACCCTCACACCCCCATCCAGATGCGGCGTGGGCTAGTGTCTAGAGACCCGTCCAGGTGTGGGCATGCTAACATTCACAACTCCATATGAGCGCCGCGCAGGCTGGTGTTCACAACTCTAGGTGTGGTACATTTTAGCATTCACGTTTTCCCTAGGCGTGGGCATGTTATCCTTCAATCGATCCTATCCAGATGCGACGCAGGTCAACGTCTATCTAGATGCGTCTGCCGGTCTGGATATGTTCGTCCGGTACGTACAAGTGGGAGTGTCACTTGGGGCTTTCGTCTGGGTCTAGGTTATGTGGTCAGGCTCTGCAGCCTTCCTTTGTGGCTATTTTCCATGTTGTCTTATGCTCTGTCGAATGGTTGGTTCTTTGGTTTGTATGATGATTGCTGGTGTATGTTTGTTGTTTGCTATAGAAGTGGCTTCATTAGATACAAGTGTGGGCTAGTGGCTGTCATTGTGGTAGGGTTTGTCCATATGATGCACATTTGGTAGGTTTGGTAGGGCAGAGACTATTGGCAGAGGCTTGCGAGCGTCTGCGTGATGCGGCCTGATGGACGAGTGCCTAAGAGGATGCGGGTAGGTCGCAAAGGGTTTGAACAATGGCAGTTTCTTAGTGATAGGAGGTAATTTGATTCCTTAAAGGTGTGATGGTTCTGCAGAGCAGCTTAGAACGTGCTTGTCATACATTTTGGGCTTTGCTTTGGTGCTCAGGATGGTAGCACGTCTGGTAGGAAGCTAGTAGGTGTTATGCTGAAAGGGCGAGATAGCCGTGTGCACATTTGCAGGGATGGGATTAGGATTGCCTTACCCTTAAGTCTTGCATCTTGGTCAGGCTGTGTGACAGGCTCCCTGCCTCCAATGGCCTGACAGGGCCAGACAGGAAGCAGTCTTGTGAGTGGGCTTTTGGAGGGGGCCAGATTTGCATGCCAGCACTCCTTCATAGGTCTATTTGCAGGCAGCTGTGGCCAATCAGTGATTATGAAAATGGGCAGACTCTGCCCAAAGCATGAATTGGCAACGGTGGTGGCCATTTTGGTACGGAGCTCGTTCTCCTCGTTCGGATTACAGTGCCATGCAGTGTAGGCTCGCGGGAAGACCCCTGCAGATGTATGACTTGGTGGACTGGCAGGCACAACAGTGCTTATCTTCGGTACTAGCCCATGTATATCCTCCTTTTCAACAGGGGACCTGTCACCAATCTTATCTATGCCTGCCGGTGGCTTAGGATTTCTGTTTGATGCAGGAAAAGATGTATTGGCCCACAATTTACCTACCCACAGTTGAGTTGCTGCAGGTTTTGGGTAATCCATTTCCTCTGTGCAAGTTTGTTCCTGTATGGAATTAAAATCTGGTGTTGGCCTTTCTGATGGGGACTCAGTTTGAGCCCTTACATTCTCACACTTCAGGTGCTCTTCCTGGTTAACATTATTAGAGAAATGTTACTTAAGTCCTGATGTCAGGATCTTTAGGTGCATCTTCCTGACTTTGGTACTGTTGACAATTTCTTCAATCTCACCACGCTCTGTAAGGGGTAGTGAAGCTGAGCAGCCCAGAGCTAACTACCAGTAGGTGGAGTGGTTGAGAGGTAAAGTACACACTTTTCGTTAATCCCAAATACGAGAATGTATTCCCATTAGGTTTGTATAAAAATATAATCTTTATAAAAGAAAGGGCAAAGAGAAAATCACTACACTTAATAAGTAAACTTTGTAACACAAAAAAGATGCCACATTGTAACAAGACCATTTCAATGAGAGTTTTCAGAGTTCAATAAAGTTTTCCCTAGAATGGAAAATGCAGTAGCATGTAAGCAACACACTTTTCCTATCTAGGCCAAAAAGTTAAGAAGAGACTAAGGTAGACCAGTTGTGTAAATTTGAAGTGGTCTTTGGCAGGAAAGGGTTACTTTCTGCAAAAGGGATTCAAGAAGCAGTTTCCCGAGTGCCTGAGGAGTGAGGCCACAGAAGATGCAGATGGGATCCAGTTATAAAGAAGTAAAGGAAGAGGCTTGCCAGCAATGCAGGACAGTGACGAGAGCAATACCCTTGGTCCGAAAAAGCAGTTTTGCAGCAGCAGCTTGACAGTTTATTGTGCAAGTATATTAGCGACTACCTTGGGTTCCACTGATGACACAGGAGGGACCATTGAGAAGGATCATTGAGTGGTTCCCAGGTTGAGGGTCCAAGCCAAAGTAGCTGCAAGGCGCTGATGCTGCGGTCAACTGTAGTTATTAATGCAGAGTTTCCATTTGTCCTCTGGCACAGGATTCAGCTTCTGAGGATGGGGTCAGCTTGAGAGGACCCCAGGGGAAAAACTAATAACAAGGAAAAGCTTACAAAGTCACACTGGAGAGAAGCCAGATACAGAAAAATTAGGAGGAGTGGAGTATTGTAGTGAGTTTGCATGATCCAGACGCTGCACTGGTTCCTGGAGCTTCCCAGAGTGGGGCGGGAGGGGTGTAACTAGGCTTTGTGCATGATGTCCTGTGATGAAGGCTCTGGTTGGTGCGGCACAGAGAGTCCTCAAAATCCTGGTAGCAAAGTGGCACACGGTTTGGGATGCAGGCATGGTCGGGAACTTCAGGGAGTCGAAGCCTTCAAGCAGGAGCTGTAATCCAGTGTTCCCAACGATCACTGTTAAGGAACACTGCAGTTGATTCCTTCAGGTTTTTGGGGGAGGCAGAGCGTTGCCATATTATTTGATAGAGGTCCAAGGATGCTGGTTTAGAGCTTTGGCCCTTCCTCAAGCAGTCAAGCCTTACATGAATGCAAGCACAGGGGTTGCAGCTGTAGAATGTGAGTGGGTAAGGGTGGGGACGGGGGGGGTCTGTTTTTAGCCCCCTCAGGAGTCTGCACCCAATCACACACACCAAGAGCCATTCACACATGGGGATCAGCCAATGATAGATCACCCTTCTAAACACACATGAATTCGCAAAGGGTATTTCACATAAAGGAATGAATCCATACTCTACCAAAGGGATGACAAGCTTTTCATTGGTTACAATGTGGCATGTGTGGGAGGAACGTTAGCAAGCAGACCATGTCCAAGTGTATTGTCCTCTGCATTTCTTAGTGCTATTGTCTGGCTGGAAAGGTTATGCCCACGGGTTACTGGGCCAAATTAAACAGAGGATTGGTTGCGAATTCTGCTTTGTGAAGGGTGTCCTCGTTTTTGACATCTGTCATGCAGGCAAACGTGTGCAGGAACGCCAACATACACACTATACTGCCTGGCGTTTCTATCTAACCGGAGGCCCACGTTGGTTGTGCGGTTCTGCAGAGATTTCGGTCTATTTGGTGCTTTCACTCAGTCATCCCTCCTCCAAGTTTCTGTACTGATTTGGCAGTCTAAAATTAGCAATCCATAGGTGAGAGAAATTCATTAGATGAACACATTGTTCAGTAATGCTCTATCTTTGCATTGGTCTGACCTCCCACTGACTCATCGCCCTTCCAGCCCAACCCTCATGTTGGATAGCTTGTTCATCTCTTGCTGTTCAGCGGTCCGTCTGCTACTGAGTGCTGGGGTGGAGTGGTGGAGTTGAGCCCATGGGGCGTCTCTGGCTCCATATGTACTGACCCTGACATCCCATCCGGTGTCCTAGGAATTAATTGATATTGATATTTTATTTCTATTGCCCTCGTACACAAGTGATTCAGAGCGCGACAAGGCAAGGGAGGGGAACAGGGGAGGACAAAACAGCGATCTTACTAGGCCCAGTGACATTGAGAACGTGCAAGTGCATGGGAGAGGGGGAGGGGAAAAGTGCATGGAAGGGGGAGAAGTGGAAAGTGCGAAGCAGAGGAGAAACCGATAAATAATAAATGAATAACAGAGGCAACCAACTGTTTTAGTGCAGCCAGAAATTTGCAAGTGCTAGATTTAAGGCCGCAGTCAGGGTATGTCTGATAAGTGCAGGAAGAAAAAGTGGGGGAGGGCTGTATGGGTACAGATACAGACCCCAGTGCAAGGGGTGGCCCGGAGGCAGTGCGGGAGGGTGGCAGGGTGAGCAGGTACCTGGGCCCGGAGGACAGAGGGTGCCAAGAGAGAACAGATCAGCAGGGGAGAAGGGTAGCGAAGGCAGACGAAAAGAGGAAGGTCTTGAGGTGCTTCCAGAACCGGAGATGGTTCTCAAGTTTTAGAGTGGTAGGTAGGCTGTTCCAGAGGGAGGCCCCAGCTGAAGACAGAAATCTACCCCCAGCTCGTTTCTTTGAAAAACAACTGGCCCTGAGGGAGTTGGAATTGAGCGAAGCCCTAAGGTGCCCCTCATGACAACCTTTGCCAGAGCAATCTGTAAGATATAGGTCTAAGATGAGGAATGTCAGCGAGGAAGGACTAGCCCATCAGAAAGGGCATTACCAAGAGGCAAGTAAGTTTAACTCTGAATTTAGCCACAACAAGGCTCTTTGCGATGTCTGAATCTTTCATAAATGTGAGTAGAGTATTATGTCATTGCAATAAAGGGTCCTTAAAAAGGAAGAAAATGTGTCTCAAAGACTATAAATGGTGTTGGTAGATACTGAAAACAAACATTGAGCTGCGTGCTAATCCAAGGACTTCATCTCTTGAAATCTGTATGGGCTGACATGTTACCTTTCAGAGGTTAATAAAGACTAACGCAAAGCATTTAGGCACAGTGTGTCCTGCAAAAATTATAATTGATCATTTAAATTATTCTTGGAGAAGAGTCCCTGGTGGCATGCATGGGCAGCAGTGATCAATATGCATTGCTTCAGATCAAAATGGTGTTGTAGGGATATCATTTTTAAATGTAGTCCGTACACTACATTGCACTAGCTGGAATGTTTACTGCTTGAAACGTTTACGTTCCATGTTTAAATGTTTCCCTCAGCACAACTTCTGTTGCTTGTGGATCTGCTAAGAATCACATGCTCTGCCTAGGCCGACATCTAGTGTTTGGTGCAGAGTATTACATGACTTGTTTTCGAAATCAAAAAGGAAGGACGACAGGGTGTGTTTGTAATACTATCCCTACTGTGACGTGTACTGTACCCATGGTCCTTCACACGTCGAGGTCCTCAGATTATTTTTTCCCGCCATCATTGTGGTCTTATTTGGCGGCGTTCTAGGCTACAGTTATTACTAGTTGGTGAGACGTGTTAATCTTTAAAGAAATGTTCCGGAACAAACGCTGAGCAAGAGTGGTTCGGCGCCTAACCTTCCCACACAACCACCTGTCGAAACAGCCTGTTTGGACAAATATTGACACACAAGGGTCATGTTATACAGGAACCACCTCTCCATTCTCTGGGGCATTCCAGAGAAAATCCGTCACACAGCAACAGGAGGAAATACATTTTCTTCTCCAGGAAAACCCTGTCTAGTGGGCCCTGGACTAGGAATGGGTTCAAAAGCACCATGGATAAAAATGGTTTTATTTGTGGATTTTTTAAACAAACATTTTGATATGTAATTTATTTATGAAAATTGAAAAAGTTGTAAAAGTTTGTAATGAACTATAAATAACTATATAAATAAATAAACACCCTATCAAACACAAGCACATTTCTCAGGGAGAAGGGGAGCCACCCCCGAAGTTCCTAGGGTACAACAGACTGACCCCTATGAGGAGTCTGTAATTGAGATAGATGTGGAGGCCTTCTTTGAAGATTATCCTGGCACAGACGCACCAGATGAATATGCCATACCATCCCCAAACATCACACTAGAGCCCATATCAAACTCACCCATTGATGGCAAGCTGCTCTATAACAACCTTCTTAATGAGGCTGCAGATTTCTTTAAGATGGATACACAGGAGCCAAATGAAGACGCTGACTTCATTGATAACATCCTCAATGAGAAGAAACCAATGGGTCAATGCATCCCTTTGGTACATTCCGTCAAAAGATGTCTCCTACCTTCACTTTCTACCCTTGCTCTTACTATAGCAGTCAACCCACATCTTGAAAAGTGTTTTGAACATGCGCCCACAGACCCTCTCCTTTATTAAGTGTCACTTAAAACATGACTCCATGGTAGGTTATTACCACCTGCAAAAGAGCGGGTACTCCCCTAGTCGCTTCTGAAGTGCCACCTGATAAAGAGAGCAAAGAAAGATAGGCTCTCAGAAAGAAGGTTGTGACTTTAGCGGCAAACCAGATGCGTATTGCAAACAATATGACCCTTATGGCCAGCTGCAATAGGATCAGGTGAAAGAGAAGGTTAGTAGGGTGGCAGAGCCCTTGCGTTCCCAGATCCTTGAAACCTTCGCTGAGGACACGCAAACTGCTAATGCAATTATTAAAAACTCATTTGACGCTGCAGACAAAGCAGGAAGGGGTTTTGGCTGAGGAGAAACCCTCATCAAACGCCACACATGGCTCAAACAGCCACTCTTATCAATATGTTCTGGTTGAAAAAGCAGTCGCCGATGCTCTAGAAACAGCCACAAAAAAAAGTGCATGAGACTTGAAAACCTTTAGCATTCAAGCCCTTCATGCATAGGGGGTATTATGGCAGTCACCGCACTTTTCGTGCTCAGTGATATATAAGATCAGCACAGTCCAGCTATTCCTCAGAAGCGGACCTGCAGCACATGGTACGCCAAACAAGGACATCTGCTGAGCTCCCAATCCTCCTTGCAGGGACAGTTCACGCAAGGGCATAGTAGGGGTAGAAGACCCCTTCATACTATGACTCAGAACTGCACATCCTCTCCCATGTCACCCTGGTAAGCGGTCACATATCTCACTTCATCCACGCATGGGAGAGGATCACAACGGACAAGTGGGTGCTAACTACTTTCAAGGACGGATATTGCATAGAGTTCAAGGAAATACCGTGCAATCATCCTCCAATACATACAGACATGTCTCTGGAACATCAGCAGAGAGCCTCTACAAGAAAAAGGAGCCATATAACTTTTCCCTCCGTCAGAGGTAAACAAGGGAATTTATTGTGTACTACCTTGTTCCAAAGAAAGGCAAAACCAAATGCCCAGTGTTAGATCCAAGAGCTGCAAACACCTATGTCAAACCTCAGAAGTTCAAAATGATAACATTAGTAAAGGAATGACCTCTTGTAAAGAGGGGAGACTACATGGCAACACTAGATATCAAAGATGCATACTTTCATGTTTCAATGTTGCCAGCTCACAGAAAGTACCTAAGTTTCAGAGTGGGGTCCACACACTACCAATTCAAAGTACTACCCTTTGGGATTGCATCAGGCTCTTGGGTTTTCACAAAGGTACTAGCTGCAGTAGCAGCACACCTACATGCCGTCAATACCAGTGTACTCTTATCTGGAAGACTGGCTCCTAACAGGAGACACACCACAGATGTGTCTACAGGAGACCATAAGCCACCTGTTTCAACCAGGATTTTCCATCAATCAGAAAAAATCAAGTCTAGTCCCCAGCCAAGTCAAACAATTCCTAGGGGCAATAATTCAAACATAAGACACCTTAGTCTTCCCCTCCAAGGTGAGGGTCCAAAACATGCTGCATCAAATCCCATGTTATACAACCGGTCACCAGGTAACACTCAGGAAGGAGGTGGGTCTTCTGGGTATGCATCTTCATTGTGCTACATGCAAGGCTGCCCATGCGTCCAATACAAGAACGGCTAGCGAAACAGTGGTCTCAAGCACAAGGAGAACGGGATGATCTAGACGTAGTTTCGCAGACTGTGGGAAACCTTTTGTCACCCCACAAACGCAAGCCCCAATAACCTATGCATCGTTCTCTGGCCAGAGAGATCATTACCTCTACCAAACGGCACACGGCATGTGGGCACAGACACTAATAAAGAAGCACATCAATGTCCTAGAGTTGTTAGCGGTGTTAAAAGCTTTACAGCATCACCTGGTTGGCAGGGAAGACTGTACTCATTCTCACAGACAGCATAACAGCCATGTTTTACATCAACAGCAGGGTGGGACACATTCACTAGATCTATCCAGACTTGCACATAAGATTTGGAGATGGAGCCTCCAGAGGAACATTTGCCTCGTGTTGCAACATGCTCCAGGGGAACACATTTTGTAGACGCACTAAGCAGAAATGGAGACCTACCCTCAGAACCTAAGTGGAAGCTACATACGGACATTGGGGGTCATTACAAGTGACTGTGTCGCAGTGGACTAATGCATCCACTACAGGGGCCTGTTTGACCTCCTGGTCACAGGTTCGAATCTGGGCAGGTCCACTCAGCCCTTCATCCTTCCGAGGTCGATAAAATGAGTACCATTAAGTTGGGTAACAATAAACATCTGTTATTAGTGCCAAGATGCTCCTTTGGGGGTCAATGTGCACTTTACAAATACGCCTGTTATGTTATGAGCTGGTCTGGAATGAATGTGCTGGTATCTCCGGATCGCCTCACTCTGTGTTTGCCGGTAGGTTCTGTGAATTACCAGCAGGCATGACCTGCAGGTAGTTTAGGCCCCTAACTGCAGGTAATTCACTGAAGCACTGGCACCGTAAAAAATGGTGCCGGTGGAGACCACCAGGGAGCGCAGGCAGAATGGAAGCCTGACTGCTCGCCTCCCGTCGGAATGACATGTAATGGCGGATTCCTGATGCTCTGCCCAGCCCACGAGCAGATCTAAAACGCCGACATGCTGTAGCTCGAAGGCAGCGCTCAGCTGACCTTTTCTCGAGCGAAATCGGTGCAGGACTCAGGCAAAACGGAGACAGTTATCTCCCCTGCGAGGCCTGGGACCCGCTGAGCGCGGAAGCCGCCTCCTCGCGCCGCAATTGTAGTAGCCGCCCCACAAGAACGGAGTCAGGGTGGTGTGGGGCGCCATCGTTTGGCCACCACGAGGGCGCAGGCAGACCTGGTGACGAGCAAGCAGTAATCCCCTTACCCGAGAAAGGAGTCAGTGCTCCACTGCCACGCCACGACCAAGCGGGGGTCCCTGGTTTGTGAAGGGGACAGCACAGCCAAACACCGCAGCAAAGGAGCCATCTGGAGGCGCAGTCCCGAACACGGCGGCCCAACCAGCAGCAACAAAACTCCGGTGAGGAGCGGGTTGTAAGCGGGGGTTGCCACTGAATTCCACGTCAGCCCTCGAAGCGCTTCCCCCTCCCCCTCCAGCAGATGGCGCAGAGCGACCTAAGCTGCCTGCTGTGAGGGTCACCTACATGTGCACAGTGAGTGAGGTGGCCCACATCTCCTGTAGCGGCCAGGGGGGGCACAGTGCTCGACCATGCACCCACAGAGACATACACTGCGGTGAGGAAGGAGCGGCGCACCTTGGGCTTGCGGAGTGGCGCTCCCAACCTAACGGGCACGGCTTAACGGCCTTGCCATCTATCTCAGATCGGACAGCATGCACTGGGAGCCAATAGCACTTAAAGGAATACGCAAAGGCGAAATCACCTTTTTCAGCAAGTACTGCCCCTGTCGTAGTGACAACGGGGGAATTCTGTATTGAGCTGAAAATTGACTGCCCTCAAAGAGCTTGTCTGCCCACAGGGCCACCCCAGCCATCAGCATTGGCCGCAGAGAGGATTCTCCCAGACTCCGTCCGCAGAGCAGCGACACTACAAAGGACGCCTCTTGCCAGTCATTTGAGGAAACCATAGCTAAGACCTTGTGCACCGTGAGAAGGGCCCCTGTAAACCCCCCCCCGGGGTTGGGTCCAAGTTGTGGCCTGGAGGCCCCCCGCAGGCGGCCTCATCCAGCAGACGAAAGCCCTGTGTGAGCTGCCCCTCTTTTGAAGCAAGCACTCTCCAAATTTAAGACGGACAACTCTGTACCCCCACTGCTGAGCTGGCAGGCAGCCCCCGCCTACCGAGATTATGGTCTCTAATCCTGACAGACCCAGCAGACGTGTAGTGGCCAGAAACCCTTGCCTGAGCCTCACCTTGTCCTTTTAAGGAAAGCACCCATCCATCGCCCCTCCTAACGCAACGCTGAGGACAAGGAATGACACAGGGGCGGATAACATAAAGACATCACCCAGAAATGCAGAAACCGCAAGAACCCAGCCAAGGGCCCATGCAGAAGGAATTAAACCCTGCTACCGCCTCAAGACTATACAGCAGTTCCGGTGGGGAAGCTCTGCAATGGCTGCCCCCCAGCTTCCAGAGGCCGCACCCATTCCCGGGGGAGACCAAGAAGCCGCCAAAGCAGATGTATGTCTTTTGCTTGAAGCGATCCGCACTCTGAGCAGCAATATGACATCCACAGTCAACTCTCTCCAGGAGATGGTGCACAAGGTAGAGGACAAAGTTGAAGCCCTGGAAAACTACCAACAACCTGTAGACCTTATGAAAATGAAGGCTGCCTGCAGGATTTGGAACAAAGAAACCTCGATCTGGAAGCAAAGGTGGATGATCTAGAAAATAGAGAGAGTAGGACCAACATCCGCATCCAAGGCCTCAAGGAGACCCCAAATGAAACCCAAATGTCCCTGGAAAGAAGGGTAAGGGCTCTGGTCACTTCGCTTTTTGCCTCGCCTCCCTCCCCCGAACTCCAATTTGACAGGATCCACCGGGCAGGCGGCCTGCTAGGCGGCCGGGGGTCGGTACTGGCGAAGTGCCACTATTATAGACACAAAGCGGAAATAGTAAGATTGGCAAGGGAATACGTCATCGAATTTGAAGATTCCAGAATCGAGATATTCCAGGATCTATTGGCTGCCAGGCTGGCCCAGAGACAAGCGTGCCTCCCTTTTACAACATGGCTGAGTGAGCACAACAGCCGCTATAGATGGCAGCATCCTTTTGCGCTCATCTTCAACCACGCCAATGAGGAATACCAAATTGTCACGGGGGGAGAACCAGCAAATGTCCTGCGTGCCTTTAAGGAGAAGGAGGGCTCAACCGACACAGAAGAAATGCCATCCTCATTGGAGCCGGCGCGAAGGCCACTGGGACCACGTCTACAGAAGGGCAGATTGTTACGCTCACCTGACTCCCACGGAGGTGCAGGTCTGGTTTGGAGTGTTGTTGATTCTTCTATGGTGAGCGCAGGACCCGGAAGATGGACTGGACCGGACCTTCGAATCTGGCTTGTCTGCCTCGCAGGAATATCTTTCTGTATGCGAAAAGGGAGTATTAACAATCTGCGGGAGAAAGTATAAGCCTCCCGCTCCCTTCTCACCCCTCTACGAAACCCTCCTGCGACCCCCATGTGAAGTCTCACCTTAGGGTTTGAAAGGTTGAGCTCTCCATCCTGCTTCTCATGCAGGGGCGCGCTGTATCCAGTTACTTCACTGGGATTTTGATTGTAGAGGGTTCAAGTTTTGTTTTCCCGGTATAGTACCGTAAGGATTCTGTTAATGAGTATGATTCCGCAATAATAATTGTTTGTTGTCTCTTTTTCAGGTGCGGAAACTATTCCGAGAAGAGCTGTGGAACCGAAGAATGAGACTCTGGTGAGCTTGATGAGAGTTCTCTCGGTGTCCTTGTATCAATGCGCTCACTAACGCTGATGTCTTTTTTCCCCCCATAGGGGCCGGGGTCCGGAAATGCCTGGATGCGGCACCGACCCGAAATGAAGTTGGAATAACCCAACAGGTAAGCTTTGTAATGGAAATTAAGGTTTCCTTGTTTTCTTTCCCCTCTCACCTTTATTCTTGTATTTTTCTCCCTAGGCGCGGTGATGTGGCTGCGAGTCCAGATGTCGCCGTAGAACGTGGTGGTACCTTGTACAGGTGAGTGAGATGCGGCGCTGCAGCGATCGATGCGATATGCTTTTAAATGGATTTCTTCCTTTTCAGGACCGTAGGCGAGATGTTTCCGGAATACGGATTTAGCAGGTAAGGACTCTAATTTACCCTTTTCTCTTCTCTTCTCTCTTTGCAGGTGTTCCAGGATGCTGGCAGGAGTGGCAGAAGACAGAATGCAGGAGCATACACGGTGAGCGTCCAGCTGCTAGATGCAGAACAACGCGAAGCGTGAGTTGCTGCTTGGGCGTGGCTTAAATAGCCTTCAAACTAGTTCCAGGTATGTATCCTTCCTCTCAGGTATGTATTCCTCCCCAGACCACACCCATGTGGTTAAGTAGTTCCAAAGATAAAGTAGTCCCATTCAGGCCTCAGAAGGCCTGGATGTTGCAGCATGGTCTGCATCAGGTAAGTTAACACTAAGCACCTTTAACACAAAGTCCCCTTTTATGAGCCTGGCGCCTATGGCGCCAGGACTGTGGCCCGATATGAGCCTGGCGCCAAAGGCGCCAGGACTGAGTCCAAAGAGCCCCTACTTGAGGCTGTTGTGACTTCCCTTGAAGACATGATGTCTGCCTCTGGGGTAGCTGGGTCTTTTCTGGCACCTTGGAGGTAGGCATCATGACACAGATCTAAAGGCACAAGGACATTTAAGAGACTAGACTCTTCTAATTGGAACACCTCATGCCAAGAAGACAATGTGTACCGAAACTGTTCGAATAGAAGCTGACAAAAAGCGCAAATCAGCCTGGAACACACTGAGAGAGAGGTGGTGATGGATAGGATTATAAGGCGTCACTCTGCCTCAGTGTTCCTCCGCGAACACTGACATGTGCTTCCTGCCGGGATGGGCAACAACCATTGTGGTCATGGAGCAATCCGTCCTGTTGTCGGCTGTATAGTTTAATAGTTGAAATGTTGAGGTTTGAGTGGAGACACCCGTATAGTGGCCCTATGTTATCTACGAGGGCGTCTCCCAAGTTACAATGGAGAGTTTCTCTATGAATTTCTTTTTCTTTTGTTCCTCTTCTCCTTTTGGTTCAGGGGACTCCCGGAGTGGGAGAATAGTGGGGAGTGGGGTATGCAAGACTCGAGCCATGTGGAGAGTCTGGACGGGGAAAATCTGATCAAGGGTGGCATCGCCCGACGAATAGTGATCTGTTGTCATGCTTTAAAATTCCACTATGCAGACCCAATTGAGCTTTGCTCAGTAATGGAGGCCCATCAAATACACAGAGCTCCACAAATGCTGGTCACAGTTCAACACACCCATTCACACACAATGCAATCATCCCGCACGATACGGCCGAACTCTTTAAAATCTGCTAGGAGCTGGCCAGCCCTTCTGCAGACTCTTCCTCTCCTGTCCCCTCCCAGTTCCTCTGCACGACACTGGCCTCACACTTCATCTCTAAAACTCAGGACATCCTGTCCTCACTCTCCTCCCATCATCTCTCTCCCTCTATTCCCTGCTCTTCCTCTGGCCACTGTGCAGCCATCCCTCCTCCCTCCTTCTCTGCCTTTCCCCTTCTCTCCGCTGACGAGGTTTCCAGACAAGTTTGATCTATGAAAGTCTCGTCAAAACAGATTCACCCCTGTTCCTCTAAAACTATCAAGGACCTCATCGACTCCCTGACTCCTGCCCTGGCTGACTTTTGCAACCACTCCTTCGCCTCTGGAGTCTTCCCATCCCCCCTTAAGCACTCCCATGTGCACCCTCTTCTTAAGAAACCCTCTTCCGACCGGCCAACTATCGCCCAATCTCCATCACTCCCTTCCTGGGCAAGCTCCTGGAGAAACTGGCCATCTCTCAGCTCAATCTTCATGCTGAATCTGTTGGTAGTCTTCATGACCATCAGTCTAGCTTCAGAGCTGCCAAAAGCACGGAAACTGCTCTCCTGAACATCCGTGAGTACCTGCTCTCAAACCTTGACTCCAACACACTGTTCTCATTTTGCTCTATCTCTCTTCTGCCTTTGATACTGCCAACCATGCCATCCTGCTCAACCGTCTCCGTGATAACCTGGCTATCACTGGTCAGGCCCTGGCGTGGCTGACCTCTTTCCTCTCCAATCGACCCTCCCAGGTCCAACTGGGGTCCTTCCTCTCTGACATCTTTTTCTCTACCTGTGGTGTCCCCCAGGGATCTAACCTCTCTCCCTGGCTTTTCAACTAGTATCTGGCACTCCTTGCCCACCGCATCGCCGCTCTCTGCCCCAACTTTCAGTGCTATGCGGATGATACCCAGCTCATTTTCAGGCTACCCTCAGCCTCCTCCTCTCCTTCCCTTATCTCTGACTGTCTGCTATCCAGGAATGGTGTGCCGCCAATGACCTCTGCCTTAATGCCAGCAAGACTGAGATTCTACTCATCGGCACCCCCACTCCCTCCTTCCCTGCAGCTCTCTGGCCGGCCTCTCTTGGCCCTCTTCCTGCTCCTATCTGCAAGGCAAAAAACCTCGGGGTCATCTTCGACTCCACACTCTCCTTCTCTCCTCACATATCTGACATTTCTAAGAAGTCTTACTACCAGCTGCACCTCCTCAGAGGTATTCTTCCTTTCCTCTCCTTCCCCCAGAAGCTCACCGTCTCCAGAGCCCTGGTTCTCTCTAAGCTGGACTACTGTAACAGACTCTATCTAAATCTGCCTGCCTCTACTCTCCGCCCTCTGCAACTCATCCAGAATAGGACTGCAAGACTTGTTCTTGGCCTCAAGCCCAGGGATCGTATCTCTCTAGGTCTGAAATCCCTACACTGGCTCCCAGTGGCTGCAAGGATTAAGTTCAAAACCCTCTGCAATGTACACAAGGCCTTCTGGGGCCTGGGGCCAAAATACCTTCAACTCTCTCTTCCTAAATATCTGCCTTCTCGTGCTCTTTGCTCATCCGCCTCCAACTCCCTCAGGGTCAGCCGCTTCTCGAAGCAACGAGTTGGGGGTAGATCTCCCTCCTCGGCAGGGGCCTCCCTCTGGAACAACCTTCCTGCCTCCCTGAAACTTGAGGAGAACCATCTCCGGTTCCGGAAGCACCTCAAAACTTTCCTCTTTGCTTCTGCTTTCTCTCCCCCTCTCCCCTGCTAAATTCCGGACTGAAATTGCACGGAATCTGCAACTGGGCCACTCTCACCGATCTCAGCCCTTGGCCCAGCCACTCTCCCTTTGCACTGCCTCCCTCGCAACCCCTGCACTGCGGGACTGTCTCTGTATCCCTACAGCCCCCCTTCCCAGCACTTGTCTGCACTTACCTTGCACTTGCCTTGCCACCAGTTGGGCCTTATTATTATTTATCTTGTTATTCTACTTCCCCTGTACTGTACTTTCCCCTCTCCATGTCCCTTGCATTTTTCCCCTTCCCCTCTACCCTTGCACTTGCGCGATCTGAATGACACTTGGCCTAGTAGGATCGTTGTCTGTCTTCCCTTGTTCCCTCCCCCTGCCTCGTCGCACCTTGAAACACTTGTGTATAGGTGCGTTACAAATAACATATCATATATCAATGGCAGATGATTCAGTACGTATAGGGTCCCTGAACGTCAAACGTTTAAATTACCTGCAAAAGAGGTTGATGCTGGTTACAATCTTTCAGCAAGCAAAATTAGACCTGCTGTTTGTACAGGAGACCAAATACAAGCGCAGGGGACGGCAAGTTGGGGGGACTTTATGGGCCTCAGGGCCGCACAAGAAAGGTGGAGTCAGCATTATGTATCGGAATTCCCTGGAATTAAAGGTGACCCGGACCAGTAAAGACCCCGAGGGGAGATTCATTATCATACATGGGACAATCACAACTAAGGAGATCACGTTATGTTCGGTTTACGCCCCCAACACTCAGCAACTAGCCTTTTGCAGGGACCTCTTAACGCAATTGAATAACGAGAGAGCGGGCTCACTGATCCGTGGAGGGGACTTCAACTTAGTTAGGGACCCTATACTGGATCGGACATCCTATAGAGAAGGGGCTTTTCCTGGAGGGGGACGTGGAGCAGCACTTGAGAAATACCACAATTGATCGGATAGGGTGGTCAGACCATGATCTGGTGGGGGTAAAGTTGGATCTGCACCCAGCCCGTCATATAGTCAAGCGATGGGTCTGTAAAAACCTGCTTCTCATGGATAAACTCTTTAGAGAATCACTTGACACAGAAATTAGAGAGTTCTTCACAAGAAAAGACATAGGAGACCCCTCCCACTCCACCGTGTGGGAAGCAGCAAAAGCGTTGTCTAGGGGCCTCTTAATAGCTCAGGGGACATCAGTGAAGAGAGTAAAGCAACTTGGAGAAGCTCACCTGAAAAGCGTAATACGTAGTAAAGAATCGTCCATAGCTAGCGGTATGGAGAACGTTGCAGCTTTTTCTGGCAGAAACAAGAGCACTCGGGCAGGAGCTTAAGGACATCTGGCAAGGAAAGGCTCTGGCTCATCTTCGTTTCGTAAAACAAAGATATTATGAGAAGAGAGATAAGGCCCGCACACTGCTGGCCGCAAGAGTCTGAAAGCAGAGAGCAGAAAGGGGAGTATACAAGATAAACTCTCCATTAGGGTCCCCTGTAACACACAAAACATATAACAGCTTGTTTTGCACAATTCTACACGCAACTCTACACCTCACACTGTGATAGCTCCACGAAGGACCTGGCTGAATTTTTCACCCGGGTATCATTCCCCCAATCCAGCCAACGGATAGGGATGAACTTAACGTGCCTATATCGGCTGAGGAAGTAATGTGTGCTATATCTAACCTGAAAGCTTGTTCAGCACGGGTCAGGATGGGTTCACCCCCTCCTTTTACAAGAGAATGAGAGGCGCCCTCACCCTGTTGTTGGCCCTGATGTTTAATGAGATCACGGAAACCGGCCGTGCCCCCCGCCCCTCCTTCACAGAGGCAACAATTATTATTGTACCCCAAGAAGGGAGAGACAAACTTGAATGTGGCTCATACAGGCCCATTCCTTATTAAACGTGGATGCGTAATCATATGCAGGTATCCTCGCAAATAGGCTGAGCAAAGTTCTACCTCTCCTGACCCATTGCAATCAAGAATGGTACGTCAAGGATAGACAAGGCTCCGATAACATCCGCAAAACTCTTGACCTAATAGCATCAGACTGAACCAGGTGACACTAACCCTACACTCATCTCAGTCGATGCAGAAAAAGCATTCAACCATGTTGAATGGGGCTTTATGACCCAAGTCCTAGAAATAGCGGGCCTCGGACCCAGATGGATTTGCAGGACGCAAGAACTCTATAACAGCACGAAAGCAAGAGTGGTGGTCAACGGGATGGCTTCTCCCCTGTTCACGCTATCCAGAGGTACAAGACAGGGCTGCCCCTCTCCCTGTTTATTTGTTTCCTAGTCATGGAACCCTTAGCACAAACTGTTCGTAACGACCGTGCAATACATGGCTTCCACAGGTTCTGCAAAGAATATAAGCTGGCCCTATTTGCAGACGACGTTTTAGTCTACTTAACCCACCCCTTACACTCCATCCCAGCATTCCTGGGCAGAATAGAGGAGTATGGCGCGCTCTCGGGCTTTAGTATCAACAGAAGCAAAACTGTGGCATTACCCTAGGGGGGGACGAGTATGTCTCCCCCCCCCCCCTGAGACAGACCCGGGAATGTGGGGTTTAAAGGTAGTGACCAATCATATTAAATACCTTTGGATAATCGTGACGAAGCACCTGAGCGACTTGTATTGGGCAAATTACAAGCCACTGCAGTCACAAATCAAAAGCGACACGGAAAACTGGAGAAAACTGAATCTCTCATGCGCAGGTAGGTTTACAGTGTAAAACACAAGGGACTGTTGTGGGTATTCCTAGTGAGGGTTGCCCAATACTATGATCGCACTCTGGAACTCAGTTTCTTTGTTAGGGTGGGTTAGGATGGGTACATATCTTTTACTGGACTTACAATTGGTGCACTCTGTCGTGCTAAAAACACACATATTAAGCCATTCTGGGCTATCTATGTGTCTGCCACTGTCCAGATGAAATTCTGTAAACTTTAATGAGCTTTCTCCGTCAGGCAGGTGCAAGTCTGTTCCTTAAAAGACTGGAGAGTGTACATTATATTCTCCAGTAGGTTCCTCTTTTGCATCTGAGCATTGAAGAATCTTGTAGGGCCCTTAATGTTTGTTTTTCAGGGTCCTAGTAAGGAAGACCCTGCCTGTGCTTGTTTCTTGAGCACTAGGTCAGGTCTCCCAGTAGCCGACCGGTTTCTGTGGTATTGAGTGGGTAGACCACATTCCTCAGGGCTTAAGGGGGCATCAAAATGGGTGCCTCCTAGTTTACAGTGGCAGCATCTTCTGCATTATTCAAAGTCCTCTCCCTGTAGGGGTGACAGGAGGGATGGGGGAGAGCAAGAGGGGGTGCATATTACTTGATAATTAATATTCATATCCACCTTAATGGACTTATATATAGTGTAACTTAAACACACTGCACATTTTATAGTTCAAATAATGGAAGGGGAGTCTTACCCTTTCCATGTAGTTAGTAGTTCTATGCACGGAAGGGTGAGGCAGCCTGAGACCTAGGGGACAAAACAGTTATGAATAACAGGTTAAAGTGCATACATTTGCATATGTAAGTCAAGACACAATGTATACTGGCATCGTGTTCACTCGTTTTAAACTAGATGATTAACCAAAAATTGCACAAACTTTGGCGTGCGAGTGGCTGCACGGAGGCGTACCATTTCCCATGGCAAGTATCCCACAAGAGCCAGGATCCGATCGCTCGGTCCCGTCTCTCTTTTATTAGCATCTCTCCCGAAGCCGGGCACGTAGCGTGTGTGCCCGCTGTTCAAAGATGAGTCTGGGAGCGTATCATAATAGCTCTGTGAAGCAGGGGCTTACCTGCTGCTTTCGTCCGAGAAGAGGTCTGGCGGGCCGCGCGCTATAGGTTTTCTACGCCGTGGCTCGCCAGACCTCTTTGTTTATAGTTGTCATGGCGCTGCCGCGCGCTCTGCGACATGGCCGCCTGGGGGTGTCCTTAGGCGGCCATCTTGGGGTCAGGCTCTGTATCTGATTACAACAGTATGCTCTAAGTGGTACTGCCAGAGTTACCAGTGGCAAATTTGCACACAGTTGAAGACACTTTTCAAAGAGACAAACACACACACACAAAAGAAGGGTATTTCTTCCAGGATCGAGCCCAAGTAGCTAGATGCCACATTGATCCAATTGGCCAACTGGTTATGTTGTTGTTCACATTGTGGCGAGTGTTTGCCAACTGGTTGGTTCATTGAGTCCAATCCGGTCGGTTTTCAACCGGAAGATCCAGAGTTGTTCTCTTCTATAAAGGAGGTCATGAATATTGCCACCCCTAGTGGGTATTTCCATCTTCTTGATGATGGACCAGGTGAAATCCGCTGGGTTGTGTTGATATTCAAGAAAATGTTCCACCATAGGTGCAGTCGGCTTTTTAGTTCGTATGCATGATCGATGTTCTGCAAGTCGTGTTCTGATGGGTCTCGTTGTCATTCCTACATAGCGCTTAGTACAGGGGCATGTTATGATGTAAATTACATTGCAGCTGTTGCAGTTTGTAAGGTTCATTTGTGCACTACATGATCCACAGGGTGTGTGGCCTGTTGCTTGAGATGTGCCCCAGAGGGTGTTGGCTATGGGTGTTGGGTCCTTGTATGAATGGACAAGGGAATCCCTCAGGTTTTTCCATCTTTTGATGGCAAATTTAGGGGTGTTCAGCCCTTGGGAGCCGACATTCAGGATGGGCCAGAGTCTTAGGACCTCCTTCTTGATTTTATTGGTAAGGGGTGAGAAGCTTAGCGCGGCTGTGATTTGTTCAGCAGATGCGTTTTCCTTTGCATGGTGTTAGAGTTGTTTCTTTCGGGATGTTCCTAGCTCTTTTCTAGCACCCAAAGAAAAAGTTGGTCTTCCGTACCCTGACTTCGGCGAATACTACAGAGCTGCCCAGCTCAGTGTTCTAGTGGACCACATTCGAGAAGCCAGCAACAAACAATGTGTCCATCTAGAGAATGGATACTTTTCCCCAGTTACACTAGGTGAATGGCTCTGGGCCCCCCCAAAGGTCAATTCCGCGGAAGGCCCTGGAACACCCAGTACTCGTAGCGCTATGGCCGATTTGGAAGGACAACCCGGGTCTGGCCGGAATCACGACATGGCCATCCCCCCTTAGTTGTATTTGGGCCCCCCTCCCGATTAGAGACCACCTTATAGACCCTATTCGCTTTCAACCCCAATACGAACAGGGGCTGGTCAGAGCGGGCCAGATGTGGAGAAGGAGCTTTCCTCTCAAGGGAGGAACTAGAGGAAGAGCAGCAAGGTCAAAAGATTAAGCTGCTACCCTACTTACAGCTAAAGGGAGTTCTGATGGACCTGCGGTGGAAAGACCAATAACGGCACCCCCTCTTCCCCCTTCGAGCCCCCTCCCACCCCCGGTGTACAAACCTACTGGAAGGAGATCCTTTGGTTGGATAAAGGAAATGGAGGGCATCCACAGGGTACTCACTCTGCTTTTGGTCCTGTTCGGTGTTGAATATATTGGAGAACAATACCAGGTCCTCCCCCATATGCCCAGAAACCTGCTTTTGGCGGCACGTGTCTGCATCACAGTGAAATGCAAAGGGAAGACCCTGCCGGCCAAAAAAGTCTGGCTTTGCAAGGCCAAAGACATTTACAAAATGGAGAGACTGACTGCAGCCCTCATGGAAACCCACAAGCACATCGATATGCTTTGGCTCCCCTTCCTGGAATCCTTGGAATCAGAGAACACTGCTCTGGACACCCTGCCACCGAATAGTCCCCCACAAAGCCACAGACCCACCCCCTTTCGGGTGGTGGAACGTACCCTACTCTAATACCCTAAAGCTGAATGCCTTTAATCTTTAGCAACAACATGGATGTATTAAGCTCGATACAGTCACGTAATGTATATGTAATGGAAGTTGCCTTACGGTTAGATGCTACCAAACGGTAGACATATCTGCTCCTATGTGCAGGCCCTCATCAGTCAGCATGAACTTTGAGTCGTGGGGGGAGGGGGGAGTGGAGGGAAGGGGAGCTGGGACTTTTTCTCTTTCGTTCTCTCTTTCTTGCTCTAAAAAACAAAACCAGTAAAATTTGTTTGATCCTGTTGATGTCACACATCTAATGAGGTATATTGTTTGTTCATGGTTTAAAGATCAAACTTAATAAAAAAAGAAATATTATTAAAAAATAAGAGGGTGCTGGTGCTTCAGTGGTTCCCATCCCATGGAGTCCAATCGGACTCCATGGGAATGGCAACTTACTGTTCCGCTGCCGCCCATAATATCCCGGTAATACCAGGTGGCTGAAACGGTCAGCCGAGGTTGCTGGTAAGCCGTCGGTAGTACCAGTGGCTTACCGCAACCCTTGTAATGAGAGCCATTGTCCCTTTCTTTGCAAAATAGGGTCTGCCAGGCATAGATCGGTTTGCCACAAGCAAAAATGAAAAATGCTTGTGTACGAGCGCAATAGAAATAAAATATAAATCAATCGTATATCTACGACTCAAGGAATCCAAGGGGAAGGCACTATTGGTCAGGGATATTTGTGTATGATTTTCCTCCGACCCCACTCCTCAACAGTTATTCACAAAATGCATCAGGAACACTTAAAGGATAGTTCCGGGACTTTTTTTTTATTGTCCCTACGGTTCGGCCATGTGTTTTTAAGCATAAATCGGTAGATCGTAGAAAACTTTCCTATGGACCTTACCCGACTTTTCGTCCATTAACGCACTCGAAATCAGCCGCCATTTTCTGATAATCCTATCATTTCCCCCCATCGACCTGGCTCACCTGCTTTTGCGGCACTAAATCAAATCCCCCGCCCCTGAAACAGACTTTATCAAAACATTCATATTCCCCGCCTCTATCCGTGACGTGACTGTGCTGCGTAGGCAAACGCGCCCAGGCGTCTTCTACGCGACTCCACACAGAACCCGGAAATCAACACAGATCAGCTCACAACACAGCGCACCACAATTGGGAATATGAATCTGTACTTTCAAATCAAACCGCAAGATTGTAAATTTGGTAAAGTACATTTATTTGAAATCAAATGTTTAGAGAATATTCAGCGATTTTCATTTTTATTTGCTCACGTTCCAAAAAGTTCGTTTTGAGGCACGCGACGTTCCTTTGCTGTACACAGGGTCTTAGATCATCTCACAATACAGCGCCACAATTCGGAATATGAAACTGTGGTTTAAAAGCAAACAGCAAGATTGTACATTTGGCAAAGTACATTTATTGGACATCAAATGTTTAGAGAATATTCAGGGATTTGCATTTTTCTTTGCTCTCGATCCAAAATAGTTCGTCTTGAGGCAAGCGATGTTCGTGTGCAGTACACAGGGTGTTGGTTTACGATAAAATAAGCTCTTCGGTCGCACTGATAATCGCATAGCTGTTCCAACAACGAGGCACTAGGCCACCACAACGGTCTGTCTGTTGCATCTAGCCGTTAGTACCGCGTAAGGGCATACTTGTACTTGGCGATCGTCCCATAAAATGGTCAGGGTGGTAACGTTGTTCACCCGGAGAAGCAACTGGCGGTTGAAAAAGCCATCCGCCGGTGTCTGGTACTCGTGACACATACAATAATGAAGGATGTACCTGTTTTAGAAACATAAAAAATGAAATTAGTCTCACCATCAGATCTTTATTAAAATTATTCATTTTATATATTAGGTCGGGAAATTATTTCATAGCTAGGACAGTGCAACTGGGTATTATACGTCAAGGGGGGGCTGTAGGATACTGAGACAGTCCCCCAGTGCAGGGGTTGACAGGGAGGCAGTGCAGGTGGAGAGTGGAAGGGCCCAGGACCGAGGTCGCAGACAGTGGACCAGTTGTAGCAGGGGAGAGGGAGAGAGAAAGCAGAAGCAAAGAGGAAGGTTTTGAGGTGCTTCCGTAAAAGGAGATGGTTCTCCTCAAGATAGTGCGCGGTACAAAACAATATGCCACATAGAACGAACAAGTACAACTTAACCCGTCTTTAAAGCTACTGTATAGTAATTAAATTGCGGTATAAACTCATCTAAAGAGTTACTTACATTATATTTGCATTTTCCATTGTGTCTGTGCGTAGGGCAGCCCCGAAATACCACTCCTTCTATGCCGACGTTATTTCTTCTAATGAACGAACATTAAATGGCTTTCGTTTCTGAAATTATATTCATTATCGTTTCTTACGTTATTGCCCCACACCCCCAAAAAGAAGTCTTTCGGGATGGTCCCGGCCTGTCAAGGTCAAATAACAATAGAACCTTATACTGAGTCGTGGGCCATTCAAAGCAGCTGACCTTCACTTTGAACGAGCACACATTCCTAGTTAGCTACATTCAGTGTTAGGCCATCTCACAGGACTCACAGAGCAATCACTTTTATTTACACAATACATAGCTACACATATTCAATGGGCCTGCGACATGAGGAGACTCGAGAAAACAGACAATCAAATTACAATCATTTAAACCGTGATGTGTATTTCTCAATTAGCTCTTCTTTAGGTGGACATGGAACAGAGGCAATGTTGGGTGGCAATGCAGTTGTCCCCTGCACAGGTTCGTTCACAACTCCATGTATGTGCCTATCTAGGACATCAACAATAAGTCTCTCAATAAAGTCATATTGCATATCCTCAAACACTGGTTTGATAACCCATTGTTTACTTCTTTTAGTGAAGGCCTTATTGTAGCGAAGCGTCCCTAAAGTTTCGGTCGTCCTACTTTGTTGACGGCCAACATTATGGTTATGTGCCAAGACCGCTAGAAGAGTCCGATTTATCATGCCCTCCATGCCAAAATGCAATCGTTTTGGCCTGTACTTTAGGCACATATTGTGGAACACCTCCAAATCTCCTGTGTGGCAGAATTCCGTGAGTCCCCTCAAATCTCTTGTTATAGTTTTATCAAATACAATCTTTTCAATGGCTTTGTGAGTGGGTGATGAAGGAATCAACCACTTTTTCTTCCGTGCCTCCTCTGTGGACAAATGGCTATGTTCACAATTGTGGAAATGTTGGTTTGTGGTCCAGAGGTGAACGTTGCTACAGTGTAGCATTACTGACCGCCATTTTTCCAGTAGAATTTCCAACGACCCTCCACATGTTTTTGAGCTCCACCAAAGTTGGTTGCTGATTGACTTGGACCACTGTGAAATACCTTGCATATCTTTTTTTTTACCTGCAGCCGACATTTTTTTATTGATTGTTTTTGCAAGATGCCAAACGTCAAATTGGTGATTTATATTTTTGTACTCTTCTCTCATTGTCTTGGCAATTGAAACGTGTCTGTCCGTGGCTATCAGGTCGATCACCATTCCCCGCGATTGTAGTTCTTGCAATGATGCTACAAAGCCAACTTTCTCCATGGCCACTGAGGATGTACTTTGTGACACCTGCACGACCACCGAACTCACAATTTTCTTACTTTCCATGTCCTGAAAGTGGTAGGTGCAGTACTTGGCTGAAAATCCTGGGCTGTCGCACTGTCCATCACCGGCTAGCCTGAACCGTTTGCCCGCGAATGTACTATCAATAGACATTTTTTCCATTCTCCAAGCTTCGCTAATGGCTGGAAATAGATAATCGGTTTGGTATTTGTAGAACTGAGTTTTCGCAATGAAATGGATTCCCACAAACTGAAAGAAACACTCTAACTTTTTAAAACTTGAACCACTAAAAAGTGCAGCCGCTGCACAAAGTAGGTTGCCTGCTGGCAGTTGGCCCCAGCATGGGTTGTGCAGACCATGAGAAAGGATGATATTTTGTACAGGTGGCATGTATTTTAAGGTTAGTGCCTCGAATTGCACGAGTCACATTAATCAATGGCTCCCCACATACTTCCCCACCAACCGAATGCCCACATTTCATCCGAATAATATCAAACAACTATCGAATACAATGAATTTGGCCTCTTTCCTTATACTGTCACTCTGCATCCCAGCTGGTTCGGCCTGTAACGTTGAGGACATGTCACTCACATGAAAGGTAGAATCTCTGATATCGTCTTCCGCTATGTTCAGTGATATTGATGGTGTTTCATTGTCGTCCACTTCATTCTCTTCCATTGCAACATCTGTTCCTTCTCCGGCGATGGGTGAATAAAACAATTTCTTCAACTTTCTCGCGGTCTTAGTTTTTGCGGGTGTGGATTCTGTGAATTGATCTCCGACTGCATCCGAACTACCAGGAGGACATTCACTATCAATGGCTGGTGGTGGTATAGCTCCGTTGTCAATCACTTCATATTCTTCCCATTGGCACAATGCTTCTCCAGTCTCAAGTCCCTGCCAAAAGGTTTGACAAGCAACATCTCTCGTTCGCTTCACTGTCTGTGTAGATCTAGTTCGTACACCCACTCGCAACTAGAGGACAGATTGGAAAAGGGATGTTCAGTTTAAACACAACTTACAGTATTGAACTATTAACAGTGAAAAACAACATAATATAGTGACCAGGACACTAACCTTCTTTTGCTTTCTTTTCTTTGAAACTTTCTTGCCTCGAACTTCAACATCAGGACGCTGTTGCTCCAACTCGTGTGTGCATGTCTCCACTTCCTCTTGCGCTGCAACGACTATATTTTCATGATAAGCACATCCATCACGCACTGACGCTCCATCGACTCCCTGAAACATAGAACTTTCATTAGTATGTATAATAATATTGAAAACACAAAATGTACTTGGGGACCAATACCCACGTACATCTCAATAGCAAAACACGAATGAACGCATTGTGTAGAGCATTCAAACGACAATTATTCACGCATTGTTGATCTAGTTAGATGGAACTGTCAAGATCCATACCTCGGGCTCCGCATAGACTTCCATTGATGATATTATGAGGATGACGCTTCAGCAACTCCCTGAAACACAGTAATTGCATTAGTATGGTTTTCTATTTTGTTAAAAAGAACATAAACCTTGTGCAGGCGTCAACGGCTCATCTAAATAGACCTGCACAAATGATCAGTTGTCTAAAATAAGTAATGGATATCTAAATATGATTCGATTTGCTCGATCGTTGGAAGTGTCACCACCCAGAGATCTGCATCAACTACTAGGGGTTATGTTCTTGTAGAACATTGCGCCGACCCGTAACTGCATGCTCCCCCTTCTTCTTGGACTAATGCTCCATCGACTCCCTGAAACATAGGACTTTCATTAGTAATGAATACAATATTGAAAAAAGAAGACACATAGGAGGGCGACGACAGAAGGACATATCAATGGCTAAAAACGAAAGAAACATTGTGTGTAACAATCACGCTACAAGAATGCAAGATCTGATGATCTCCATCGATGGAACTGTCAGGAAACGTACCTCGAGCATCTGAGTGACATCAACGGTTGTCGTCAATGCGTTGGACTCCTCAGCATCTCCCTGAAAGACAGTACTTGCATTATTTTGGATAACAATAATTATAACTGAAAACAAAGACTAGAGGACGAGTACTAGGGTGTACCATTAGGTAAAATAATTACACGATAAATTAAAATTATTGATTTACATGCCTAAAACAAGTCAGTGGCAGAATAGCTAAGTAAGATTACCCGATAGGCGCTTGAAGTGGCTGATGACTGCAATAACGACACGGATGGAGAATCTTCCGCCTTCATATTGAGTGGATACATAAATGGGGAAATTATTGTTAGCTAATGCTACACACTACCGCAAGGCCGAGAGCTAAATCCGTAAACTTGACTCACCAGTGGAGGGATGTGGACGAATAGAGTGGGAATAGCGGTTGAGAGCAATTTTCGCCTCGCTCGCGGTGTGTTCTTCTTTATTAGCAATGATGTGGAGTACGTCTGAGCTAAAGTGCCTGCTGCAGATGCGGTATCGATCACCCCTCTTGTCCGCAAAGACTTCTAGGACTCTACTTTCAAGCTCAGACGGTGGATATCCGCAATATCGGACCCATTCTCTTATCTGATCTATTGTCTTAGGGAAAACATGCATTATAGTACCTTCAGATTTATTATGGGTCTTCGAAGGGCAACCGCCAATGGAACAGGCAGGCATTGTGGAAAGTTCTGAAAAGTAAAGATCAACAATTCTCTATGAATACCAATGTGTTAAAAAATTAAATGACACATAAAAGGTTCAATGCAAGGTTCGTTTTGGTTCTTGGAACTATACACGTTATTCACATGCGGATAAGTATTTGAATAACTTTAAAAAAATAGAAAGATAATTTGACTAAACTCAGAACATGTGACTAGTTCCTTGCATGTACTGTCTTGAACGAAAAGAAATTGGACGCAAAATGATTATGGTACATGGCCTTACTTTGACAAACAAACAGTTAGATGCAGGGATCAGAGTAGTTTCTTGTCGTAGAACAGGGAGCAGTTCACAGGTTGCAAACTGACGAGTTTCCTCGAAGTGGTCACGGAAGTTCACAGAGACGAAGAGCAGATAACCAGCACCTTCACGGGTTGACTAGCAAAGCGCAAAGAAGTTCTCATTAGAAATATGAAGTGGGTTATAAAGAATTCGAAACAGGGATGTGTTTGTGAATGAATGACGTGTATATGTTGTGGCATTATGCGGTTTGCAGGGGGCCGTCCAGCGTGAGGGGGGATGCTTGGCAGGAGACACGGGGTCTGGAGGTAGACATGGGAACAACAACCCATGCTCTATAGACCACTTTGAAGTGTACATGGTCTTTGGCACCTCTTGGCCTTTATCGCTCCCTGACAGCTCCACTTGCCAGCACAAGTACCCCGGTGCGAACTGCCTTTGATAGGGCGGGGGGGGGGGGGGTGGATTGGGGCGGTGGTCGTGCAAACAAGACTCGTTTGCCGCAGGGCCTCACCAAGGAGAGGCCATCTAACTGCATGTAAGAGGCAGGCTGCAGGATCTAGTACATGGAAGGCAGGGGGGTGAGTTTATAAATACCTCACCCTCCCAGGAGAATATATGGGTGTAGTTCACCCTGGAGACCCTGGATGCCTAGGCAGTTAGTCAGCAGCAGGCTGGCCTGTGGTGGCAAGGCGGCACGGGCCAGAGGGGGTCATCTCTGTACCCGGTGCCCAAAAGGATGATTTATTATGATCAACCATATGGATTATTTACCTATAACCATGTTTTGTATCAATAAAATCCAACGGCCTTCCTTTTATTGCCAACGCTTGAACAAAGTGGTGTGGTAAGTATTTTTGGGGGAGGAGGCAAGGCCGGGAGGCTTGATGCCAACCCGCAAAATAACATATGTATGCCTGCTGCATATGGGTTCAACGGTTATGTGGATTGAAGGTGGGCGGCCAGCGTGAGGGAGGATGCTGGCCGGAGACATGTGGTGTGACAAGACAAGGCACAGGAAGACTATTCAATGGAGACACACTAGATTAATTTAAAAAATCAAAACAACCATTGTTAAAATATATGTTGGGTTTTATTTTAGATCTTAATTTCAATTGAACATAAATAATAAACATTACACATTGTAAAGTTCCGGTTGCAGCACATCCAGGGAAAATCCGCGGTATTGTCCACTGTCGCTGGGGAAATGTTGTCTAATGGCAAGTACCGCACAGGCAGGTATTACTCTCCGAACGCGGTGTCCGAGCCTCCCGTGAAGCCACCAAGTGAAGCAACGATAGGCCACCAGCCTGTACCACCTGTGAAAATGAAAGATGCAAACTGTATTAAAATGACAAAACTTTCTTATCACTGTCGATTCAGGTAATAAATGCACAATATGGAACCAATTTACATGCATTCGAATGATATGTAGATGTAATTTTATATGTGGGAGACGACCATGACATAGTAGTGGCATCACTGACATCACAACCAGAGTATACTTACTCGTTACTCGGATTACGCGGACGAACAGTGCCGCGAAGTTCGTGCATAAGCACCATCATCATCCTCAACACGGTCCGTGAGAGGCAGGCTTCCCTGAACTCTGGCAGCTCGGTGATGCATTGCGGACTTGGCTCGTCTTCCGAAATGTAGACCAAGCACCCAGAATTTTCACGGCAGCAGCAGTTCTCCTCCTCAGTTGGCATTAGCTCGCACCGATTGCACGTGCACCAGGTGGAGACGCCGTCCATGCGACATGGTCCAGGCTCTTCATCCGTTGACTGGTCCTCCCAACTGCCGTCCGAATCCCCATCGTTTTCGCGTGCTTGCCTTTCCAGTAGTTCTTGCTCGGTGTACTCGGGCTCGTACATATACGGCATTATTGTAGCCATTGTGTGGTAAAGAAAGTAAAATAATTTACAGAGATGGTACAGGTGTTCACAAGGCCTAGAAGCGGCGAAGGTAGCTGACCAGAGCACAGAAACGAGTCACAGAATACTCAAAGTAACACAGAGAGAGTAATGGAATCGAAAATCTGCTGCTGTGTTGTGAAACGGTGTGTTTATACTTATTGAGGAAAGAGGCGTCCTGCCATTTCCATGGCGACACTTCATTAGCTGAGGCGCAGCGATTGTTGACACGAAACGTGCTTTGGCGTTGGGAAATGGGCGGTACGCGTCTGCTGATGTCAGGCTCAGGGGCGGGGGATTGGATTTAGTGCCGCAAAAGCAGGTGAGCCAGGTCGATGGGGGGAATGATAAGATTATCAGAAAATGGCCGCTGATTTCGAGTGCGTTAATGGACGAAAAGTCGGGTAAGGTCCATAGGAAAGTTTTCTACGATCTACCGATTTATGCTTAAAAACACATGGCCGAACCGTAGGGACAATAAAAAAAAAGTCCCGGAACTATCCTTTAACAATGATCCTGGTTACTCCAATGTGGTACTCCCACCTACTCAGGATGTCTGTTTGCCCACCAATGAAACTGACCAGCCCTTAAAAAATGTTTTAGGACAAAGGTTCAACCCTTCATCCACACCCTCAGGCAACCAATTTAGCAGCTTGGCTCCTGAAGTCATAGAATTCGGACCGTTTAGCTTACCTGACAGATGCATTGACGTATTCAAATAAGCATGTAAACCAAGACGTTAAACATTGTCTTGAGTAAATGTATTGGGCCCACCTTCGAACCCATGCATAAAACAAGTCTCAGGGAATCTCACTTACAACACTGCTTTTCTCATAGCAATCAAACTCTATAAGAAGGGCGACGGGGGCGGGGCACATTGAATTAATTTCTCCACCGCTTTTTTCACCTAACCCTGAATGGCAGCTTTTAATGTAATGGCTCCCATGGCGGACACTGGCTCCCTTTCCCCTGTGCCACAAAGCTTTACAATGATTGCCCTCCCACAGCAGAAAATATTAACAGTTAAACATAAAATGTTGGTGCCTGTAACGGGGACTGACCCTGGTAGCATCGAGGCGCCCAGCCTCGTAGTCCCATTAAGTTTACGGGCGAGGCTTACAAGCCCATCAAGGAGATGAACTAAATTCTTGGGAGCAACCTGGACGTCATGGCAAAAGACATTGACCGCAAAGCAGTGTTCAATCTTTCCATTAGCAACGGCAGCAGAGTGAGCACTGCGTTGGACAATCCTGCAGTCAGTGTTGCCTGCAGTGCTATGTCTGAGGATTTACCCAGTCCCCGAGGGGGCGCCAACCCAGGAGAGGATGGTCCATGCGGTCACGAGTTAAATGTCTCCATTGCTACAGCTACAACTTCGAAGAATTCTGTTAGAAATAACATTCGGTGAATTGCACAGATGACGGTGATTTTGCCTTGGCTTCACATCCTGCCACAATCCGATGCGGCTGAAGATATTACAGACCCGAATGCAGCACCCAGCTCCCTGTTAAAAAGGCTATAGGGGGAGGGATCGCTCCTGCCTAGGATCAGCCCCCTAACTTCACCAAGAGACCACAAAGATGAGGGGAGGGCGATACGTGCTGAAAATGGTCCCCAGTTGTGTGCCAACTCTCCTTGCCCCTCCCCCACACAGAATGCCTGCTACCCCCCCACCCCGATCAAGTTGACGAGGCATCACCAATGGCAATTGGATGCAAATGGAACCTTGTCTTAGCCAAATTAGCAGCTTTAAAGAAGCTGCTTTTGCTCGTTCTTGAAGATCGAAGAAGGGGAGGAGCCTCGGGGGAGTGTCAACCCAGAATAGAGCCACCAGTGGAGAAAGCCTACAACATTCTGGCGACCACCCCAAAACTGACCACTGCCACCGGTGAAAGCACTGGTTATACCAATGCCCTGTTCAAGAAGGGGGCCCCGTAAACCAGTCGACCTAGGCACCTGTGGCCAAATCTTGAGCCAACAGAATAAAACTGTGCAACCATCACAGCAGGCTGTACATGGGTGGGCTGGCCGGGGGTCCAGCGCCACACACATGGGTGGAGGGCCAGGCTATGCAGACCCCATACTAGCCCCTGACAACAGCTGCCATAGGGTTCTCAGACTACAGAATGAGCAAGGTGTGGAATATGAAAACATGAGGGGGATTTGCGGAAGGGGATCTGATATGCTTGCAAAGAGCACCCAAAGTTTCCTCTGACCACCAAGAATGTAGGGAATTCTTTTTAAATAAGTGTCCATCCTTAATTCTAGATGACATAAATTGTACAAGACTATACTGTAATGTGGGGTGCGTCTTTGATGTTACAAGCATTGAACTGAGGCAACAAAGAGTGGCCAATGGCATACTGGGTATTGCAAGGAGACGCCGCCCATAACCAACGCAGCATGATTGAAATCCGTGCCTATCCCCATTATAGCCATGTTTAGCCTCCCGAAAATTACGCTACACCATCCATTGCTCTCCGGAGCTAATGCAATTCCACTGGGAAAAAGATCCTGGGGAACTAACAGTGGAAGAGGAGAGCTTTCTTATTTGGCTAATTGATTAGAATCTTAGTGAACGATTGCCAATATCAGTAGAGGCCTGGGGGCTTTAGACACTACTTTCACACTTTTGGGAAGGTTGGATGGTAATCAAAGTCATTGTAACTGTAGGTGTCATGATGTACTTTGATGGCCCTACGGCCAAATAATGTTAATATTGATTGATTGATATCAGTAGAGTGAGTCCGCTCCAAGCAATATCAGTGTCTGAGACTTTTGTCACAATATACGAGAACAAGGTGATCCTAAGAACACACCCATGATTCACATGGAAGATCATTTCTAGATTACATGTCAGCCAATCTGTTGAGCTACCAGCATTTTTTCAAGACCCACAGCACTCTGGAGAAAGAGCCCTACATATACTAGTCTTTAGGAGAGCTGTCATCTACTATCTCAATAAGACAAAACCAATCAGGAAGACAGACCAGTTCTTTTATCCATGGGGATCCTGTCTCGAAACCAGCCCTTTCCAAATGGATTGTAAAATGCATACAGCAATGCTACAGGTTATCTAACAAGGAGCGACCATTTACACCTAGAGCGCACACCACATGTGGTACTGGTGTCACATTAGCCTTCATTGCAAAAGTACCATCCGAGGCCATCTGTAGGTCTTTAACATATTGCTGCAGTCTCACATTCACCCAACGTTACTGTCTCTACACAAACTAGGAGCGGCTCTGAAGTAGGACTGGCACTGTTGAGGCATCTTTACGCCTCTGTCATTTCTAACAACCAACCTCCTTCTACTGGTACTGCCTGCTAGTCTATACAATGCCTGTGATTCTAGGCAGATCCACAAGCCTCAGAAGACCAACATTACATACCTGTATGCTTGTATCTGCTTAGATTGACATGCGCCCACCCTTTCTCTGCCTTTTGGGAGTACAAGGTACATTGACAACTTGCCCCTTTTTTACTTTTCTGTACACACTTCATGCAACCTCAGGTCAGAAACAAAACAATCTGAGGACCTTGACGCTTGAAGGACCATGGGTACAGAACACATCATAGTAGGAATAGTTGTAAAACACGCCCAATCGATGTCCCTTCTCAATTTCAAAAAGTAGTTATGTAATAATCTGCACCAACCGCTAGATGTCGGCATATGAATCCAAGCAGATGCCAGCATCAGAAAGACGATTACAGATATCTAATGTTTGTTATACAACTTATTTGATTTAAGTAGGACATTGCCATGAAAGTCGTCCCCAACTGTTAGTGTCTAGCTTCGTCTTTTCAAGGGCACCATTTAAATGTATTAATCCAAGGAATGAAAGCTTCAAACAAACAACAATTAAGGACAGTACACACTGATCAGAAATCTTATCTAAGTTCATTAAATGGGATGCATCACTTGTAAAAGAAAAAGGTATAACGAGGGGTGATGTGATATGCCTTATGTGGCCTTGCAACTTCTTGTGCACCACCTACCTGTCACGGTGCTCCCATAATACCACTCCTCAAACATTGCACTCTTTTCTGGAGGCATTTCTCCTTCCTAGTGATTTTTCTTAACTTTTTTCTAGTACAGTGTAGCGTGTGATCCATCCTGAAGACCCATACTGTTACCCTATTTGCCTTCGCCCCAACACGATGAGAAGGCCTCCTGCTTTGAAAAGGAAAATCACGCTCTTATTGAGGGCAAAACACACTTGTTTTCTTTTTCACCTCACCCAAATCCCACTTTGTTTGTCCACTGCCCCACAGATCTTCGCCCACCTTTTCCCAGCCCTCTGATGATGTCTTATGACCACCTTTATTGGCCTTCCTGCACTGTTCGTGGGCTATGGGCTTCCATGTGCAGCCCCCACTTCTGCCTGCACACGTTTGTTTGTGGCCTCGCTTGCACCTTCCAGCATTATCAGTTCTAAGCCTTCCTGTCGCACATTTCTTTTCTGCTGCCACTATTGGGGGTGGTATTTTTCAAGTAGACAGTTGGTGAAACGATTTGACCACCAACTGTAGTAAAGAAAATTGTGATTTAGCTCTTTAGTAATGCTCTGGCAGATTTTGGATATATGAAAGGTATCCCCTGAACTCCATAGTTGGCTTTATTTGTATCTCATCATACGATTGCCGTTTAGCCGTTCCTAACCAGAATGTCTTCACATCTTGATTTGAAGTATAGTTTCTGGTTTTTGCAAAGTCTTGGTGTGGTGATACTGGAGTAGGCATAGCTATTCAGTTGCCAATTGTTAGCACACATACCTTAATCAGTGAATCCCTTGACATGTTTCCTCCTCGTTCAACTTTGTTTTTAATCCAAGGCCTCACTTAGAACGTAACTCACTTCATGTGTCCTTGGGTGTCCAAGACTCCCATCCGAGGGCACCCGAATGTTACCATACTTGTCTGTTTTCCCAAGCATATCAGCCTGCTAGACCCCTTGTATAACTCATTGGCTTGTGTTATCAGGCTAACTTCTGCTGCCATTTTGCTATCGGGGATAAAGCATTTCTTTCCCTGCAGTCACAATTGTAATGGCTACCCTAGATTTAGACGTCATTTGCGACTCCACGAGGAGATTGGGTTTACCTGGTGAGCATATAAACAAGTGTGTGCTGGGACTGATCTGCTGGAAGCATGAAGGAGTGTCTGGGATTTACTACTGAAGCCACATCCTGAGTTTGCTCGGTAAAGCCCAAGACTGTTTGCATGTGACAATCATCCCTGATTGGGTGGTTGCCAAATGTGTGAATGGTGTGGAATGCCTGAATTGAGGCTGGATGAGTATCCAGCCCTGAAGATCACTTTGAGAATAGAGTTTTCTGTTATGCACATTTGTGAAATGCTTGTTGTTGAGATTTCTAGAATCTGGCCTGATGGACAGATTTTAGGAAGCCACCCTAGTTATAGTGAAGTTGGGAATTCTGAGAGGTTAGCCAAAACCAATTCAAGGTAGCAATAGAGAGCAGTCAAGGCTATTCTCTGGAGAGTGTAGTGGGGCCAGGGGTCCTCAATGAGTCCAAACAGTGAAGCACACAATAATTTAATTTAGACAAATGTATACAAATACAGTATTTATTTTAGGCATTAAAATGCACACTAAAAAATGAAACATGCAGGTGATAACGCACAACACTAAATAAACACATATACATTTACCATAGGTTCTTAAAATGCATTCAGTGACTTAAATCAACAAGAGGTAAGTAAAGTGAAGGGTTCTGATGCATGTACATTGCTTGTGTTGGTGATTGTTCAAATGAAGAGTTACTAGGTAAGTAAATTGTGTTCTTATATTTCAGCTTTTACTGCCCAGGTCCGACCACCAAAAAGCAATGGAATGATACAAAGAAACTTATTCTCAGTGTTATCCTATGAAGGACAGAGGGAGACAAATGCTTCTGCGTTTACTTAGCACCCTGACTCAGATTTTCCCAAATGACTGGATGGGTCGACTGGGTGGCTCTGGAGGTTGGGTTTTCTGCCGTTGCTTCTGGTGAGAGGTGGCCAGGAGCTGCGGGTGCAAGGATTCTTCGGGTCTGGTCCAGGAGCAGAGTGCAACCCTTGGCAATGGAGAAATGCTGAAGGCACCGATGCAGCCTTCTTCAGGACACTTCACAGAATGGGGGAAGGCGAGCTCCAGCATCGGCCAGCGCACACAAACAAGGGCATGCGTCCTTTCAGTCTCGGTTGTAGAAGTCCTTCCAGAGCAGCCTCACTTGAAGCTGGGAGGCTGAACTTTGGCAGGAACGCGACTTATACCACAAGCTGGCGAGCACCACGATTTCCGCTGCAAATGTGGAACAATGGTTTTAGCGAGCTAGCACACTGGAAAGATTGCCAGTCCTGGGTGGTCCAGCGATACTTCCGATGGGTCAGGATGGCCGGATCCTCAAACATGTTGCGACTGGTTGTTCCCCCTCACCAGTCCAGGGGTTGAAGCACCGCACAGAGCCTTCGCAGATCAGGTAGTCCAACCGGGCTTCACTGGGTCAGATGCAGGAAGTGGATGCTGGGCCTCTTCGGAACTTCAGTTGGCTGTTCTTCAAGGAATTCTTGGCTCGAACACTGATCTTAAGAAGTAGTTGCAGGAGGAGTCCTATCCAAATTCCAGCGTGGAAGCAAGTCCAAGACCACCAATGGTAAGAATCTGCACCATTCAAATGGCCAATAGTTTTCCAATCAGGTTTGATTTGATTTTAGTATTAGTAACGCGCTCTGGACGGACTTATCCTTATAACGGTGCAGGTGGTACCCAAGAACCATTAACCAAGTAGCATAAAAAGAAGTGCCACCAAATATTTGAAAAAAAAGGGGGACAAAAGTCCACCCAAGGACCACACATCTACTATTTAAACAGGAAGCTCTTAAGAGCCTTGCAAAACTGCAAAAGCGTCTCGGAGGCTCTGATCTCTCTAGGGATACTATTCCAGATTCCAGATTCTAGGGCCAAAGACTGCAAATCTTCTCTCTCCTCTAGAGACGCATACTGATCGAGGAACACTTAGCAGCAGCAGGTGTTTAGATTGAAGCAAACTTGTTTATTGGTAGTAGCACATTTTATTACTCAAGTAATATGGGGCCAAACTATTTAAACATTTAAAAATCAAACATGCCACTTTGAATCTGATGTAGTCTTCCACTGTCAACCAGTCCAATGTTCAACGGAGAGGAGAGACATGAGCTGATTTACAAAGACCGCCGGCCAGTCTTACGGCCGCATTTTGGGCTTTTTTAATCCTATGCATTTGTTTGGCAGGGATGCCCATCAAAAGGCTATTGCAGTAGTCTGTGTGTGCATTTGTAAAGGCCCCCACCGCCATTGCAAGATCCTCGTCGGGAATAAACTGTAAAACCAGACAGAACATACTCAGTGAATAAAAGACTGCCTGGACCTTTGCCCGAATGTGCGCCTCACTTCCAAGATGATCTTGCCAAAGTCAACCTACATTTTTAATCTTGGATGCAAATTGTAGCTTTTTGCCAAGAATACTCGGAAACAAAGGATTCTTTAGCAGCCAACAGTTTATAGCCCAACAGCATACACTCAGTTTTTGAGGCATTCAGCAGGAGCTGGTTTTTGGCCATCCACTCATTTGTCTTCCAGACACTAATCTTGAGGAAAGCTTCCTCCATGTTGCCAATTTCAATGTATATCTGCGTTTCGTCGGCATTTGAGTGATAATTCAATCCATGACTTCTCACAATAATCATCTACGGTCGCATATAAAGATTAAAAAGCAAGGGTGATGTTCCTTGCTGAACTCCAAACCCCATCATAATAGGTTCTGAGGTATCACCCCTAAATCTAACATGTTGGCCAGGAATGATCCAAACCACTTGATGGCCTGTTAAGAAATTACCTATTACTCTAGATTGTGAATGCCGCAGACAAATCCAGCATCACCAACAGTGATAGTCCCTCTTTATCTGCAACCTCCAACAACTCATATCGATAACAAAGCTGCCCAGCCCCAAACTTGGACTGAAATCCTGATTGAAGTCCATCCAGCAACGACTCTTCTCCAGCATGGGGTCTGGCATGGATTCACATGCTCATGAATATTCCCCGTCGTCAGGCTGGGAATCCTCGGTAAAGAAAAAACCAGTATCAGTTTCGTTTCTGATCTGTCTTTCGTAGTAATAACCAATCACTGGTCTCTGCGTCATACTGACCACAGCCAATGACTGCCCTCTACCTAAGCACCGCCTCTGGCAGCCATCTTCAGATTTTTACCGCACGTTCATGTGTTGGGATCCTCGTGCTATTGCTCTCGAGCGTTAGTGCTATTTTTTCGCGCTTTTTCACAAAAACTTCGATTCTTTCGGTCAAAAGAGCCTCAAGCTCCACCGATCCTACATCCGATCAACGGGGACCCGTGTCGGATTCATCTGTGCCCCTCAAGGGTGAAGATTTCGTCGAGCTACACTTCGGAGGACTCCAGAAGCTTCTCAGGCCCGGTCTCGGAGATGGCCCAGGAGAAGGGAAGCTCGACGCCCGGAAAGCTGTTCAGGGCCTGCCCTGGATGCCAGCTGCAGAACGTCTTCAAGGAGGACGAACACTCTTTCTGCCTTTACTGCCTTCATGGGGACAAGACGCACGTGGAGAAGGACTGTGCGTTTTGCGGCAACATGTCGGAACGGACCATGAAGGACCGCCATCAACGTCTCGCCAGCTGGCTGGAGGGTAAGAGCCCGTCTGGCGAGAAGAAGAAGAAATCTGAGCGGTCTTCTAAGACCTTTGAGGGCGCCCCGGCGACGGGGGCCCAACATAAGGCCAAGCACCGCGAGTCCGCTGGCACCGGGAGCGCCGAACGGTCGGGCTCTACGGGCGCCAGGCAGGGCGCACCCTCCCCGGCACCATCAACCACGAGCCAACGCTCTGGGTCGGGTAAGAGGAAGGCCGAGCACCCGGCGAAGCTCCTGGAGAGACCCCGGTCGAGCTCTAAGGCAGAGGAGGAGCGTGGCAGTGCCCCCTCCCTCAAGGATAAGGCGGTGAGCGCACCTAAGGTGGTGAAGGCCTTGATCCATTCGACCAAGCCCTCTATCGAAACGGTCGCGGCGGCCCTGGCCCAGCCTGTGGAGGCTGCACCAGTGGTGGCGGCCTCGGGGCCCAGAATCTCCCTGCCTCCTCGGAGGGAGTCTTCTTTCGTGCCCATCGATAGGACCCCCGTGAAACCCTCCGTGGGGAAGAAGGGGGGGCAGGGCGTCGTCGTAGATTCGGCCTCAACCTCAGAAGAGGAACTGATCGAGGTCTTAAGCCACGGCCTAGGCGTGGAACAAGACCAGCCCGTCGGAATGGGCCCCGACGCAGGTGACGACGACGACATCGTCGAGGATACCGACGGGGCCCCTGCTCGCCCGTCGGATTCCCCTCTGCCAGCGCCGCAAGACAACTCAGCGGCCATTTTGTTGGCTATACAGTCCTTATGCTCCGAGATAAGGACGAGACTACCGTTACCGACGGAGGAACCTCTCCCGTCGGGGGATCCAGAACCGGGACCTTCTGGTGTCCCCCCTACCAAGAAAAGAAGGATCCATCCACCGCCTCCTTTTCAACCGTCGCGCCCCGTCCAGCCCTCCTCCCCGTCCACCCGAGGGGATGATACGGGGACTGACACGGCAGCGACGGGTACGGACGACGAGGCATACGACGAGGATTTTCCGTCGTCGCCTCCCACCAGGGCTTCTCCGCCCGACGAGATTGGATCGTTCCACTCAATGATCGCCAGGGCATCCGAGCTTTTCCAACTCTGCCCTGAGGAGAAGAAAAAGGAAGGCTTCCTTTACCAACGACGCGAGACCAAGAGGAAGACGGTCCTCGCAGTGCCTCTGTTGGACGACATTTGGGATGAGGGCCTTTCCCTCCTCAAGAACCCTTCCACGACGCCAGCGAAAAGAGACCGGTACGAGAAAAAGTACCGGGTCCCGGACTCGGCCCCCCTATGCCTCCGGGCGCAGCCTACCCCGGACTCCGTCGTCTCCGCGGCAGCCAGGAAGAAAGCGGGGGGGGGGTGCGGCCTCCACGTCGACTTCCCCGCCGGACGGCGAGGGAAAGAAATTGGATGCCATGGGACGCAGAGTCATCTCGTCGGCGGCGACGACGATTAAAGCGGCCAACGCCTTGGCTATCGTGGCCCGCTACGACAGGGAACTCTGGTACAAGATAGCTCCCCTGCTGGATTTTCTGCCGGACGACAAGAGGGCGGAGGCCCTTGAGATCCTGCAGGAAGGTGAGGTGGCCTCGGACCACGCCATCACCGTGGCGACGGACATCGCCGACACTGGGTTCCGCCAGATGGGCAACGGCGTTTGCCTTCGACGTCGCGGATGGCTCAAGGCTACGGACTTTCGACAGGACGTCCAGACCAGGGTCCTGGACATGCCCTTCGACGGGAACAACCTGTTTGGGAAGACAGTGGACGATTCCCTTCAGGCCATCAAGGCGGATACTGAGACGGCCCGGGCCCTTGGAGTACTGCAGCAACGGCGGACGCCCTTTCGGAGCGGCGGAGGCAAGGGCGCCTCCAAAGGTTCCGGCGGCGGTTTCGCTTCCTACCGTCAAGCGGCCCGCTCGTCGTCGCAAGAGGCCTACAGAGGACGAGGCAAGTCTGGCGGCCCCCGCCGTCGTCGCCAAGGGGGCCAAGGCGGCAAGGCCGCGTCCAAGCAGGATTGAACCGGCCGTGGGGTCGGGCCCCCACCGGAGCACCCCGGTGGGAGGCCGGCTGGCGGGCTTCGTCAGCGTGTGGGAGTCCATCTCCACCGACCGTTGGGTGCTGGACGCCCTGGCCCGGGGCCACGCGCTCGAGTTTCAAAGAAGGTGCCCGCGCGTCCCCCCCGTGGCCAGGAAAGAACTTCACGTCCCTCAACTTCTCCTGGAGGTAAAGGCGATGCTCAGAAAGGGCGCCATCGAACTCGTCCCAAAGAGGCTTCGGGGCTCCGGAGTCTACTCGCGTTACTTCCTCGTGAAGAAGAAGACGGGAGGATGGCGCCCCATCCTGGACCTGCGACGCCTGAACAAGTTCATCAAGGCGCAGAAGTTCCGGATGGTCACCCTCCAGCACGTCCTGGGTCAGCTGGAGGAAGGAGACTTCCTATCGTCGTTGGATTTGGAGGATGCCTACTTCCACTACCTGGACGACTGGCTCATCCGCGCCAAGACGAGGGAGCTCGCCGTGGTCCACACGGCAAGGACCGTCCAACTCCTCACGGACCTGGGATTCTCCGTGAACTACGCCAAATCCCACCTGGTGCCCGCGCAAGTCGCACTGTTTCTGGGAGCGAGGCTCGACACAGTGTCCCTTCTGGCCTCCCCGTCGGAGGAGAGGACCAGGACCATCTTGGGCAAGGTGCAACGGATGTTGGTGGCCGACGCGGCCAAGGTGAGGTCCATCAAGTCCCTCCTCGGGATGATGTCTTCCTGCATCTACCTCATTCCCATGTGCAGGCTCCGGATGCGCCCGTTGCAAGAGTTCCTGGATGCGCGCTGGATCCAGACGACGGGCAGCTTCGAGGAAAGGATCAAGCTCGACGAGAGTTTCCGACAAGCGATACGGTGGTGGGGCACCCGCGCGCATCTGACGGCGGGCATGGACTTCCAGACCCCAGCCCACCAGGTGACTGTGACCACGGATGCCTCCCTAGAAGGGTGGGGAGCGCACACCGAAAATCTGCACGCAAGGGGACTCTGGCTCCCGACGGAGAAGTCCCTGCATATCAACGTCCTGGAGCTCCGTGCAGTGTTTTGGGCCCTCAGGTCCTTCCTTCCGTCCCTCAAGGGCAAGGTGGTGAGGATCTTCACCGACAACACCACCACCATGTTTTACATCAGGAAACAGGGCGGAACCAGGTCCCCAGCGCTGTCCAAGGAGGCGCAGGACCTGTGGCATTGGGCCGTCGCCCAAGGGATTCTTCTGGTGCCGTTTCATCTGGCAGGGATAAAAAACACCATCGCCGACTCACTCAGCAGGGAGCTGCGCTCGTGCCACGAGTGGGAACTACGGCAGGATCTGGTGGATCGCCTCTTCCGACGGTGGGGCACACCCCAGATCGACCTGTTCGCGACGGCGACGAACACCAAGTGCCGGAGGTTCGCCAGCAGGTTTCCCCAGACGAGGAGCATGGGCGATGCTTTCTCGTTCCCCTGGGAGGGCCTGTTCCTCTACGCGTTCCCTCCCTTGCCTCTGCTAATCCGGCTCGTCAACCAGCTCAAGAGGTCACGGTGCAGGATGATCCTCGTCGCACCTGCGTGGCCGAGGCAGATATGGTTCCCGGACCTTCTGGACTTGTCGGCGTCCCCGCCAATCAAGCTGCCGGCGGACGCGGATCTACTCTCCAGGGAAGGAGGCGCCATCCTCCACCACGACCCGAAGTCGCTGAACTTGCAGGCCTGGCTCCTGCAGCGCTAGAGTTTGGAGGATACGACATACCGGCCGATTGCAGAGAGGTTCTTGCAAAGGCCAGGGCGTCCTCGACTCTTAAATGCTACGGACACAAATGGAAGAGGTTCTCTGTCTGGTGCTACGCACAGAAGATTAACCCTCTACGGATTACGGCTCCCCAAGTGCTGCCGTACCTGCTGACGCTGGCCAAAGCTGGTCTGGCACACGCGTCCATCAAGATTCATCTTGCTGCGATCTCCCGATACACCAGAACCACGGGCCGGACGTCCTTGTGGTCTCATCGTCTGGTGAAGGAGTTCATGAAGGGACTGTTCAGATCGTTCCCGCCGGTGAAGGCTCCGGCCCCGGCGTGGGAGCTCAACGTGGTGCTGACCAAACTCATGGGACCCCCGTTCGAGCCTCTGCACTCGGCCCCGTTGAAGTTTCTATCGTGGAAAACAGCTTTTCTCGTGGCCATCACCTCCGCACGACGAGTGGGAGAGATCCAGGCCCTTTCCTGCAAGGCCCCGTACTTGACTTTCCACGACACGAGGGTAGTGCTCAGGACGCACCCCTCCTTCATGCCCAAGGTACCGTCGGACTTTCATCTCAACGAACCCTTGGTGTTACCTGTGTTCTTCCCGTCGCCTTCGTCGCCGGCTGAGAGGACTTTGCACTCGCTGGATGTAGCTAGAGCGCTGAAGTTCTACGTGGACCGCACGAAAGGTTTTCGGAAGACGTCACAACTCTTTGTGAACTTTGGACCTGTCAATCAGGGGAAGGCTCTCTCGAAGGCTTCCATCTCCAGATGGCTCTCCGGCTGTATCATGTACTGTCACCGGTTGGCAAACCGACCGCTGCCTGGCCGTCCGAGAGCCCATTCCACCAGAGCGATCGCAGCTACCACGGCGTTCCTATCTGGTGTGCCCCTGCTGGACATATGCAGGGCTGCTACGTGGAGGTCGACGCACACCTTCACGAAATTCTACTGCGTCGACCGGGATTCCAGGGAGGAGTCCAGGGTCGGCCAAGCAGTGCTGCGCAACCTGTTCGCCTGAGGTGAGCCTGGTGAGGAGGTAAGATGCTTAATGTTGAGTTGATGTGATGCTTAATGTTGAGCCTTTGCCACCTCCCGTGGTTGTGCATGTGTGTACTGCTATGTATTCTTTATTCATGAGCATGTGAATCCATGCCAGACCCCATGCTGGAGAAGGAACAAGTTACTTACCTGTAACTGTTGTTCTCCAGCATGGGTCTGGCATGGATTCACATGCGAACCCTCCCGCCTACCACTCTGCGGCTCTTCACTTGGTCATACTGCAACTTCACGTGCTTCCAAATCTGAAGATGGCTACCAGAGGCGGTGCTTATGTAGAGGGCAGTCATTGGCTGTGGTCAGTATGACGCAGAGACCAGTGATTGGTTATTACTACGAAAGACAGATCAGAAACGAAACTGATACTGGTTTTTTCTTTACCGAGGATTCCCAGCCTGACGACGGGGAATATTCATGAGCATGTGAATCCATGCCAGACCCATGCTGGAGAACAACAGTTACAGGTAAGTAACTTGTTCCTTTTTCTACAAATGTTTGTAGCTGGAAGGTAACCACCTTCTCCAGTATTTTCCCTGGCCACGGGAGACCATTTATAGGGCGATAATTCTTCAAATTCATTGGATCTAAATTAGGTTTTTTCAGTAGTGGCATAATAATGGTCTTTTTTAGCTCCTTGGCGGCAATCCCTTGAGTTAACTATTTGTTTATAAAAGAAGTCATGAAAGGGGTAAGACTTTGAGCTAAACATCTAGCTGTACAGGCAGGTAGGGTAAACAGGAAGTCATTAGTAGGTTTAAGATTTTAAATAAGGGATTGTACTTGGTCCTCTGTGACCAGTTGGAAGTTGAATAGAGCACAGTCCTTTTGAATCTCTGCTTTCAGAACACCTGGTAGAGAGATCAGAGCCAAACCATCAGAGGAGGAGGGACACACAGGACCCTCTTGAACCTTTGCCACAATACTCTCTTAAATCCATTTTTATTTTATCTTTAAAAAAATACATAAACATTTGCCTGAATATGTGAAGGTTCAAGTGATGACACAGTACAACTTGGCTGACACACCCTGGTTATCACTGAGAATAATTCTCTTGGCTGATTACTTGCAGCGCACATTTCATTGTGATTATAATCCTCCTTGTCCTTAAAAATGGCTTGATTATTGATTTTCAATGCTATTGTAGCCCTCCTAGCGTCCTCAGATCTATTTTCCCTCCACTTCTAGAAATTGTTTTATTCTTGAGTTTAGGAGGGGCATATTTGGAGCATATAATATCCAGAGTTGTGCTACATGTAGAGACAAATTCTTCACTAGAGAGTGAAGCATCGACGGCGTCTACATTTTCTTTCACTGCCTCCTGGGATATTGACCAGGTCTCTAATTTTCCAGCCCAATATAGTCAATCTTGTATAACTCTTCTTCCCGCCCCGCCTCCCCCCAAGCTAATCAAGGAGAAGAGTAGGGCAAAATGATCAGACCATTGAATAAGGGTAATCCTCTTCATTAATACATGGTTGCCTCTGGCCAATAACACATCCAGAAAATGACCCTTTACGTGGGCTGGAGCAGTGGTCCATGACAAAAGCCCATGATTCCCTGTGGTTACAGTTCTTTTGAGTCTGAACAGTTGGCATTGTCCAGCCAAATATCCCAATCTCCCAGGCATTGTAACTCCTTATATCTACTTGCTGAAATAGTTAGAAAGGTGTCCAAATACTCCAAAAAACTGCCGGCTGGGCCCAGAGGTCTGTAGCCCAGAATGACCTTAACTGATGAAGTGGGTGATAACCCAATAACTGCCCCACCTGAGACTCGTCTGTCCACTATAGGGCCTCAAAATAGGTTGATAAATTGTATGTAGGAATCCTCTGGCCAATAGGTAGTGAAATGACACCCGTGAACCATGTTTCAGTTATCAAGATCATATCTAAATTATATAAGTCAAACTTGGCCACTTCCACCCTTTGAGCATGATCAGAACGAGCATTAATGCTGCTGAGATTGCTGAATTATTTTCTACAGAGCATATTCTCTTAACATCGGATGTGGATTTAAATATCCCCAAATTTCGAATCTTGTTTAGTGTTCCGAGTGCCACATTTGGCCTTATTATTGTCAAACATTTTCAGGGTACGTCCATCATAACCACCCATCCTCGCTTTATGGAGCATAAACAACCACACACCCAAAGGGAAACTGCCCTGATCGTTCTACAAAATTAAATTTTCCCAGGTTAATCAGCATTTCCTGCCGACTGCCGCCCCAGGCCACAAACAGCCCGAAACAGGCTTTGGATCAGCGCTTTGCGCTGACGCAGGCCAGTTTAGGCCTATGGTGCCATCTGATGCCATAATCTGGGTGCACGCCATGCGTGAACCTGGGAAATAATGCAGTTCACATTATCTCAAAGAAAGCTAGAGGAGATCATATTTCTGATAGCCGGCAAGATCTCCTTTGGCTCCCTGTGATCTCCCGGCTGGAATTTAAGGCTGCCTCTCTAGCCCATAGAGCTTTATATGGTACTGCCCCAGTCTATATTAAAAAACTGGTATCCTTTTATGAGCCACCAAGGAAGCTGCGCTCCTCTGCCTTGGCGCTGGTCAACATCCCTAATTTCGCCGTCTCCAGTTGTCTAGGCAGAACCTTCCCCCTTCAAGGCTGTGAAAATCTGCAATGTCTTGCCTTTGGAGCTCAGGCTGGTAAAGGAATGCAATCATTTCGCTGGAGATTGAAGACGTTTCAACTAATGCCCTCTTCAGCCATGCCTCCCTCAAATAGAACCGCCCCGCTTCTGACTCTCTTGGTCACCTGTCCAGTCTTTTTTGTTCTGTTTCCGGTGTTTGTGGGCCCTGATGCCTGCGGGCTCTGGCGCCCTATAAACAAAATTTTAAAAAATTAAAAATGGAATTGCTACCTCCTAAGCAGATCCCAATGGAAGTGCAACATGCGTTCCGTTCCGGAATGTTTGCAGATTAATTACATCGATGCTGTTTTGTATCCCACTCCCCAACAAAAATATCTGGCTAAAACACTATACAAGACACAATAAAATACTACATCAAAAGTGCAGCAAACGTTTTAGCTTTTTGTGGTAAATTAGCGTTCTGCTGTCACCGAAGGGAGAGCAGGACAAGGCTTGCGCGGTCCAGTTAATGCCTATGGCACCACCCGATGCCGTCATCCGGGTGCGCGCCGTGGGTGAACCTATGAAATGGAGTGGCTAACAAATAGGCAGATCCAATGAAAGTGCAACGTGCGTTCTGTTCTACTTTGTTAGCGGTTTAATTACATGCAATTTTAATCAGACCAGTATTATTTTCACACATGCCCCACACATAGGCTCAATGATAACACGCATGTGGAGTGGGACCAGAAAGTCCCACCCACTTCCTGAGCCACACATAATAGCTGCCACCAGTTTGTCTTTAGGCACATATAAGGAGTAACCAAATATCCCAAGTGTTAAAAGCTCGTGTGATCGAAAAGTATCCCCATTGTAAGGTTCTGTGGGCAAAGTTACAAAAGTGTAAATGTAAAAAGGGAAACAGTTTCCCAGTACTGATAGTCTGAAGGACTGATCAGTTTCCCGATATCAAAATGAGCAAAAGGCCTGGGTAGGGAAGCTGATGGCTTCACTTCCCTGTAAAAATTCAGGACAGGTTAAAAAACAAAAGCAAAACGTTTGGGGGCAATAGAACTATGGAGGGAAATTTGCCAACAGAGAAATCCTTCCCAGCACTGGGACCTTTCCTGAAGCAGCTGGAAAAGGAAATTATCCAAGCAAGCTGAAGGCTCTGCATCTGCTCATGAACTCTACAATCAGAAAGTGTTGCTGGGACCTGCATGCTCCGGACTTCACCACACAGGTGCTCCCTTAGCACATTGATCTAGCACTTCAAAGTGCTTGCATGCTTTCTCTCCTGGACCCAAACGCTCCTGCAAAGGCTTAAAGTAGGACGCGTCCAAGATCTGCTATTGCAGACTCATCTCCACTGCTTTGGAGTCTGAGCCACCCATCGTGCACTGCTTTTTTCACCCAGGCTGCAATCTGGGTTACAAAGCGGCTACACCAATTCCCAGTTTCAGCTTCTTTATTCAGTCCAACGATACGCATAAAGGGTCCAGTCACATTCATTCTTGGCTGTGGGCCCGCTTCCTGTAACATACCCCCATCTACACAACTGCACCACAGCTTTAAAATTAATTTTATCGCCAGTGTGAGATATGAAGTTGGGAATTGTCTCTTGAAAATAATTTAATTCGTAGGAAACCAGTAGGCAAAAGGTAAGAACTGCAATGTGCTGACTCTGCCATTAATTTGACAGGTGTACCTTGGGGTTTTCACAACTTCTGAAATCTCTAAATCCAGTTTTAGGGGCTCAAGACTGAACTCTTGAACTTTCCAGTAATTTATGCGGACATCACCACTTTTAAAATAACCTTTAATCCTGAAAAGCTAACTATCTGTAATATGCTGCTTCCCATTTCTGCTAAGGAGTACATTTTTATGTATCTATAGTGTGAACATTTCATTATTTGTGTTACTGGATGTTCTCATGTACCTCTTCTCCACCACCTGCTCCACTCTTGGGAGTATAGCCTTGACTGATCAGCCATATTCACCACTTCGAGAGTCTGACGATTATCAGATTTTTCCACAACCCTCTGGTGAGGGGTGTAAAACAATATCCTAATGGTAAGTCCGAATTCCAACCTCAATATCAACCAAATTCACTCTTACTGGGGTAGCAATGTCGCAGCAGTCCCGACTTTACTCAAGGTAATGCAGAGGTCTGGTGAATGGGTACAGCTAGTCCCAATAGAGAAACCAAGAAAGTACATTTCAAACATATACTGAGAAATACTCTTTTAGAAATACTCTTTAAACTGTTAAGTCAAATGAGTACTTCAGGTTTGGAACACAAACGCACAGTAAAAACTGTGTGGATATAAAAACAAAAAGGCCTTAGCATAGACCAATGCTACTTAAATGCTTCACTGCTTGAATTTCTGAAGTACTTGGAGCGTTGAGTGCATGGATGCATTAGTGCATGAATGCTTAACTACTTTAGTGAATTGATCGATAAGTGATTAAGGAATTGAAAAACTAACAGACTTGGATGCTTTAAATTCACCTGCAGGAGCAAATGTGAGACTGATCTCTTACTGTAACTGCTGTTAAATGCTGGAAAGCGCTGTTCAAGAATAGTATGACCATACCTCACCGGCTCTCACAGCAGACTACGGCAGACCACTTTCCACCACTTATCAGCTCCAGGCAGTGTCTGAGCCTTTGTAGTGATCGGCAGCAGTGAGTCTCACAGAGGCACCTACTCCAGCAATAGAGATGGGAAAAAATGTAGTCCACCATGGCAGACCACTTATCCGTGCCACGCTGTGTGCAGTGTCTGGGCCTTTGTAGTGTTCTGCAGCACAGTCCACTACGGACGACCACTTTCTACCACTTATTCTTGGAGAAAACAAGAAATTATACTTCGGAGGTATGCTAAAAATTACTCTTTTAAAAAAATAGGCTTTAAACAACTCTTGGGTCAAATACTTTAGGTTTGGAACACAAACGCACACTAAAAACTGTGTAGATATAAAAACAATAAAAAGGCCTTCGGATAGACCATTTATACCCCTCAAGTTTAATGTGTATGCCTTATACCTGGTGGCAAACCATATGTATTATGATGGAAAAAGGCAAAAGGTGAAGAGGAAAGAGATCCCTAGACATCAGCAAAATTCATCAGTCATGTTCGGAATACATAATGCCAATACATAAACTGATGGTGTTCCACACAATCTCTAGTAGACTGTGAAAGGGATAACCAATAAGTAACTCCCGTGTATAAGTGTAATACATGGAGGGAGTGAACAGTCCAAACGATGCCCATAGGGCCACCAAGTATTGGGTACAAATTAGTCAAACAGTACTGGACTTGTGCTGTAACCTGTTCACCTCTGGATTTAAATAGAAACACTTTAGCCACAAGTGGTTACTGTAACGCCATTGTATTCTGTGGGTATGGAGTAGATGCAATTATATATTTAATTTAATGTCCTAATCAATCACAGGTTAATACTAATCCCGCCTTTGGTTGGAAGATCATGGGGCCCTTTGGGGACTCACGAAGAAAGTCTGAAGTCAGCAGAGTACCCCTTTCAGTCACTTTCATACATTCAAAAGTTTGTCCCATTATTTCCTAACTGGGAAAACTTTCATAAATTCCACATGCACGCAGTGGTTTTTGGGTAAAGTGTGTATCAGTTCTACCCCTTGGTGCGGCCAAAGAAGCAACAACCCGCAGGTAACGCCACCTTGAAGAGTTCTGTCACCCGGTTTCAAGACCCAGACAAAGAATGATGGATTACAAAAAGTATTTCAAGACCAATGCAAGTTCATGGCAATAAAGAGTAGGGGTGGGTGGTGCACAATACCACAACTACTTTACCCAGGGAACCTCTCAAGATTCCAAATATATTACTACTCGCAGTGCCAGTCACTATGAATTTCCCTCTGAAATGGCAGAAAAACCGGGCAAGAACAGAGCTTCTTTTACAAGTCTGGGAAGGGCATCTGGTACCCAGGGACCTGAACATTTCACCAGCTACGGCCCTGACGAATGAACAAAATTATCTGTGTTTAGGAGGATGACCCATCTGGCAGATTAATCTGCAGCGATTATGAAGGCGCCAAAAAGATGGATTAACCCACCCAGGGGGATCCTGTTCACTCAAAAGCCAAGAGGGGGCAGCCAGCCAATAAAGAACCGTCCCACTACACTAGCTATGGTTGCTGTCTGTCAAGGATGGCCCAAGATAGAGCTGAAGTGTACTGGGCCCACTGTTCATCCAGACTAGTGAGAGACTCCACTGGAGGCGCATTGTCCATTCATGAGGATTTCACAGGGAGGCAGCACAGCAGCAGCCAGGGAACAGTCCCAAAAAGGGGCATTCGCTTCAGACATCAAGGGGGACTTCTGGGAGGATGAGGAACAGCCCAGGATTGGATTCATGCTGCTTTGGAAGAATCAGGGCAAGGACAAAGGAGCTAGCGTGCAGTCAATGTGACCTAGCCAGGTATTCGTCAGCTGGAGCAACCCATCTTCACAGCAGGTCTCCAGCAGTTCAGCTCGTAATCGGAGGAATGGACAGTCTTACCTTGATAAATTGATTCACTCCGGCTGGCATAAACCAACCCTCAAATCACAAACAAAGCAGACAGGCAATGGTTTTGCGGCCACACAATCAAGCGGTCTCTAAAAACCTCCAAACACTCTTGGCCACCCACACAGATTGTTTATTAGACGTGCATAAAGCAGAACATCTGGATAATGCCGTTTGCCAGTGTTGCCACTCTAAATGGTGCAGGGCTGGGGGCTCAGGGAAGTTCATGTCAGCAGAATGGCCGTTTTAGGCCTGACTCTCATATACACACACAGGAATGGCTCAAAACAAAATGGGTGGTAGTACGGCTTAAAACACCCAATGTTCCCTATACTGGTGAGTTGTGCAACTAATGTGGTGGAAATGATGGCATCTATAATTTAGTTGTTAATTCATCAGGGGTGCAAACAGCCTGCTCCCAAAGTATTTGAAGGGTAATAGAATCACCCTGGACAGACATCAGGGACTTATAAAGCTCACCTGCCCTGATGGGCATAGAAAGGCACATCAGATGATTAAAGGGACAGGGAGATTAGGGGCCCCAGAAAGTTGTCCAGAGAACATAGAAACGTTGTAATCAAGGTAAGAATCTATCTTCCTGACCGCCCCCCACAAATGTATTGTAGCACCCACGGTCACACAAGGCTCCCTTCTGGACACAATTGCCTCTACATTTTCGACACAAAACACGTGGGCACACAGTTGCACACCGTAACCTAGTACTTCCAAGCTGCACGCATCAACACAACAGAAAATCTTTCTAGCATTCTCTCTCTTCACAATAACCTAAGCACCCACCTTTCTTTTCAAATCCTCCTGAACCCCTGGAGATCATGCAAATGCCAGTGGCAGTGTGCGTGAGATAGAAGTGTCCGTAACATAACATAACTCCAAGTCTAGGCAAATCATTCTAATAGAAGAAACTGCAGCTGGTAACTGAATGTGGCTTGAAGAACCCTTGTTCAACGAAATTGTCTAAAAAAGAAGAAATCATCTGGTACCGGTGGCAGCCTATAAAATCACGTGCAATCCCTTGATGTTTTTACTCTCTTCTTCTACATTGGCACCAAATCTGAACATGGTCTGTTGAGGGATAGAAAGGAAAGGGAATTCTGGTGAGTAAATCAGTGAAAGATGGCTCCATCCCAAAACAATGCATTAACAAACTCTACAGCTGCGAGCAACAAAATAAAATGAGTTGCGTAGAACCGACAGGCGCATAAGGGAGGCAGAGCTTCGTTTAAGCCTGCGCATACGTGTTACACTTCCCTGTGATTTTTTAAAATTATTTTGCAAAGAATATTCTGATGAGCTGTTCTGTTGTCAAGACGTTTCACGAGTTTGGATTACGGTGAAAACAGAGCCACATGTAAAGAATTTGTTTCAGTATAAGTACATGAAAATAAACATAATTGATACTACACCTGCTAACTGTGTAATTAGAACACTTGGGTCTGGGGGGCTCTGTGATATATGAAAGAATGTCTTCATGGTCAGCCCCATTTCAAAATGATTAAAGCAACTACTGCTTTTCTGGTTTAGTGTCACATTTGTAGCTTAGAAGTCTACCTGAAGGGGCTGGAAGGTCAAATGATTTTACTTTTATTCTACTTTTACTAACATGTATGTAACAATGATACCTGAACATACCCTGTACGGATGATCGTAAGAGCGGGGCACCATCTCCAAAGCTGCCAAATCGACATATCCCAAACTATGCCCAGTTCATATTAGTGGACTGTTAGAAAACTCCTTGCCATTCAGCTATGTTATGAAAAAGATCAGTACATTCCCTTCACAACCTAATGTTTCATCGACAGTTCAGCTAACTACCCTTTATACCCCAAAGTTTGGATTTTAAGGGAGCCAGACACTTTCTACAGATGTTCCAACTTTTAGTGAATTTCAGTGGCAGTACAGTCATTCATTTGTTTTTTTGTATAGGACTGAGTGCCTTATGTATCAACATATTAGAGGCATGTACCAAGAAGGCCAGTTCCAGAATCTGGTCTATCTCAGACATTGGAAAGAATAGGTACATCACTAAAAATAGAAGCACTTGTGATGCATTAATGAGTTTTCCACTATATACTTACAAAATGTTGGTTTTCAATGACACAACATCTAATTGTTGATTCCTTTTGTTAGACTAACTGAAAATATTGTTAGGTAGATTATTCATTTGTATGCTAAATATCCTTCACGAGACCCCAGCATTTTCTGCTGGACGTGTGACTTTTCTGTCTATGTAGCTGGGTGAGTAGGAACCTTTTTCCCCACTCACCCATTCTTTTACTCTAGCTATTGGAGCCATGTTTGTGTCCGTCCATACTTTTATTTTTGGAGTCCTGCTTTCCTCCTACTTTTTAGGCATCTGTATTTTACTTTTGCAGCACAGCATTTTCTGTGCAGTGTTGTTGGGGAGCCCCTTTGGGCGTCCCACTTTATTTTATCTCCATTGTAAGAAGACTTCCCAGGGGTAGAGGGATACTTTGTATCCTTTCTACATTTCATATTGTGAGATCAGTACACACCACCTTATGTGGAGCTCTGAGGGGCAACACTGCATCCCCTTTCTCACTGCTCCTGTAACATTTGTTACAGTAACAAGCATACCTGAATGGATGGTGGCAGTGGACGTGTTCTACTGACTTGTGCCGTTTTTACTCATAGGCTGTGCTCGGAATGCACAGAAGGGTCACCATTGACCCAAAATGGTTACTGTATTATTTTTTTCTCCATTTCTTCTTTGCTTGTCCTTTCTTGGTGCAACTTCTGCCATGCTGGATGGGGGAGGTTCTGGTTTGACATTGGTCTTCGGCGGGAATCCTTTGTGAAGCCCGCCAAGACTCCAGAATGTCTGTTAGGTGTTAGGACAGGAAGCAGAGGAGGATCCCAAAACTCTGCTGGTCTGGCTTCTGGAATGCCTGCCTGGAACTATTTCCAACTGGGAAGCTGGCTGTCCTAAAAGGACACTCACCCCCCAAAGTTTGAATGTGGCATGAGTGAAGGCTGCTGTACTGTCCCTTTCTTCCATGCGAAGAGGAAAAATCCTTCCTTGGGCTGGTGGGAACAATCAGCCTTGAGAAGACCTGCAATTTGAGCCATCCTACGATGACCTGCAACCTTCCTGGGCTGCAAACCGCCAATACCCTGGGACCTGCATCCATCGTGCAGTGCATAGTTTTCAGAAGATTGAATCCTCCTGGAACTTTGGTGGACTCCTTCCGGACCTCGAGAGGCAATATTCCACTCCTTGAAGTCCCCTCATAAGGGTGTTGGACTGAGAAAGTGAGACAAATCAACCGGGCAGTAACCATTCTTCATCTGGTGTCTTGAAAAGGGCACCAAAATCAGAGCCACGGGAAGCCACGAAGAATCATTTGCTGGAAACCTTTCCACTAGACTGCTGCCTCAAAATCAATTTGTTCCCTTTCTTTCATCAGACCACCCAAGAATTTGGTTACCGGGTCCTATAGCTGCTGCATCCTGAGGGCACCCGTCTGCATCATCATGTTCACTGCTGAGGTACTGTAAGACTCGAGGTAATACTTACCCAGAGTTGTTCTGCCGTTCCTGTGTTGCTGAGGTGGTTATTTGTGTGTTTGGTTGTTCGCCTATACATGTTCAACGGGGCCTAACGCTGTTGTGCATTCAGGAGGCCTTCTACGAAATCCCTGAACCGTTTCACCTACAAAAAGCTTAGTACTTAATTGTTACATAAGAATCCTCAGGAACTCTAACTTTTCTACAGCTTGTGCCTTAACCTGTTCTGCCTACAACAAGCCACTGATGCCCAGTGTCCCACTCTGACCCTGAGACAATCTCATACCAAGATAGGGGAGGACTGCTAAAGCCCAATGCCTCTCTAAAGAAAGTCTTACAAGTGTTGAAAAGTGCTTACCTGCTTCTATTTGTCTTGTAACTTCTTTTTTTTTCCTGAAACAGAATATTCTACAAAGTGGTTTATGCTTAACATTGAATTGCATACCGCCATTCTAGCCAGATGTATTGAATTGGTTTTCTACTGTGTTTGCGTATAAATAGTGCTTACCTTTCTGAATAATTCGCTTTGCCTGTGTGTACATATACAATAAATAATTGTGTATATAACTCCAGAGTGTTAAATGTGTTGCTTTGGACTACATACATGCAACAAGTTCTGTGTGCCTTCCTACAGCTCTCTCCCAAGATGAGTCAGTCTGCACTGCCATAAGTACCCTTACCTTCCGTGGTAAAGGCCTATACTAGAAGCTGGAGTTCTGTATTGCCAAGTAGAATGAGTTTTATAATGTCCTATTGGGTGTACTTTAGAAAACCCCTTAACAATTATGCTAAAATGAAATAATGCATTAGCTTTCACAAGTCCCAATGGCATCTACATCAGATATTGTAAACAGAATAAAATGAGCAGCCAGAGACCACAATGCTTGACATTCCTTTAGCATAGAAAACAATGGGAAAACAATCTTCCCTTTAAACTCCATTGTCTGCCGAAAGATGGAATGCAGATTTCGGGGACCCACCTTATCTACAGAGCAATACTTGAGGGATTGGGACAGATACAGTAGGGCCCCTTCAAAAACATTTTTCAATCTTAGCATTTTAAACAGGAGCAAGTTTCTCATACAACAGTTTTACATAATCTGTTTGAAAAATTAAACGCAAGTCATCTCAAAGTGGGACCCAATAAGTTTGTAAAAATGATCATGACCCAGTAGGGGCATTTTGAAAGGCAAGACTCCTTTCAGTGGAGCACTACTTTAAGCAGTGCACGTATTCCTTTGAAAGTCTGACCTCTCGCAAGCCATTTTACAAAGCAAAGCTCTCTAGGGCATGCCTATTGCAATAGTCTCTGCAACTTGCAGAGGGCATGGTCATATCCAAGCAGGGCAGTTGCATCTTTTCATCCTGCTGTGATAGATGAAATGAATTCTGTGATTTTGGAGGGAACAAAGGGACGATCCAGTTACCCTTTTGGGTGTGCCCTCCATTTATTTATTTCGTTGTTTATTTATAATGCACTTTATACCAGCCTGTGGTGCTGCATGTGCTTACTTCCAAGACACACTCGTTGCACTTGGGCTATCCTTCCTCACCATATTATTTTTTCTTGTATTGCCTAAAGATTAATTGGTAAAGCCAACACTGGTGTGAGATATTTTAATAAAAATATAACCTTCAACGCCACCTTGATTGTGAAAAACATTCAAATAGAGGCTCAATAATATCTGTACATGAAACATTCCAGTTAAGGGGGATTTACCGTATTCGTCTAATACTTTACTTTTCCTATCTCTTTTCTTCAGCTCAGCGTGAACCCCTGGAGCCTGAACCCCAAGAATGAGGACCTAACACATCAGCTGTACATTTATCATTGAGCGCCCCTTGTACACCCGAATTTTGGACCGGAGTGGCTACATTCAGTTTACACCAATTTGTGTATATATCATCTTTTCCCCCCTTTCTAATACTTGTAAAAGTGCCCATTTCTAGTGGAGGCAAGCCTCTGTATAGGATTGTGCTTTTTATTTTAATTTCAGTAGTTTATCTGCCTCTGGTACAAGACTTGTAGAACAGACAAGAGATCTCTGTGGGATCAGCTTGTTTCCCATTGACCTTTTCTTTTAAACACTAATTGGTGTCTTATGTTTGGCCTTGCCACCTTTTGAAAGTAAAGTCCCTTTTATATATTATTGCAGAATTTCCCTTACAGAGGAGGGGGATTAAAAAAATGTACAAAAAAATGTTTTTATGGGTTTTGGAGTAAGGACCAGACCACACCCCCTAAGTCCCAACAATGGAACCGATTTCTGAATGTGAAGTCTATTGCTCTCCTTTCATTTGTAAAGCAATTTCCCTGGCTGAATTTTTCCAGTCAAAATAATATAAAGTGAATCCATAAACCTGTGAGCGGGGGGTCTTGACTAGTCATCTCCTATGAGGTATCACACACAACTTTTGTAAAAACTAAGTCGAAAGGAAGACAACCCTTTTTTAATTAACATTTCTGCCCACTTGCTCCTTCTACATTAATGTTGTACAGTGAAGCTTTATTTGTTTTAACTATAATTGCACCACCTTCTCTAATCTATAAATGTTTCACAATGACAACTTGACTTGCGTTATTGCATCCTCATCCGATGTCTTCATCAATGTAACTGGTTTTTGGGAACAGGATTCACAGGAGAATGGGATTGTTGTTTTGCCAAACTCATTTCCTGTATTGGAAGACTGCTTTCTTTATTGACCTGCTGCCCCATGTTTGCGTTGGGAGAAATGAACTGTAGCACCAAGTCAACGTCTTCAAAACCCAAGGCAGCCGATCCACAACTGCAGCTGCTCAGCTAAGTTCCACAACATCTCGGAGTCAATTGAGACCCAACAGCCTGGAGTGGCTTTGTGAGCTTATGCTATCTTACAGTTAAAATATCTTTAAGCACATTCATTGCAGAGGACCTGAAGTGTAGGAGCAATTCTTTGTTGGAGTTGGCATCTTGTGCAGCAACTGCCTTCTTCTATAGATTCATTATTTATATTTTCGGGCTGCTTTGTGCTGCTTCTCCCTGTATTATTGTTAGTCTTCATAGACTGTTAAAGGTTCATTCAAAGTCTGAAACCTGGACATATTGGGACTTCCTTTGGAGCATGCATCCAGTCCCTCATGTTGAATCACGCAGTGACAGTGTTCCGTACCTCTGCCTTCCATTGTGCCAGGGCCCTATTTTAAATCATGGTTGCACTAAGGACCTCAGCTACTTCAGAAAATGTACATTAATTTTAAAAGACGTTTTGCAACAGTGCTCCCATTATCTATATTGGTTAGTGCTATTTATTTAACTTTTTTTTTCCACATGTCAAGAGCAGGCAATGGGGCAGACTGCCGGTTGCTTGACATGACTGTCCATTTTGGTTAAGAAAGAAAAGATGCATGCAAAACATCAATGCTCCCCTACATTGTATTGAGTAAAGTGTACGCCATATGTGTAAGTTGTATGCTCCAAACTGACCTTGAAGTTGTACAGGATCTACAGTGGTGCTTCCTTAATACAGTTTGTATAGAGATGAATCTGTTGCCAGCTTTGTATAGTGACACAGTACCTCTTTTCGGGGTTAAGAGTGCACAATCTTACTGAAAATCTTGGATATGGAGCGAGAAGCATTTTAGTTCAATATTCCTTTCACATCAGTATTGTAGCATTACTTTACTGCTCTGTATGCTCATGCCTTTGTATGTCTGCAGCTTAAACTTTTTCTTTTTTTAGAAGGAGTTGAAGCAGGAATTTATACGCAAACAAAAAGAATGAATTTCCCTTTGGCCTTATTTGTAGCTGTGAAGCTGTGAGCCAGATGTGTTGTGGATCAGCATAAGAACTAAAACCAGTCGTATTTGTGTATGTTAGACTTCTCTGTGAATTTTATTGTCTGATTCAAATACAAACTCTTTTGTAAAGAAAATGCATCTTGTTTTCTTTTAACTACTTATGAATGGAATGGGGCATCTTTGAGGCATGTTTACAAACTGCTGACACTGATCACAGGGACTGATCTTCCTCCCTCTTCTATTTCTTGTGTGCTACTGGTTCTGAATCTTCTGATGCTGTGTAGCAGGACACCAGGCACACATCGAATGTCCTGTACGTGCAACCATTGCCCCAAACTATTATACATGAATGGCTCTTGATGGGTTTATAATGGATACTCTACTCCAATCTGAAGAGAATGCGATCAGAGCTTTCCTTTTCTCGCAATACTGACACGGAGGAAAGTCTGGTGTTGTCAAACAGTCCATTATAATCCTATGCTAAGAATGACCACAAAATGAAACCATCTCAATGGAAGTTCATTAGAACGAATTGTTTCTTGCACATCTATGGATTCTGATAACCTACCTATCTGTCCTAACTAAAACTTGTCCAAGGTCTAGTCGAATGGCATTCTGGTACCAGGGACCGGCTGACCCTCCTCTGCAATCATCCTAGACAGTATGAGATGCATGATGGCCAATACACCAGAAATATGACTTTGGGGCAATATGGCCTATTGCTTTGGTCAAGGATGTGAACAGTGTAGTATTTATAACATGTAATATTTTGAAAATGATATGGTTGTACATGAGTGCCAGTCACATAGTAGTGAGTCAATATTTTCCCTGCATTGAAAGACCATTGGTAATTGTTGATGATCGCAGGATATTGAATTTTTTATTTTGGCTAGTGAACGCATTAGTCAGTTAGCTAAGTAGATTTAGCCCTCTGCTGAGATACCTGCTCAAACTGCAAGTCACACATTGGAAACCTAGAAGAGCTCACTCAGCCTCATCAGTATGTCATCAATAAATCATGTACCATTGAAAATGGACTACCATAATAACTAGTATTTACAGTGGTAAGGAGTGGAAACTGTAGTGCCAGTTTGTATATACAAACAATTACACTGTATGGGGTAAGTCAAAGTAAACGGCCACAATTATTTAGTCATGGGCTCAGTTTGTGCTCCAGGACATGTTTGTATATTGTATGCATCAGTTAAAAACCCGTGGCACATTGCTCCTGGTTTATAAAAATGTCGCTTTCATTTTAACTAAACCACTGAAGCACACAAACGTTGTAAGCATTAAGATGGAATTTTCAAAATCAGCCCTGGTTGGGGGCCTTTGGGAGGCCACCCTATTTATGGTAAACGGGGGAGACACTGACAAGTTAGCCAAAACCCAGTCGGGATAAGGTAGCTGAGCAATCCAGGCTTAGTTGCAGGACAAGTAAGTGTTCTATGGCCTCAATGAGTCCACACAGAACAGCATTAGTAGGTCTCAAGTTTTGCTATGTTGAATGTTATTTTTATACCACCTGCTGTGATTGGTATGGCCTCAAAGCGCTGTAAGGATGAACGTCCTTCAAAAGACTGTAGTCTGTGTTGAAAGGAGTGGTAAAATGTGTGCGCCTATATAGCTAGATAGAAAGTAGGTTGAGAATAGCTAGATCTCTAACAGCAGCCCATATGACAAAGGCGTGATGAACGGGTGCTGTGTGAAATGGTCAGAGTCAAGCTATGTGAACAGCTGGACCAAATTTTGTGTGGGAATAGGCTGTTTTCTATGGGTCGTAGCGATTGGGGGTCAAGGATGATGCATGTGTGGCTACATTCCAAAGCAGCGTTAACTGAATCAGTACAATTCTGGTGTAGCTCAATGAAAAGCAGTGGGGTACAGTTCTAGTGTGGCTAAATTCAAAAGCAGCGTGAATCAAGTCAGTGCAGTTCTAGTTTGGCTACATGCAAAAGCAGCAGGGTGTACAGTTCTAGTATAGGTAAACTCAAAATAAGCGCTAGCTAACTCAATACAATTACAGTGTGGTTAAATTCAAAAACGACTCCTGTGTGAGCTCTGCAGACATCCTGGGCTGCAATGTCGCTAAAATCATCCAAACGGGCCGGTTCCGCCTAATATTCACCAGAAGTGCCACGCAGCCAACGGAAGATCCCAGCCAGCACACGCCGCGGAGAAGAGGGAGGAGACCAGCAGCTTGACGACTCGAGGACCGAGCTGCGGGGCCTGCCGGCACACGACGGGTCGCGTGCGCTCCGGCTTCCGTTGAGCGCCTGCTGACCAGTACATACAGCCTCCCAGGTGGGGGTGACAGCGGAGCGGAGGGACCCGGAAGCCCACTAGGTGGACGGCAAGGAGAGGGGGGTCTGCACTACCCGGCTACCCTTGTGGCGCCCTGGCCCCCCTGGAGCTAGCCTCTGCCCGGCAGGCCGCCCCCACTCCCTGCTGAAGTGAAAGGGCTCTGAGAGGAGGATTGGGGAGTCCGGACATTAAGCACTCCAGCACGGGCGCATGTCTCTGCCGGCTCACGTCTAACAGTACTCAGTGGCCTTGGCGCCAACAACGCGGATGCCCCCTCCGCCCACGGTTCTCATTTCGGGCCGCCCCTCACCATTTGGGAATCCAGGCAGCACTCAAGAAGACCGCGAGCATGCAATATAACAGCCCACTCCTGCGCAAGGAAAGCAACATCATAAACTGAAACGGCCTTAATACTCCCTCATACACGATCCTAGGCACACTGCTGGTAATCTAATGTCAAGTGCCTTTGAAGGCAGAGAGACCCTGCCCGCCCCAGTGAAAGGGCACTGAGCTAGACACGTGGGGCTAGCGCTGGACATACCATAAAGGAAAGCCCACCCAGTGTCATATTGGGCACAAGCCACACCAGCTCCTGCTGACCAGCGACTACAGCAGAGAGGACATAAAAGCCCCCCCTAGGCTGGCCCAATGTAAGGCAGTCATATCCAGACGCGAATAGAAACACTTTCAGGGCAGGCTGCAACTGAAGTAAAAGGGAGCACATTAAGGCACAGCTCTCCTTCACCAGAGGTGGTGAGCTCTTCACAAACTGCGGGGGGGAACACACCTACTGCTAACCTGGAAACAAGCAACACCAGTGCCCATTAAACAGTAATCACGACAAGTAAAACACAACGCCCCTCTCTGTGTTACCTCAATTCTGGACATCACACCCAGGTGTGGATAGTTACATTTCCAGGACAGATCACGGTTGTGTGGGGAAGGGGCATGCCCGGGCACGACTCGCCACCGTTCTGGCTTCAGGATACTAGGGGCCCACGCTACCATCAAGACTGCCTTGCATTACCCTATGAAGCCTGGGCGAGGAGTATACAGGACACACGCAAGGCCCAACTCTCCACGAGACCTACCAACCACCTACCCACTGGCTGCAATATACTGTAGGCATCAACAAAGCCGCTGGGGAAACACACGGCGGCAGTGAACAGCCTTATTGGATCATACAGCGAAATTGATACAAGTAGCCACGACGGGTGGGGACAGAGACCCACCTCCCCTACAACCTCCCCTACACGCTACGAGATCCACTGTGAACACCACGACCCTGGTGCAAGGCAAAGAACTATTCAAAAGCAAATACCAGCAGGGACCAGCCCTGAAAAAGCTAAATACGATGCTCAAGGGCTTCAGTCCCAAGAAAGGGAACAGGGCCATAGAAAAATACACAACGACAAGAAGAAAAACAGAAGCCACAATGGCCAATGAAACAGCCCCACAAACACAGCCAGATATGCCAGCTCCAATGATGGACCCACAGGCGGTCTTCCTGGCCGTGCAGCAAGGATTCTCCGCCCTTAATGAGAAATTGGACGGGATAACAGCCAATGTTGCTTCCATTAAAACGCAACTGGACAAGACTACAACACGAATCACGGAAGCCGAAACACTAATCTCTGGCACAGAGGATTCACTGGAGGCGTTAAAGACAACAGTGACAACAATGCAATAGAATTGGGAACGGTAAAAACTAAATGCGAAGATTTAGAAGCCAGGTCCCGACAGAACAACATCTGTATAATCTGCGTGCCGGAAGAAGCCCTGAAAGGACCCATGGAACAATCGGTGGAAAATCTCCTACGCAATCTTCTAGGAGATCCCGGATGGTCAGCTATGTTCATTGTCGAGCGAGCACACAGATCCCCTGCACCAAAACCCAATCCCGGAGCATACCCAAGGCCCATCATAGCACGCATGATGACCTATAGGGACAGAGACTAAGTGCTGAAAACCGCCAGAGAAAAACAAGAACTGAGATGGGAAGCCAATACTATATGCATTTTCCCAGACTTCACACTGGCGGTACAACAAGAAAGACGTCTCTTCACCGGGGTCAAAAAACTATTGCGCGAGCGACATGTTCCCTATGCCATGCTATACCCAGCCAGGCTAAAGATACAGCATCAGAACAAAACCTACTTCACACTTCCTGAGGAGGCGGCAAACTTTGTGGAAACTCACATCCCAATACCAACTCACCATCCTAGAACTGAACAGGACTCTTGAGATGAAGGGACTCCACAACGGCAAACACACAAGAATAATGAAAAATGGAGTGAAAACTGGGGGCCCCCTGGGCGTCCCCATACAAAGGGCAAACCTGAGTTGGTCCACATATGCTAGTAATGAGAACCCCCCTTTAATGTTGAAATGAGTGAGAGCAACAACATATGGAACTGGCCACACTGAAAGAGAACATAAACATCGGTGGCCCGGGATGTCGCTACAGACCCCCTGTAGCAGGTGCACTACAAGTTAATGGGTGGAGAAAGGGAGGGACATGCGGGCATAGTTGGAGTTCGGGGAACTATGAGGGAGGGTTATAGGGCAAGTTTGTTGGGACATAGTTTCAGAGAGAAGGTTACTATAACAAAAAGCACACAGGTAATGGGCACTAACAAGGACAAGATCATAGCAAAAATTGAACATACTAAACATAATTATGCTCGCATCCGAGGTGATGGCCAATGCAGGTAACGAGGATATTAAAATGTTGAGCTGGAATGTTCGTGGGCTGGGATCCCAGATCAAGAAAAGGAAGATATTAGCGTACATCAACAGACTGGGCCCCAAGATAGTTTTCTTGCAGGAAACACATTTAGGGCACCAACGAGCTGGGCAGCTCGCTCTGAGCTGGGGGACACATCAATATTGCACGTCATACTCCAGTCGGGTGAAGGGGGCAGCGACCCTCATACATAAAACTTTACCATTTACTTGTTTTAACTCTGAGTGTGACCCTGAAGGTAGATATGTTTTGATCCATGGCACCCTCCACGATATATACGGCCTAATATATATGGCCCAAACATAGATGACCCTGGTTTCTATTCCACTCTATTCAGAAAACTTGCCAAGTTCCCCACAGCTCACCTGATATGTGGCAGTGACATCAATACCATTTTAGACGTGCACCTGGACCGCACGTCGGATCAACCAAGGGCACTGTCCAAATCTGCTCAAATGATACTCGCCCACATGGCCGACTCAAATTTAAGAGACGCATGGCGCTCATTAAATGCCACCAAAAGGGAGTACACATTCTACTCCACCGTGCATGATATGCACTCCAGAATAGACTTATGGCTAGTCGCTAGTGATGCATTAAGCTGGGTTACTGACGCTCATATCTATCCCAGGACATACTCGGACCACTCGCCAATACAGCTGACGATACGAATCTGCGAGATAAAAATAAACAGACCACCATGGAGATTTAAACCAACTGCCCTCCAAGGTTTGGTCTATAGGACGGCATTAGCCCAGCACATACAGGAATACTTTGACATTAATGAGGGCTCTGTGTCCAGTCAAGTAGTACTATGGCAAGCATTTAAAGTCTGCATCAGAGGCAATGCAATGTCCACTGAATTCGGAGTCCTCAAAGACATCCGTAGAAATTTAGCGTGCCAAGAAACAGACAATGCCAATATGCACAATCCCCATCCCCACAACTAAGACTGGAGATTAAAACTAAACTAGACGAATTTAAAGAAGCAGCGGATTGCGAGATCCGCTATTTCGATAAACCCGCAGCAGCGCAACAATACGGGGAGAGCGAGCGCCCGGGGAGGCTGCTAGCCAGAACAGTGCGAGGAGAACGAGGCCAGACTACCATCCAATACATAAAACTAACAGACAGCACAGTGACCACGGAAAGTACAAAGGTTAGAGGGACATTCTATGATTTCTACAAGCAGCTATACTCCCCTCAGAGCAATAGATCAATATCTCTCCCACATACCTACAACATTACTAGCTGACGCCACTAGAGAATCTTCTGAAAACCCAATCACTGAGGCCGAGATATCTGAAGCTATAAAAACACTACCCAACGGGAAAGCACCAAGCACAGACGGCCTTGGGGTGGAATTCTATAAAGAATTCAGTCAACTTCTCATACCCAAGCTATACGCAGTATGGACAGAGAACTTGGAAAAAGGGGAACTGCCCGAAACCACCAGGGAGGCTGTCATCACGCTATTGCTTAAACCCGGGAAACCCCCGGAAGAATGCGGCTCCTAGAGACCACTATCATTAATAAATACTGATGCTAAAATCTTCGCAAAAATATGAACAATCCGGCTAACCCCGCTGATGCCCTATATGGTCCATGAAGACCAAGCCGGATTCGTCACGGGTAGGTCCACGGCAACAAATATTAGACAGTGCCACAAGATTTTGGCGGCAATACCAGAAGAAACTCAAGGGCTAGCTGTCTCTTTGGACATGCAAAAAGCATTTGACACAGTATACTGGCCCTTTCTATTTAGAGTACTACAGAATTACAGGTTTGGCCCTAATTTCATTAAATGGATCAAAATATTATACACACGCCCCTATGCCAAGATAAGTATCAACGGCTCCTTATCAGACACACTGGAACTCCTGGGAGGCACCCGACAAGGCTTCCCATTATCACTGCTCCTATTTGCATTGGTGATAGAGACCTTGGCGGATTAACTTAGGACCCGCTACAGCACACATGGACTGTGGCTAGAGGGTAAACTGGAAATCATCACATTATATGCTGATGACATTTTGTTGTATCTAAAAAACCCAGATCGCACGCTGGGCAGAGTCCTAGCGGAAGTCAAGAAGTTCGGCGACTTCTCTGGCCTCAGACTCAATGCTAATAAATCTGAAATTTTCCCACTCACAAAAACTACGGTAGCACCCCATGACCTTCACGGTCTCATTTGGAGCCCGATACACATTCAATATCTAGGAACATACCTGGCTAGGACTGCCCAATTATCCTGCGCTCTAAATTATAACACCCTGGCTGAGGCCCTGTGCGCAAGAATGGCATGCTGGAGCGCCCTACCTATTTCAATGATGGGGAGAATCGCCCTTATCAAAATGATAATTCTCCCAAAACTCTTCTACTGTCATGGGCATCAGGCAGGTAGTTGGGGCAAGCTGGGTGGAGGCTTGGCAGGCCTGGCATAGGCACACAAAGAACCCATAAATCCCTACTTTCATTCCTTCCTAGTGTTTGTAGTAACTTTCCTGGTTACCACTCCCTGTTGCCAAACAGAAAGTGCATAATAACTCATGGGCGCTCTAGTGTTTGGGTGTGGCTGGCTATATAAGCCACACCCAAGATTCTTCCATTGCTTCGTGTTGCTTACTGTGAGCTGTATCAGCAACACACTTGGCGTGCTCTGGATCAGCCAGCATCTGATTACATGCTCCAGATCATCCTGTTTCTGCTTACCGGCTCTGGATCATCCTGCTTCAGCTTGCCTGCTCCGGATCATCATGCTTCTGCTTACCTGCTCTGGATCATCCTACTTCTACTTACCCGCTCTGGAACATTCAGCTTACCTGGTTCTTACTCCGCGCCGCAGCTATCTCCAGTCAAGAGGGGACTTCTACACCGGCACCTGTAAGAACAAAGAAGAACAGCGTTAACACGCGCACATCAGTAACGCTGCACATACTCACCGAATCTTCCTGCGATGCTGGAATCCAGGTTAGTTGCACGAGCGCACAAACCCCTGTAAGAAAGAAGAGACATTATTCATTGCGCTCGCTCCAATAACGCAGACACTTATTTCACTGCGCTCTCTCTCTACGCGGTGCATACTTACCAAAAGCCTCCGTGCAAACTTACCTAACCACCAAGTCGTCAGTAGCGCTGAACCCGAACTCGCGCTAATACCACATAATTTCTCCTGCAAGGGAAAGGGAGAGACATTACCAGACGCAACCTACCAGCAGCTAGCTTCTACACACAGCGCTACTCACCCACAAAAATACTGGCAAACAAAGACAATCCGGACAATTTTGGACACTCCACATTCTCCGCGCAACGTTCACTTGTGGGAAGGACTTTCTAGCCAATGAAGAAACTATTGCCTTGAACTCCCGGCCTCGCTGTGAAGGCATAAAACAGCGTTTGGCATCTGAACTCAGCCTACAGACATTGGCGCACCAATCACATGAGTGAATCGCGCCCCTGCAAAAGGAGGATGGTGTGCACACCCTACTAAAGATCAAGGTAAGACCATAGGGGGACATCACAGCACACAGTAAAGAGAAGGGAAGGGCCAAGGGGAATCGGGTGAATTCAGGACTGAGTGTACACCTTGTATTTGACAGATATTCCTCCGTGTGAAACAGGGGAAGTGAAGACTCGGGGGTCAAGGGAGGCTTGTCCATTGCTCCTGCAGAGACACAGGTGAGTGTGACATCTACCTAGTCAATACAGTACTGGTGTGGCCTGGTCGAACGCTGTTCGAAGAAAAAGAAAGTGCCTGCATCACCTTCACATGGGGGGGTACATTCCAGACTGAGCTGGAGGACATTAATGGATCCATATCCACAAGGTGGCCTAGCTGCACCTGATTTTAATCTCTATTATTTAGCAGCACAAGCACACTACGCTGCCCAGTGGGCTACAGACTTCCTCAACCCTAAGGGCACACCACATGAACACCACCTACCAAAACCTGCCATATTACTTCATAATATGACGAGGTCATGTCCCAAACACCACAACTCCATCGACCCTACACAGGTCACAACTACAGCCTGGGCCAGAATTGCCGATATATATGACACAGATAAGTTATACCAACCGAGCATGCTGATCTGGGGTGACCCCCATATACCACCTACCCTAGACAAGGAGGCAGCTACACATTGGGGTGCCTGGGGTATCGTCCAATGGGGTCAATTGTTCAAGACAAACTCTTTGTGACCTGGGAAAACCTTAAAGACATAGTAGGAGATGCGGCCAAACACAAACTGCACTATATGTGCATAAAATCATCTATTGGGAACTTATGGCCTGCTTTTCCAGAAGAACCAGTGATAAACCTGGGACTGGGATACATGTTCACTGAAGGGACAGGGAAAATCACGGTGTCCACACTGTATAAGACTATTGCTCAGACTCGCCCAACAGAAAAACATAATGCCAGAGTTAAGTGGGAACAAGACCTGGGGCATCAAATAGAGGACCGCCAATGGCTGCAGATATGCACTTTCACCAAACACATATAATGTAATGCCAGAGACAAACTTCTACATTATAAAATAGTCCATAGGACACACTATACCCCTGCCAGGCTCAAGTGCATCTACCCTAGAGCATTAAGTACATGCCCTGAGATGTCAATCCAAAGATGCAGAAATTTTCCACATGTTGTGGAGATGTATAAAATTAAGAGTATTGGGCAGAGATTTGTACAGCGCTGGACGAAATGGCTGATCAGCCCATCAAATGGTCACCTCAGCTATGTCTTCTGGGGCCTGTGGGGGGGGGGGGGAAATGAACCCAACATGGCGAAAACTCCTGAACTTGAGTTTACTGATAGCTAAGAGGGCAATATTGTTGAAGTGGAAGAGCAATACCCCGCCAACAAAGGCAGACTGGGACAGAGATATGATATGGACAAACGACACCGAGGAACTATATATACACTCAGTACAACCCACTTCCAGACCCAGAAATATATGGGCCAGATACAAACAATACCTGTCGGACAAAGCTGAAGCCGAGGACCCAGATTGATACGGAATGCAATTTAGTATGATGTAATGTTTTGTATCCAAAACAGAATGTGTGTATGCCCTATCTGTGTGTAATTATAAATAAAGGTTTTAAAAAAAAAAGTTGCATGCCAAATCAGTACAGTTCTAGTGTGGCTAAAAAGCAGTGTTAAATAATTCAGTACAATTCTAGTGTGGCTAGACTCAAAGCAGTGGGTGCCAAGTGTCATGATTACTAGAAGCACCAACATGAATTTCCCATACAAGATTACACACACCTTAGCAGGGGCCAGGTTGGGCTGCGTTGTGGCGCTCTTGGCATATAAAGACTGCCAATCCTTTGGAACCACGACCTACCAACATGGCTGCTCTGGAGGCCACCTGAATACTACTAAAATGGCTGACAAGCTTGCCAGAGGACTTCTGTAAGGAGCTGCAGTTTAGTCTGCATGGGTGGGTCTCTATACAAGCCCCACCCATGCAAGTGTCCCTTGCTTCGCGTTGATCTGCCTGTGCAGCTTAAGGCTCACCGCCAGCTCTCCGTTTCGCTCATGAAGACCAGAGGGAGGGAAAAGAAGATGCATCAACGCAGGAAAAGGCAATCTGAAACTTCAAAGAAGCTAATACTTACCTGCACGCCACCCGTTACTGCAGATCTGGCTCCTCATTTTCTCACTGAGGTCTTCTGAACTCTGCAACCTTGCCCGTATGAAGATCGGATCCTGCAAGAGAAAAGACAAAATAGGTGAGCTACAGTGACTGCAAGCACAGTGCTTCCGCCTCCCGTACCCTCAGCACAGCATGCAGCATTATTTCCCTCTTTACGGCTTTCATGCCACACCCCGGACAAAGGCAGAGCGCTCGCAGCAGAGTGCATTGCGCGCCTTGTACGTTCCTGTTAACTGAACAGACACAGCGCCCCAAGGCGTAGCCCCTCAGCCATACAGTGCCCCTAATCATTAGGCAGGATAGACTGACAACCGTAGGTGGGGGAGTAGCCCTCATAGTCAAGGACCACCTAGAGGTCCGACAAACCCCCTCAAATCTGGGAGAGAACAGACTCCCTTGCAGTAAAGATCTCCCTATCCCTTAACACTACCCTCCCCTTCAATCTAGCCTACCGCCCACCAGGCCCAATATCAGATTTCCATGACAACCTTATCCACCTCCTAGCTGAAAACCTAAAAACATCCACCAAAACAGTCCTCTTAGGCGATTTCAATCTCGGCTTCAATGACAAGAATGACAGACCGTCCAAAGCCCTGGCTCTAGCCCTACAAGAACTAAGCTTCGACCAAAAAAACCACTCGCCCACGCACTGCAAAGGGCGCACCCTTAACTGGGTAGCAGACCATAACTGATATTGACATCAGCTCTATCACCCCCACCCCTTGGTCTGACCATCTCCTTATAAACTTCCTCCTCCTAACCTATACTACCACATCCAAAAAACCCAGCCCGATTCCTCTAGCCCCAGCCAGCCAGAAGTGCCAGAAACCTCACTAAAGAAAGGATTCTCCCCCACCTAGATGCTCTTACCATCAACCTTCCTACTGCCTCAGGCCCATCGGTACTGGTAGATATCTATGAATCTACGTTCAGCACTGCAATCAACATCATTGCACCACTTCAGAACAAAAAAGCAAAAAATGTAAAACTCTAATACCTGGTTCTCTGTAGAACTAAAAGTACTCTGCATCCAAAAACGCAAAGCGCTGAACAAATGGCAAGGTTCCCAAAATGTATCCACGCTAGCCTCTTACAAAACACTTGCCATACAATACAAGAAAGCCATAATCTATTATATATTAGGCTAACCTCTAATTCAGAGAAAGAGGTCACAAAAGACCCAATTATACCCTTCAAATTTAGAGAAATTACTGAGTCTGAAGTAACAGAGATTGTGAAAAAAATCAGGCCCTACAACTGCAATGGAGATGCCTGCCCCGAATTAAACTAGTCAAAGATTGTGTAGAAATTCTTGCACTGTTTCTCAAAACATTCATCAATGCCTCCTTCAACTCCAACACTGTTCCAGATAGCTTAAAAGAAGACGCGGTGTGCCCATTACTGAAAAACCCCACTCTGGACCCAGAAATAGCCAACAACTACAGGCCCATTACCACCGTCCCTTTCTTGCTCAAGATACTGGACAAAGTTGCCTACACGCAAATCCAGCAATACTTGGAAGAAAACCACGCAAAAGACAATCGGGTTTCCGTCCAGGACACAGGACAGAATCTGCCCTACTCGATCTCAAAATACAACTGGGCGACATCATGGACAAAGGTAAACCGGCACTTCTACTAGATTTTTCCGCTGCCTATGTCCTTGTCTACCATGATATCCTCGGTATGCAACTAAAAATCCATGCCCACTTCACACTGCAAGCCATCCCCTGGGTTGCATCCTTCCTAAAGGGTTGAATCATAAGTCTTCTCAGACTCCGCAAGTGCTTCCCCCACTACCATTCATTGCGGAGTCCCACAGGGTTCATGTACAGTTCCCACGTTGTATAAGATTTTCACCCTCCCGCTCTTTAATGATTTGGATCGTCGTGACATGGCCTATACCAACTATGCCGACGACACTCAAGTCCTACTCCCACTAACCGGCATCTACGATCAAGACGCCGCAGCTCTAGTGAAGATCTTCACAGCCATCCAGACGTGGATGGCAGCCAATGGCCTCTGTTTAAATGGAGATAAAACAGAGATCCACATAGTAGGCACCAAAGAAACCCTCAACAAACTCCTACCACAATACTATACATTTAACATTGGCAACTCCACCATCACAGCCTCTACAGCAATAAAAACCCTAGGAGTATACCTTGACTCCTCTCTGTCATGCCAGGTCAGTGCCATAGCCACCTCCGCCACGCTCACCATTAAAGTTATCAATGCAGGCAAGCCCTTCTTCTCCACTGAAAATTGCTCATCGATTGCCAGAGCCACAATCGGAACCAAGATGGATTACTGCAGTGCCCTCTTCCTGGGCACCACGGCTAAAAACCTTAAACTACAAGTCACACAGAACAATGCCCTTAGGGCAGCACTGAGTATTCCCAAAAGGGAACACATCTCACAGGCTAGGAAAGGTGCATACTGGCTGCTGGTAAAAGAAAGCATAATTTTTAAAACTATGGCCATCACACACAGATGCTTCTCATCAGCCGCCCGATCCTACCTATCAGAAAGGATCACCCTCAACTCGTCCACCAGACCCAACCTGGCTAACCAGATATATGTGCCCGCCTTCAAAAGAAACAAAGCTGGGGGGGTGTTGGGCATAAACCTGTGCAGTTCCCTTAGGGACCACTGCAAAAGGCTTACGACTACAGGTGTTGGCAGTAAACCCAATTGGTAGCAGTCTGTACCACCCAGATTTACCCGGTAGCTGTGGCTGAGCAGCCAGACCTCTCTCAAGAAGAGTTAGACAGTATATAGAGTATACAAGATAGGTACCAAAATACAGTAGCACAAGCAAACACTGACCAGAGCTTTGGTATCAAAGTATATAATTATTTATTTAAAGACACACTTATAGAAACACTCCAGCACTATTATTGTAAGCAAGTTCAAAACACAGTCACTATTAATATATATACATCCCTTATTCCTTATTAGACAAGTCTTAGTTAACACCACTTATTTCCAGACAGAGGTGAGCGCTTAACTGAAGATGGCACTCCAATAAGTTATCAAAAAAGGGAGGGAAAAGGCAGAAATTAGAAAAGCACACAACACTAATACTTTAGAAGCACCGAGCAAGGCAGGAAAGTCAGTCTACTTGTGAGCAAAAAGTTCAGAGGCCAGACTCCATCTTAGAGAGAGCCGAGCACCAATGCGCCCAAGATCACACAGTTTAAGAGGCTTGAAAAAGTCTTGCAGAGAGTTCAAAAAGGAATTAGTTCAGCTCAGAAAAGTTCAGATAGCCAGCCTAGGGTCAGCCCAGGTAGTAAGTCGAGGATTTAATAGACACCCCGTACAGACCGTTGCAAGGGAGGCTAGGCGGACACAGTACCTTTCAGATGGAGAGGATCCTCCAGCGGGGGCAGTTGTTCCTGGCAGCGGGTGCAAGTCGCAGCGTCGTCCAGAGGAAGAGAAGATCTTGACGTGGAGGAAAGCTGAAGGTCGTTGCACCTCCAGGGAAGAAACCAGCCGCGGAGTTCTCCGGTTAAAAGGTACTACCCTTTTATTTGTGCTAGTGGTAAATCGTGGTATCCCGGTTGCCGGGGTGCTTGGCACAGGCAAGGCGGCCACGAGATGGTCCGGGAAGGCGAAAAGGCGGGCAAACTGGTTAGCCCCACCAGTCAAAGGAAGAAGACTCTTCGGGATGAAGATCTTCTCTGTCGTCGGGAAGAGTGGTGAGACGGTTCAGCAGGGCTCCAAAGGTGGTGTCGTCATTGCAGGTCGGCTCAGCTGCTCCCTCTTCGGATTGTTTAGGTCCTGTGGCGACTTCTGAAGTTCCAGTCCCCAAAGCCCTGCTTTTATGCAGAAAACCCCCATTCATCAGTCCTAGCTGTCATTCAAACATGCTAAGTGGTGAGCCGGGCGGCTCACCACTGGGCCAATCATACAAGAGTGTGACTTGAGTTGCCGAGGCAACTCAGTCCAGGGTGCCTAAACCCCCCTCCCACACATCCTGTAGACCCAGACAGAGTGGCACCACTTTTGGAGGCTTCTGTGTAGAAGCCCGCCAAAAGGTGGAACAAAGGGCTCGACTTGGGTTGGAGTTACCGAGGCGAACACAAGCGCCATTTTAAAACAGAGTCCTGGCAAAAAGACCCAACCGGGGAATAAATATTAAATAAATAACCCGGCGGTATCTTTAACATTGCACCAAAAAGTGGTGCGTTTAAAATGAATGGGAAAATCCCATAGGAAATATTCCAGTGGAATATATTGCGTGGTTACCACTGCCACCAGCCAGAAACTCGACGAGGGGGGACTGCACAGTGCCCCCTCGAAAAACAGACCCAGGGGCAATCTAATTACCCCTACCAGTACTTCCACAATATGATGGTTTGTACTGGTTCTGTTCCCAATTTAAGACTAGTAAAGTCAATGGTGACTTTACATGCCCTGGGAGACAGTAGTCAGTCCCAGGGTATGGAGTCTATGTTTGGGGGTCACTATGACACCCCTGTGTTACTGCACTGAGGGTGCTGTGTAACATACTTACCAAAAATACATGAAACCCCATGGAGTAAAAGACCCCATAGCCCATTAAACACATTACAAAGTCAAAGGATATCTCAAATCATGTCTAAGAGTGGGAGAAAAAGAGTCTCACTCTTAGCAGGAGAAAAAGTTAAACCCCAAAAATCCAGCAAAGCTGCTGGGGGACTCACTAGGTTTGGGAAATTAGCCTTAACAGAGAATTCTCCCTAACAGGGGGTCCAGCTTTCAACACTTAGCACATAAAATCTGGAATGCCCTGACCACAACATTAAGAAACAAAAAATCTTACACTGTCTTCTGCAAAATGCTGCAAACCAACCTGTTCAACTAAGCCGGTTTCCTCGATCTATCTACAAAGAACATCCAAATGAACTTGCATAGTATACCAATATTGCTATTTGTTGTACTAGTGTGCCTGCTCAATGTATTCCTGTACCAAGCAAGTATTCTGTAACAGTGCCACGATGCCCCCGGGTTGATGTGCACTTTATACATTTAAATACATTTAAAAAAAATACTCATATGGGCAGCCAAGACTTGTCAGCCACATGAGGACTGGGCGACACACTGTCAGTGAAGTAACTGATAGGACTCACTTCTCACTTGGAGAAAGGAAAAGTTGCAACAGCAAGACAGTGAAACAGCAAGAGAAAGGCAAAGCTATCTCAGACAGAGGTCGGCCAGAAGACATAGCGCCCCTGCGAGAGAGAGTAGGAAGGAGAGCACCCTATTGCTAAACAGGTTAGTCCAGGGGACACAAGTGAAAACCTGGGAGGAGCATAGTAAGTGTCAGTGTCTTAACCATACACTCTTGTTTTGAGGCAGGTGCTCAAGGCAGGCCAGATCCAGTCCCTATCTTCACTTTCCCAGACGCCGAGGGTCCCAGCGCTCCTGCAGAGTCAAGGTGAGCATTACACCAAGTTAGTACAATTCTAGCGTGGCTAAATTGAAAAGCAGCAGGATTCAATACTAGTATAGCTAAATTCCAAAGCAGCATTAACTAAATAAAAACAATTGTAGTGTGGCTAAGTTCAAAAGCAGTTGGAACCAAGTTAGTACAGTTCTAGTGTGGCTACATTCTAAGCCAGTAGTAACTATATCAGTACAATTCTATTGTGGTTAAATTCAAAAGCAGCGTTAATTGAATCGGCACAGTTCTAGTGTGGCTAAATTTCATGCAGCAGGAACCAAATTGGTTTGAATTATATTGTGATGTCACTTACATTCTTTCCTGTAGTCCTCCGGATAGGGGTGGGGGCTGCTGATCCGGGCGCCAGGCAAACAGGGCAACAGGAATTGCCCTTATCCACTGCTCGGGCAAGACTGCCCTGGCAGGGTCCATGTCAGGACTGCTAACGATCTTGACTGGCGCAGAGGCAGCACAAACTCCTGCCTTCCCGTAAAGTCTTGGCACTTGGGACCGGTATGAACAGGCAACCGCGACCTGCCGGGGAAAGAGGGTTAGGGTCCGTCGGTTGGATTGGTAGAGGGTTAGGGAAAGGTGGTGGCTGGGTTGGGGAAGTTGGGGGAACATGCTTCTCAACTCCTGCCGCTGGTTGGTTTTGCTGTAGTTGTGCTCTCCGCCCTTTCAAACCACACACTCACAGCACACACACTTAGAACATGCCCAGCTATAACCAATGTTTTCAACTGTACCTTCACCTAGGCATAAACTGAGTATACTACTGCACTGCTTTCTGCATTGCTCTCATGCAGATAAGAAATGTGTTCGCACTGTAATCTTTTAACACATAACACTATGCATGCTTACAGAGACTTCAAGTAGCGACAAAAACAAAGAAAATTCACCTAGCTGCGGAACATTGCTCTGTGTCCTTTTGTGTGGTCCGGGAAGTCCTGAATGTCCTGTGATGAAGCTCTGCTGGAAAATACCAAAAATAACTAAGCGGGAGCTGAGCTAGCTTCTGCGTTAATAGCAACTTTGCCTTTTACCCAGTGTATTGGGCGATCATAAGCGAGGTGAGCGCACAGCCTGGGGTTACTTTCAGCCGAAGCTCATCACACGTGTTTTCTACAGTTCTCCGTTGGAGTCTTCTGAGACCGTACGTTTCAGGTTGCCGTCACCCAGAACGTGGTAAACGTTGTAGAATGTTCATTAAGCACAGTCACTCCAGGGAATGCATTCAGTATGCGGATTAGTGTCTGTCATGCGCTGCAGTCTTTGCCGCATAATCGTAATAAACATGCCCCCAAATGGATTAGTTTGGTTCCTCACACAAAGTTCAAATAAGCCACTTATCTGTATATGGGCGCAGGGCCTGTGGAGTGTTCAGACGGGCTGATGCCCCGCATAGGCGTGCCCTGAACACAAGTGCTGAAATACAAATCTGCTCCCTCTGGTAGCCGGAATAGCAAGCAGGATCATGCGGGCGCGGCCCGCAGATTGTCGGGTGTGGCTTTTCCATTGCTGATAGGTTCGTGACGCACACGGCCTGCTGGGAAATGTAGTTCCCTGGTGTTTCTCTGTCCGTGGGTATTCTGCCTGCAATAAGGATGGAATAGCCTCTTTATATAACATGTAGAGGGATTGTGCCGATGTTTAGCAGCACCAAGGTGTTCATGGAGTGTCTGCACTGGACCCATAATACAATTAACATGCCCGCCCTGACAGTCCAGTAAGAGTGCTGGTTGGGTCACGTGACCACCCTGCAGCATCAGGACCTGGGAAGGAAGGAAGGAAGGAAGGAAGGAAGGAAGGAAGGAAGGAAGGAAGGAAGGAAGGAAGGAAGGAAGGAAGGAAGGAAGGAAGGAAGGAAGGAAGGAAGGAAGGAAGGAAGGAAGGAAGGAAGGAAGGAAGGAAGGAAGGAAGGAAGGAAGGAAGGAAGGAAGGAAGGAAGGAAGGAAGGAAGGAAGGAAGGAAGGAAGGAAGGAAGGAAGGAAGGAAGGAAGGAAGGAAGGAAGGAAGGAAGGAAGGAAGGAAGGAAGGAAGGAAGGAAGGAAGGAAGGAAGGAAGGAAGGAAGGAAGGAAGGAAGGAAGGAAGGAAGGAAGGAAGGAAGGAAGGAAGGAAGGAAGGAAGGAAGGAAGGAAGGAAGGAAGGAAGGAAGGAAGGAAGGAAGGAAGGAAGGAAGGAAGGAAGGAAGGAAGGAAGGAAGGAAGGAAGGAAGGAAGGAAGGAAGGAAGGAATCCCTTTCAAATGAAAAGCAGGATTTTAAACACAAACAAAAACGGCTTCGACTTTGGGCCTATCTCTCATTACCAAAGGAAAAGCAGCATTTTAATTCACGAAAGGAGGAGGAATCATAAATCCCTTTCACAAGGAAAACAGGATTGTAAACAACCAAAATGTCTTTGTTTTTCAAGTAAAATTAAAGCCATATGGAAAGGGGATTACCTGTCATTACCAAAGGGAAAGCAGCATTTCTAATAAAAAAAGGAGGAATCAAAGATCCCTTTCACATGGAAAACAGGGTTTCTAAACAGGAACAGAAAAACAGCTTGCAAGATGTGCGCAAATAAAGCAGTTTAAATGTGAAAATGCATCACTGCTAACAGTAAAATGTCAGCAAAAAAAACATGATGTGCAGGTTGACAAAAAGCAATGTATATTCTGTTTCACCTACAAAACTCCAGTGACATTTGAAGAGCCACTTAGTTTTCATGGAAAGGTGTCAGCTCAAGGCAAGCCCTTTTGCTGGTGGTGGGCAAAACTTCACAAGGAAATCTCCCACTGCCAGTCTGGATGTCACATCTCCCATCTAATTACCAACTGCAATAAAGTGTCCTGCTAAAGGTGTCGAAATTCAGTGTTGTCCGACCTGCTGGCTCTGAAGGCATTGACTGAAGGAGAACATGACTAATATGTGGGAAAATGGGGGCAACAACTTCAAAGAGCAACCTTCCGACAGACTGATGAAAGAAACTATGGGTACAGGCTGACCCAGTGAAAAGAAATGACTGGAAGGCAGGAGGGTGGCCATTTGTCCCACATGAAGATTCATAATTTAAAAGGACTATTATCATTAAGGCCTTTTTCTCAGCAACCATAAGGTGCATTTTCTTACCATTTTTTAATGTAATTTCCAGGCGATTTTGGAAATATAAAATCATCCACCTGCAACTCGGGGAACTGTAATGTCTATCTAAGATGTGTTTCTGGCTGATCTGAACATGTTCGAAATATGAGAGTTGGTGAGCGGGTGGAGAATAACATTGGGGATATGGGTAATAACTTGCATATTCATAACTGTTATGCCTTTTATGGAAATGGCAGAAATGTGCCACATGGATGTGCTTCATGGTACACACCTGCTGGTCGGCTTATCTAATTCCCCATGATTAGCTGAATCAGAAAATATGTAGTTGCTAGTAAAATTATGAAGTTGTGATACATAACTAGTTTTTGCCAAAGATTTGAAAGGAGAACAAATGGCCATTACAAAGGGAATTGCCATATGTTGCTCCAGCCCCCTAAACCAAACCTCACTTGGAGGCTGGGTTTGGGAGGAGAGAGTAGGGTAACTGTCCAATCCTAGTTGTAGGAATTATTGCAGGGTGCTTCCCCAAGATTGTAAAATTGGTGGTGTCATTGCTTCTATATAAGGGGGACTGCACCAGGAGCAGGGACATACAGAGGAGACTGAGAGACAAGGAAGGCTGCTGAAACTTACCATCTGACAGCTGTAAGGAAACACAAGAGGAAATTGCTGAGAGTGCTTCTGGGTGGAACAGTCTATTTCTAGGAAACCCTCAAAGCTGACTGTTTCCTATGGTGGAGAGCGGGAGGCTATCTTTGGGAGTGGAGTGACCAGACCCCTGCCCTATCTTTCCAGAATGTCATGAGATGCAGATGGCTTTCCTGAACTTAAAACAGAGGCTTTCGATGTAAGTAGAACTGAGCTCTCTGAAACCAAAAGGTAGGGGAGTCTGCCTACCTTAAATCCATTCTCTTTATAGTGGGCAGGGGGGCAGCAGAACTGTGTAGATCCTTAGCATATTTAACAAAAAATATTAATTTAATTAATTCCCCATTTGGCAAAACACGACGGGGTGAATTTTGTTAAAATTTGAAATAAACAAAGATCACTTCCCAGTGTGTGCTGAAAACGATAGCCTATACACTAATTGGGTAACCCTTGTCCTGCTGGCCCCGAATTCTTTAGGGAAGAGGGGTGTCTTTGTTCTGAAATCAGTCCAACCTTTTTATCCGATTCCCCCCAACACAGACCAAAGTACGGGGGTCTGTAAACAAACCGCTAGATCACCCTGTGTTTATTCTAAACCAAAAGTGTGGGCGAGATCATAATTGCGTATGTATTTGTACCAATCTGGAAATCCTACTGCTAGCCTTTAAAGCTCACAGGAAAATCAAAATTGCACAACATTACATGATTACTGCTTTCACTATTGATAAGTTTAACTATTTCTGGAAGTGAAATTTTCTGAAATTGCAGGATTGTGATTGTGTTCTGTTCAACTCACTTTTGTGATATATTCATGCTGAGAGAAGTGGATTGTGTTGTGCCACGGATAAAGTGGCGTTTGATATTTTTGTGCTAATTTCTATTACTTTTATTAAAATAAATACCAATATATTTCCCATACTCCGGCCTGGTTCCTGGCTCATTGTTGGCTCAGGGGGAGGGGGATACAAGGAGCATGATATGTGTCCGAAGTAGGGCTAAAGAAATGAATCCGTTAATAGTTTGTTGCCTCACACCTTAAGTGGGGAAGGAAGGAAATCTCATGATGAAAAGATACAAATGGCTCAGCTAACTGCTGCTTATATATATTCATTTGCTTTTAGTAGAAGAGCATTGGCAAAATAGTGAGGCTAGTAGGATGAATCAGGCTGGTGACCTGTCACAGGCACAGGATCTTGTTCAACAACTCAAAGCAGAGTTAAAAATACTGCAGCAAGAGAGTGAAAAGCGTGAAAAACAGTATTTTGCACTGAAAAATGCACATGAAGATTGTGTAGAAAATCTGAGCGCAGTGCAACACAAGCTAAAATGACCAGGCTGCTGATAAGTCTTTTTGGAGGACATTATCACATTCCAATCAGAAATAAAACAATTGAAAACTGAAAATAGTAAATTATCAAAGGGGTTGATTCACAAAATGACTTTGATCAGATACATCCGCAGGTAAGTACTCTGAAACAACATAGGATGCAGCTGGCTCAGGAAAAAGACCTCTTGAATCAGGATAACAGCGTCCTATTACAGAGGATAAATCAGTTGGAAATAGAGATAGAAAAGAGTCAGTCAGGGTCTCAGGAACTGACCAGAATGAGAGAAAGAAGGAATGAGCTAGAAATGCGTGCGAGACAAATGGAAAAAGATTAGGCTTCTGAAAGAAAAGCACCTTGAATATGCACGCAGCTTATAAGGCTCACAGAGAGAATGAATCACTTCAGCATGAGGTGCAGCAAACAATAGATTGGTAGCTCAGAGTAGGGTGCATGAGATTAATCAGGCCTTGGTGTCAGAATTAAAAAGCCAGCTCTCTGACTGCCAACAGCAAATAGAGAGACACAGGTGTGAGAGCCTCACCAAGGAAATTGAAAATTATAAACAGGACCTGACGCATTCTGACCAGTCAGGATATGGCCCACTGATCAAGGTGAGGCACCCTTCCCAACAGGGGCCTTGTACCAGTCATTTACAACCTCATGCATGCCACCTGTCAAGAACAGGGTGACATGAGACGACTGGACTTACCCAGGCCTAGCCCAACTGATCAAGAATGCCAGTCCCTGTCTGATATGGATGAGTATTCGTCTCTACCACACAAAAGGGGAAAGTGTCCGGGGAAGTAAAGAATAATACTGTAAGTACTTCAGACCATGAGAACTCTTATGATGAGAAAGTCAGGGTGTTAGATTGGCTGAAAATGCGACTACAAAGAGACCACCTTGCCTGCTTCGCTGATGGAGAAAAGCCAGAAGGGCATTCGCAAACTCCCTGTATATTCAGGGGAAGGGAAGAATTCCCCAGATTCCCTGGTAGGACGGTTGAGTAAACTGGGTTCTATCTTGCACCTGAAAGGATCTCCAGGGAGAGTGACCCTGAGAGTTCACTTTGGTCCAGGTGAGAGGAGTCCAGCCCCCGTGGGTCTGGGAGATATTCCCAGTCTCCTTTTAGATAGGGAGCGCCTAGAAGACAGGGAGGTGAGTACCAGTAGCAGCTCTGAGTCAAAAAGGTGAATGGGCTTGGGTGCAGCAGAAGAAAAAGACAGCGAAGCAGAGAAAGGGTTTTGTGAAAGACCCAATCAAGGCCATAAAGAGCTTCTGACCCATACCACAAAAATAGAGAGAGAACAGAGTTAGAGCGGGCACTGCTGGTTATCTTGTTTTGCGCATGAATTTACCAGTAGATAGTGCTTCTTTTGGGGTGCAGACCACTGACCCGTGCTACCGTGTGTCAGCACGAAGGGAATGGACTATGTGAAGAAAGACCTAGGGAATTTTGCCTGCGGTGTGGGCCTCACACCCTTATATCCCGTTTGGATTGTTCAAATATTTTAACTTCTCAATAATCCAATTTAACGAATGTTTGATTCTTAAGTTCTGTGATTTATTCTAAAGCTTCCAAAGGACCATGTGCTGTTGTTTTTTTATAAGCAAATATCATACGGTGGCCAATGCATTTCGGACTTTGTACTCCTTCATCAGGGCCTTGTCTAATCAAAATAATAGCCAAATAGCAAACATCAGTGTTCATTAATGTAACAGTACAAAAATAACAGCATAATCAGTTTCAAACGTAACAAATTGGAAAACGTAAAACAATTGAAAGAAAAATGCATTAAAGCAAACAGAGTATTATTTTGCCTAATAGTTAATTCAATGTGAGCACATGCAGGGAGGTTATTCTATTGTGCAAATTACACTAGTATACAAGAATCTGACCTTTCAAAAAATGACGTCCACAAGCGCAATTGCTTGCGTTTCAATATGCAGCTTAACCGCTTTTGATCAGGTACACACGTAGACCTGTTTAAAAACAATAACATCCTTTAAATGTACAGCGTGACCGCTGTTTCTTCAGGTGTAAACATAGACCTGTTTAGGTATCATAACATTCCTTAAACACAGAGCGGTACATTAGAGTCCCGAACTGACCTATCTTTGTGCGTTTCACATACCTTGTGTACAGTGTCAATGCCGTGTTAAAGCCGTATCGCGCTGACTCATTGTTTGCTGCCATCTCCTACCTAAGTAAACGCTAAGTGTTACTCCGGGAGTGAGGCTGGATGAAAGAACACAAGTCTTGCATACGCAATAAGGAGTTAAACTCAGCAGTTGCCAGACACTTTGATCAGAAACAACATACAGCAGCCCAATTGAGGTTCCAAATACTAGACGTATTGAATAATCAACAGCCAGTTATTGATCCAAGAAGAAGACTTCCGCAAAGAGAAGCGTTCTGGATAGATCGATTGGACACTTTATCACCCAGAGGAATGAATGAAGAATTTGATTTGAAATGTTTTCTAGAAGTTAATTCGACCCACGAAAAAACACTTTTTACAGACAATCTACCGGGCTGGACTACCTTATGTTGAGCATATGAGCACCGTCTAGATTTCATACTACGAAGGATATTCCTATTTTTGATCTCCTATAACCTATATAATTTACTCTGATGTATAACTGCATTTTCTTATGATTTTTGTATTATGATTTTGTGTATTTTCTTACTTATGTCTAATTGCATTTTTCCAACTTTTATCGTTCACATTTTTTGGGGGGTTTCTGCATGCTCAGTCATGTGGCATGTTAAATATCTATTCGACAAGGCACCATCATTTTAGATATCACTTAGACATATACAGATATAAATACACCAGACTTATAAGTCTGCAGTGCCGACATGACGCGTTCTCCTTAGTAGGGACATTGTATCAGCCCTAATGAGAGACTGATCCAGCTGTCAACCTTAATATTTAACATGTCAGTAGTATCACACTGACGCTAATATAGGTATCGTCACTCTAACATGTAGGCGTAACCCTTTTTCTTTCTTTGAAGCCCCTAGCAATATGGCGGCACTCACATGGACAAGCATCCATGTTGAAGGTGGCAGTCACCGTAGCAACCGGAACCTCACTCCCGAGAGTAACACTTAGCGTTTACTTGGGTAGGAGATGGCAGCAAACAATGAGTCAGCGCGATACGGCTTTAACACGGCACTGACACTGTACACGAGGTATGTGAAACGCACAAAGATAGGTCAGTTCGGGACTCGGTAATGTCCCGCTCTGTGTTTAAGGAATGTTATGATACCTAAACAGGTCTATGTTTACACCTGAAGAAACAGCGGTCATGCTGTACGTTTAAAGGATGTTATTGTTTTTAAACAGGTCTACGTGTGTACCTGATCAAAAGCGGTTACGCTGCATATTGAAAGGCAAGCAATTGCGCTTGTGGACGTCATTTTTTGAAAGCTCAGATTCTTGTATACTAGTGTAATTTGTACGATAGAATAATCTCCCTGCATGTGCTCACATTGAATTAACTATTAGGCACAATAATATCGTGTTTAGATCACTGACCATTACTTTGGCAGCATGTACTCCTTTACACAAGGTGCATTAACACATTAGCATATATACACGATGTAGGGGATTTAGTAAGGTGACAACCACAAGCGTAACGTGATACTACAACAGAATATGTTGGCGAATTGTATTTCTAATGAAAAATGTTTATGTATATCTCTCTCTCTCTCCTTTTTCATGTATGTTTTTATGTGCGTGGGTTCCCTGTTTGCTTTAATGCATTTTTCTTTCAATTGTTTTATGTTTTCCAATTTGTTACGTTTGAATCTGATTATGCTGTTATTTTTGTACTGTTACATTAATGAACACTGATGTTTGCTATTTGGCTATTATTTTCATTAGACAAGGCCCTGATGAAGGACTACAAAGTCTGAAATGCATTGGCCACCTTATGATGTTTGCTTATAAAAAAACAACAGCGCATGGTCCTTTGGCAGCTTTAGAATAAATCACAGAATTTAAGAATCAAACATTCGTTAAATTGGATTATTGAGAAGTTAAAATATTTGAAGAATCCCAACGGGATATAAGGGTGTGCGGCCCACACCGCAGGCAAAATTGCCTAGGTCTTTCTTCACATAGTCCATACCACAAAAATGCCAAGTATTCGGTATGGGAACACTTGGAACTTTGTGAGCAGATGATGGCATCATTCCAGATCAGGAATAATGTGAATTGTATCGCATTTGCTAAATGGACGTTCTCACCTGAGTACTTCAATTTCTTTGCAGGACTGGAGGACCAGTATAATCATAAATGGTCACCTATAAGGTGGCCATATTGAAACATTTTTCCACCCATAGGAATCCACAAGAGGCCCGTGAGGCTGCATATAACTTGCAGTGTGGGGAAGATCAGGCGCCTAGGGAGTTTGTGCAGGAGTTAAAGCGGGCATTTGCTCAGACATCCTGGCGGGGGAACACCAATAGTAGGCAGTTCATAACTACATATTTCCATGCGCTCCCCAAATACATAATGACTCAGTTGGTGAGTGACTTTCACAAGCATACAACCCTGGATTGGGTGTTTGAACAGGCCACCAGGATTTATGAGGTCCGAAAGCCTGCTCAGAGTAAAAATACTGCAAAAAAACACAAACCATCAAACACCCTTGCTGCTGCAAAGGTGGCGGAGGTAAAAACTACCCCTCCATTGGATCTGGAGACAGGGGGGCCTAAAAGCAACCCTTCTGTTACAAGCAAAATGGAAAGCAGAAGGGACCACCCGGCCCTATGGAATGGTAGTCAGACGGGGGCCCTCTGACCCTGCCACCTATAGAAGTCCTAGGTACGGTTCTACGTTATTTCGCCGAATGATTTCACATCGTGGGACTTTTCATCGCCACCCTTTCATCGTCAAAAACTCCTTTTTTTTTATTTATGGGGGGCTTTGCCCCCCAAAATCCCCTTCCTTAAATAATCCTGCCCCAAACCGCACCAAACACTCCCCCATAAAAGAGTAAAAAAAAAGAAAAAGTTTTGGGCGATGAAAGGGTTGTCGATGAAAAGTCCCACGATGTAAAATCATTCGACGAAATGCGTGTATACCCTAGGTACAAGGGTACTAACAAGTCCTGGGGTGTGTATACACACCGCCCCCCAACCTAAGGGGGGGGCTAATCAGATAAGTACGGGCCCTGGAACCTTCCCTCAGAAGAAAAGTATCACTCCACCGCCCAAACTGAACTTTTTACCCAGATATCCCCTGAATCAGAACTTCCAAAACAATCCTCCTCTCTCTCCCCGGTTCCAGGACAATAGATCCTTGATCCCGTGCAGAAGGGAGATTCAGGATGGAAAACCATGGGGGGAATTTCCAGTACCTGAGTTACTCCAGGAGAAGGGACAGTTACCCTTTCAGGACCAGCCGAGGTATGCATTGAGACTTCCATACCATCCAGAAAAGGTCTTGCAACTGGCATGACCGGTCCAGCAACTGACCAATGATCTGGGGTACATGCTGAGGGCTCAGTCCATCTCTCAACCCAACCCTGCTTCCCAGAATTCCCAACACCCAGGTCTGATGCAGCAAGGGGGAAATGACTGGAGGAAACCTCTGACAAACCACAGGTTCCTGAGGTGGGTGGAGAGGAGATGCCAAACCCTAGAAGAGGCTTACTTTCTCACCCAAACAGAACCCCTAAAGACCTCTCAGCCTGAAAGTCTCTTCTACCCCCAAAATGTTAGACCCAAAAGTGCAAAAGGGTAATTAGGAGAGGCCAAAAAAGAACCCACTTTGTGGAGGAACTCTGGATTATCCCCTTTGAAAGAGAGGAATCCCTGGAGGATTCAGGTAAGCAGACCTCCGCTTTCAAAAATGGGGGGATCCCCCGCAAAGAAAAATGGGTCCCAAAAGACCCTGAGTGGGACAGGGTAAGTATGGAGACTGACTCAGAACCAGGAACTATTCAACCCTAAACAAGTGTGCGAGACAGAATGTAAACGGAGAGGGTGTCCTTTCTCCAAACAGGTTCTGAGAACTATCACCAGGTAAAGGTGGACAGCCAAAGAGCTGGGGAAAAGGAAGATTCCCCAACAACACCCATTGCGAGTTGCAAAGTTCTTTTTACAGATGCAGGAACTCTGACACAGAAAACCCACCCAAGATCACACAGTGTCAGAGTTCAATATGAAGACAATGACCACCGGGCTGTCGAATAACTCACACTTTCTTAGCATCTTAGAGGAGAAAGAAGGCCGATTTGATGCACCGGTCAAGGTGCAGGGTCAGTGTGAATTATCAGCTTTGGTGGATACTGGATCCCAAGCCACCCTCATGTCAAAAAGGGTCTTTGACGAAATAAACTCAGGATGGGTGAGGGACACCAAATTCCACTCACACCACTTCCCGGACAACTACCAACATTTTGACGGAAATGATATTTCCGTCAAAGGGACTGCTGATCTGGACATAAAAATTGGACTGCACTGGCTGAAACCTCTGGTGATAGTTGTGACTCCAGAGGGCACACCTTGTTTACTGGGGAACAAGCTCCTGGGGAGGTTATCACCTCTGATTGACTCCTCTGATTGACTGTCCTTCTCCATTCTTGAAAATCAACCTTCCTCCCAGTCTTAAGTAGCAATCCACACTGGAAGGGAACACCCTAGAATTGTACATGAGTCCAAAATCAGAAGAAACCAGACAAGGAATAACCAACTCAAAGTCTGACAGACATTCAGAAAAAGGGCAAGCAGTTGTTTTTCCCCATTCAGTTAAATGAGGAGGAGGAACCGGTGTTCGCCAGAGTATGCCTGAATAATGGAAGGAGCTTCATCAACAAAGAATTTCATTATTTAGGAAACTCCCAAAAGATCAGACCATTCCCACATTTAAATTGATTGACAAATGGGAAGTAGGTCTGGAAACCCCAAATTCAAAACATCTCCTGCTTAGCAGGTGTATGCTAAAAATGTCCATTGGAAACAAAAGCATCGACTATAACTGTTGTCGTGAGAGTTGTCCCTTCTACCTTTTATCTGGGAAGTGACATTCACAACCAATTTGCATTCAATTTGGACTTAATTTAATAATAAAGCCTGGTCGCGACTGGGGAGTAACTCCATGGGCTTTGACAACATTGAAAAAGCATTTTGGTCTGCTCAATTGGTGCCTTATGCCATTCAAGTTCAAGTGCGAGAAGAGGTTACCATCCCAAGACAGGCGCTACAGTTTACTCTTCCCCTCAAAATAAAGCGAGGACAGAATCTCAAACATTAGGATGCCTATATAAATCTAAATTCCCATCTCCAACAACAAGGTTCGAGGGGATTGTGCCCTCCGATGTATTCGACATCTATGACAGGTAATGTCCACAGCTGTGCTGCTTCTGAAAATTTTCGGCAGAGGGCGTCCTGCGTCAATGACATCGATCTGTTGTCCCTCGAGGGCCTCCGTCGAGGGTCAACGTCACCAGATGTTCTATATAGGACGCACGGCGATCATAGCCTCAGTTCCATTTTTTCTGCAAATCTGTTTGCTTTGGAATCTCGGCACACTCGATTCTTCTCTTTGAAAGTGATGTCTTCGTCTTCTACTACCCCGAAGTCGAGCTTTAAAGAATGTCGGGACTGCGGTTTGATGATGTCCATCATGGACCCACACGACATCTGCCTCCGGTGCCTCGGTGAAAGCCATGCCACCGACGACCGCAAGGATTGCCAGTCCCTGACGTCTTAGGCCTTGTGGGAACGTAGGAAGAGATTGAAGGTAGGCAGGGGGTCCAAGCCCCATAAATTGAAATCTGCTGGGCTTTCGACCAGTGACTCGAGGGGTGACTCTCTGTGTCGGCGAAAATCCAGGGGGTCTCGGTCTAGGAGTGGTTCCCGCCATTCCTCTGCCTCATAGAGGCATTCTAGGAAGCGCTGTCACTGGTCGCCTTCCCCGTCCTCGTCAGAGGAGGACTCAGCCAGACGGTTAACTTGTCACTCCAAGTCTTTGTTGCCGGCCGAATGGGAATCATTCCGCCGGCAGATGTTAGCGTTTTTCGAGTCGCAAGGCACAGTTCCGTCTACGCCTTTGAAAGAAGCCGGTAAGGAACGGGCTCGGTCCACCACTTGCACGCCTTCGAGCTCGGGCGGTCGGCGCGATCATCGGGAGCCGTCGAGGTCCTGTTCGGACAAGGGAGATTGCCATAGCCATGCCGGATCCAGTTCCCGGTCCTCAACGCCATCGAGACCGTCGGAACCTGTGAAGCCTTCCAAGAAGGCATCAGCGCTGTGTCCATCAAGGGGCTCTCTTGAGGCTACGCCCTCAAAGAATTCGTCAACGCCATTGGTGCCGTGTCTGACACTCCCGGGACTCCGGCATCGACGCCGATTCACTCGACGCCGTTTGTGGAGGATTTGCCGGAGGTGCCCCGGAGGGCTGTGGAACCTCAGAGGAAGGCTCTCAGTAAGTCTGTGAGGCCTGTTTTTGAGCCCTATTCTGTTCCTACTCCTAGATTGGAGTTTTTCCAGCCTTTGCAAGATATTGCAGAGTTTGAGGAACTGTCTGATGAGGAAATGGTTGTGGCTCTTGATGCCCCTGATGATCTTTTGTTTTTGTCTGGGCTTAGTCAGATGGAGGAACTCCGTCACTCATTGCATGACGCTAGTGGCCTTGACACCTCTCCGGAGGAGTTTGGCCGACCTGAGCCTGGGGCACATGCAGATTCCTCCTATCGGCGTCTCATGTCAAGGGTGACAGAATACTTGGGATGGTCTGCTCCACCTGTTAATTTTGCTCAGGATGATTTGACGGACATCCTGGATCAAGGTCCACCAACTGACCCGGTTTTGCCGTTTCACATGGTTTTGCAAAGAAGGGTGGCGGCTGCTTGGACTGCTCCGTAGACTCTACCCGCAGTTCATAAGTTGCCTCCGAAAAAATACCGCCCATCCAGTGGTGACCCCTGCTACTTATCGACGCACCCTACTCCGGAGAGTTTGGTGGTGCAGGCGGCTACGGCCTCCTCAAAGTAGGCTGCGTACCCTACCATTCTTCCTGATAGGGACGATAAGCGCTTTAGTGGTTGGGCGAGGAAGGTATTTTCCGCTGGGGGTATGGCATTGAAGGCGGCCAACTACACTTGTGCCTTAGCGAGATTCATTCACTCTGTGGAACTGTGCGTCTTTGGCGGCTGAGCATATTCCCGGAGGGGAAGAATGGGATGGTTTTCTAGCCCTCTTGCAAGACGGCAAGGATGCCATGTGAGAGTCCGTTCAGTTGGGTTTGGACATGGCAGACTGTGTCAGCCGGTCCATGGCTGCGAGCACCGTGATACGCAGGTTTGCGTGGTTGCGGAAGTGAGGGTTTGTGCCTGATGTGCAATCCCGTCTTCTGAACATGCCCTTTGATGGTGTTCATCTGTTTGGCAGCAAGGTTGACGAGAGCTTTGAGAGGTTGCAGACCTCAAAGCTGCAGCAAAGTCTTTGAGCGCTGCAGTACGTCAACCTTCACCTTTTCATCCTAGAGGACAGCAATGGAGGGAGGTTCCTTTCGGTACTACTCTTCCTTTGGTAGATCGAGAGGAGCGGCCAGTCAATGGGGCCACCGTAGGAGTACCCGGAGTGGAAAGCAAGGTACTCTGGGTGCCAAAGCCGCTCGGGCAGTTGCCTCTTTGCCCTCAAGCACTGCCACAGCTGCGTCCGCTCAGTCATGAGGCCCATGGTTCGCTGGTTGGGGGCAGACTTGCGCAGCATCTTGGAGAATGGCGTGCCATTACTTCGGATTTGTGGGTTCTGGAGATCATAGCCCACTGCTGCTGTCTTCCCTTCCGGCAGAGGCCTCACGACAATCCACCGGGGAAGCTCTCTCTCAGATGTGCTCCTTGCGCAGGATTTCCTATCCCTGCTGGAAAAAGGCGCCATAGAACTGGTGCCTGTAGCGGAGAGGAACAAGGGATGGTATTCCCCTTATTTTTTGATCCTGAAAAAAGACAGGGGATTGAGACCCATCATGGACTTGCGTTGGTTGAACAAGCTCCTCAGGAAGGACAAGTTCAAGATAGTAACTCTTTCTCAAGTCCTCCAGACCCTTCAACTTCAGGTTTGGTTGGTGTCTCTAGACCTTAAGGATGCTTACTTTAATGTGCCGATTCATCCAAAGCACAGGCAGTACCTGAGGTTCGCGGTTGGTGACTCTCATTTTCAGTTTCAGGTCCTGCTGTTCGGATTGACCTGTCATGATCTCTGCTTCCAAAAGATCAGGACTTGCCCGACTCCCTTGGAAGCAGACCCATAACCCCGGTTCCGAGTGCCAGCCAGTCCCAATTGGGACCTTTTGGACCCTGTCCTGGCGCCAGTGGCACCAGGCTCATAAAGATGCCCAGTCCCAGCGCTGGAAGCGCCGGGCTCATAATGCTTGGGTGGACTTACCTGCAGCAGACCATGCTGCTTACTTACCTGCCAGTTGAACCCCTGATCCTCTTCTGTTTGGGACTACTTTTCCTGTTGGGTGGGGCAGGAGCCACTCCCTAGGTTCAGAATACTGGAACTCTTCTGGAAAGCAGGAACTCTTTTCTTACCTAGGCATGGCTGTGGAAGGAGACACCTAAGCACTACAGGAGGCTATTTAAACCACACCCGATGGATGAATCTTGCTTTGTGTTATTCTGCATTCTCTGCAGCAGAACGCTCATCGTGTCTTCTGCTTCTGATCCTGGGCCTAAGGGAACAAAGGCTTACCATCCTGGAATCCAGTCTTCAGCAGCACCTGTAAAGACAAAGAAAGAACAGGTTAGCACTACGGTCTTCAGTGGCAGGGCATCTCTTACCTGGTCCATCGGCTGTCACCAACGCCTCGCGCTGCATTCCGGCATCTGAAAGACAAAGGCTTACCTACTCTTCGCATGCTCCGGAGGTCTTCGCACTGCATTCCGGCATCTGAAAGACAAAAGCTTACCAGCTCTTCGCACGCTCCGGAGGCCTTCGGCGCTGCATCCCGCATCTGAAAGACAAAAGAAGGTTCCCACGCCGAATCCAGTGGGTATTCCAGCACCCTTCAGCTTCTCTAAAGCTCTGAACTTGTACCTGCAAGATAAAAGGGACAGTTAGTGCGCATCGTGAAGCAGGCTACAAGCGCTTACTTACGTGCTTCCAGGCGCTTCTATTCCTCACGCGGGTTCGATCCTCAACTCTCATCAGCCCGCCATCCGCCATCGCCGGAACCCTGCAAAACAAGAGATATCATTACAAAAGACTTTTGACATTTGAAGTGCCCAGAACTTACCGTTCGTGCAGTTAACGACGGACAGCAGTCCTCTGAGGTCAAGAGGCCTGCACCCTTATCCAGTGAAGAAACTGGTTACGGCACCCTGCCCCGAGGCAGATGGAGAGCTCGGCGTTCACTTACCTAAGGTGAGGGCGTTAACCTTTGGGGTTCTACAGGAGAAGAGAAAGGGAAGAGGAGAGAGGCACCCAATAACCCCAGTTCATTAATCCCATATTTTCTATCTGCAGACATCTTACTCTTCGAGTCAGACATACAGTGCACAGAGGTCCAGCCCAAAGAGCCAACCGTGTGTTACACATCACCTTTGAAGATACGGCATTCACCCAGTCAAGACCGGCGCCTCTGCGGGAATCAGGTGAGCGTTACATGACCTCTGCCCGAGGGTCTTCACCAAGCAGAAGGTGGTGGTGGCAGCGTATCTCAGAAAGGGGGGATTCACGGCTACCAAAGCCTACCGCAAAACTCCCACCCAGGCGCTATGGAAACCTCGGATACCAACCAGCTAGCCCAGTTACTTGGGGAACTAAGAGCAGAAGTGCATGCAGCCCGTCAGGAGACGAATGCTCTAAGAAGGGAACTGATTATTTCCAAGGAGCGAACAGACGATCTCGCTAGACAATTGCTACAGTCACAAGCCGGACAAACTCCGTTACCCGCATCAGGGGCAAATCTTCCTTCAACATCCTCTACGAACCCAGTGCAGATCAACCTACCTGGGAATGTACCTCTGGCTCCGCCCGAACGATTTTCTGGTGACCCAAAGAGGTTTGCAGTATTTATTAATCAGTGCCGGTTGCACTTCTTATGCCGGCCAGCAGCCTTTCCAACTGATCAAGCTAAGGTAGCTTTCGTACCTTAGTGGCAATGCGGCAGACTGGTCGATCCCTCTAGTTAATCAAGATGATCCGGTTCTCCATGATTTTCAAGCTTTTCAGCTCAGTATGGAAAAACTGTTTGCAAGACATTCACAGGGGCAGGCCTTGGACAATGAGCTCCTTTCATAGCGACAGGGTAATCAAGACCTTTTGGCTTATATTGCGTCTTTCAACAGACTGATAGTGGAAACTCGATGGCCTGAGGACAAAAGGATTACGCTGTTTTATAGAGGTCTACGTGGAGAGCTCAAAGATGTGTTAGCCCAAGTAGTGAATCCCCCGCAAGACTGTTCGGACTATATTGACTTAGTCGTTCAAATTGACCACAGACTGCAGAACAGGAAGGCCGATCGTTCCAAGTTTGATGCTCGAGTATTTTCCAAACCACCAACTCCTACCAAAGGAGTAGACTCCGGGGAACCCATGCAAATAGGGGGCCTGAAAGGACCACTAACACAAAAGGAGCGGGAAAGGAGAAAACAGCTGCAATTATGCCTCTATTGAGGAAACTCGGGGCACTTTCTTCGAGACTGTCCGGTGAAACCAGCCAAGAAGGCAGTAGGAGCTGCAGTTACCAGGGTCACAAACTCTGAGCAGGGAAACGACCTCGCCCGACAAGAATAGAGGTCCTCTTGCCGAGCGTTAAAACCAGTTCAGTGACCTCGCATTTCGTGATACCTATGGTCCTCATTAGCCCTGAACATCCGGATCGATTACATGCGATTGAAGCTTACGTCGACAGCGGTGCCATCGGCAATTATGTGGATCATGAAATGGTTTTGAGGATGAATCTGACTCTTTGTCCAAAGGCTGTAAAGGACGTCATTACTACGGTGGATGGTACGGAGATAGCCTCCGGACCAGTAACGCATACCACCCAAGAAGTGACGCTAGTAAGTCAAGATGGACACCATGAGAAGATCGTGTTCGATGTGATCAAAGCCCCTCAGTTCCAGATTATTCTAGGAATTCCTTGGTTAGAGAAGCACAATCCTCAGATCGATTGGCGAGCAAGAACGGTTCAGTTTCCAGAATGTGTATCTACTTGTCACCCTCGACCTGGTGTTGCACTGGCAGCAATTTCCTCGGAGGCTCCCCAGTTACCTCCTGAATACCTAGAATTCCAAGATGTTTTCCGGAAGGATCAGGCTAACTCTTTACCTCCTCATAGGTCTTATGACTGCCAGATACACCTGATACCTGGATCTACTCCTCCTTGTAGTAGAATTTATGCCCTCACCGAGCCTGAGAATCTTCACCTCCGACAATACCTGGATCAATACCTAGCGAATGGGTTTATTCGTCCTTCCAAGTCCCCTGCTTCCTCAGCTTTGTTCTTCGTTCCAAAAAAAGAAGGGGACCTTAGAACTTGTATAGATTATCACACCCTGAACCAGATCACCGTTAAGAATAGATATCCGTTACCTTTGATCCCTGAACTCCTGGACCAAGTCAGAAAAGCATGCATATATACAAAGCTGGATCTTAGAGGAGCCTACCACTTGGTACGAGTAAAAGAGGGCGATGAATGGAAGACGGCCTTCCGCACCAAGTATGGGCTATTTGAATATCAGGTCATGCCCTTCGGACTTTGCAATGCCCCGGCCGCCTTTCAATATTTTATGAACGATGTCCTCAGAGAGCTCATAGATGTGTGTGTTGTTGTTTACATTGACGACATCCTCGTTTATTCTTCATCGGAAACTGAACATCGGAAACATGTGAAAATGGTCCTCGAGAGATTGCGTCAACACAAACTTTTCGCTAAGTTGGAAAAATGTGTTTTCAACGTGACTGAAGTTGAATTCTTGGGATTCATATTATCACCTAGCGGAGTGCGTATGGATTCAAAGAAGGTCGATGCAATTCTCAAATGGCCATCGCCATCCTCCGTAAAAGGTGTTCAAAGCATGTTAGGCTTCGCTAACTTTTACCGCAGGTTTATCCCCGAATTCTCTCGAATAGTCCAGCCCATCACCGCCTTGTTAAAGAGAAACAAACGTTTTGAATGGTCTACCGAGGCGGAACAAGCTTTCCAGAATTTGAAGACTAGATTTATCTCTGCACCGATCTTAAAACATCCTCGCCCAGAACTCCCCTACATCGTTGAAACTGATGCTTCGAGCCTTGCCATGGGGGCAGTTCTATCACAAAAGGACCCAGTAACCAATCGGTTGCATCCCGTGGCATTTTGGTCCCGCAAATTCTCGCCTCCTGAAATCAATTACACTATTACTGATAAGGAACTTCTAGCTATCAAGTCCGCCTTTAAGGCTTGGCGGCATTATCTTCTGGGGGCCCGACACACCATTACTGTGATTACAGATCACCGAAACCTGCAATATTTGAAAACCGCAAAAGCTAAATCCTCTAGACAACTCCGTTGGGCACTATTCTTTGCCGAGTTTGACTTCATAATTACCTATCGACCTGGTACAAAAAACGGTAAAGCTGATGCCCTTTCTCGGATGGGAGTGGAAGAACATTTGATCAATCCTAAACCTGTACCTATCATTCCCGAACAAAGAATTCTAGGTGTAATCGCCACACAATCCATAGAGGAAGTTAAGGATAAAGCCAGGCTACTGGTAACTCCAGCAGACATACAGAATTGGCATCTGCAGGGAAAGGACTTTACGGTGAAGGACAACCTATTATATTTCCAAGAACGGTTATACCTGCCCAGCACAGATTTACAGAAAAAGGTAATCTCTTGTTATCACGATTCTTTAATGGAAGGACATCCCGGTATGACCAAGACCTCGGAAAAGATCAAGCGCTACTTCTGGTGGCCGTCTTGGAAAAAAGATATCAGAGACTTTATAATGTCCTGTGGAGTATGCGCCCAAAACAAGAGTCAAAAGGAAAAACCAGCCGGCCTCTTACGCCCTATTGACATCCCGCCTCGCCCTTGGCATACGCTTTCTATGGACTTCATCACCGATCTACCTCCATGCTCCGGATACAATACGATCCTAGTAATCGTGGACCTATTCTCCAAGATGGCGCATTTCATTCCACTCAAAGGCTTACCAACAGCAGCAACTCTGGCCCGAGAATTTCTCGAAAACATCGTCCGACTGCACGGTTTTCCTTCAGTTCTAATTTCGGATCGAGGTAGTCAATTTATTTCTCATTTTTGGCGAAGTTGCTGTCGGTCGGCTCAAATTGATGTGAGACTTTCGACCAGCCACCACCCTCAAACCGACGGACAAACCGAGAGGGCCAATCAAACTCTGGAACAGTATTTGCGCTGCATGCTACAACAAACTGAAAAAACTTGGAAAGATATCCTTTGGATAGCCGAATATGCCTACAATAACTCTGTCCACTCGGGAACTGGGAAGACCCCGTTTTTTCTTTTATACGGTAGTCACCCTCGAACCTCGGAGTTGGATCCACTCCAAGATCTTGGAACACCAGCAGTAGACCACCTGCATTCTACAATCACCCAAGCCTTTAAGGAAGCCGTTTCTCACCTTCAAAGGGCTAAAGAACAATACAAGAAAGGAGCAGACCAACATCGGAAGGAAGCCCCCGAATATCAAGTAGGAGATCAAGTCTGGTTATCCACCAAATATCTACCTCTAAAAGGACCACGCACATTCAACCCAAGATACCTTGGTCCCTATTCCATCACTACCATAGTAAATCCAGTAGCCGTCAAGTTGGACTTGCCCCCTCACATGAAGATACATCCGGTCTTCCACGTCTCTCTATTAAAACCCGTGCAACCTCAAACCCGACTAACTACATCTCCAAAACCTATTCTAGTTGATGGAGAACTCGAGTTTGAAGTCAAAAGCATCCTGGATTCCAAGATCTCCAAATCTAAACTATTTTACCTGATTGACTGGAAAGGCTACGGTCCCCAAGAAAGATCCTGGGAACCTGCAGAATATGTCCACGCGCCTCGTCTAATCAAAAGATTTCATCGAACATTTCCTAACAAGCCCGAACCCCCGGAGAAGCCCGGTTTGGAAGGGGCCTTGAGGGGGGGTGCTGTCATGATCTCTGCTTCCAAAAGATCAGGACTTGCCCGACTCCCTTGGAAGCAGACCCATAACCCCGGTTCCGAGTGCCAGCCAGTCCCAATTGGGACCTTTTGGACCCTGTCCTGGCGCCATTGGCACCAGGCTCATAAAGATGCCCAGTCCCAGCGCTGGAAGCGCCGGGCTCATAATGCTTGGGTGGACTTACCTGCAGCAGACCATGCTGCTTACTTACCTGCCAGTTGAACCCCTGATCCTCTTCTGTTTGGGACTACTTTTCCTGTTGGGTGGGGCAGGAGCCACTCCCTAGGTTCAGAATACTGGAACTCTTCTGGAAAGCAGGAACTCTTTTCTTACCTAGGCGTGGCTGTGGAAGGAGACACCTAAGCACTACAGGAGGCTATTTAAACCACACACGATGGATGAATCTTACTTTGTGTTATTCTGCATTCTCTGCAGCAGAACGCTCATCGTGTCTTCTGCTTCTGAACCTGGGCCTAAGGGAACAAAGGCTTACCATCCTGGAATCCAGTCTTCAGCAGCACCTGTAAAGACAAAGAAAGAACAGGTTAGCACTACGGTCTTCAGTGGCAGCGCATCTCTTACCTGGTCCATCAGCTGTCACCAACGCCTCGCGCTGCATTCCGGCATCTGAAAGACAAAGGCTTACCTACTCTTCACATGCTCCGGAGGTCTTCGCACTGCATTCCGGCATCTGAAAGACAAAAGCTTACCAGCTCTTCGCACGCTCCGGAGGCCTTCGGCGCTGCATCCCGGCATCTGAAAGACAAAAGAAGGTGCGTTTAAAGACAGTGGGCAACTTTATTACTCACGTGCCATTACTCCTTCCCACGCCGAATCCAGTGGGTATTCCAGCACCCTTCAGCTTCTCTAAAGCTCCGAACTTGTACCTGCAAGATAAAAGGGACAGTTAGTGCGCATCGTGAAGCAGGCTACAAGCACTTACTTACGTGCTTCCAGGCGCTTCTATTCCTCACGCGGGTTCGATCCTCAACTCTCATCAGCCCGCCATCCGCCATCGCCGGAACCCTGCAAAACAAGAAATATCATTACAAAAGACTTTTAAGACTTTTGAAGTGCCCAGAACTTACCGTTCGTGCAGTTAACGACGGACAGCAGTCCTCTGAGGTCAAGAGGCCTGCACCCTTATCCAGTGAAGAAACTGGTTACGGCACCCTGCCCCGAGGCAGATGGAGAGCTCGGCGTTCACTTACCTAAGGTGAGGGCGTTAACCTTTGGGGTTCTACAGGAGAAGAGAAAGGGAAGAGGAGAGAGGCACCCAATAACCCCAGTTCATTAATCCCATATTTTCTATCTGCAGACATCTTACTCTTCGAGTCAGACATACAGTGCACAGAGGTCCAGCCCAAAGAGCCAACCGTGTGTTACACATCACCTTTGAAGATACGGCATTCACCCAGTCAAGACCGGCACCTCTGCGGGAATCAGGTGAGCGTTACATGACCTCCGCCCGAGGGTCTTCACCAAGCAGAAGGTGGTGGTGGCAGCGTATCTCAGGAAAGGGGGGATTCACGGCTACCCCTACCTGGACGATTGGTTGATCAGGGCAAACTCTCCCGAGCAAGCCCTGGATCATCTGTCCGACACCTGCCACTCCCTTCACAAGCTGGGCTTCTCCCTCAATTTAAAGAAGTCCCATTTGACACCTACCCAGCGGCTTCAGTACATCGGACCAGTGCTCGACACAACCCTGGGGCAGTGTTCACCTCCTCAGGTGAGGGGTCATCACATTCTGCAGATGGTGGACAAATTTCAATGTGCCCAGAGTCTCCCAGCGTTCAAATTCTTGAGGTTGCTCGGCCTCATGGCATCCTGCATTTTCCTGGTGCCAGAGATCAGGCTGCGGATGAGATCTCTGCAGTGGGCTCTCAAGATGCAGTGGTCGCAGTTCTCCGGCAGGATGTCGGATCCCGTTCAGATTCTGACCTTGGTCGCCCAGGATCTTCTATGGTGGGCCGACGAAGGCAATCTGATGAAGGGAGCACCATTTTGGCAGCCATGGCCGGAGGTGACGATCGTGATGGACGCATCCCTCACAGGTTGGGGAGCTCATGCCAACGAGTTGACAGCAAGCTGACGCTGGTCTCGGTCGGAGTCCAGACTCCACATCAATCTGTTAGAGCTGAGGGCTGTCAGGCTAGCCTTGAAGACTTTTTTGCCATCTGTGCGGGGGAAGAATGTCCTGATTATGATGGACAATACAGTGGCCATGCACTACCTCAACAAAAAAGGGGGGGCAGGGTCACTCCCGTTGTGCAGGGAGGCGATGCAGCTCTGGTTCTGGGCCATCCAGCAGGAAATTTCGATCTCGGCAGTTTATCTGGCCGGAGACAAAAACGCGGCGGCAGATGCTCTGAGCTGGAAGAGCACAGTCTCTCACGAGTGGGAGCTGGCTGAAGAAGTTCTTTTTGGAGATCTTTGCCCTTTGGGGAACCCCACAAGTGGATCTCTTCACCCCTAGTGTCAACCGGAAGTGCGAAAGATCCTGCTCGCAGGAATTCCCTCCAAGAGGAGCCTTAGGGGACGCGTTCGTAGTGGAGTGGCCTTTCCCACTGCTGTATGCGTTTCCTCCAGTCCCCGTCATTCTGCAAGTGTTGCAGAGGTTACGGAGGTTCGGTTCCCGAATGATCCTCATTGCTCCGGCATGGGCCAGGAGAGCGTGGTACCCAGACTTTCTAGACATGTCCATCTGCCCTACAAGCCGTCTTCCCTACCGAGACGATCTGCTCTCACGGGAGGGGGATCGGGTTCTCCATCCAGAGGTCAAGTCTCTCAGCCTTCATGCTTGGTATCTGAAAGGTTGAGGTATAAGGATTGGAAGACGTGATGGATGTGTTGCTTTCGGCTAGAAGGCCTGCAATGAAACCCTGTACCGTTGCCATTGGTGAAAGTTCTGTGACTGGTGCAGGGTACAGAATGTGGATCCTTTCCAATGTTCCATTCCTTTGGTTTTGTCTTTTTTGCTTTCTTTATCGCACAAGGGCCACAAGGGAATACATCGGAGGAACATCCCATCGAAAGAACGTTACCATATATGGTAAGTAACTTGTTCTTTGTATTTAAATCTGACACCATTAGTTGACCTATAACACAACACCATTTGAATATTGGTGGATCACAGTGACCCTCGAAGTATCACTTTGGGCACAGACACCTTTATTGGAATGGCGGGTGATGCCAAACATTATTCTATTGATTTAGGTAATGAAATCATGGGACCAATCCCAAACGACTGTTTCGACATCCGCGACGCTATTCCTCCAGAAAAGATTTTTACTAGACATGGTGGGAATTTCCTAGTGTACTTTTTCTGCCCCTATGGTGTGGAAGAGGTGACCTGTGACATTAGCAGGGAGGAGGTAGTGTTCAGTACCGCTATCTTGAATCCCCTATCCAGGTCAACACCATCAAAAGAGATCTCTCCACCCAACTGGAGGATACTGCTGAAATTGCCAAGCCTGAGGTTTTTCCAGGTTTCAAGCAGATGCTTGAGGAAAGGATCAATCTTGCTGATGCCTGTGAGACCGAGGAAGAAAGATGAAATCTAAAATGGGTCTTCCTGTTATTCCTAAATATCTTTTCAGTGGACTCATACGACTGAGGCTGCACATCCATCCATCCATCCATCCATCCATCCTTCCTTCCTTCCCACAGAGCCTGAGATGGCTGCAGTATTAGTGAAACAATACTGGTTACCTCTCACGTTCATGGAGTCACTCACAGAGATTATTAAGCATTTAGAATCCCATGGGATAATCTGTCTGATCCACAGTACCTTCAACAACCTGATACTGAGGACCCTCAAACCAAACGGCCATTGGAGACTATGTGCAGACATAAGCGAGTTGAACAAATAGGTCAAGCTGGCCCCTTCTCTACATCATCGCTCAGGGACTGGCCCAGATCCAAGGTGTACACCGCCACTGACCTGACCAACGGTTACTGGACAGTACCCGTGAGTAGAGAAGACCAGTAAAAGCTACAATTCATTGAAGACTACGCAGCGGTCACTCGTCCCTTAGTCCATTTATTAAAGGCCGGAGTCAAAGGGGGAGTGGGGGCAGAATAATCTGATGCAGTTAAACAACTGAAAAGAAGCCTTTCCTAGGCTGCTTGTTTGGCTTACCCTATATAGAACAATGAGTTCTTCTTGGAGACAGGGTTCTCAGATGCAGCCGTATTGTACCAAAGGCATGACAAGGTCAATAAAGTCATCTCATACGCGAGCAAGACTTTGTCCTCTGTGGAGGAAAAACTCAATGACTGAGCGAAGGCACTCCTGGCAATGCTGTGGGTGCTGAAAAAATTACTGCCCATTCATACAACGGGAACACATCATTGTCGAGACTCCTCACCAACCCTTGCAATATCTACAAAGTGACAGAATCCAGGCCGGGAACGTTAGTAATTCCAGAATTACTTCCTGGATTCTGTCCATGCAAGGCTTTCCCGTGGAGGTCAGATATGGCCAAAACGAGAAGAGTCCCCTAGCCAAGGGTGGGCGGACTTGCATGATTGTGCTCAAGAAAACTGTCTCGAGGATGAAAGTCTAATGGTCAACAACAACGTGGAGGCTTACAAGGTCTATGAAGAAGCCACATATCACGGGGATACCCACAGCTTATTTGGATGGGTGCTCCTAGAACTAGTGGCTGGCATTGGGAATGCCTGGGTGAATGAAAAATGGGACACAGAAGTAGTCAGTTAGTAGAGTTGATGGCTGTTTATCAAGCCATCCTCACTACTGTGCATCACCAACTCCATGAACTGGTCATAATCACTGACTTGATTATGTCAGAAATGGGTTTGTTGAGCACCTAATTAACTGGAAGAATTAAGGCATGCTTTGTGCCAATAACAAACCTTTAAAGCATGCCAAACTGATCCAGTCAATTGACGATCTGGTGACCACCAATGAGATGACCATCTGTTGGAAGAAGATGGGAGGTAATTCCCAGATAGAGGGGCCAGATAAGACTGGGAATAACCTGGCTTAACAGGCTGTCTAAAACCAGAGCTCTGCTGGGGTATTTCATGAAAACAGAATCCCTGCTGGGTGAAATCCAAGTTGCTGCTATCACCAGGTCACAAACTCGTGCTAACAGCGTACTCTCAACAGCCTCGTGGAGTAAAGATACCCCAGATGCAGATTTGATCACTGCACAGAAAGAGGACCCAATCATTGGGAAATGTTATCGACACATTGAAGATCTCGTAAGCTTTCCTGTAACAGTCGGATTATACCGGTCAAGAGGATCTCCTGGTGTTGATGAAGGTTTCCAAGATGTTCTAGATCCAAGACAGTTTGTTGGTAAGGAGAGCGGAAGCCTGATGTTGAAATATGCCCATGACGTGACCACTGCCGGTCATAGTGCGTTTCATACGACATTGGAAATGTTGCGCAAGGCTGCCTACTGGCCACACATGGCCCAGGACCTTGAAATTTACCTAAAGGGGTGTCTTGTGTGTGCTCAATTTCTATGACGGAAATAACCCACCACCATTAATAAAGCACTTCTCACAAAGATTTCCCTTCAGTATAAACAAGCTATCCTAACATCCAAAGTGACATCCTACAGCGAGAGAATCTCTAAAGCGTCAAGTTCCCGTGAGCTTTTCTCCATCCTTCAGGAACTAGAGACCCCATCTCCTCCCCCTTGCCTTCATTAAAGATGACACATGGTGCAATAGTATCCAAGACACCCTCAAAAGAAAAATGAGCCTACAACAATGAGCCTGCTTCTTCCACCTATGGATTTTCAGGCATATTTTCCTTACCTCGCATATCCCCACCGTTTTTATGGCCATCAACTCCATCATCCTGTCCTGCCTAGACTATGCAAACTGCCTCTACCTAGGAGCCACAGCATCTCTACTAAGGAAACTCCAAAGAATCCAAAACACGGCAGCATGTTTGCTCCTTAACCTACCCGCCAGAGAACACATCAGCCCTACCCGAAGAGTGCTCCATTGGCTCCCGATTGGATGACGCACTACCTTTAAAGCCACCCACCACGCATTCCAAAACACCAGACCGGAATTCATCCGAGACAAAATCGCTCCATACCAACCCTCTAGAATTCTCGGATCTCGCAAAGCATTTCACCTAGTGATCCCATCACTTAACTCCTCCAGACTGGACGGTTCCTCCTTCTTCGTCCAAGCACCAATCATTTGGAACCCCCTACCAATACACATTCGCAATATTGAAAAACACCTAATATTCAGAAAGGCCCTAAAATCCTGGCTTTTCCCAATATTCCCCTGAACCCTTGTACATCAAGACTACACTGCTGAAACCATCATCCCTTGCACCAAATACAACACAGTGGCTGGCAGCTTTCGCAGCAGCTCGCCTGATACATTTCACCCCATGCACAACAACATTCCCACCTGACAAAGACAACAGCGAAGCCAGCATCTTTCGCGGTGGCACACTGCAACAAAGTCAGCCGTGCTCACCCCCTTAGTCTCTTACTCAAGAGAGACCACAAATAATGAGACAAATGGATCACGGAAGCCTGCAGCTCTCGCTGAGGCACACCACAAAAAACTCACCCTTGCTTAGCGCATGCCCAGACCCTCGCACTAGAGAGACCATGAATGAGACCACACTGTCTGCAATGGACAAAGATCACTCCAGCCGAACAACTCCGAAGACCACAGTACGTGTAACCTTGAAGAGTACGATACGTATACCTTACACCACATCTGTGGACACAGGCCGCAGGCATGGCCAAGCATCCATGTACCGTAGAATGCAGCTACGGCTATGCTTTCCATCTAGCAGCACATATAGCCTTAACACTGAAACACCTGACTTGCCTAAACACCTCTGCCACTAGCATACAGTGACTGCCTACAAAAAGAAATTTGGTATAGTCGGTGACACATCGACTCTCTCAACAATAGCACTGTATCGCAACCTCCAGCAGCTCCCACCCACGTGCCTGGCCTCTCTCCGGGCTGCATAGTGGAGCCTAGCCAGCCACCCAAGTCCTAGACCGACAAAAATGCACACATGCATCTCCTAACCCAAACCTCTTAGAACTCTCCAGCACATTGACTACGGTCACCGAGGGCGTTCCAATGGATAAAAGCGCATTGAGGCCACACAATAGGGAAAAAGCGCTATATAAATAACCCAATACAATACAAGGGAAAATTAAAATCAAACAAAACACCCCCACCACCCCTGCACCTCCCCCCCCTTCCCCACCTGCCATCCCCCCTTTCAAGGTCCAGCCTACAAAGACCACCTGCCTAGCCAACATCATCAAAGACCTTCAGCCATCATGCTGCAAGGGAGACTCCTGTTCTGCCTTGTTTGTCAAAGACTACGTAGAACCCCTTCAACCCATCATTGCTGCCATCATCAACACTACTTCGCCTCTAGACTAGGCCCTGTTGTGCTTAGAAAATCCTGGGTAGCCCCACATCTAAAAAATAAACTACACTTTGACCCCACCATCCTCACCAACTACTGTCCGCTCACAACGGTCTCTTTCCTCCTCAAAATCATGGACAGAGTGCCTACCTGCAAATCCAGGCATTCCTAGAATACCACCACATTTTAAGGACCCGCCAGTCCGGCTTCTACCCCAAACATGGCACAGAAACTGGCCTCTTCGACCTCAAAAACCAACTCTGCATCGCCAACGACCAGGGCTCACTATCACTTCTCCTGCTGCTTGACCTCTCTGCCACCTTCGACCTTTTTGATCAAATCCTCTCTGCATAGCACTATCTACCTCAGTCCACTTCTCACCAGATGCAACCAAATGGATTGCCTTCTTCCTGGCCAATAGATCATCCAGAGTTTTTGCGGGAGAAGCCTCTGCCACCACCCACCCCTACCTATTGTGGTGTCCCTCAAGATTTCTGTGTGTCTCCCACTCTTTACAATGTGTACACCAAACCCCTCTTCGACCACCTACACTCCCTCGGCATCTCATATACGCCGACGACACACAAATGATCATACTCCTCTCTGGTGACTACCTCTCTGACTCACGTTGTGTCAACACATCTACGAAACAATCCAATCCTGGATGGATGCACATAGCCTCTGTCTTAACAATGAAAAAACTGAGCTCCCTATTACTGGCCTACCGTCCCGCCTGTCGAGGTTGGATGACTCCTACAAATACTTCACCATCAACGGACACAAGATACCAGTAGCTCCCTATGTCAAATCTCTGGGTGTATACCTCGACTTCGCCCTCACCATGTCTCACCAAGTCAACCACATTGCATCCACATTGGGGTACGCAATTAAACCCATCATTGAGAGCAAACCCTTCCACTCCTCTCAGAACCGTTTTGAAATTGCAAGGGCCCTAATGGGCTCTAAATTGGACTACTGCAACTCCCTATTCTGTAGGACCTCCAGCATAAACTTGCATAAACTACAAATAACTCAAAACAATGCCCTACAAGCTGCTCTCCACATCGGGAGACACAACCACATCTCAGAGGCCAGGAAAGCCATCCACTGGCTGCCTGTAAAAGACAGAATCAAGTTCAAGACACTCTCACTTACCTACAAATGTATCACCAATGAGACACCACAATTCCTTACTGAGACAATTAGAAAACATTCCTCTACTAGGCCTATCATATATGCCTACAAACATTGCCTTACCACACCAGGATTTAGCAAGAAACTAGCAGGGGGGCAAGCTTCAAAGCCTGTGTGCCGACCCTCTGGAATGGGCTCCCACCACATCTTCAAAATGAACCTTCATACTACTCCTTCAGAAAACATCTAAAGACTTTTCTCTTCAACTGATTCTACCACCCCCCTCCATCTTCCCACCCCTGTCCATTTTTCTAACATGTTCCTAGATGCCTCTGGGTTATGTGTGCTTGTTATAAATGTATAAATTAAATAAACCCAGTTCACTCACACACAGAGCTCCCCTACAAAAAAGGTGAATGACACTGCCTTGGTCAGATTTGCAAGTTGATTTAATCGGGCCAGTGATTTGCTCCTCTAGAGAAAACAAGTACATGTTGACTGTCACATGCTTGGTCACAAAGTGGGTAGAATGTCTTCCAGCCTCGAATGGTAAGACTGCGACAGCAGCTGCACAAATGATCAACCACATCTTCTCTCGTTTCGGTCTCCTGCAAAGGATTAAGTTAGACTGAGGAAGCTATTTTACCAGTGAGGTGATGGCAAAGATTTGGGAGATTCTAGGAGTAAAAAGAAAACTCCATATTGCCTACCACACATCCTCAAGTAGGGGGGTAGAGAGATACAACAAAACAATTGTGAGTATCTTGAAGAAGTTTGTGGCAGACTCTGGACCCAGTTAGAACATCAGATTTGCTGCTTTCCTGATGTTAGGTCTACACCATATTCTGCAACAAAGATGTCTCCATTTGAGCTCATGAAAACCAGACGAAATATGGTGTTGCCACAGCATCTGCTTTATAGGACTCAGGAGCAGGCACTGATAAATGTGTGCACTACTCATGAGTACATTGAACATTTAAGGAAGCACCTGCAGCATGTTTTTGCTTCTGCTCAGCGTAATTTACAAAAAACAGCTTATGGAAGGAAGACCTATTATTAACTTAAGATCACCAAGAAAGAGTATGAAGTAGGTGGCAAAGTTTACCTGTACAATTTCCAAAGAAAACTGGTCAAGGAGTGGAATTTCCTCCCATCTTGGCATGGAGCCTTTGAAATTGTAGACACACTTCTGGGGAAATATGTGCAAAAAGTACTGAAACTCTTTTTGTATCTTTTATTAGAGAACTAACCTCCTTAACTTCCAGCCTGGAGGTGAGAGTGAAGTCCGATGAGAACCCCAGGGCCCAAGAAAGGAAGGAAGGGGGTGCTGCGCCATAACCTCCAACCTAAAGATGGAAGGGGAGGCTGGAGTGCCCACTCCCTAAAGAAGGAAGAAAGGGGGTGCCATGCCATACCCCAAACCCAGAGATGGAAGGGAAGATTGGAGTTCCCCATCCCTAATGATGGAAATTACACCTAATGAACTCTCGCTCTGCCCTGTTCTAGCCCAGCAAATAGTAATGGAAGAACAGTGGAGGCATTTGGGGTGCATTTCAAGGCCACAAACCGAAGTCCCTTTCACATGAACAGCTGGATTTTAAATACTGAATCAAAAACAGCTAGGCTTTTGTTTTTGTTTTTCAAGTATAATTAAAGAGCCATGTAGAAAGGGGCCTACCTGTCATTGTCAAAGCAAAAGCAGCATTTTAAGTCACAAAAGGAAGAGGAATCAAAGATCCCTTTCTCATGAAAAACAGGATTTTTAAACGGGAACAGAAAAACGGCTTGCACAGGTGGGTGCAAATAAAAGCACTGTTGGGAAGGAAACAGGGTCCTTCTGAACCCCCCAGTGCTTTAAAGTTAGGCAATACCTCTTTAAGGCGCTATAATGGACTAGGAGGGAGAAGGGGCACTGGAAAGGCTCTCTCATGCCAACATAATCAAATACACAGACATAGACGAGCACTGCAGAAGGTAGCTATTGTCTAAATATAAGGCACAATTAACTATTAGCTGCATAGATTTGTAATGTCCTTCCTAGGCATTGTAAAATCTTAGTGCTGTATATCATCAAACTCCCCCTCCTTCTCAGAAGGACTGTGGCCTGTGGGATCTAAAATAGACCACAGGTGCTTAATTGTGAGGTGTTCGTCACCATGGCCAAACCGAACTGACTTACTAGGTGTCCACTGTCCGTCAAGGGTCCATGCAGGTTAAAAATATGAATCACATGTTCTCTGTGGTAAAATGCAGAATGGGATCAATTAGAAGTATTAAGTGTGGAGGAAACTACAGGACCCAGATAACGTTAGCAGGAGAAGTGAAATATGGCTAGAATTAATGAAAATTGTTTGTAAATAAAAATGTTTTGTTTTTCCTTGGGCTAGGCCTCAAGGTTTGTAAAAGTCTGCAGAGCATATAAATACTGTTACCAGAATAAACACATTAATGAACACATTAAATGATATTAATGAGTCGCGTAATATGTTACAAGTCTGTTATACTGGTTGTGTAGAGGAGGGATTAGCCCCTGTTACACAAACTCTCCCCTGTAGGCCCCCTGCCCAAGTTTAATACATTGAATGGATCTCTTTGCTATTAACCACGGCATGATCGATGAGACCATAAATAAACCCATCACTGGTACCCTCTCTACTGGTGAATCTATCCTGGCAGCCAAGCTCTGGAACACTGTACCACTCATGATTAGAACGCTACCCTCCTTTAACCAATTCAAACACAAAGTCAAGCTTTGGTTAGCTACTTCCCACTAACAACCGCTCTTCTGTCTCGACGGGCCTTCTGGGACCTAGCTCTGTTCTGCTCCGCTCAGATTATTGCCTTGATTTGTAACGTCATCTGTATAATCTGTGTACTTGTTGGGACTTCTATGATAATATGTCTACTACTGTAATGTAATGTTCCACTACCTGTAATGTAATGGTCTACTAAGATATGCGCCCGGTTGCCCTTGGGCCTGGCCTGCGCTATACAAATAAAACAAATGCAAATAAATACAAATATAGAAACTAACACTGTAACTGACATGACACATGCAGAAGTGGTTAGTGAAACTGGGCTTAAATGGCTGATCACCCCTCAATCAAGCATCAGATTTCTTCTTTTGAACACTCGATCACTGGTGAAGCATGCTGTTGAGACTGCTACATATTTGGAAGAAAATAATATAGACGTACGCGCCATCTCAGAAACATGGGCACATGCAGCGGCAGGGCCTTCTCTCAATCTGGCTATCCCTCCAGGATATGGGATGATCAGATGTGATAGGAAGGCGGGCATGGGTGGGGGAGTTGCGTTTATTCACAAGTTGTCTATTAATATATGGGAGACAAAAGGACACATCATGGAAGGTGTTGATTCCCTCTGCGTCAAAATTGGATTAAATGTTTAAAGTACACTGAATATACTTCTGATTTATTAACCTCCTATTATAAATGCATATTTTCTGGTGAATATCTCCAGCTTCCTCCTTTGTTCCCTCAAGACTAATTCAAATTATTTGATCATGGGAGATTTTAACCTATGGCCTAATCATAAGGAAGGTTTTGATGAAAGTGAGCTTCAAAATGTCTTGGAGGAATTTGGTTTTTAACAACTTATTCCTGAACCAACCCACAACCTGGGACACATACTGGACTGGGTAGCCGGGCATAAAATCAGATCAACGGAAGTATCGGTTCTACCCTGCCACTGGTCTGATCATTTCTTCGTAGAGTTTACCATCGTAGCAGATTTCCCCAAAAACTAACATACAAAGGGTACTGAAATCTTAACTCGCAATTTGAAAAATATTACTACTGATAAAACCGAACCACTACTACAAACTCTACTAAATACCTCCATAGCAGATACTCCCGAGGAGCTATCTAGAGCGATCTCATTTAACCTGGAAATAACTGCTAATATACTAGCCCCATTAAAGAAGAAAATACCAAAGGCTGAGATTAAGCGCAATGCATGGTTTACGCCTGAACTGCAACATTTGAAATCATTGACTCTTAAAAGTTCTATGTTTGGAAAAATAATATGACACAGGAGCATCTCGGCACATATAAGTCTGCCGCTATTAATCATAAAAGAGCTATCCTAGAGGCAAAAATAAACTTCTTTAATAACAGAATAAAAAAGCCCAATTTTATACCAATGAGCTTTTTAGTATCTTAAAGGAGCAAGAGTACACAAATCACTCTATACCAGAGAGGACTATTAAGACAATGATACTTGGTGTAATGTGATGCAACAGGCCATGCATGATAAATTGCACACTATCATGGAAAACATCACTGCAAAAACTAATAGTCGAAAGTGCAATGAATCTCTGAGCTCAGAATGGGTTTTTGAGAGATCCCCACTCATACCAGTCTTTAATTTCACACCAATCTCGGTAGTAGAATTTGGAAATTATAATTAAACAACTCAAGGCTACTAAGTGCAAAAATGATGTTCACACCACAATGATTATAAAAACTTGTTCCCCTACCCTATTAAGGGCTATTTTTATTAATTCCTCCTTGAAGACAGGATTGGTACCTCGAGACCTTAAGAAGGCCTGGGTCATGCCTATTTTGAAGAAGCCAGGTTTGTCAGTTGATCTCCCTAACAATTCTAGGCCGATCACTAACACTGCCTTTTTACTAAAGATCCTATACCGTGTGGCATACCAACACATTTTGGAACATTTAAAAACATATCCTATATTAAATGACCATCAATCTGGGTTCCGTATTGACTTTGGAACGGAGACTGCTCTCTTGGAGCTTAAATCTAAGCTACTGGCTCGCATGGATCAGAACAAAGCTTCCCTACTTATGTCCATCTTATCCACCAGACTGAATGAGGTTGCTAATCTTTCTCCATTGGCTATCCAATGGGTTTCATCCTTCGCAATCGCAACAGTAGGTTGTTTTGTGGAGAGACTGAATCCGCGCCCATTACTATCACATGTGGTGTACCTCAAGGGGCTTGCACTTCTCTGCTTTTATAATATCTTCACTGCCCCTCTATTTGCCATGTTGGGTCACGAGGGCATGATATTTACTAACTATGCAGATGACCGTCAATGTGTCATCACGTTAACTGGCTTGCATGATTTGAATGAAGTAGCTATTAATAAAGTCTTTGCTATTATCGAAACCTGCATGGTTTATGATAAACTGGTGCTTAACAAATCCAAAACTGAGCTTCTAGTTATTGGATCACATCATATGTTGCAAAAACGTGGCCCAAACTATGAAAGCTTTCATCTAGGAGGTGAAATAATTACTCTCCTGAAGAAAGTGAAAACGCTAGGCGTGACATTTGATCAGCGCCTTTCCGTGAAGCATTATGTAAGCAGCATAGTTTCATCTTGTGCTTATTATATGAAACTGCTAGCACATTTAAGACCTTTTATTTCACAAGACAATGCTGAAACTATTGCCAGAGCAATCATAGGGGCAAACATTGATTATTGCTCAAGCCTGCTCAATGGTGTGGATAAAACTGATCCAAACAAACTCCAAGTTTGTCAAAATGGAGCCATAAGAGTGGTTATGAGGCTTAAGTGTAGAGATCATGTTATGACAGCTAGACGCTCTCTTCATTAGTCACCCGTGAAATTCGTAGACAAGGAAATATGCCCTTCTGCCTACAGCATCTACTACCTGCAAAAATGTGTAGCAGGGCTTTGAGATCGGACAATCATCATTGCAAAATGCAGAACTGTGAAGGTTTCCAACACAGGTTTCTTTGCCATTGGTCCCAAAACCTGGAATTCTCTCCCCCCAGAGCTGAGAGGGACTGAATCTCTTGAGATTTTTAAAAAGAAACTGAAGACCCATCTTTTTAATTAGGTTGTTGGTCTTCTTTTATCCTGTTGTAATGTTCTTAAACCAGATTTTTATATTGGCTTTTACTTGTTGATTGTTGTTTGTCTTGTAGCGCTCTCAAGCCCCAGGGTCCACGGCCTCGCTTTATAAATAAAGTAAATCCTATGATGGTCTCAGCGCCATAGGCATCATCGTATTGCCATCATCCTGCCAGTGCGCAAGTAACTGAGCCCTTATGCTCAAGCTTCTATTAGCTTGTAAGATTCTGATCCCAAGGCTTATTTATTTGTTCTACACCAAGCCTTGCGACCACTCAAAAATGGCAGTCCTGTTCATCTGAGGCCACGAGGGCCTGAACTGCCCATTGTGACCAGCTGATTGGTTGCATTCCCTACTTCCTCACCAGCCCCCGACCGGAGGCGGAAGCCGGCTGCTTGATCCAAAGGGCCGCGGTCTCAAGGGCCTGTCTGCGGCTGTTGGTGGTGGGCTGCTGGTGCTCTGCGACACCCTGTAAGTACCTACTGCCATTATTGCCCTACTATCTAAGATTCCCCATACGCTGCAGGTTTCACATCTGTATACCTTGATGAGCCGCATGTTGCATCTCCATTACCGGTTGAAGAGGAAGTGTCAAGTATCATCCCCACTCCAGTTGCCCCCCCCTCCCATTACCTATTGGATTGACACCAAAGTATGTGATGTATGGAGAACAGGAAAATCAGCAAAGAGCAGCACTTGGGCTCTGCCCAGTACCTATCAGGATGACAGCACCTGTTAATATACTGACACCTAAGAAAACCTGGACAGTAAGGGATCCATTAAAGAAGCCATACCTACATCTTAAACAATATGATGGTTGTTTGAATAAAATACCTGAAGATAATGAAGGAAGATGAATGGTGACGTCATAAGAAATCGGACTGACGCACATATAGAAGATATAATGACCTGAGAATACTGACAGAGACGAAATACCATGGATAAGTGACATCTTGAGCCTAAGGTGAAGAAGTCGATGTCAAGATGAAGAAACTTATGCCACATCCATGATAAAGATATTCAGTTAGTTTAAACGTGTACAGATGCAAGTAACTGCAAGAGGCAAAGAAATCGTGAAGCTTGCTTATGCTTTATAGTTGATAGATTGCAGCAAGCTCCAACGTTTACAAGTATATACATCAAGAAGCACTTTATGTATGAATGTAAGTCCACTACGCACATAAGCAGAATTGAACAAAGTTTACAAAAGGCCTCAGATGGAGAGTGTCGCAGCAAGAAAACCGAGAATCAAGACAGAGCAAAACTCAGCTAAGGATGACTATGCCAAGAAACCAAGGTCTTATCTGACTGGAATAGGCCGACATTGGATACAATTAAGGAGAGAAAAATTAAGGAGAGAAAAAAAACAGAGGATACTGTTGAGAAAGGTCAAGATAAGCCACAAACATCAGAAAACTGGCACAATTAAATAAAATGTACGAAAAGACACAGAGAAAAGCCGATTTCATGGTGTCTAGTCATGTGACAAAGGCAGGCTGGAAGAAGGAGACTTTCACACCTACGCATGGATCCCCGCCATGCCCATACTCCTTGAAAGTTCTCAGAGTACAGAACAGACACAAGGCCAAACTACAAAGCAGTAATTGACACATGACCACTGAGGTGATGATTGTAGCATAATTGGTGGGAAGCTCGGGTGCAGACTGCACCTCAATGTTCTTTCTGCGTGCTGCTAGACATAGGTGGAAAAGTATGAGTGGGGTTGATGCCTACCCAATCATAGTGGACCATGTCATCTAGGGTCCTATAGTCAGAGGAGCCAATGGGACGTCGTACTTTTAGGGACGTTCATAGTGGCCATTTTGAAGGGAGGGCTTAGTTGCCCCACCTGACATTTATTATCCAATCCCCTCTTCTCGTTACCATATACAGATATAGTACCTATGTTAAGTTACCTTCCTATAACCAATCACGTTGCATGTTAGGTTTTTAAGATTGCCACGTAGAATGACGTTGGTACGTGCGCAGGTTGTATGTCAGCAATGATGATTTTTTGCTATAAATATTGTGTTTTTTCTAAAAGTGAGGAGAGCGAGAAGATCGAGCGGTTGCTGATGTTTGTTGTACTCCCCGTTTTATGAACTTGTCATTAAACTGACTCCCATTTCCAAACTATTGAGTTAATTATTTGATGCATGAGTATGAATCTGCATCCCCATCTATCTCGAGGATACTGCTACTCATCTTAAAGGGCTGTTTGAGAGATCATCCAGTTCAGGGTCTTACCCAGGAGCAATGTGCAGTCCCACACCCTAAACACTCGTAACTACCCACAGCTTGGTACGATCCGGCACACAGTATTGAGGTCCTCTTTAACTCATAAGGACACTGCTGCCGCCAACTGCACCCCATCCTCCAACCCTGTCTATAACCACAGAAAGGAGCAGTACCATACTCGATAACCACATTGTGCAATCTACCCACTGTGCCGCGACTGGTTCTGGACCACAAGAAAATCATTTATTTATTTATTTATTCGCATTTGTTAAGCGCCCAGCAGACCGAAGGCATCGTGGCGCTAGTTACATTGTTGCTTATACTTAGTTACATACAGTTCAGATCCGTAGGTGTTACATTGGACTCAGATATTTGTACATGCATACATACATTTGGTGGAAGGTGGGTGAGTGCGCATGGTTAGTTGAAGAGGGCAGTTTTAAGTTTTTTTCGGAAGGAAGGGAGGGATGTTTCTCCTCTGAGGTCAGTGGGGAGGGAATTCCACAGCTTCGGTGCGAGGAAGGGGAAGCCTATGCCTCCTGCCTTGGTCCTATTAATGCGAGGTATGGTGAGTTGATTAGTGTATTGTTGTCTGGTCGGTCTGGTGGATTGAGATCTTTGTAGTGTGTCGGATAGGTAAGAGAGTGCTGTGAAGTTGATACATTCATGGGTGGTTGTAAGAATTTTGAAGGAGATGCGGTCCTTGACTGGGAGCCAGTGAACTGTCTTCCTGGCTTGCGTGATATGGTCTCTTTTTGGTATGCTGAGGGCAGCTCTAAGGGCGTTGTGTTGTTTGAAGCCTGGACAGGTTTTTTTTGGAAGTGCCGGCTAAGAGAGCATTACAGTTGTCTAGTTTGGCTCCTATGGTTGCTCTAGCGATGGAGAGGCAGTTATCCTTGGTTAGGAATGATTTTATTGCATTGATGAGTTTAGTACTCAGTGCAGATGCCGATACTATGGCGCTAACTTGCTTGTCCATATAAAGGGTAGCATCTATGTGAGCCCCGAGTGTTTTGACTGAAGATAATACTGGGATGATGCAGTTGTCTATGTTGAAATTGAGGTACAGTGGGTTAAGGTTGGAGAGTGTGGATTTTTGGCCTAGAATTAGAATTTCGGTCTTGTCTCCGTTCAGACAGAGTCCGTTTGTAGCCATCCATGCTTGTATGGTGGAGTAAATTTGTTGTAGGGTGGTGGCGTCCTGATGGTAGTGCCCTGTAAGGGGAAGGAGGACCTGTGTGTTGTTGGCCTAATTAGTGTATGTAATCCCAAATTCGTCCAGTTTATCAAAGATGGGTTTGGTAAAGAGGTTATAGAGCGTGGGGGCAGTACATGAGCCTTGTGGGACACCGCATTGGATGACGGAAGGTGCAGCATGGGCTGTGTTAGAGAATACTTTCATAGCTCTACCCTCTAGAAAGGAGGTCACTCATGATGCTGTTTCCTTAGAGAAGTGGGCTGCATACCCAAACTGCTCCGGCCTACCGGCGTACTCTCTTCCGGACTACAGAACTTTGTGCTGTGAGCAAGTGATTACTTTCATATAATCACTGTAGCATGATTTCATAACGTAGTCTTCTGACTGCGGTTTTTATTTCAGTTAAACTATGACCATTACGCCACTGCATAGTGTACCCCCATTGTCACCATACAATCACTAGCCTAAGATAACACCTACTAGCCCTGAGCAGGCAACACCGCTACATCGACTCCTAAACACGTGCACTGAATATTTGTATTTAGCCCCATGCCTGCTAAACCGTGTACTTGAATGTGGTATTTAGCCCCATGCCTGCTAATTGGCGCATTGAATTTTGTACTTAGCCCCATGCCTGCTAAACCGTGTACTTGAATGTTGTATTTAGCTCCATGTCTGCTAAACTGTGCATTGAAATTTGTATTTAGCGCCATGCCTGTTAATGATTACTGGATCTTTAGACTAGGTTCAATGGATCTTTAAGAAACCCCCGATAAAATAGGTTTGGAGGTCTTACCTGAGCAGACTGATATGTTCAACAGGAAGCAAATGCTGAACTCAAGAATCTCCCCGACCAACGCGTCAGCCTCTTACCCGGTAGGAAAACCCAGAGCAAGAGGTACGCGCCAGTCAGGGAAATCCTCTGGGGAAGAAAACCCTGGTCGAGCGCAGGATCCGAAGATTGGAGTGTGGTTCGCAGGCTGATGTCGCCAATTCGATCGTGGCGTTGAGTATCGGAAGACTTCTTTTGGAGAGGGAAGAAATGAGAAGCGAAGTGATGAATAGCAGAAGTACAGAAAGGGAAATGGGGAAAACAGGAAAGAGACTAATTCCCCTGACCTCTTAACCAGCCGGATTGGAAATACCAGGAAAGAAGCCGAGAATACGGGTCACAGAGAGGGCGACTGGAACACAAGTCTGTCAGAAGGAAGTAAAGGTGAGTAAGCCTGTAGAATCAAATCCTACAATACTCGAAGAAAGATTCAGAAAGGGACTTGGACGGGAGTTTTTATTATTACCCGGAATACAGTAGCTCGAGAACTCAAAGGCGGCGTTTCAGAGTGAGACGCAAGATGAGTCCGGGGGGTTTGTGTCCACAAAGAATGCTGAGTAGAGAATGGAGCATCTGCTAGAACAGTAGCAATGCGAAGAGCTGGAAGTCTGTGTCCTATGAGGAGTCACGTGAGCGGTACGCCGTACCTCTGGCGAATGTGAGAGGACTGGAACGGTGATAGCAGAACCGTTCGTACTGCGATCCACCATCTTGAAGGTACCATTCCGAATGGAGCCACAGAGCCGGCTTCTAGACCAAAGGGACCAGCGCTTCGTGAGTGTAACAGTATGCCCCCTTCTCCTGGGGGGCGACCCTGGCTTCCCAGGATGTAACCTAAAGAAACGTCAGACCAGACGTGGAGCATGAACTCCTGAGGCTGGCTCCCAAGTCCTTTCTGCAGGGGAGTACCCCTTCCAGTCCACCAAGAACTGTAGTTTCCCCCTCTGATAACGGGAGTGATAGATACTGGCGACTTCATATTCTGGGCCAGCATCGATAGAGATAGGAGGAGGAGGGGTACAGTCTGACCGGTGAAATCGGTCTGGTACTGTCAACCGAATCTGGGAGAGGTGAAAAACCGGATGGATCCGGGACCATGACGAGGGCAAATCGAGCTTGACTGCCGCAGAACCGACCATCGACAGGATCTTGAAGGGACCGAAGAACCTAGGGGATAGCTTAGAAGGGACCAAGTGCCGGGGAAGAAAGCGAGAAGCCAACCAAACAGTATCTCCCGGGCTTAATGGTGGGATGTCTTGGCGATGTTTATCAGAAGTCCGTTTGGCCCTATCTTGAGCCGTTCATAAAGAGACTTTAGCCAATTTATGTCCTTCTTGTATTTCGGAAATGAGGCCATCCACTCCTGGACAGTTAGAAGGGGATAAGGTGACAGAAGGAACAAAGGACGGATGAAATCCATAAGTACAATGGAAAGGGCTAGTATGAAGGGCTGTATGAAGGGCATTGTTGTATGCAAATTCGGCTAAGGGCAACAAGTCCAACCAATTGTCTTGGGCTGCTGATACGAAACACCGTAGATAGGTCTCCAAGGTTTGGTTAAGGCGTTCCGTCTGTCCGTTCGTCTGTGGGTGGTACCCCGAGCTGAGAGCCCGCTTGATTCCCAAGACTTGGCAAACCCTTTCCCAAAACTTGGAGGTGTATTGAGGGCCCCTATCGGAGACCACTGTGTCCGGTAGGCCATGTCTAGAGAAGATTTCCGAAAGAAAAATCTTAGACATTTCCCCAGCCCCTGGCAGTTTGTTCAAGGGAGTAAAATGTGCCAATTTTGTAAGATAATCTATGGTGACCATTATGGCGGTCTTGTGTGAGGGAGGAAGATCTACTATAAAGTCGGTAGAGATCACTTGCCAAGGTTTCTCTGGAATTGGCATCCGGGTGAGCAGCCCCAAAGGTGGGGTCCTGGGATTCTTGGATTGGGAACAAACGATGCAGGCTGCTACATAATCCTGTACATCATTGCGGACTTCTGGCCACCAAAAATATCTTAGCGGTAGGTCTAAAGTGCCTTGAACGCCTCGATGCCCAGCGGCCCGAGAGTCGTGACACATTCGTAATACTTCATGCTGCAGCTCTGAAGTAGGGATAAAAACTTGGGATTTGTGAAAGAAAAAAGAATCGTTCTGGCTAAGATGGTAAGTACTGACTATCTTTTTGCAGGCGACTAGGTTAGAGACCGATGCAGTCCTCAATTCACTTAAGAAGTCGGTGATGACAGCGATGAATCTTGCTTTGGGAAATAATTGTTCAGAGCTGAATTGGGAGACTGGAACGTCCTTACGAGAGAGAGCATCCGCCCTCTGGTTTTGTTTTTCTGGAAGTATGGTGAATTCGATCCGGAATGGAAGGAAGAAATACGCCCAACGTGCTTGTCGACTGTTGGTTGTATGTGCATTCTGTAGGACCCTGAGGTTTTGATGATCTGTACGTACCACTACAGGAAAGGGTGAACCAAGTAACGAGTGTCTCCACTCTTCAAACGCCCTTTTTATAGCCAGCAATTCTTTTTCGAGCACTGAATAGTTTTGTTCCGAGGCACTGAAGGTTTTAGAAAGATATGCAACTGGTCTTTCATCTCCTTGGTCGGTTTGTTGAAGTAAGACCGCACCTAGAGCATGATGAGATGCATCAGTTTCCACAAAAAACTGTTTATTCTGGTCGGGGGTTATCAAACAGGATGCAGAAGTGAACAAGGATTTAAGAGTCTGAAATGCGGATTCGGTGGATTTATCCCATACAAACGGAATTCCCTTCTTTAACAGTCGAGTAAGGGGCAGAATGATATCCGAAAAGTTAGGGATGAATTTCCTGTAAAAATTAGCAAAACCTAAAAAACGTTGGATCTCCTTAACGTTAGAAGGTATAGGCCATTTAACCACCGCGGAGATCTTTTTTGGATCCATGGAAATGCCTTGGGCTGACATCACAAACCCGAGATAGGTTACCTGTCTTTGGTGAAATTCGCATTTAGATGCTTTATAGTAAAGCTGATTTGACTGCAGTCGTTCGAGTACAGTTTTTACATGTATCAGGTGTTCTTCTTGAGAGTAGGAGTATACTAAGATGTCGTCTAAGTAGATGATTACAAAATGGAATAGAATATCTGCAAATAGATGGTCCATGAAACGCTGGAACACGGCAGGTGCGTTCACCAATCCAAAAGGCATGACGTGATATTCAAAATGCCCAAATGGGGTTCGAAATGCTGTCTTCCATTCGTCTCCAGGGGCAATACGGATGAGATGGTAAGCTCCACGAAGGTCCAGCTTAGTATAAAAGGAAGCTCCTCGAACTGCCTCCAGGATGTCGGGGATTAATGGCATAGGATATTTGTCTGCCACTGTGATCTTGTTAAGACCCCTGTAGTCGATACAAGGTCGAAGTTCATTAGTCTCCTTCTTTGGGATGAAGAAGAGAGAGGCTCCGGCCGGGGAAACCGACTCAGTAATGAGCCCGTTCCTTAAATTGGTTTGGAGATATTCTTTAAGGACTACCTTTTCTTGTTGGGAAAGGACGTACATTCTCCCAAACGGGATGGGTTTGTCAGGAAGAAGTTCAATGTGACCGTCATCTCTTCTATGAGGTGGTAGTGTAGGGAAGTGGGGATTGGAGAAGACAGACTGATACTTAGAATAGCATTCCGGAACAATCTCCAAGTTGTTTATTGAGGATACTGGTGAAGGGATCGATTTTTCAGTCGGAATGTAGATGCCAACTGATTCCTTGGCTAAACAATGGCTGACACAGTATTCCGAGCAGAGGAAGAGAGTACCTGCTGTCCAATTTATAAAGGGGTTATGCCTCCTTAACCAGAGAAGACCCAATATAACGGGGAAATGGGCTGCCTTGATTAGATCGAAAGTTATGGTCTCTTTATGTGAGGCAATTTGACAGACAACAGGTTCTGTCTGTTCTCGGATAGGACCGGAATTTAGTGGATGTCCATCAACTCCTTGGATAGGAGTGACCATCGCTTTGGGTATACAGTTAATTCCTTGTTTATTGGCCCATTGATCAACAATGAAATTCCCTGCAGCTCCGCAGTCTATCAGAGCAGGTACGTTCTGTACCATCTGAGCGTGTAAAACAAGAGTAACAGAAATAATAACCATATTTTGAGTGGTTGCCACTGAGTCCACATTTACAGGGATTCTCTTTGGGGAATCAGAATCTTGCACCCCTACCGTTGTTCCCCCTACGGTAGGGCTTTGAAGTTTCCCGACCCCTTAGCTGGAGTGCGTCGGGGAGGAACTAAAGGACAATATCGTAACTTATGAGATGAGGCTCCGCAATACATGCACAGTCCCAAACTCTTTCTTCTCTCTTTCTCTGCTGCCGATAGGGGTCCTCTCACTGTTCCTATTTGCATAGGCTCGTCAGAAGCTATAGATTTATTTGTTATGGAGGGATAATCGAGTTGGGATCGTATGCCTCTAGTCTTCTTCTTTTCATAAGAACGTTCATGTAAGCGGTAATCGATTTGCATGATGAGTGTTATCATATCCGCTAGATTTGCCGGACGCGGAACCTTAGCTACCTCATCCTTTAGTTCGTCCGAAAGTCCTCGTCGGAATAAGGTGAGCAACCCATCGTCTGGCCATCCTAACTCAGAATAAAGCTGTTTGAAGGGTGTGATATAGGTAAGTAGGTCTTTGTTACCTTGTCTAAGATCTAACAGTCTTTCTTGCGTGGACACTGAGATCTCTTGTCTACTGAACATTGATTTCAAACTGTTGGTGAAGGCAGAATAAGAGTCCAAGATCACATTATTAGAGGTCACTAAAGGTGTAGCCCAGGCCAAAGCAGGTCCGGCCAAATGTGAAATCACAAAGCCAACCTTATCTTTGTCCGTGGGGAAGAAGCGGGACTTAAAGGTAAACTGCACAGTGCAGCTATCAAGAAACTCCTTAAGTTTGTGTGGATCTCCGTCAAACTTGCCTGTATTCAAACTTACTGGGGGAGAGTCTGAGAAGGCACGAGTAACCTGTTGTCGTAATTGAGCATTATCCTGTTTGAGAGCCTGCATCTCTAGGGACATTGATTGCATGGCGGCAATAAGTTGTTGCATTTGCTGTTCCAGTGAATATCAGTCTGCCGTAGCCTTATTTCGGGCGCCGCTAACTGTTAATGATTACTGGATCTTTAGACTTGGTTCAATGGATCTTTAAGAAACCCCCGATAAAATAGGTTTGGAGGTCTTACCTGAGCAGACTGATATGTTCAACGGGAAGCAAATGCTGAACTCAAGAATCTCCCCGACCAACGCGTCAGCCTCTTACCAGGTAGGAAAACCCAGAGCGAGAGGTACGCGCCAGTCAGGGAAACCCTCTGGGGAAGAAAACCGTGGTCGAGCGCAGGATCCGAAGATTGGAGTGTGGTTTGCAGGCTGATGTCGCCAATTCGATCGTGGCGTTGAGTATCGGAAGACTTGTTCTGGAGAGGGAAGAAATGAGAAGCGAAGTGATGAATAGCAGAAGTACAGAAAGGGAAATGGGGAAAACAGGAAAGAGACTAATTCCCCTGACCGCTTAACCAGCCGGATTGGAAATACCAGGAGAGAAGCCGAGAATACGGGACACAGAGAGGGCGACTGGAACACAAGTCTGTCAGAAGGAAGTAAAGGTGAGTAAGCCCGTAGAATCAAATCCTACAATACTCGAAGAAAGATTCAGAAAGGGACTTGGACGGGAGTTTTTATTATTACCCGGAATACAGTAGCTTGAGAACTCAAAGGCGGCGTTTCAGAGTGAGACGCAAGATGAGTCCGGGGGGTTTGTGTCCGCAAAGAATGCTGAGTAGAGAATGGAGCATCCGCTAGAACAGTAGCGACGCGAAGAGCTGGAAGTCTCCGTGTCCTATGAGGAGTCACGTGAGCGGTACGCCGTACCTCTGGCGAACGTGAGAGGACTGGAACGGTGATAGCAGAACCGTTCGTACTGCGATCCAACATCTTGAAGGTACCATTCCGAATGGAGCGACAGAGCCGGCTTCTAGACCAAAAGAACCAGTGCTTCGTGAGTGTAACAATGCCTGCTAAACCGTGCATTGAACTGTGTATTTAGCCCTATGCCTGCCAAACCTAGCTCTGTACACCTTTCCCCAACAGCCTCACCCCATACTGAATACAGTTATGCTAGGTTGGTTATTTATCACCATGTTCCTATTCTGCTTTGTCCAAGATAGCACACCGTGCACAGGTAACCACTTCCTTGTATTCAGAAATGGTCTTTCCAGATTGGCATGCCCCAGACATTACCCTATACCCTGCCCGATGCATTCCTTCCACCTACTTCACCATTTCCAACTAGCTTAGATTATGCCCATAGTCCCAGCCTTACCACCAAGATCCCCGGTCAAGAGCCCTTTCCCACGGATCATACAGCAGACCACTCACTCATCCCTAAGACTACAGTAGATCTCAAAACCTACTCCATTGATTGGAACGATAGGACTCTTCACCTAAGATCACGCACTAAATTACTCCATTGTCGCCACACCCCTACCCTTGTGCCACCTAAACCACCAAAGTCCAATGACCTCTGGCAAAATAAAAAGTACAAGCCACCTACTGCCTTGACCTCAAAAAGAACCCCCAATGCCTCTCATCCTCAGTAGCCCAAGATTGCAACTGTAGTTGAACCCAAGCCACCCACTAGCTTCAAAGGCGCCCTCATCAACGCTCGATCACTAGGACCCCATGCAATCGAATTCCATGACTTAATTATTGAACAAAACCTGGACCTACTAGTAATCACAGAATCCTGGCTTCACCAAGCCTCGAGACCGCTGCTAGCTCTGGCTATTCTGCCTGACTACACCATGTCAGAGCGGATAGTACCCACACCATAGGAGGCGGTGTAGCCATCGTAGCTAAGAGTAATTTACAATTTAGATTGAGTTCCATTGAAGACATCGCAGGGTATGAACTTCTGCTAGGTAAATTCGCTATGAATGAGAAAACCACGATCAATATTGTGATATATAGAACACCCAGTTCCAATAGTCACCCCGAAATAGACATCCCACTACTTCTTGCACCACCCATTAAACCCAACACAAAATGCATTATCCTTGGTGACCTGAATCTAGGTTTCAATGACGACCAAGCCCTCCAAGCTGAAGTCCTACATTCAGCACTCAAAGACATGAACTTCACCCAACTGGTGCATGCTCCCATGCATATCAAGGGTAGAACCCTTCATTGGATCCTTTCACTTAATACCAGACTAACTATTGACTCCTTTACTCGCCTTGGCTGGCAGACCACTTCTACATAAAATTCACCCTCATGAGTGATGAACCTTGACCTCCCAAGACCAAAGAATGGACACTCGCGAAGCCAGAAACCCCCGAAAGCTTGCTGTAGAGAATTATGCCCATATCCTCAACAAAACACTAGAAACAAACTTAGTCGTCAGCAACGACCCAAGTACCATTGCTGACGCCTACCATAAATGCCTCACCCTTACTATTGACGAAGTAGAGCCTATAACAACCAAAATGCGATGTGCCGACAAAAAGACCCACTTCTGGTTCGACAAAGAATTAGTTTCCCTAAGAAGAACCAAACGCTCCCTTGAACACGCCCATAATAAAAATCCCACCCTTGACTCAGCCAAAGTCTTTAAGGATGCCAACACAATCTATAAGATAGCCATTATCTCCCATAAAGCCAATGCCTACATTACATGCATATCAGTAATGCCTCATCAGACTCTTAAAAACTCTTTTCTATCCTTCGAGAAGTAGAAAATCCCACCCCAATCAACACCCCCTACCAAGTGCAGTAAAGAATGGTGCACCACCATAAAAAGATGATCTTGCCTCTAAAATTGCTCTGTTATAAAACAAAATAATTACCAAAAGACTGTTATTAGCAGATACAAATGCCTTAATCACCAACCCCCTCTCCATTCCCAACGAAAATACTAACTTCCTATTCCACTTCGCCCCAGTCACGCAAGAACTAGTATTTGACACTATGTCCAAGTTGAAAGCCTCCAATTGTAAAGGGTATAACGTCCCAGCTAAACTAGTCAACGCATGTGCATCCTCCCTCACCCCTCCTATCACCAACTTTGTCAATTCCTCCTTCAACATCAACACAGTCCCAGCCAGCATCAAAGAAGCCTGGGTCACCCCCACTTCTCAAAGAAAATCAACACTGGATCCCACAGTACCTACCAATTATCGTCCAATAACAACGGTCCCATTTTTACTTAAACTCATAGATAAAATAGCATACACACAAATCCAAGCACACCTCGAACAGAACCAGCTCCTTGGAACTAGACAATCTGGCTTTAGGCCAAATCACAGCACAGAAACAGCCCTCCTGGATCTCAAAATCCAGATGGACACTATCAGAGATTCAGGGAAACTCTGCATACTCCTGCTGTTAGACCTTTCCACAGCATTTGACCTCGTGCACCATGACAAACTGTGTACCTCAGTAGCCAATGATTTCAAATTCACTAAAGATGCTACTATGTGGATGAAATCCTTTCTTTCCGAATGCACCGCTAGAATTACCATAGGTAAAGAAGCTGCTGATCCTATCCCAGTCCCATCGGAGTACCCCAAGGATCATGCCTCTCTCCAACACTCTATAATGCCTATATAAAGCTCCTCTTGGCATTAGACGATATGGGTGTCATCTACCCCAGCTTTGCAGATGACACCCAGATCTTCATACCCATCTCAGGGAACTATGACCGGGACACTTTGACCATTAATAAAATATATGCCATCATCCAAAATTGGATGGCGTTGAATAGTCTCTGCCTCAACGATGAGAAGACAGACATTTGTTTGTTGGTTTATTTATTTGTATTGTGCGCCAGACCCAAGGGTAACCGGGCTCAGTGAACAGAATATACGAGGCTTACAATGTTGCATAGAAATTACAGTATTACAGCAATTTACAATGTTGCATAATTAAAATTTACAATAGTGATAAATCTTTGATGGTACATTCAGATAAGTATCATAACACAAATTAAGGTAAACCTTACATGTTGTTGTCATTGAAGTGTTTGATAAGATTCGTTCTAAAGTGAGGGAAAGGTTGGTCTGATCTAAGGTTGTGTGGCAGGGCATTCCACCATTTAGCGGCTAGCACAGGGAAGCTTGTGCCGCCAATTTTGGGGTACACCCTATTCACCAACTCCCTGTCCTTGCTGTGATCCCCAGAAAGCGGGAGGAGAATCTGTGTATCATCTGCATAGTTAGTGTAGGTGATGCCTAGAAGGTCCAGATCATCGAAGAGGGGTTTAGTGAATATGTTGTACAGGGTTGGTGAGACACAGGAGCCTTGAGGGACGCCGCACGTGATTGGAAGAGGGTCGGCTGCTGCCGAGGAGGAGAAGACTCTCATTGTTTTCTCACTCAGAAAGGATTCAATCCATTTGGTGGCATTCGTGGAGAAGTGTGCAGCAGTGTCCAAGTGTTTGCAGAGGACCTTGTGATCCACCAGATCGAAAGCAGCTGAGAGATCAAGTAAGAGGAGGAGTGCCGTCTTACCTTGATCTCTCAGTTCGTCTATTTGGGTCTTTAGATCAATGAGTGCAGTTTCAGTACCGTGGAGTGGACGGAAACCAGATTGTCTGGCTCCCAGTAGATTGTTTAATTCAAGGTGTCTTTGAATTTGTGTATAGGCAACCTTGTCTAGTATCTTCAGTAGGAAGGGTACGGTAGTGATGGGCCGATAATTAGTGGGGATGAGGGGGTCAAGAGTCTGCTTCTTGAGAAGTGGGAGCACCCATGATTGTTTTAGGTTCGCCGGGATATTACCTGTGGCGAAGGAGGTGTTGATCAATTTTGAGATGAACGGTGAAAGGTCTCTGGCAGCGTCTTTTATTAGTTGTGCTGGGCAGATGTCACCTTTGCAGTTCGACGGTTTGAGGGACAGGATGATTTTCTCTACCTCTAAGATGGCAGTTTTAGTGAAGGAGCATTTGTTGGTTGGGTCGTTGATAGTGTTGTTAGGTGGCAGCTTGTTTGTGAGGTTTAGGGAATCTTTTTTTAGTTGGATTTTGTTTTGCAGTGTGGTGATTTTATTTGCTAAGGCTGTTTGGATATCTGTGCACCGGGTCTGGTCTTTAATGCAGGTATCTGGTGGGGCAATGGGGGACTCCAGTTCTTTCAAGATGGAGAAGAGCTCCTTCATACTTGAGTTGGCATTGGCAATGCGAACATTGTAGGAGTTACGTTTCGCTAGACAGATTTCATTTTTATAATGCTGAGAGATATTAGTTAAATTCAATTTATTCTCTTCGGTTGGACATAGTTTCCAGTCGGATTCGCATTTTGTTTTGTTTAGGCGCAAGGCCTTAAGTTCTGGCGTGAACCACTTGTTTAAATGTGCCTTGGGTTTTCTTGTTCACATTTTGAGAGGGGTGACTTTGTCCATAGTGGTGCGCATGATGTTGTTGAATTCGTTGACCAATGCATTAGGGTCGAGGTTGTCTGGCAGTGCATTTAAGGTAGGAAGGATCAGGGGAATAATATTATCCACTGTAATATTCTTTTTGTTTCTTGTAGGGCATGGTGGAGCTACCTGTGGGTCAGGGCTGGGTGGTTTGGTAGTTAGTAAATTAAAGGACACCAAGGAGTGGTCTGTCCAGGAGCGTAATAGAAGATACTGTGGCTGAGCAGTTGGAATCAGCGATCCAGTCAAGTATTCTACCCTTTGCATGTGTGGGGGTGCCAACTTTTTGGGTAAGTCCTAAGGCGTGAAGGGTATTGGCAATAGTAGAAGCATGGGCATTTGCTTGGTCATTGAAGCCAAGGTTGAAGTGCCCTAATATCAGCAATTGGGAGGTAGTTTTGGTATTGTTGGACAGAAGGCTGTGCAGGTCCTCCTTGAAGGTTCCAGGTGGACCCGGTGGTCTGTAAATTAGGTGAATTGAAAGAGTTTGGGTGTTGTTTATGGGAATTTTGGCAGTGAGAGTTTCACAGGATTGCATAGTTGTGGTAGGGATTAGGCGTAGTGATAAGTTTATTTTGGATATAATGGCGATTCCACCTCCGCGGGAGCCTTCTCGGTCCTGCCTCGAAATGGTGTAACCGTCAGGAATGGCCAACGTGAGCGATGGGCCTGCCGCATTGTGTAGCCAGGTCTCAGTTATAGCAATAAAGTCCAGATTGGCTTCTGTGATTAAATCAGCTAGGTCAATGGCGTGTGCCACTAGGGATCTTACATTAAGGAGTGCTCCCTTGAGGGGGTGTCCTTTAGGGTCCATTTTGGTTATGGCCAAGTTGGATGAGTTGGTATTTGTCTTAAGCATATTTGTATTCACTGAAGGGGAGCATTGAGGGGGTACAGTGCATATTCTAATGTGTTGGTCTTTCGTTGTGCGTTTTATAATAGGGAGGGATCCTCTAAGAGGTTCATAGAGTTTATTAAGTGTGGCGCGTAATTTAAGGTTTCTCTCGTGAGTTGGGGTAGGCTGAGAGGTGTAGACTAGTTGGCCTGGCATAGCCTGGTGCACGGGGCTGATGTGGCCAAGGTAGTTGGGTATCTTGGGTGTAGTAAGTAGGAGAGGAGGTACGAAAGCTGGCTTGCAAGGGGGAACTTCAGTGTGGCTGTTCTTAGGGGAGGCGTGCAGTGTGGCCATGATCATTAGAAAGTAAATGTTGAGTGAGCTAGACATAGTACGAAGCTATTCCTGTTAGCTAGCAATGCCCCTTGGTGTGTGTGGACTAGGATAACTGGCCGTCAAGGTACTAATAATGTCGGTAACTGTGAGGCTGGATCTGTAAGGTCTAGGCACCATTCACTAGTAGGGGCACAAGTATATGAGGCACGAATGGGCAGTGTCTAGAGTACATAGCATGGGAGACACCTAAATACGCCTGTTCCAACAGGGCTAAGATATGGAGACTGAGGGCACCTAGATGTGGCAATCAAACAGTGACTATAATACATCGCATGGTAGGCTAAAATACAGAGACTGAGGGCACCTAGATATGGCAATCAAACAGTGACTATAATACCTAGCAAGGGAGGCTCAAATGCCGAGACTGAGGGCACCTAGATAAGGCAATCAGACAGTGACTATAGTACATAGCGTGTGAGGCTAGGACATAACACAAATCAAATGTGGTCTATTAGTCACCATAAGGCACAGCACATATCAAAAGTGGTTTATAGGCAACCATAGGCACAACACAAATCAGATGTGGTCTATTAGCGACCATAAGGCACAACACAAATCAAATGTGGTCTATTAGCGACCATGAGGCACAACACATATCAAATGTGGTCTATTGGCGACCATAAGGCACAGCACATATCAAGTGTGGTCTATTGGCGACCATAGGCACATCACAAATCAAATGTGGTTTATTGGCAACCATCAGGCGCAACACTAATTAAATGTGGTCTGTTAGCGACCGTGAGGCAAACCACAAGTCAGATGTAGTCTGTTAGTGAACGTAGGGTGCAGCACAGGGTGCATTGTGGCAGCATCTATTGTACATGGGCAGGGTTAGGCAACGCCTAGGTTCGGGGAGGACACTTAGGCCAATAATCCAAGGGGCGGCCAATGAATGTAGGATTGAGCCTAACGCTGCAAAGCTAGAGTGTCATGTATGAGGCAAATCTGAAGGCACAAGCAAGTAGGTGCAAAATTAGGCAATATATATGTGCTAATGCTGGTAGCAATTATGGGCGAACAGACTCAAGTTCAAATTATGAGGCACAATAGAGTTCGGCTATGCAGATATCCTGAGGTTAGCGTCAGATGTAGGCCTAACAGATAAAGGACAGTGCAACGTATGCAGGCATAGTTCAAGGAGAGTGTTGCATCAGACTGTGCATTGCACAGTGATCATTAGTGGGCAGAGCAGTAGTTAGTTAGCGGGGCTGGAATGCAGCGTTCAGTAGGACAAGCATTGCAAGTTATCAATGAATGCAGGTTTTTGGCATAACGTCAACAACAACTGACTTTGAATGGCAGAGGCAATATTTCAAAAGCCGCGGTTCGGGTACAATACAATATCTGAGTCCTGCAGTAAATGCCCCTGGGGGCCTTACCGTGAGAGTGTCAGTGGAGCCGGAGAGGTGGATAGGGTCCAGCGCCTGTGCACTACCATTGCGCTAACAGGCACAAACAGGGCCTTTGTACGGCCTTCGTACAGCCTTCGTACAGGCTGGTGCATCTGCCTGCCGGCGGAAGCAGGAGGATTAGTAGTGCCCGGATCGAGGCTCGGCCTCGCTATGGTGTCGCGCCCGGCATGGGAGAGTCAGGCAAGCGGGAGGGACACGGTCAGGCAGGCCGCCGTGTGCTGTGCAGCGGGTCTGCACTTGCTGTGTGTGCTGCCGGGTGGTCTGCTAGAGAGGAGTGGGGGCACCTTCCCTCTACCCTCGTTGGAGGTTGTCAGGAAGGGGCTCCTGGGGGCCAAACAGCGCCTTTATAAGGCCTTCGTACAGGCTGGCGCATCCGCCTGCCGGCGGAAGCAGGAGGATTAGTAGTGCCCGGATCGAGGCTCAGCCTCGCTATGGTGCCACGTCGTGCCCGGCATGGGAGAGTCAGGCAAGCGGGAGGGACACGGTCAGGCAGGCCGCCGTGTGATGTGCAGCGGGTCTGCACTTGCTGCGTGTGCTGCCGGGTGGTCTGCTGGAGAGGAGGGGGGTTCCTGCCCTCTACCCTCGTTGGAGGTTGTCAGGAAGGGGGTCGTGGGGGCCAAACAGCGCCTTTATAAGGCCTTCGTACAGGCCGGCGCATCCGCCTGCCGGCGGAAGCAGGAGGATTAGTAGTGCCCGGATCGAGGCTCAGCCTCGCTATGGTGCCGCGTCGCGCCCGGCATGGGAGAGTCAGCCAAGCGGGAGGGACACGGTCAGGCAGGCCGCCGCGTGCTGTGCAGTGGGTCTGCACTTGCTGCGTGTGCTGCCGGGTGGTCTGCTGGAGAGGAGGGGGGGCTCCTGCCCTCTACCCTCGTTGGAGGTCATCAGGATCCCATCGTGGGATCCCAATCTAAAATAGCTGCCCTCCATTCAGACTACTCCTCTATTAATATCGACGGTACTCTGACCCCAGTACTCAAGCAAGTAAAAACATTAGGCGTATACTTAGACGACAACCTCACTATGACCAAACATATTAGTAGCTTCCATGTCCTGGCCCCCAAACACTGGAACTCCCTCCCTATCAACATCAAAAAAGACACTTCTTTCCCTGGCTTTAAAAAACGTCTAAAAGCCTGGTTATTTAACCAATATTAGTATAACGCCCACCTGTTGAATTTATAAATAATGTTCACGAGTGTTTTGTATGATCCTCTGTTTGTAAATAACTTAAGTACTCTGTAGACATTTATGACCAATGCCAAAGCTGTCTGTAACCACAGTGTGATACCCCAGGGTCTGGGTGTGTAACAAATGAAAAAATAAATAAAGTGTGTTTTTGCATAGTTGGCGAAATGGATGAAAGCATGAGCTACAGTGTGTTTTGCATAGCTACCAAATGCAGAACAGCATGCTCTGACAAAACTGCTGACAATGAAGAAAGAAGGCTTTGAAGCATCCCTACTAAGGAAGGATTGAGAGGAAGGCATGATCCAGATCCAGTGAAACCAACACAACAAGCCAGGCCTATATAAACTCCTACCTGAAACCACTTTGGCAGGAAGGAACGGGGAGAGAGACAGGAGAAGACCATTCAAGAAGCAGAGTCCTTTGCTACCATCCTCATTTTGTAAGATTAATGTCACACCCCTGGAGTATCACACAACTCATTCCTAGCCACAGAAGCCAAATGCAGTTGACCCCTCCCACCTTGGTTGGCACAGGCTCCTGATTTAGATATATACAGGCACCTCGAGGCAGCCAAATGGGGGGGAAGAGGGTTAGGGAGAGGTTGTGGATGGGTAGGGGGTGGTTAGAGTAACCGGAAAAAGGTTTTGCAAACTTGCAATAGGATAGGACTGGGAACACAGGGAAAAAACATGTAACCTGATCATGTAGCAAACACTTGTCTCAACCTTTGGTTCCAAGGTAATCAGTACCCTTCTTGATTAGGATACAGATTCCTGTGTCTTGCATTCATATACATTCACCAAATAAGCGACAAACATTAGCACATAAAGCATGAATGACATGAAGCCATGATAACTGACACGTACACATGTGAACAAAAATATAGACCACAATACCCTTCTTAGTTGGTAATGCCTCCAGAGCGTGACTCAACCCCTCTTAATGTAACCAGAGCGTTATTTAGAATTAGAGGTTGGTTTGAAAACATAATGGCTTGGTACAAACATGAAAAGGAGTAAATGAGCAGCCACAAACAAACATAGCGTTACTTCACGTCATGCACTGAATGCTGCTCTCATATTCAGAACGTCAATTCTGTGAAACATTAGTATGCCTCATATGGTTCACGCTTCTTGGTACTAACACTGTGTGTGTTTTGGAAAGGAACCAGAATCCACACGGTTGTAAACGATATGTTCAGTAATTAAAAAAGGTGCGTACCGCACCCAACAAGAGAAAACAACAATTTTGCGTACTCATAGTTCCATAACCTCTTAACAAAGCTTAGGAAATGAACAGGGCAAGGAAATGAATACACCTGCCTCGCTCTGGACCAACGGCACCCCATAGGCTCATGGGGATTGTAGTTTTTAGCCAGATTCTGTCCGAAACATCCTCCTAGAACTGTATTTCAGGCCCCTTTTCGTCACATTACCCCCTCCTCTAGGGCCCTTCCCTGGACCTGGCTTTTCTGGGTGGAACCGATGAAATAGTCTGACCAAACAGTCTGCATATATCGCCTCAGCCGGTTCCCAAGAGTCATCCTCCGGCCCACAACCGACCCAAGATATGAGATACCAAAGTCATACACCACGCCACCTGGAGTCCAAAATCTTCCACACTTCGAATTCCTCTTGACCATCCTTCATCAACCCTGGAGCCTTTCTTGTCACTACACCAGGAGCTGCGGGTTTAACCAGAAAAAACGTGGAACACTGGATGAATCCTCATATGAGAAGGCAATCGTAAACGTACTGCCATATCAGACACACATTTCACCACAGTATAAGGCCCTATGAAGCGGGGCAAAAATGTACAAGATCCAAACAACTTAATATATTGTATCGACAACCATACTCGGTCACCCACCCCATTCTTGGGACTACATCTTCTCTTTCGATCTGCTTGTTTCTTATAATTCATCTTGGCCCTATCCAGATTTTGGCATGCCCTCTCTTGTATCTCAACAATCTCTTGTGAACGTTCAGTTTCTGCCGGGATCTTATTGAAGCTAGGCACCTCCTCGGGTAGCATGTGGCAATCCCGACCATAAAAACAGAAATGAAGAGACATTTCCAATGAATCATGTTTGGCATTATTGTAACAAAATTCTGCCAGCCAAAGAGACCGAACCCACAAAGACTTGCCTTCTGTCAAAAAACATCTCAAGTATTGCTCCATGGTATGATTTACCCTTTCCATTTGACCGTCTGTTTGCGGGTGCTAACTAGTAGATAATGCACAAGAGATTCCGAGCCATTTACAGAAAGCACGCTAAAACCGAGAGGTAAACTGTGACCCTCGATCGGACACTATGGTTCTTGATAAATCATGCAATTTTACAATTTGCTGCAAGAATAATTCCGCCAAGATACCAGCTCTTGGAATTTCATCACATGGTATAAAATTAACCTGTTTCATTAAATAGTCTACTACCACCGAGATTGTGCACAGTTTTCATCTCGGGGACAACTCTGTCACAAAGTCCATGGACACACACGCCCCAGATTCTGTGGGAGAGTTAATGGCTGCAACAACCCTGCTTTCCTTACATGATCTGCTTCAGATCGTACACAAGTCTCACACTCAGTCACATAGTTCTGTAGCTGAGAGGCCCACCCCTCCCAACAAAAATATCATTGCACCATGTCTTGTGTCTTTCTCACCCCACCATGCCCTGCCATGGGTGAATTATGGCACCAAAACAGAGCCTTCTTTCTCAATGCCTCATTAGGAAGGAACAACTTCCCCTCATGATAAGGCAGGCACTTCCATATGACTCTGGCTTTTCCCTTTTGTACCCATTCAGTCCACTCATCCTTGGGGAAATTCTGACATACTTCCTCCAGCACCACATGCGTTACTGCCCCCACAATCTTTTCCACCTGAATACTTCTTTCCATCTGACACTGCCCTCCCTGATTCTCATGCCTGGATAGAGCATCAGCCTGGCCATTGCTCTGACCCGGTCTGTATGTTACCACAAAATCAAACTCCTCAAAAAATTGGGCCCATCTCAATTGCAGAGAACTCAACATCCTAGCTGATCTTAAATATTGTAAATTGTTATGATCAGTGATGACCACTACAGGACGTCGGGCCCCCATGCGGTAATGACGTCATTCCAAAAAAGCCTCCCTAATAGCCAGAAGCTCTTTATCCATAATGGCATTATTCTGTTCACATGCTGTAAATATACGTATATAGTATGCTACTGGGTGTAGAATACCCTCCCCATCTGCCTGTGACAGAATTGCCCCTACGGTCAAATTTGAGGCATCAGTTGAAAGACCAAAATGAGGCTTACTACAAAGTAATGGAAATACGCCAGTCAAGAGGTCAAAGAACAACGTTTATTACAATTGCACAAAGGGATCTCAGCACCCCACGATACATGCGCCCAAACACCATGGAGGGAGAGAGAGCGAGTTCCAGAAACATCAGACATATATACATTTTAGAATATCATACAATATGCTTGTCCAGCCCTTTCTTGTGAAAGGGACCATAGGGTTTGTGACCTATCCACGTAGATGGTATTACCATGACAACATACTTGCATATTTCCCCGTCTTCCCGCAGACAATTTTACTGTCTGGGAGCAGGACATATCAGTGCATGGGGGCATATTGTGTTCTCTAGTACAAGGTAACATTCTTTGCGCAGCTTATCTGTGTTGCTCTTAGAGCCTAAGGTCAGTCTGCTCTACAGCTTGGAAATATGGTTCCTCTGAAGGGGCACGTTTCAGATGCACATTATTATAAACAAAAGTTCAGTGGGGAAAACATGGCTAAGACAGGAATGCACCTAACTTGCAGAATAGCCATGCTTCTGTGAGGACTTCAAGGTTCTTGAGTGTAAGACAAACAACACGCACAGTAGAATGTACATTCATGTCTGTAAGTGTCAGAAAGTTTGTACAGCGGTCTCCTACCATGCTTTGAGAGAAAAGGCAGAAGGAGTAAGGAACTGAATAATGCAGCCAAGATGGTGGACAAAACAAAATTGCAACGTGGCCATTGTTATTGCGGCAACTGTGGTGGGATGCAAATATGCTTAGGCCAACATACATACATTATGAGGCACCAAACTGAATATATTTTCACAAACCTTCCTTTTGGCCTAAGCCAAGAGCATCATCCAAACATTGCATCCTCAGACAACCAGGATGCAGTGTCGTCATCAGAACACCCCGAAGCATCACTATCATAGACACTGATAGCCATAAATTCTTTTATAGCAACGTCCTGCATGATCAGTGCATTAGTGACATGTAAAGGCATGCGCAGATTAGGTTTCGATCTGGCCACTGTACATGCACAAGAATCACCTAACATAGAAACCAGAGCAGATAAGCATTGAATGCAGCAACAACAGAAGAACAAGTTACTTTCTTACCTGGTAACGTTCTTTCGATGGGATGGTCCGACGACGTATTCCATATCTATGACAGGTAATGTCCACAGCTGTGCTGCTTCGGAAAATGTTCAGCTCCTGCGTCGATGATGTCGATGCGCTGTCCCCGAGGACCTCCTTCGACGACCGACGTCACCCGATGTGATAAGTAGGACGCACGACGCCCATAGCCTCAGTTGTAGTTTTTTCCCCCAGAACGTGTGCCACCAGTTTTCTGCCAGTCAGACACACAAGGCCTTGCGGAACGCAAGCTGCAATTGCAAAAGAAATTCTGCAGCGGGGAAGGTAGGGAGGGAGCGATATGTAATACGTCGTCGGACCATCCCATCGAAAAAACGTTACCAGGTAAGAAAGTAACTTGTTCTTCGAGGGGATTGGGTCCTCCGACGTATTCCATATCTATGACAGACTCCCAAAGCAGTACCAAGCAAGGAGGTGGGAAAAGAATTTAGAACACAAATTTAGCATGCCCAATCAAATAGTGGAATAAAGGATTGCCTTGCCAAAGGCCAGATCCTGCCCTCGGATGGAATCGAGGGAGTAGTGACGTACAAAAGTATGTACTGAAGCCCAGGTGGCTGCATCACAGATGTGACGAATAGGAACACCCCTCTGCAGGGCAGTAGACGCAGCCACTCCCCTGATAGAATGGGCCCGCAAGCCAGCCGGAGGGTCTTTACCCGCCAAGCGGTAACACTCGGAGATAGCTAAAATAATCCAATGAGACAAAGTCTGTTTCGTCACAGCTTGTCCCAAACGCTTTCCAGCATAACCAATGAAAAGTTGATCGTCCACTCTGACCCGGGACATGCGCGAAATATAAAAGCTCAACGCTCTCCTAGGATCAAGCCTATGGAGCCTCTCCTCTTCCTTACCAGGATGTGGAGGAGGATAGAACGCCGGAACAACCACCTTCTGGCTGAAATGAAATTCCGAAACCACCTTCGGAAGAAAGGAAGGACGAACTCTAAGGACAACCCTGTCCTTATGAAACACAGTGAAGGGCGGCTTAACTGAAAGTGCCTGTAACTCACTCACACTGCGAGCGGAAGTAACCGCAACCAAAAACACAGTTTTCTGAGTTAACAGTCTCAAAGGGCAAGAATGCAAAGGCACAAACGGAGCACCCATAAGAAACTTAAGAACAAGGTTCAAATCCCAACAGGGCACCAGAAAAGGTGACGGAGGGAACACATTAGTGAGCCCTTTCAAAAACTGAGAAATTAAAGGAATCTTAAAATAGGAACATTCTTCAGACGAATATGGACAGCGCCGCCAGGTAACCTTTAATGGTCCCCACTTGCAAGCCCCTGTGGGCCAAGGAAAGCAAAAAGACAGAACCATGGGAATGTCACACTCAAAAGGATCCACATTCTTAACTCTGCACCAGTCGCAGAACTTTCTCCAACGGCAACGGTATAGAGACTTTGTTGCCGGCCACCTGGCCGAGAGCAACACCTCCATCACGTCTTCAGGGAGGTCGCAATCCTTATACCTCAACCTTTCAGAAGCCAAGCATGAAGGTTGAGGGATCTGACCTCTGGATGGAGAACCTGACCCCCCTCCCGTGAGAGCAGATCGTCTCGGTAGGGAAGACGACGTGGAGGGCAGATGGACAAGCCGAGAAGGTCCGGGTACCACGTACTCCGGGCCCACACCGGAGCAATGAGGATCATCCGGGAACCGAACCTCCGTAACCTCCGCAGTACTTGCGGGATGACGGGGACTGGAGGAAACGCGTACAGCAGTGGGAATGACCACTCCACCACAAACGCGTCTCCTAAGGCTCCTTTTGGAGGAAATTCCCGTGAGCAGAACCTTTCGCACTTCCGGTTGACACTGGTGGCGAAGAGATCCACTTGAGGGGTCCCCCAAAAGGCGAAGATCTCCAGGAGAATCTCCTGAGCCAGCTCCCACTCGTGAGAGATCGTGCTCTGTCTGCTCAGCGTGTCCGCCGTCTTGTTGTCGTCTCCGGCCAGATGAACAGCCGAGATCGAAACTTCCTGCTGGTGTTACGCTCACCTGGACCCCACAAGGGTGTCGATCGGACGCGGACAGCTGCGGTCTCCTTCAATGTGATGCGTAGTGCAGAGATGACTGTCTGGACTGTCCGCATAGTCTTGTCTGCTGGACCCGAAGAAGTATTTTCCTGCAAGTGGAGACAGGGATTAACCACCTGTGGGTTTTAGTGATGGCCTCCCAACTTTTCTCGCTCTCCCCCACTAATCACCTCCGATATCCCCTTAGTAACCTCACCGTATGTTCGTAAAAGATGAGCTCTCCATCCTGCGTGTCTTGCAGGGGCGTGTAGATACCAGTTACTTCACTGGTTTGAAGGCGTTGGGAGAGTTCCGGTAAGTATTGACTCTGAAGTCCCTGGCGGGATTGGTAAGTATCAAGTTCAAAGAGTTCAATGTGCCCGATGTTCACTCTTGTCCCCTTCCTTCCTTAAATTGCAACTGAGTTTGTGAGAAGAAGGTCTCGTAGCTGCTGCTGGCGTTCAGGTAAGAGTCTGTGTTACCCACCGCTGTCCGGTAACTATTGCATGCATTAACGTGTTGTTTTTCTCCCTCTTTACAGATGTGGCATATGAAAATGTGGAGAGTTATGGAATAATACCGCCGGTGGTAAATCAGGTAAGTCTATGGATGGTAAGAGGTTGTATTTGTTGATTCCCTTGGCTCACCTTGTTTTTTTTGTGTCCCCTAGGTGCCTGATTACGGCGAAGAAATGATGGAGACAGTGCCGGATCGAAAGATGCTGTGAGAACTGGTGAGTATGGCGCCGTGCTGGAGCTGGCGAAGCGACACGTGCAGGACTGATGTACTTTCCAGGTCCGGAGATGAAATGGTTCCGGAATTAGGTGAGGAATTTGAAATAAGTTTGTTTTCTAGCCTTGTCCTTTTCTTCTTCTTTATTCTAGGAGCTCCGGATTCGAGGCAGGCATGGCAGAAGACTGGATGCTGGCTGCAGGCACGCAGGCGTGGCAGAAGACTGGATGCTGGCTGCAGGCACGGTGAGAGTCACGCTGCTGGATGCAGAATAATGCGAAGCATGTGCTGCTGTTCGGGTGTGGTTTAAATAGCCTCCAAACTAGTTCCAGGTAAGAAGTTCCCTAGAGCCACGCCCGAGTAAAAAATAGTCCCTGTAACAAAATAGTCCCATCCAGGCCTCATGTAGGCTTGGACTCTTTTGCAGCATGGTCTGCATCAGGTAAGTAAAGTCTATGAGCCTGGCGCCAGGACTGATTTCTATGATGAGCCTGGTGCCTAAGGCGCCAGGACTGAACCCAGACAGCCCATAGCCGGGGCTGTTGAGGTTTAAACAAATGTCTGGATGCCTGCTCCTGGAGCTGAGGGCCTTGGTCCTGATGCCCGGGGGTAGGCATCATGACAGCTGGATGGCCCAGAACTCGAGCTGCATCGCCTCCCTGCACAGAGGAAGGGACCCTGCCCCCCTTTTTGTTGAGGTAGTGCATGGCCACCGTGTTGTCCGTTAGAATCAGGACACTCTTTCCTCGCACAGTCGGCAGAAAAGCCTTCAGGGCAAGCCTGACGGCCCTCAGCTCCTACAGATTGATATGGAGTCTGGACTCCGACGGAGACCAACGACTGCTGACTGTCAACTTGTTGGCATGAGCTCCCCATCCCGTGAGGGATGCGTCCGTCACGATCGTCACTTCCGGCCAGGGCAGCCAAAATGGGGCCCCCTTCATCAGATTGCCTTTGACGGCCCACCACAGAAGGTCCTGGGCGACCGAGGGCGGCACCTGAACAGGGTCTGACAGCCTGCCGAGGACTGAGACCACTGGAGCTTGAGTGCCCACTGCAAAGATCTCATCCGCAGACGAGCCTCTGGCACCAGAAGAATGCATGATGCCATGAGGCCGAGCAGTCTCAAGAACTCGGACGCTGGGAGATTCTGGGCAAGTTGAAACTTGTGCACCATCTGCTGAATGTGAAGAGCCCTCACCTGGGGAGGAAAACACTGCCCCAGGGATGTGTCGAGCACTGCTCCGATGTACTGGAGCCGCTGTGATGGCATCAAATGGGACTTCTTTAAATTGAGGGAGAAGCCCAGCTTGTGAAGGGAGTGGCAGGTGACGGACAGATGATCCAGGACTTGCTCGGGAGAGCTCCCCCTGATCAACCAATCGTCCAGGTAGGGGTAGACGTGAATCCCCCCTTTCATGAGATGCACTGCCACCACCACCATGAGCTTGGTGAAAACCCTCAGGCGGAGGTCAATCCGAACAGCAGGACCCGAAACTGAAAGTGCGAATCGCCAACCGCGAACCTCAGGTACTTCTTGTGCTTGGGATGGATCGGCACATGGAAGTAAGTGTCCTTGAGGTCGAGAGATATCAACAAATCCTGAAGTTGAGTACCCATCTTGAACTTGTCCTTCCTGAGGAGTTTGTTCAAACCGCGCAAGTCCATGATGGGTCTCAATCCCCCGTCTTTCTTCGAAATCAAAAAAATAAGGGGAATACCATCCCTTGTTCCTCTCCGCTACAGGCACCAGTTCTATGGTGCCTTTCTCCAGCAGGGCTTGAATTTCCTGCGCAAGGAACGGATCCAGACTCTTCAAAGAGAGGTTCCCAGGTGGATTGTTGTGAGGCCTCTGCCGAAAGGGAAGGCAGTAGCCGTGGGTTATGATCTCCGGAACCCACACATCTGAAGTAATGGCACGCCACTCTACACGATGCTGCACCAGCCTTCCCCAACCGGCGAACCATGGGACCTGGCCTCATGACTGAGTGGTAGCGGCTGCGGCGTTGCCTGAGGGCAAAGAGGCAACTGCCCGAGCGGCCTTGCCACCTCGAGTACTCTGTTTTCCACCTCTGGCACTCTTACGGTGGCCTCTTTGACTGCTAGCTCCTCTCGCTTTACTGAAGGACGAGTAATAGCGAAAGGAACCTCCCCTCCATTGCTGTCCCCTAGGACGAAAAGGCGGAGGTTGTCGAACTGCAGCGCCCAATGACTTTGCTGCAGCTTTGGAGGTCTGCAACCTCTCAAGGCTCTCGTCAGCCTTGCTGCCAAAAAGATGTTCACCGTCAAAGGGCATGTTGAGGAGCCGGGACTGCACATCAGGAGCGAACCCAGACTTCCGCAACCACGCAAAACTGCGTATTACAGTGCTCGCCGCCATGGACCGGCTGACACAATCTGCAATGTCCAAACCCGAATGAACGGCCTCACACATAGCATCCTTACCATCCTGAACCATAGCAAGGAAACCATCCTGTTCGTCTCCTTCGGGAACATGTTCAGCCGCTAATGCAACACAGTTCCACAGAGTGTGTATGAAACGAGACAAGGCACATATGGAGTTGGCCGCCTGAAGCACCATACCCCCTGAAGAAAACACTTTCTTCGCCCAGCCGTCAAAACATTTGTCGTCCCTATCCGGAGGGATGGTAGGATACAACGCCTGCTTTGCTGGAGCCGTAGCCGCCTGCACCACCAAACTCTCTGGAGTGGGGTTCCTGGACAAGTAGCAGGGGTCGCTACTGGCTGGACGGTATTTTCGCGGCAAAGACTTGCCCACTGCTGGGAGACTCTCCGGAGCAGTCCAAGCCGCCGCCACCCTTCTCTGCAGAGCCATATGAACCGGTAGTACCGGGTCAGTGGGGGGACCAAGATCAAGGATGTCCATGAGATCATCCTGAACGAACTCCCCTGGGGGAGCCGACCATCCCAAGTACTCGGTGACCTGAGACATAAGGCGCCGGTATGAAGAATCGGCATGAGTGCCAGGCTCCGGCCTACAAAACTCCACCTCCGGAGAGGTGTCCAGTCTACTGGCATCATGCAGTGACTGCCTCAGGTCATCAAACTGGCTATGGCCCGAGAGAAGCTCATCTGGTACCGTAACTGGAACCAAGCCTTCATCAGAGCCTTCATCACCCTCTGAAATGTACTCCAGGCGGTGAGAGGAAGACACCTGGGGACCAAAGCTATGCCTGACCTTAGCCAGAGCCTTTCTAGGGGCTAACCCCGTGCCACGGGGCTCCTCCGACACCACCGCCTCGAAAGGCTTCGAGGGCGCCGAACGAGTCAGAATCGACGTCGAGCGAATAGGCGTCGACGTCAGCTGCAGCGCCGTCAGCATCAACCGCGTCAACACAGGCCTCGAAGCCAGAGTTCCGAACGTGTCTCTCGATGACCTAGACGCCGACAGCGTCGGCCACCCCCTCGGAGGTGGAGCCTCAAGAGAGAAATCCTCGACGACCTCGGCGCCACAGGTGTCAATGTCTTCCTCGAAGACGGCACAGGATCACGCTGTCTCGAGCGCGTCGAGGACCGGGACTTGGAACGGGCATGGCGAGAACGGCTACCCTTGTCCAAGCGGGACCTTTCCCGCGAGCCGTGCCGGCCACCCGAGCCCGAAGGCATACGAGCAGTGTCTCTCAACCGGTGCCGACCGACCCCCCTCGGAGGCGCGGACGGACCGGTGCCCTGCGATTCAAGAATCGCTAACCTCTGCTTCCCGAAGGAAGCCCATTCCTCCGGTGTCGCTTGCATGGTATGATAAGCGACCCGCCAACGGGCGGAGTCCTCAGTAGAGGACGGGGAAGGCGACTGCCGGCGCTTCCGGGAATGCCTCGAAGAGGCGGAGGAGTGGCGAGACCGACTCCTGGAAGGAGACCCATTGGACTTCCGACAATGACGCGGAGAGTCACCTCTCGAGTCATCCGTCGAAAGCCCCATAGACCTCGACTTCCGGGGCTTAGACACCCGTCCTACCGGAGTCCGTGACCGACATCTTGGACCCACAGTCCCCGCATTTCTTGAAGCCCGGATGCGGGGTTGAAGACGAAGTAGACATCGTCACGAACAGGTTTTCACAAAGACCCAACAGGTTCAACGAACCGAGAAGAATACAGCAAACTCCAAAGAGTCGAGGCGTACCGAGATTCACAAAGCGAACACGTTCGCGGAAAAAACTGAACTGAGGCTACGGGCGTCGTGCGTCCTACTTATCACATCGGGTGACGTCGGCCATCGGAGGAGGTCCTCGGGGACGGCGCATCAACGTCATCGATGCAGGACGCAGACGCCGAAGATTTTCCGAAGCAGCACAGCTGTGGACATTACCTGCCATAGATATGGAATACGTCGGAGAACCCAATCCCCTCGAATAACACAATACTAAGGACAACAGCTAGAACAGAAAATATCTTTCGACCCCAAGTTCGCAATAAGCTCCAAAACCATGTACTGAGATCCCATTCCCCTCGAGGAATGTGTACTACTGAACCCAAAATGTGCAGTCTCTTGATTGCTTGGTAAATTGTGGGGAGGAGTCAGGTATGTAAACGCAACACGCGGACCCGACCATTTTGCATACACCACCACGCTCCGCCAGGATGACATCTAAGACCATCCTATTCTGAAGGGCCACTAACCTAATAGCCTTTTGTTCCAATGTCATGTTGAACATAATATCTACATTGAGTAGTCTCATTGATAGTTTTCTCCAGAATCCTAGCCAGTTTCCTAATGTCTTCAGAGTTGATTATCTGTCCCCAGAACGGAGCGATGGACTTAGCAACATCCCCCAATATCTGCAGGGGAGTGTCACCTTCTGCATTCCTCCTAGGACGAGCTTTCAGTATATCCGCGGTAGAGGTGATATATACCCCAGTTAAAAGTATTCCCAAATAACATGTACCCTTCCAGTCTTTTGGTAACCAAGGATAAGCTTTACTCCTACAGACAAAATAGATGGAGCCCCCTATATACAAAGGGCTATCCTCTTTCACCAGAACAGCAGTGTTTATGCATTTATCATACAAGCCCATAGGTTGGGAACCTTCTTTTCATAAACAAAATGGGACAGAATCAGGGTCATGATTAATTGTGTACGATGGAGGAGCAGCCTCCTTATTCCCTACTGGAGGCTTTTTGAAAGATATCATTGACTTGTATGGTCTGCAATATTTGTCGGAATGTTTAACAGAGGCAGTATTGAGTGTGCTTTTATTTGAAAACAACGAACATCCTAGAGGCAACAAAACCAATCGATCGAATTCATTGATGTTCGTACCATCGAAGTTACCAATTGCACTGTTGTTCCATCGTCCGAAAAACTGTGCTCTAAAGGAGGCATAACATGCAGTGGACAGAGGGAGAGGATGTACTTACCAGCCTAAACCCTTTTCACCATGTTGTGGCAGATGAGAGCAAACCCAACAATTGGTTTTATTAAAAATAGGATGTGTGGCATTCATAATCCTAATGTGGGTGTTGTTATGATAACCCCCTCTATGGCTGAGATCCCGTGGATGAAGAGTGTGTGCGTACACGTGTAGTGGAGACATAGTGGATGCACTACTAGTTGGTAATATCAAGCGGATGTACATTCTCCTGATACCATAGTACAGGTATCAATGTGACCATAATACAAGTTATCACTAGAATTATTATCCATTTGGCCCTTGGGAACCATGGCCCTTGGTACAATTCCAGATCGATGGGCCCGCTTACCATTTCCTCATTCCTACGAGCAACCCCAAACACGGGCATAGTCCTTCAGCGTCCGTTAAGAAGCCTCAATGATAGGCTCTATAAGTTCATCCGTGGGTCTTCTTTGCCGCTTCCTGTCCCTTCTCCTGTCTAAAAGGGAATGACGAGGGAATGGCACAGCGTTGGTTTCTTGTGGGTGCAGTATTTCTACTACACTTACGTATTCTATTACAAAACGTAATGTCAATCCCTGACGTAGATTGTACCTCAAAGCTTCAGGTACAGAATGATCAATGAACAAAGGATGGTCGATCTCCGAGGAAACAATGTCAGTCGATGAAGAAGGAGAAATAGCTGTCTCCTTAAGCCCCACGTGCTCAGGAAGTGGTTTCGTACCACTCTTAGTGTCAATCCAGACAGGTACACGATGATCAATCTCCTTTTGATCCCCCTTGTCGTTGGCCAAACGCAATGGCACTCACTTCACGTGTGTCGCGTGTATCCAGTGGCGTTTGCCAGTCATACGTACAGCTGTCTGTGTAGACAATAGCACTTGGTAAGGCCCCTTCCAACGAGGTGCAAGGCACGTCTTCCTGTCAAAGTTTTCAACAGTACGAAGTCGATCTGTAATCCCGCACATACTTGCAGAATAATAGCAACAATAAAATGTGGTCCGTTCTCGGACCAAATGACTCTCAGCAGGCCAAACATAGGAAAATATTCCTTTAACATGGCTTTAGCCATTGACATAGCAGTGTTATCTCTCAGTGGAAAAGCCTCAACCCATTTGCTAAACGCACAGATCACGATTAACACATACTTATAGTTCTGGCAACGCTCCATCTCGAAGTCAAAATTAATCACTTCAAATGGCATGGAGGGAGGTTCAAAACTATCCTTTGGCGTCAGCGTTCCTTTCCCAATGTTGTGTTGTAAACATATCATACAGTTCTGAACCAAATGTTCAGCAGTTTTCGGAATATTATCGTTGTGCCATACAGGATCTAAATACTGGCATATTTTCTTTGCACATATGTGTGCTGACCCATGAGCCATAGTAACTACTGCAGTCACATAAGCATTGCTCTCCCCAGACCAGCATCCTTTATTGCGGTGTCCTCGTGTTCAGCAAAAGTCAGGATCAGAGGCTGCAGAGGATGTAAGACATTCATCCCAACGGAGCTCTGCGCGGTCTGAAGGTGGAGTTCAGGCATTGCAGTTCGGAGGGCTCCAGAGTTTGTTTGAAGGATGAGCTGGATTGACTTCTGCAATGGCTGGGTATTTATTACCGCACTAGCGCTCGCCCTTTGGATATCTTCTGTCATTTCCATTAACAACTTGTGGCATCCACCTTTTCTTTTGAAGATGGTTATGATTAATGTCCTTGATTAATTCAAGACTTTTGCTGCGCTTGGAGATGATTACACTACATTCCTGTATACTCAGTGATTCTCTCCAGTTACTGCTAACCACGCTCTATACCGAGGTCTAATTGACGCCCTAACACCCTGCCTTTGAAGGATTCCCTCCACATTCATTTTGGGGATTATCACTACTTACTCTGCCCCGAGGAAGGCGGTTCTTTAACATCAGTGGCCCTACAGGTGGCCCACCGAAACGTAAATGTGGTCTCTCTTTGCTGGAACTCATTTTGTTTCCAATTACATCTCTTCTCTCTGAGACCCCTCCTTTTCAAACCTGAATAATGTGAACATTTTACGTTGGCAGACCTGTACAAATGTATTTATATCTTTGCTTAATTAACTGAACAGTTCTCTTTGTTTCTTACGTTTTTGGTTTTCATTCAAACAGTTAACCAGGACATTCATTAAAGAAATTGAATTTTGTTATTTCCATGTATTTGTTAAAAGCAATGGATTTCATGTATTTGTTAAATGTACTCACCTTTGCGAAATAAAAATTTGTGAGAAAAACTCTTGGAAAAAGATGTTTTCAGTGTGGCTTTACATTGCTCTATGTTTCTCATGGCTACCTTGGGCTGCTTTGAGTAAGAATAATTAGGATATCCCGTGTTGGATACCATGTGAATTGAAACTATAGCTTTCTAAATTTAGTTTTTACAGCTTTTGAAACCCTGTTGTGTGAAAGTGTCACATAAGCATTGGGCAGCATCCATCTTTGTTTCTCATTGTCCACCCAACAACCCTCAACATCCAACCCAGCCAGACCCTCACTCCATTGTTTAAACTCTTCTGCTGTTGCTTCGGCCTGAATTTCTTTTACACTGTTAACCCCTTCCTCTATCATACTGGTGTTGGCAACCCATCGAGCCGAATCAAACACATACATCCCTGAGTGTGGGTCGGTAGCAGTTTGTTTGGCAATTCTATTGGCAAAAGCGTTTCCTTTCCCTATGTCATCCGTCACCCTGTGGTGTGCGGCACATTTCTTTATTGCTAGCTGTGTAGGAAGCGCTAGTGCTGATAACAATTGTACTGTCAGAATACCATGTTGGATTATGGTGCTGTGCAATGTTAAAAATCCCCTCTCAGCCCATAATCGTCCAAAATTGTGAACCACTCCAAACGCGTACTGACTGTCAGTGTACGCTAAGCCTTTAAGAAATCTCACAAGCTCTGGTCATGCAACAATTTCCTCAGCATGAGCGGAATTATGTGGTATTCTTTTGCTTTCAACAATAGTGTCTAATGTGGTAATTACATAGGCAGCAGTGGAAGTACCATCAGGTAGCTTGAAACAAGAACCATTTCAACATAGTTCCCCATCTATAGTCTTCAAAGGTGTATCACTCAAATCAATTCTGCCTTTTGTCTCTTGTTCTGTAACATATAGGCAATCATGGAACATTGTATTACTGCGGTCTACCTCTTGCGGAGATGGCAAAAGTTTAGCCGGATTCAAAGTACAGCACCTCTTAATTTGGATGTGCGGTGCAAATAGAATCAACTCATATCTCGTTAGTCGAGCAGAAGTGAGGTGCCGAGTCTGTGTTCTGTTTAGTTGAACATCAACAGAGTGAGGTACCATCATGGTTAAAGAGTGACCTAAAACCATACCCTCACTTTGTTTTACTGATGCGGCAGCAGCAGCTGCAGCTCTTAAACATTTCGGCAAAGCGCATGCAAAATGGTTTAAAGTGGAGTAAAAATAGCCGCACGGTCTGCTTCATACCACATGTTCCTGTGTCAACACAGCCAAAGCACAACCTTCTTTCTCATGCACATATAAAACAAAACTCTTCTCATAATTCGGTGTGCCCAATACTGGCACTGAGCACAACGCAGCTTTTAGCAGATTAAAAGAATTTTGACAATATATGTCCCATGGCAAAGGCAAAGGAACATCCTTCTTTGTCAGTGCCAGCATAAGTTTAATCAGAAGCGAAAAATTCAGGATCCACTGCTTACAATATGAAACCATGCCAATAAAAGCTCTGACTTCCTTCTGTGTATTTGGAACAGACATGTCAGAGAGGCTTTGTATACGTTCAGGTGTCAGACCATTACCCTCCTTCGACAGGAGATAGCCTAAATAGGCGACTTCCTGTCAACAATACTGAAACTTCTTTAAAGAAGCTTTGTGCCCATGCATAACCAGATGAATAAGAAGCAGCACAGTGCCCTCCTTGCAAGCATCCTCTGAGTCTGCGGCAACAATCAGATCATCAATGTATTGCATACGTGCAAGTGGATGGTAACTCAAGCGTATCCAGCTATTCTTTCAATGCCCTACTGTATATGCTCGGACTCTCAGTTTAACGCTGAGGGACACGTGTGAATGTGAAAGAGCGTCCTCCTAAGGAAAACGTGAACAAGTACCTACTATCAGTGTGTACAGGAATGCTAAAGAAGGTGTTTTTCAAATCAACACTGAAATGTGTGGCCGTAGCCGGAATCATAGTCAAAATGGTGGCAACATCAGGCACAATCTGGAACTGCGGCGCAACAACCTTGTTAATCGATCACAAAACGGTAAGGTAAAGTATTGTCCTCTTTTTTATATACAGGCAAAAAATCGGGCTATTACACACACTCCCAGAAATCTCTTCAATCACACCTCAGTGTATATAATCGGAAACAATACTCTTCAAAGCACGTTCACCTTCTACTGAGATCTTGTACTATGGAATACGTTGCAATGTAATACCTGATTTCAGGATTATTCGAACTGGTTTAATGTCAAGGATCCCTACATCATTGTCATTTACCGGCCATAAATGTGTGGGTACCCTATTCAACTCACTCGGCAAAGGCATAGAGAAGAATTGTGAAGCAGAATTTTGTTGAGGAGAGATTGTCAAATACACTCCACCCGGAGAACAATAAATCACAGCATTCAGTTTCTTCAATAAATTTAATTCCAGCACATTTTTGCTGCAATTCGTCGTTAACAGAAACAGACATGCAGGGGGCGCTGTCGGATGCCGACGAAAATGGCCGCCTAGCTGTGTAGCTGCGAAATCCTGATTAAAATCCTCCAAATCCAGTGAGTTATAACCTAAGTGCTGTGAATGGATCGAAGCCGCAGTCCCTGCAAGTAAGTCGTAGGTGTGGGGTTCCCCTCCCCGGACGCCGCCGTGTGTGCTGTGAGCGAGCGGCAGGCAGACCGGGTTGAGGGCGGGGCCCAATCAGCGGGAAAAGCATAAGAGTGTCGGAGGGGCTGATACTGACACTGCACCGCGCCGCTGGCCCGAGCTGTTGTAAATTGAAATACTGCATCGCAAAGGTACGAGGCGGGAAGGGGGAGACTAACAGAGGCCATAACACACAGAGGGAAACTTGGACCCTCCCTCCCTACTGCGCATTTATAATCTGCAAAACGAATGAGCCACAGTGCGGGGGCACGGGGCATTCAACGCATTGAAAAAAGTGACACAATACACCCTAACTGGATGCAGGTCTTCCCAGCCACTAATCAAGACACTCAATGGGATGGTGACTTCAAGTTAAGGAGACCCCAGGAATATGATTGTTGGACAACTGGGGGCCACACTATACCATACACAAGAAACATCCAATGGGGCCCAAGTACGGGGCAGTGGTCCACGATAACAAACTGCCCGTCTCCAGCATGCCCAGAGGAAACAAAGTAAACAAAATGGGGCCCATGGACGCATTTACAAACATTGCCTTGGAAGACACAAATGCCGGTGCATCACAACCTGGTACACCAGACCCAAAGAATGCAATAGACTCACCACCAGATCCGTACATGGTGGCACTACAAGCAGGATTTCCGGCTTGAGCACCATATCGTCCATTAAAGTAGACCTCCAAAAAGTGAATGCCTGAGTGCTGGAAACATAAAATAGGATAAGCACAGTGGAAGACACTCTCACAAACCAGGGTAAGGACATGGAGACCATAAAGAAAAACCTAAAACTAGTCCAAATGAAGTGTGAAGATTTGGAATGTAGGACCCGCCGCAATAACATCAGGGTGGTCGGGCTAGCAGAGAAACAAATCAATGTTCCGATGGAGGTGTATCTGGAGGAGGTGAACCAAGCATTTCTCCCTGAGGCACAGCTATCACAACAGTTCCTAATTGAGAGGGCCCATAGAGCACTGGCACCCCCGCCTAAACCAGGGGCTCCACCACACACAGTCATTGCCCGCATCCTTAATTACTGCGACAGAGACTTGATACTAAGCTTGTCACAAGAGGTAGGTACCCTGATATACGACTGCACCAGGATACATATATTCCCAGACTTTTGAAATGGAGTACAAGCTTCCCCCCGAAACTTTGACCGGGCAAGGTCCATCACCTATGTGATGCTGTTTCCCGCTAAATTACGCCTGCAATACTCTGGGAAGACACATTTTATTTAATCACCTGAAGAGGCCATGAGGTATATCGAAGGCAATATCCCGCAATCAACAAAGGAGAAGAACCAACTACCCGGAGCAAGCACATGAAGACATGCAGTGAGAATGACAGCACTCAAATCTTCCGGAACTCATGGATACATAAGTTAACGGGTGAAGCGGTGCAATGGGAGGTCTGGTTGGCACGTGAAACAGGACAAAACAACCGTGCAGTGCCGCCTAATGTTCAAAGGTTGAAAGTTCAGAGGGGATCTACACTGTCCAGTTGGGGGGGATGGTAAGGGTGGGAGGAGGGGAGGGAGTTTGGCCAGTTGCCCTTTGGATGGAAGGGGAGAGCCACTATACGAAAAGAGGGTCTCTAACAGACGGGACGGGACGGAACGGGATATGAATCTACATTGCAGAGGGAAGAGAATGGCATACACAAAAACACTGACGGACATGGTGCATATGGAAAGGCGATAAACAGAGGCATGAAGCACACCCGTGACAGCATCAATATGGCTGCCGAAAATGCAAGACATTAAACTGCTTACATGGAACATACGGGGTCTGGTACACCTAATAAAAGCTAGCAAGGTAATTGCATATGCAAATCGTCACAAGATAGACATACTTCTATTGCAAGAGACTCATGCCACGAAGAAAGTCACAGAGATATTTGCACGTAATTGGGGATCCATAAAAATAGCCACAAATTACTCCTCGATGGCCAGGGGAGTGATTACAGTGGTACACAAGAGGGTCAACTTCCAAATGTCCAAATCACGTGTAGACAAAGATGGCCGCTATGTAATTATCTGGGGGCAACTGTACAATAGGGAAGTCATTCTGGTTAACACGTATGGCCAAAATGTAGACAGTCCAGAATTTTATCTACGCATAGTGGAACTCATTTCACCCCTGGGGACGGCAGTGGTAATATGGGGAGGCGACCTCAATGTAATATTAGACCCAGAACTGGACCGATCAACAGGAGGCCGAAGGGAAAATACCAGAGCAGCACTGGTGCTGAAACAGGCAATGGTTACCCTACCCCTGACAGACGTGTGGAGAGAACTACATTCCCTCAGAAGGGAATACACATTCTATTCTGGGGTGCAGCTCCCGTATAGACTATTGGCTATGTTCCCCCGGATAGCAGAGGCTGAACAATGTTTAATCCACCCGCGTCACTTCCCTGTCCTCCTGAAGCTGGTCCTAAAAGAAATGGAACGCACCACTCGTACATGGCGTATGCCACCCGAAAGATGAATTGGTGCTTGAGCCACTGAAATAGAGGAATTCTTTGAGCGAAATTCAGGAACAGTGCTGACTCAGAAAACACTTTGGGAAACAAAGTATGGCTGAGAGGCCAACTGATGGGGACAACATATGGGGCCCTGAGAGATATCAGAAGTGACCTATGGCAGACTGAACAAGAGCTAAGGGACCTTGAGACCCAGCAGCCCGTGGCCACAGAGAAGGCACACTTACAAAAGATACAAGTACAATTGGAAAAATTCCGGACCCTGGTGGAAAAAGAGCTATCCTATGGAACCCAACGAATGAAGGCGAGGAAATATGGGGAGGGCAACAAAGCGAGTAAGGCAATGGCGATGCTAATCAGGGCAGAACAGGGATCGCAACATATTACTAGTGTCCACGGTTCAGACGGAACAGTGCAGACGGCCCCAAAGGCAATCAATGAGCTGTTCAAGCAGTTCTATGCTAAACTCTACACCAATGTAGACACAGTGACCACGGGAGAACTACAAACTTTTATGGACTCATTTCCAGTGCCTACTCTGGGGGAAACCGAAAGATTCCTGCTTGAGCTCCAATTGACAACAGAAGAAATTGAACAAGCAATCTCAGACCTACACGCAGGTAAAACCCCTGGATCAGACGGTGTCCCGCTCGATTTTTACAAAACATTCAAAGCCGAGATGCCCCGAAACTACTGGAGGTATGGGAAGAGGTATGGGAAGAGGCACTTGAAAGGGGTGAGTTGCCTAGCACTATGTGACAGGTGATAATAACAGTCCTGCTAATGTCCCACAAAATATTTGTAATTTTTGGATAGCGGATTTGTTAGCACCACTGTAGAGAGTATTACAGTAGTCTAATCTGGAAAGAATTAATGCTCTGGCCAATATGATGCAGCTGTCGTTAGATAGGAAGGGCTTGCCAGCTCTAATCAGCTTACACGTGTAGGCTGTAATGGAGGCCAAGGATTTCAGTTGTTTATTAAAAGTCATCATAGCGTCTAGGTAAAAACCTAGAAAACCTAGGGTTTTTACCTCTTTTGAGACTGTAATGTTATTGCCATCGATGATAAAAGAGGCATATTCATGACCTAGTTTGGAAATGTTGGAAGGGGTGCCAAGGATTATCAGCTCTGTCTTGTCATCATTCAGGCATAGGCCGTGTGTGGCCATCCATGCCTGAATGATGAGGTAGTTCCTATTCACCAAAGCCAAGTCCTTGCTATGATCCCCGGAAAGTGGGAGGAGAATCTGTGTATCATCTGCATAGTTAGTGTAGGTGATACCCAGAAGGTCCAAATCATCGAACAGTGGTTTGGTGAATATGTTGTACAGATTTGGGGACACGCAAGAGCCCTGAGGCACCCCGCACACGATTGGGGTAGGATCAGCAACTGCTGATGGGGAGAATACTCTAATAGTTCTATCACTCAGGAATGATTCTATCCACTTGACAGCATCTGTGGAGAAATGGGCTGCTGAGTCAAGATGCTTGCAGAGGACCTTGTGATCCACCAGGTCGAATGCAGCTGAGAGATCGAGTAACAGTAATAGTGCAGTCTTCCCCTTATCTCTCAGCTCATCAATTTGTGTTTTCAAGTCTATCAGGGCATTTTCCGTCCCATGTAGTGGACGGAAGCCTGATTGTCTGACCCCTAGGAGTTCATGTAGCTCAAGGTATTTTTGGATCTGCGAGTAAGCAACTTTGCCCACGATCTTAAGTAGAAAAGGTACCGTCGTGATGGGGCGATAGTTTGTGGCGATGAGTGGGTCTAGGGTTTGCGTCTTCAGAAGTGGGAGCACCCAAGATTGTTTGAGGTTGGCTGGGACGGTGCCAGAGGCAAAAGGGGCATTGATTAGCTTGGAGATAAATGGAGAGAGGTCTCTCGCAGTGTCTTTTATGATGTGTACTGGGCAGACATTTCCTTTACAGTTAGAAGGTTTTAGTGATAGGATGGTTTTTTCAAGAATGGACGTTTTGGAGAATCGGAAATCTGTTGTTTTGATCAATGGTTTTTTTATTCAGTGGGAGAGAGTTAGATGGCTGTGGTAGGTTCAAAGTGTCTTTCTTATTTTTTATTTTGATTTGTAGGGTGTTTATTTTATTAGTTAAAGCTAGTTAGATTTCTGAGCACCAAGTTTTATTTTTGATACAAATATCAGGTGTGGAAATAGAGGACTCTTAGTTCTCTTACTATTGTAAATAGTTCTTTCATACTAGAGTTAGAATTGGCGATCCGTTCATTGTAAGAGTTGGTTACCGGTCATTTGGTCGAAAAAAAAAGGTCAACAGGACAACTGGTCGACACAATTTGGTCGAAAGACAAATGGTCGAATTTTTTTTTTGTGGTAGTTTCACTTTTTTCTTTTGGGGGGTCCCACCCCAACCCCCTTTTTTTGCTTAAAAACCCTTTTTTTCCTAAACGAAAACCTGAAAAATATATATAACAAATAAAAAATAAAAATTCGACCATTTGTCTTTCGACCAAATTGTGTCGACCATTTGTCTGTCGACCAATTTTCTGTCGACCAAATGACCGGACAGCGTAAGAGTTACGTTTTGCTAAACAAATTTCCTTTTTTTAGTGTAGTGCTGTGGAAGTTAGCTTCTTTTTATTCTCACTAGAGCGGCAAAGCCGCCAGGCGGTTTCACATTTTCTTTTTAGTAGTCGCAAGTCCTTTAGTTGTGGAGTGAACCACTTGTTGAGGTTGGCTTTGGCTTTGCTTGGTCTCAGTTTGAGAGGGGCAACTTTGTCCAGTGTGGAGAGCATAATCTTATTATATTCCTGCACCAAGGAACTTGGGTCGAGATTATCCGGCAGAGAATTTAGGGTAGGTAGAATGTGAGGGATCACAGTGTCCACTGTGATGTTCTTTTTCATTCTGGTTAGGCATGGTGGCGCTGCTTGCGGGGCTGTGATTATAGATCTGGTGGTGGTTAGAGTCATGGACACGAGGGAGTGGTCAGTCCATGAAAGGGGGGAAACAGAGGTAATGGTAGCTGTGCAGTTGTATTCAGCTACCCAATCCAAGGTTCTTTCCTTGATATGGGTGGGTTTGTTTACTTTTTGTACTAATCCTAGTGCGTTAAGAGAGTTGGCAATTTGTAGGGCTTGCTTGTCTGAGGGATCGTTAAGGCCTAGATTAAAGTAGCCGAGGAGCAATACTTGGGAGGTGGGTTTGAGATTACTGGCAAGTATATTATTTAGGTCCTCCTCAAATGTTCCAGTGGGCCCAAGAGGTCTGTATATTACACGCATGGTAAGTGATTGGGAATTGATTAGCGAGAGTTTGATAGAGATGGATTTGCATGATTGCAAGGTTTGGGGAAAGACTATTCTCATAGATAAGCTTGTTCTAGAGATGATAGCTATTCCGCCGCCTCGGAATCCATCTCTGTCTTGTCTGGAGATGGTGTATCCTTCCAGGGTGGATAAAATGAGTGCGGGTCCTGCAGCATCATGTAGCCAAGATTTCGTTATGGCTAGGAAATCCAAGTTGTATTCTGTAATTAAATCCGCTATGTCAGTAGCATGAGCCACTAGAGACCTTGCATTAAGGAGAGCGCCTTTGAGGGGCTGATTTTCACTTTTTACTATAGCTGAGGGTGGGGTGAGGCTGGTATGAGCCGTCGTTTTGGAGAGAGGTGTAGTAGTCTGCATGGCAATGGCAAAAGGAGCGGATGGGATGGTAAGCCCTTTAGCAGTATTAGAGGTCATGGTGTGGTGGCAGTTAGTTTTCCTATTGGTAGGAGGTAGAGATCTGGTCAGAGGCTCGTATACCATTTCCTTACTATTTGCAAACATCAAAGACACCAATAGATATATGTGAGAGGCCTTAATCTGCATAGTGTTAGCTACTGCTGAAGGGAACTCTACCACCTGCTGGCTCAGTATAGTCATTTCCTCACTTACCGAGGCCCTTCTTTTCACGCCTCCACCTTTCTTTTTCCCCCACTTCAAGCAGGAGTATTGGGACAGCTCCTGATGAAATGCCCCAATTGTATGCAATACAGACACAAGTTATTGGCCTTCCTTTTCCGCCGCTGTCAAAGGTCCCCAAACACTCCCTATCTGCATGGGTCCTCCCTGCTCACCCCCGGAACATCCGCCATCTTCCTTACTCCTATCCAAACGTACAAAAGGTATTCCATCTGTCCTCCTTTTCTCACCTTCCTGTTCCCCCAATCTATGGCCCAATTTCAGGGCTAAATCAATTAAAGCGCTACATGACTCTATCTGGGGTTCCACACGAGTTATGGCATCCTTAAATTCATCCTTTAATCCTTGATAAAATAACACAGCTTGCTTGGGTTCTGGCCATGCCGTTTCCACTACCAAACGGTTAAACTGCGTCACATAAGTTACTAAATCCTTAGTATTGAAATAGATGAGATTGAGCTAGGTGTGACAGGTTATACTTTTTAGGTAGCAACAATCCTTCATAAATTTTTTTTAGTTAAATTATTAAATTCAAACAATTGTTTAAAAAAGTATTAAATCAAAGTACATAAGGTAGCACATGAGTGTTAATAACAATGTAAAAGAAGTTCTATAGGAATACAAACCCAAAAAATGGCTCTGGTTTGAAAACAAAGTGAATACTGCAGAACATATTATCCATGCATACAATTGTAACTTAATTGGCGTGTACATATAGTTTGACCCTCTGCTTACATTCAGAGGTTTAAGGTCTCAACATGTTTCTGTTCATAAAGAGTTAAGTAATGAACATTCTTCAGGAGAGTGAGTCAAAATCAGATTCCTATTCAGCAAGTCCGGCTGTGGTAGAAGTTAAAACAAGCATAACCTGTAGGGTTAAAAGAGAAATAGAGTAAGCTATAGTAGCTTAGGTTTTCATAACAGTTCTATAATAGAACTATGAACCTAAAGCCATAGGTTAGATTACCTTACTAGGTTCTTGTGGGGCGAACAACTTCCTTTCTTAGTTGTTTGAGGGCTTAATGGTAGTCCCTTATTGCCAACTGCAAGAAAAGTGTAAAAATAGCATTTCAATCGCATGTATAGTGCTACCACACTCTATGAACTAGTAGTAGGAAATTCTTAATTCAAGGATTGGAATAGAGACAGGAGGAGAACCCACCTCTGTGACTTGGTATCAATGTTCTGAGGGGCTTCTAAAATCGGGGTACAATAGAATCTCATATGTAGGTGGTGTAAGAGAGCACCAGTGGCATAGGTGGGATCCAGGGAGCAATGCCTAGAATACCATTATTCGGTCATCCAGCCTAAAAAGTAATGAAAGTCTTAAAACTACTATTCATCTGGGATGTGAGTGCGGTAAAGATATACCAGAGAACTGTAAAGGAAAAGGTGCCTTTACCTTTGGGCTTGAAGCGGTGGGCACTGAAAAAGTGTTAATGCGTCCGCTTGGCCGTGTGATAGTGCTGGAGTCAGCTACTGCAGGTAATGTGGCATCAGCGCTGAAAAAGTAGCAACAGGAGGAGTTCAAATACGGCCACTATGCAGGACTTTAGATCATACGGTAATCACGTCTGCCGAATGCGTCAGGTTACCTTAAATATCATGGCTTGATCTTCAGTAATAGAATGGAGTCGGGCAGTACAGCTAATGTAATCCGCTTGTTGATCCTTCCGTGTGTCAATGTAAAAACAGTGCAGATCGCGTCGGCATTCAGTATGTAACAGCCGTCTGGTTGCCATGGAAACATAAGATTGTGGTGGCTCATAATGAATGGAGAGCGCCATCTTGCAGTGAGGTGTGTTAGTAAGGAGGCGGTTGTTAAGCCTGCATATTCATCTGAGTGAAAGGTAACCAGGGTAGAATAAAAAAGGTTAAAAGTCATAAAACCGTTTAATAAAGATGTTGCACAGTGCCAAATGATAAAAATTGCAAGAGATTGTAAAAAATATTTGGAAAAAAAATATTTTTGGAAAAAAAATATTTTACACATTTTTTGGAATCCCAACCAGGTTAGGGTAGTATTCACAGGCTGGTAGTAATGGTGCGGATAGAAATGGGAATAATGAATAATGATATGAGAAAACTGTCCAGGCACCGAGGGAGAATAGACTGGAAGTAGCCAGGGGTCAATCAATTTTTGATTTTATGCCACTCGATCGATTCGTTGAGACCATTAACATCACTTTGACTCCTGTATACCATCTCTTGCTCCTTAGCACAGTGTCTCAATGCTAGTAACTCCTTATCCTGAGCCAAGGACACATTTCGCCAGTCAAATAATTGTGAGAATTCTACTGAAAACCCTGCCCAATCATATAGGATGGGCTCATCCTTTTGTACCAGCGTAATTGCCAATGCTGCTGCGTCTCCAGTTAAATAAGAAATAACAAAAGCTGTCCTGGCCTGAGCAGACTCAAAAGTGGTAGGTTTGCGTAGAAAATTTATCTTGCATTGTGTCAAAAAAGTAGAAAACGTTCTTGGGTAACCCGCAAAACTCTCAGGGACTACCAATGGAACCCCCAAATGTTGTTGCACCACCACGGTATTGGACAGACTAGATGACCCTGCAGATGACGTCATCACCACCTCCCCATACAGTGGTGTACCATGCGCGACTAACCCACTAAGTTGCATTTTCAATGTAGCAGTCTCTTGCCGAGACTGAATCAATTGTTCCTGAATCTCCTGTAAGGCTTTTAACACCTCTATTAAAGGGGGATGGGGCCTCCATCTGGCTTGGGTGGCTTAATTACCCCAATTTGTGGGTTGGTGATTATGTCACACCCCTGCAGTATCACACAACTCCTTACTAGCCACGGAAGCCAAATGCAGTTGACCCCTCCCACCTTGGTTGACACAGACTCCTGATTTAGATCCATAAAGGCACCTCGATGCAGCCAAAGGGGGTAGAGGGTTAGGGAGAGGTTGTGGATAATTATGGGGTGGTTAGGGTAACCAGAAAGAGGTTTAGGAAACTTGCAATAGGATAGGAATGGGGAACACAGGGAAAAAACACGTTAACTGACCATGTAGCAAACACTTGTCTCAACCCTTGATTCCAAGGTAATCGGTACCCTTCTTTATTAGGATACATATTCCTGTGTCTTGCATTCATATACATTCACTGAATAAGCAACAAACATAAGTACATAAAGCATGAATGACATGAAGCTATGGATAACTGACACTTACACATGTGAACACAAATATAGACCACAATACCCTTCTTAGTTGGTAATGCCTCCAGAGCGTGACTCAACCCCTCTCAATGTGACCAGAACATGATTTAGAATTAGAGGTTGGTTTGAAAACATAATGGCTTGGTACAAACATGAAAAGGACAAAATGAGCAGCCACAAACAAACATAGCGTTACTTCACGTCATGCATTGAATACTGCTCTCATATTCGGAACATCCGTTCTGTGAAACATTGGTATGCCTCATGTGGTTTACACTGCTTGGTAATAACACTGCATGCGTTTTGGAAAGGCACACAAATCCACACTGTTGTAAACAATAAGTTCAGTAATGAAAAAAGGTGCGTACCGCATCCAACAAAAGAAAACTACATATTTGCATACTCATAGTTCCATAACTACTTAACTGAGGCCTGAGGGGGCTCTCCGGCACCTCCCCAGACAACGATACTCCTGTGTTGAAAACAGGCTTGTGCCATGCTCTTGCTCTGCTTCAGATGAGAACGGTGCACTGCTTTCACCGCCGAGCCCGTATCCCGCGCGTATGCCTCCTACAGATGCCGTGTCTCCACACCTGCTCCCTCCGGCCAGTGCCTGCCACGCCAGCAATCACCAACAGGCAGCACGGGCTGAGGGATGCCTTTAAAAAGCAAATTAACGCACCCACCTCGCTCCAGACCAACAGCACCCCAGAGGCTCATGGGTATTGTAGTTTCTAGCCAGATCTTGCCCGAAACTTCCTCCTAGAACTGTATTTGAGGCCCCTTTTCCTCACAATTAAATTTGTTATCCTTACAAGATCGCCTTTTTGCCTTATTTCCCTAGATGGGTGTATTTATTCTGGAATGAGTGTAATTAGGGACACTCTTACAAATGGTGACTATCCCAACCTGATCCCAGGTCCCCCTGTACTTTGGGGTAAGGTTCCAGGCCACTTCTCCAGGATAAAAAGAGCCATGCCCACCTACAGCGACCGGTCCCCCAAATAACAAACATGTGTTTCCTGAGCGGTTTTAGAAGGAGCCATTTTAATAGAAATCCTCTCTGCTCTATAAAGTGGGCTGTGGCTCCAGAGAGGATGACAGGTCATTATTGTACCCTGTAACGGAGGAAAGTCGGGTGAACACACACATGTAAGTAGACTCTTGTAAGAGATAACAAGAAGTGGACATGTGTGTATGACAGTATGTGAGGTGTGAATGGATGAAGTACGAGGTCAATGACATAGATTGAATAGGACCTTAGGTTATGGGTTACAGTATAGATTGAATAGGATTTCAGGTGATGTGTTAAGGTATAGATTGAATAGGAGTTGGGTTATGTATTAAAATGGTTGCTTATTTCAGTTTTTCTACTTTTTATAATGGAAAAAGGGAGCCTCCGCGTGTAAAGACTGGGAAGAAAGGAAGCCAAAGCGTATAAAGACTGGGAGACAAGGGATCCTCAGCCATAATAGGTTGAGAAGGTAGTGCCATGCAGAATTCTTTTTTGACGATAAAAACAATGGGATCATCAACATGATAAAAAAAAACTAGAGAAGGTAGTACTACGTGGATATAAAGAAACAATAAGTAGTGACTGTGCCGGGGGGGGGGGGGGGGGGGTGGTGTGTGTGTGTGTGTGTGTGTGTGTGTGTGTGTGTGTGTGTGTGTGTGTGTGTGTGTGTGTGTGTGTGTGTGTGTGTGTGTGTGTGTGTGTGTGTGTGTGTGTGTGTGTGTGTGTGTGTGTGTGTGTGTGTGTGTGTGTGTGTGTGTGTGTGTGTGTGTGTGTGTGTGTGTGTGTGTGTGTGTGTGTGTGTGTGTGTGTGTGTGTGTGTGTGTGTGTGTGTGTGTGTGTGTGTGTGTGTGTGTGTGTGTGTGTGTGTGTGTGTGTGTGTACACAAAGTGGGGGAAAAGATGGGTGGGGAAAAAGTGGGTTGATCTGTTTTTTTGTGTAACAAGTAGCAGCATGTGCAGTATAGCAGTAAGGTCTAAGTGAAGCATCAAGGAAAGAAGTTACAAAAAAGAAAAGAGATTTTAGATCTCATGATTATTCGAGGATATGGAAGATCATGAGGATAAAAAAGAGATCCAATGTAAGGAGATATACCCTGTAATGCCTAAACCTGCAGTAGGGTATACAAATCCAGTCTATAAGCCACCATTGGTAGAGAAATTGTTGACAACAGTATCATCAGGATCAGCAGATAGGGAGGGACTCAAGAGCTTTTGCACATCCACCTCCATATAACCCATCCACAAGCGCTGACATGCCCGTAGCATCAGTGTACCCAGATATAAAGAACGAGTTAAGAGCGTTGCAGGAAAGGTTGGTCATGTCAAAAGAACCTGGAGAAGTACCATCAGAAATAAGGGTACTGGTGCAGAAAATAGAGGATTGGAAGTCAGGAGATTTTTTGGTTAGATTCAACCCTGCAGCAATAAGAAATGTTTGTGTCGAAAACGATGATGGGGAGAGGGTATGGACGGTCCTGTTGCAAGAAGTTGAACCAGCAAGGGAAAATGAATGGGAAGATGAAGGTGGCAGAAATGATGAAAAGGCGGGCAAGAAAGAGATTGAGGAGAAGAGATGGCGAGAAACTCATCCCTGACAGTGGGAAGGGATAAACCGAGAAATAGACAAGATTTAATGGTGGTAGTACAGCATCAGAAAAATACTAAAAAAGGGGTTGAAAACAAAATAGACATGCAGATGCCTCTTATACATAAAGGTGTAGGGATAATGCATTATGTGCCATGGCCTCAAATGGTCAAAAATAATTTGATTAAAGCTCTCCCCCAGCTTACAGCCGGTGCCAGTAAATGGATCTATGAATTTAAGAAACAAACAGCAGGGTTAGCTTTAGCACTAGGACACCTTAAGAGTTTACTGGTCGCCATAGTTGGAGACCAGGCTGGGGACCTATGGGTAAGGGCTGGGTACCCTGGGATAATTCTTGAAAATAATGAACATGATGAAGCAGCATTTAATGAAGTAAGGGCAAGGGTATGGGATGCCCTAAGAAGGATGTACCCAGATACCTCTGATTTACATTCTTTAATGCAGTGCACAATGGTTGATGTACCCAGTACCCAGTTAGGTTTATTCTCCTTAAGTTACAGCAAATTTCAATAGCGGAGACAGGAGGGCAATGGGACCATCCACTAGCATCTTCATATTTTATCGTAAAGAGGGGATTACCAAACGAGGTCCAGAAGTCACTAGATACAATTCTGGGATTTGAAGCCCAAAGGGTGGATGGAGATACAAAGTATAATAGTCTACCACTGTAAGATAATGAAGGAGCGGGACATGGAGACCGCCCAGAAGCGGAAAACGGACGAGGCAAAACTAGTGGAAAAGAAACTAAATAAGGTTGTCATCCAAGCACCAGTGACAGCACCGGTCCTGGGGGAAAGGACAGAGATACTAAACAGATTGTGAATGCCACAATTGTGGCACTATGGGCCGAATGAAGGACAGGGACAATGGGGTGCGGGTTAGTACCCAAACCCACAGAGGCAGTATGAAGGAGCACCAAGGGGAACAGTGGGATTTCGAAGAGCAAGAGCAGAATGCTTTGGGGGATAGGGCCCCGGGAGGAGGATTGGGAACTTCACAGTGCTGGAATTGCAGGAGAAGGGAATGCAGGAACAGGCCTGGGATGGGATTTAATTATGGACCATCACCTCCAGGGCAGGGATTCCAAGGGCATCAAGGAATTGAACACCCGCAATTTGGGTGAGGGAGTCAAAATCAGTTCCCTTATGGGGCTGACAGGCAAGAGCAATGTGGGCAACAACCACAGCATGGTGAGGGAACACAGTTTAACAGGATGGCAGGAGGAACAGGCGCCCCGTTCCAAGGAGTTACGATGGTGGGGTGGCCTTTTCATTTCCCGGAACAAATACATATTCTGATTAGGACGGCCCACAGAGAGCACTCACGTGTCCAATCCTATTGACAACCGCACACCCTGAAGAGGAGCCCTTGGTGGAGGCAGAAATAGGAAACAAGCAATTTGTATTTATGGTATATTCAGGCGCAACTAAATCATGTATTATGGAGGGGAACTTTCCATTATCAGGTCAAACACTTAACACACATGGATTCTCTGGGGATATTTCTACTGTTCGATACACTGAGGAGCTGGATATAAAAGTGGGAGGAAAGGGAGTACAAGCCCCCTTGTTGTATTCAGAGCGTTCCCCTGTTAACTTGTTGTATAGGGATCTGCTCAGTAAATTAAATGTAACTATATCATTCACAGATCAAGGGGTAGTGAGTTCCACTCCGGGTGTTCAGATGGATTTCTGAACTCTGACCTGGTGGGCAGAAGTTCAGAAGGCCAGCCTAGTTTCTTGGAACAGGCTAACCTTCTGGACAAGCTAGACCAAGGTTGTCCAACATATGGACCGCAAGCCACAATGCGGCCCTCCAAGCCATTTCATGTGGCCCGCGAGGCTGTACAGAAAACATTGAACAAATAAAGAAATAAACCAGCCCATGGCGGAGGACTGTTACTGCCGCTGGTGCCCCCTAAAAGGGGTGGGGGGCAACAGAGGCACTAACAGGCCATGGCCCGGTTTATTTATTTGCCCAATGTTTGTCAGGTCCGGGGACCCGATTAATTTATTTATGTCTGCAATGGTAGTCGAAACAACATTGCAGGACCCGGCAAACATTGAACAAATAAATAAATAAACCGGGCCGTGGCGGAGGACTGTTACTCCCTCTGCCATGGCGCGGTTTATTTCTTTATTTGTTCAATGTTTGTCGGGACTATGGACCCGATTCATTTATTTATTTCTGCAATGTTGGTCGGACACAACATTGCAGAAATAAATAAATTAATCGGGTCCACGGACCCGACAAACATTGAATAAATAAATAAATAAACTGGGCCGGTTTCAGGGGCACCGAGTATGCGGGTGCTCGGTCCCCCCTCCACCCTCCAGGCTGGAGAGAAGAGACGCAGTATGGATGGCCCTTTGTTCCATCCATACTGTGTCTCTCTCTGGTGGCCCAGGTAAAAGCTGGGTAAAAAACGAAAAATTGAGGGACGGATGCAAAGCAAGATGCTCTTGTTTTCCATCTGTCCCTCAATTTCTAAAAATCATTTTGGTTTGGGTATACTTCTACATCTGTGTGCACGGATGTAGAAGTACACCCAACCCAAAACGATTTTTAGAAATCGAGGCACAGATGCAAAGCAAGTCTGTCCCCCAATTTCTAAAAATCGTTTTGGGTTGGGTGTATTTGTACATCTGTGCACCCCTCTTGGTAAGAGGGGTGCACAGATGAAGAGGTACACCCAACCCAAAATGATTTTTAGAAATTGAGGCACAGATGTAAAGCAAGGCTGTCCCTCAATTTCTAAAACTCTTTTTGGGTTGGATGTATTTGTACATCTGTACACCCCTCTTGCATTGCATCTGCAGGGCGAGGTGGCAGGGAGAGGGCAAATTAGACTGTTTTCATGTTTCTGAGTGTGTACGTGGTGAGGGTGAATGCTATGCTATGGGCGGGGAACGGAGGCATTGAGGGAGGTAACTCCCATGAATTCTAAGGAAGGTAACAGCGTGGGAGAGGGTGGTAGTGTGGGGTGAGGTGGGATCACCTTCTTGGGGGGTTTAGCGGGGTGGGTGGGTAGTAGAATGTGATTATTCGGCCTTTTGACCACACAAATCGGCCGAAATAAATCAGTCTTTTTTGTATTTGTTCTTCAAAATGCAGAATTATCACACAGAACACAGTATGGACCTTGCCATACTGTTGACCTTGTTCAGTGTATTAGGGTTTATAGTCATAATGTTCAAATACATAATGTCGAAAGTCAAAATGTCGAAAACATCATGTTGAAAAAAATAATTCGAATATCTTTTTTTCTTTGTTTTTTGTTCGAAATGGGGGGGTTCCCCCCCCCAACCCCCTTTTTTATTTTTTTTTCTGTTTTAACCTTTTTTTTACTTGCAGAACCCCCAAAAAACATGTAAATAACAAAATAAAGCATTCTAAAAAAATAATCGACATTCTTTTTTCGACATTTTTGTAATTCAACATTATGACTGCACACCGTGTAATAGCATTCAATGGGACAATACTTGCAGGGCCTAATGGTGCAGAGCTAACAGGCTTCTGTATTTTTAAAGAGACAGTAACAGCACTTCTCAGCAGGGCTGTGTTATCTATTTTCTACTAGAGCTGCCATATTTGAAATGGGGCAATGTTGGTACTCCTCAGTTAGCTCGCTAAACAGGGCTTCTAGAATTGTAATACTATGCTTTTGATGAGGCAATGCTAGTTCATCTTAGTGGAGCTGCTATACTTTTGATGGGACAACATCAGCACTTCTCAGTTGAGCTGCTACACTCTTATTGACAAGGCCCTAGCACTTCTCAGCAGATTTATTTATTTGTATTGGTTATTTATAATGTGCATAATATACCCAGAGGGATCGAACCTGTGCTGCTCCATGTCGTCTTGCTTCCAAGGCGAGCATGTTGCCCCTGAGCTATCCTCCCGAGACTCTGAAGATCTGAAGTACATTTAATGATACAGAACCAGAACTATTGAGCAAGTCTAACATCTTCATCATCATCAGAATAAATCAACACTGTTGTGGTTATACAAGAGCTAATATATTTAAAGGGATGGAATTACTCAGAATGTAGCAGCACTATTCAATAACCCAAAGTGCTTAAGCATAGTTAATGTGAAAATACGACCCTTCTCACCATTGGGACAGTACTGCCTTGGCCAGAGTTTCACACTGAAGAAGTGAGCAAGTGATCCGGGGTATGCAGACCACACACATGCATGGGATTCACATGCACCTACTTGTGAAATTTGCACCGAATTAGTGAGATTGGGCTCCAAGGTAGGAGGCACACACACAGTCTTTGCTCTGAGGTTTGACACACTCACAGGATGGGATGGCATTTCGTTCTCCCATCCTAGTTGTGTTGATCTGCCTTTTGAGGGATACTACAACCTGGATGATTATAGAGGGGTGGAGTAGGGGCAGTGTTGGCCTACTGGAATGCAACTGGAAGGCTTAAACCTCCTTCTTACTTGACTTTAGTATATGCAGTACATGCTAGCCAATATTTCCACTGTTCTGCACCCCTCTCCCCCCTTGCACCAGGTCGGTGACTACGTGCAAATGCGGTCATATCACTGCTGGGGATGTCAATTCCTATATTTGGGCACCACCCGGGAAATTCATAAGTCGGCTCCCCTGCCCGATTTATTTATTTGTTCAATGTTTGTCGGGTCCGTGGACACAATTAATTTATTTATTTCTGCAATGTTGGGTCCGACCAATAAACGGGGCCGCAGCAAAGGACTTTTACTGCCTCAGGTGCCCCCTGGAATTGGATTATGCTTCTTTCATTACCACAGAAGTAAAGAATGTGTATTACAGAGATAAACTGGCATATGTATTGGGCACACTGCACATGCTCAGGCAGCAACAATCATGCTTTGTAGAGCACAATGCTGGCCTAAATTGGGTACAGCCAGCATAGACATGTTGCTACAGAGGCATATTTTTGGCACAACCAGCATGCCAATGTGTTACATCAGTGACAGTGCTGTCTTACACTGTGGACACATTGATCATTAAAATGTGTTGTGTTCTACAATGTTCTTGTCTGCTGTTGGTGACATAGAATGTACATGTTCCCCTTTAAAACTGATCGTAAACTTATGGCTTTTTGGTCACTTTTTGTGCTGTAAAATACACAATTTCAGCCCCATATTTGGAAAACAAATCTTGGGGGGACCCCCTCAAACCCTCCCTAGATCGTTATAGCTCCCTCACTACGCTCGGTCGCCCCCACTATTTCAGAGAAATAACACATACAGACTGGAAGAAATCACAAGAAACTAACCTTTGATCACTGCCCCCGACACCAAAAGCTATATTTGGGACTGCATGGCTATGCCTGTGATGCTATTGTGTCAAAGGTCACACACCATCGCTTTTGAATATATTGCTTTGGGTGAGGGTGTTCACTTTTGGCTCGCCGGCCCACCGGGTGACAAAAAGTTAATGCTTCGCCCCCACATTCAAAAAGGTTGGTCAAGCCTGAGCTAGACCATCAAGGCAGCATTGGCGGCAGTCAAGACTAGGTCTCAGGAGGGGTGAGGGTGACTGAAAGACCTCAATGAGCACACAGAGTAAAGGACACTTACAAATCACTCCCAGTCAGGTGTATATATATTTAAAAAAACAAATATTCAAGGCCTTTGAGTTTGAACACTCAGTAATCATCAATAGTAATACCTTTAAACCAATATGATCCTACTACAATACATATATACAAGACTAAGTGGCCTAAAGGGTTAAACGATGCACAGAATGGGTCCACAACCTACAAGAGAAGGAAGCAAGCAGTGCAAATTATTTTTAGGCAGGTCTGCAAAGTTCAAAACCTAACTGAAAGGCAGTCCAGTCCCTATGTTGAGGGGAGCCTAGGGCTCAAATGTACTTTCAGGTGCAGGTGCATGCGATAACGGGTCTCTTGTAGGGTCTGTAGCAGCTCAGGAAGGTGGTGAGGTGATGCAGAATAAGTTCCCACTATTCGTGGAGGATCTCCTCAAAATTTCAGAACAGGTTCCAGGAGTTGGGAATGGTTCGATAGCTCAGGCTATCTGTGGAAAGGAGAGTGGCCCTCAGGGGACACTTGTGTGTAAAAGTAGGTGGATGCGCTAGGTGCCTCCGGTAAGGGTTGCAAGTACTCACTGACCCCCCGGTGCACTCCGGAACAAACTTCATCAGTTGAGTCACTTCGGTTTCAGGTTTAAATGCGGCAATTGTGCGGCTCTGCGGCTTTCAGCAGCAAAGTTAGAGTGTTGATTCCCAAATGGGACAGTAGCGATTTCTCCGCTCCTGGTGGATGGATCAGGCCAGTTTCACTGTATCAGGCTTCATGGCATGGGGGCAGAGCAGCAAGTCACCTGTGAATTTTGTCACCATGGCTGGGCGACACGGACACTGCGTGTACTCCAGTTCAGGCGTTCTCCCTTTACTCCAGACCTGGGAATGCCAAGTGTACGAAATTCAGTGTGAGTGCCATGAACACAGAGCTTGTGATGTACCTGGTTTCAATGGTCTCCTTGAAATGGCGGTTGTGTGAGAGCAAAGGTCCTGCGCAAGCTGGACAGCCCACTGGTTGGCCCAGGGACACTTCTGAGAAAGCTTACTTGCAGGGTTTGATGAAGGTGCTGAGAATAGTTGGTCCCACTATTCTAATGGGTCAAAGCGTATTCACAGACCTTCTAGCTTGATCAAATGCAGAGGGGTCCAGCGGGTAAACAGTAGGCTCAGGGTGCCAAACCTTCCAGCGGGTCACCAGCGGTTCCTCGACTCAGCTTCTTAGTTTCAAGATGCTTGGATCTTATACTAGGTTCAGTGAGAACTCAATAGATCAACGTGGTTTGGGTGTTTGGTGCCTTCTCTTATCCAGAATCTCCTTCATGCCAAAACGAAGAGGATCCAATGGGAGATCTGCTCACATACAGGCACACCAGACGTGGACCAATCATGGACCACAGTGGTCCCAGTCATTCACAGCACACCAGACACTCTGGCACCCAGGATGTGGATTGCAACTAGACAGTCCAGCCCACATCCTGGGGGCATACACACAAGGCATGCAGAAGCCTGCGAAAGCTTGGCGTTTTGTGTGAAAATCCATGCCCAAATAAGGACTGACATGGGTCGGCTCAACCTGGGGAAGGTAAAGGGGTAAGATGGCCAAAGGACAGTACAAAGAACCTCGTGGCATGGCCATTTTGGAGCCAGGCCACCTTTCTGTTCCAACCATGGTAAACGTGATTTTCATAGCGAGAAAGAGTTAACAATATATGAAAAGATAAGCTGCCACCAGCCCTGTCCAAGGCACATCTGCACTTCTCCTAAAACATCCTTTGAGGGTGTCTAGGGTCTTTGGAAATGACAGGAGGACCCAAGCGCACTGTACTGTAAGGTACATTGTGCACTTGTAACATGTTGCTGAAAAGTTGCAACATTGCAAAGGACTAAGGGAAACAAAGTATCCCAGTACTGACTGTCTTTAAGGGCAAGTCAGTTTCCCCATACCAAAGTGAGCGAAAAGCCCAGGGGAGTGCAGCTGAAGGCTGTGCTCCACTGGCAAAGTCAGACTAGGGTGTTTAAACAACAGCAAAACGTTGGTGGGTACACAACTGGAGGGAACACATCACATAAATGGGAATATTTCCTAACACCGGGGATGTGTGTAGCTTAAGCAATGGTAATAATCAATGCAATGGCAAGAGAGTAGTGCGTGGAGTTCCTGTGGTGCCGGACATATTTGTCTATGGCATCAAGGTACTAGCAAAAGCAGTACCTCAAATTGCGACAAATTGTTGGCGAGTGCCCACAGATTTTATTTTCCAACCCATATTGTCATTAGATTTGCAAGGACTAGTAGTGTCAGACAAAAGAGTAATCCTGATTAGAACTGATCAGGACGGGTGCGAGTGGCGCACAGTACTATGTGTAGACCCGACAGTACAATTGAAGGAAATGACTGATGAGTTATTTAAGGATAATGAGCCAAATGGTGAGATAATTTTGGGAATCTGCATCCCCTATGGTATCATGGTGCAGTATAGGAAGGTACAGTGCTCCCTGATGGCAGTGGTGACCCCGTCTTTATTTTTTGAGGAGGACATGCGATATGTGCCAGCACAATTATGGACTGTTAATCCTCATGATGTTGGGTTACTGAGATGTGACCCCATTACAGATGAAGTTGAAGTCGGGAGCAGTAATCCCAAGGATGCAGCAGTAACTGTTGTCAAGGGAAGCGGAGGAAGGGATAAATGCACTATTCAGGCTCTATTAGAGCAAGGGATCGTTGTGCCATCCACATCCCTGTGTAATGCCGCCATATACCCAGTCAAGAAAGCAAAAGGGGGTAGTTTGAGGATGATCCAGGATCTACGTCCTCTTAATGATGTGGTTCAGAAGGAGTTTCCGGTATTTCCAAATCCTGCGAGAATCCTATGTAGCATTCCCAAGTCAGTGAGGTACTTCTCAGTGGTGGATCTGAAGAATGCATTCTTCTCAATCCTACTCCACCCTGATTCATGGTATCTCACTGCGTTTACGCATGGTAAATTGCGCTTTGAGCACACAAGATTACCTCAAGGGTACTGTGAAAGTCTCAGTATTTTCAATAGAGTGCTGCATGCAGATTTGGGAAATATTCAGGTGGCTAGCACGATCATACAGTATATGGATGATCTGCTGGTATGTAGTGAAAATTAACAGCAGTGCAGGTGGGATCCTATTGCATTATTGCAATTGCTGGCTCACAAAGGGTATAAGGCAGATGAAAAGAAGCTACAATACTGCCAACAGGAGGTACTATATTTGGAGCAACTTATCTCTGCAAACGGGAAAGAAATACTACCAGAAAGGGTGGCGGCAGTACGCCCCGGCCTTAGGCCTAGTACTGTCATGGAAATGCAGCAGTTTTTGGGCTTATGTAATTATTGTAGGGCATGGATCCTAGACTACGCAGCCTACACATGGCCGCTGTTACAAAGTCTCAGAGATAAAATTGTACATTGAAATGGAGTAAAGAAATTAATAGACAATTTGAGGACTTTAAAAAAGCTATTTGCACAGCCCCTGTTTTAGCAACTCCGGAATTATACACAGGAGTTTTATTTATTTCCCCACTCTGATGGATGGCTCATGACTGCAGTATTGACTCAAAAGAGCACAATGGGCCACCATCATTGGCTTATTATAACGTGACGCTAGACTCAGTCATGCAGAGACAGTTTGCGTGTGAACAGCACTTGCAATGGCTGCATTTGCGATAAAGAAATGTTTCACTATTCTCATGGGGTGCTCTGTTACCTTGTTTGTGGAACATTCCCTAGTCGCCATTTTGGAAAGGTCTATATCCACCTTGAATCTCGCCACATTTTTGACAGAGGCATCCACTGATGATGACCTGAAAATGCATGACTGTGCTACATACGAGGGTAAATCTAAATCTGGAGACAGTGCATTGATGGAAGTAGATATACTTTATGTTGATGGGTCATCAACCATTGACCAGGAGACAGGACAGAGGCACACAGGGTGTTAGGGTTGGCTCCTGTGCTTGCATTGATGTCATCATTAGAATGTAAGCTGTGAGTGTGAGGTTAGAATGTTCAGAGATGTATTGGTTCTAACCCAGGCAGTTACAAGATGTGAGCCTGGGTGGTGGTAGCCAGTGGGCTCTTGTCCCTGATCCTCTTTGTATCTCAATGATTGATGACATCTGATCCTGTAACCTAAGAAGCTAATAATGTAACCACTATGCGTACCTGGCCTGTGTATCCTGAGTGTCCCTTGGAGTGAACCCTATGACCAAGAGCCGGTCATAACACAGGGGTGGCAGTGGTGCGTGGTAAAGGGAGGGAGCATGAACGTCTGATCATGAAAAGATTACCTATGCACTATTCAGCTCGGGCAGCACAACTTGTCGCTCTCATCAAGGCATTGAGAGCCTCTCAAGGGTGGTGTGTAACCATCTACTCAGTCTGTGCATATGTCACAACAACAGTGCATGCAGGTCTATCTCGGTGGAAGAGGAGAGGGTTTCGGGGGGCAGATGTCTCTCCAGTGCAGCATGCAAGGCTGTTAGAAGAACTGATTGAAGCCTTATCATAGCACTTTTTGCTGTGGCAGTCGTCAAATGTGCTGCCCATACCAATGCCACTGATTGAATCTCTAAGGGCAATGCGGCTGCGGACCAGGCAGCCAAGTTGGCACCTATCCCCCAGATACAATGCTAACAGAGTGTACAGTGACTGCCCCTGTGATCACCCCTGTAGGGGGTACGCAGCATTGCCCATATCACAGATCATAGAGTTGCAAGGGAAAGCGCCTAAGGAGGAAAAGGAGCTATGGTTACGGAGGGATGCAAACAGTCTCCCACTGATTTATTGTGGAGGCAGGAGAGTTCTGGGAAGGTGTTAATGCCCCAAGAATTGCACTCTGTAGCATTTGAGCAACTACATTTCCCCAGCCACAGCTCCAAACAACATATTGTGGCAGATATCCAGGAAGATTGTTTGTGCCAAAGGTCCAGGGAGCATTTTGAAAAAAAAGCAATACACTGTCGACATGCCAATGTTTTAGCACAGGGATGATGTTACGGACATTAAGCGGTACATTGCCTCGCTCTACGCGGCCGTTCCGTGAATTGCATATAGATTATGCAGATATGGGGGAAAGGTGCAATGGATATAAGTATCTTTTTTATTTAAACAGGTTGTATTGGTTTTGTGAACAAACATATGTATCAAGCAAATCTCTTATACATTAGTGAGCATTTCCATTAACTTTTCCTAAGCTAACCTGGTAAAACAACACGCAGGTTCCGTTTACTTCCCCAATTCCCTCCCATCCCTCTCTCAAACTCCCAATCATATGTCATGCAAGGGCGGGTCTATTTGTGCGGTCGCAGGGGACACATGTCCTATCACCGCTCCTTTAGAAATCAATGCAAACAATGATTGTGAAAGTGTGTTCCATGCTGTAATCTCCACATTTGTGTCAGAGAGGCTTACATGTGCTGCTCTCCTCCAGGCCGTTGTTTCGGCCAGTGCCCATTTTTTTGAGGTCTCATCACCAATCTTCTAAATGGGGGCCCCTCGAAGACTTCCAAGTCATCACTATCCCTCGTTTGGCCAGTATAAACGCTAAGCCTTTCATCTTAGAGACATAACGTAGATGTTCGGGCGTGTAAAGCGATCAAGCATGCAGGCCTCCGGTGAGAGGGGGTGTATATTAAGGCCTACTTTATACATTCTACTGCAGTATACTAGGATAGGACCAGAACATGTGCAACATACCAGCGTCCATGGTTTATAGTGACATTTTCGAATCTCACATTTTCAAATTGCCTTTTTCTCGAATGAAAAATGGCAGACAAAAAATATCGATATCTTTTTTTTTTTTTTTTTTTAATGGGGGGGCGGGGGGTTCAACCCCCAAACCCTCGAATTTTTTCTTTTGACAATTTTTTGGGGACAAAAATGCATTCGAAAATGTCCATTCGAAATTTTAACTGGATACCAGCGTCCATGGCAGCACATCTCGGGCACTGTTGAGCAGCAGTCCGGAGGAACTTGGATATCATGAGAGGGGTCCAGTATGCCCTGTGTGTTACATACAGTTGGATCAATTGCAATCTCGCATTCTGGGACATTTTCTTATGGTCCCGCAATATTTGTGCCCAATGCGTGTGCAGGAGCGGAAACCCCAGGTCTTCCTCCCACCCCAACCTTATGGTTGCCTCAGCAGGGAGGCCTGCTAGCTAGGATAAATCCATACATCCTAGAGATTGTGTGTGGGCCTTCAGCTATGTCGTACATGGTGTCAATTAAGAAGAGTGCATCTGCTGCCTCTACATACATTGGCCCTCTGCGTACAATCACGTTTTTTATGGTGAAATATAACAGGTACTGGCCGGGATGTAGTCCTGTGGTATTGGCTAACACTAGAAAGGGTGTGAAGGAGGTATCTGTAAGCAGGTCCCCTATTGTGGCATTGGCCTTAGGATCCCAGTGTGTTCTGATTCCCAGATGCACCTGAGACGCCTCTGGTGCCAGAGAGGCCAAAGGGATCTGTACTGAAAACAGGTCTTTCAGTTTAATGCTAATGGCCTATCCCACGGTTGTATACCCAATGTCACCAGGCATGGGTAGCGGTTTAGCTGTGACTGCTTGCGCCACAACAATTCTTTTCAAAAGACGTGTGGCGCTGCTGGTTGGAGAAGCTTGGTGTCTGGGGTAGGTTTGCCCGCCAACCATCCTACCACAAATTGCAGCTGCCGTGCAATGTAGTATAGCTCAAAATGCAGGACCCTGAAGCCTCCCTCCTCATACGGTCCTTGTAGTGAAGCTAATGCAATCCTACATATACCATTTTGCCACAGGAATTCCCTACCCAAGGAATCCTTAGCCTTAAAGAAGGCTTTTGGTATATTGTATGGGATGTTTGCAAAGTAATGTAGAAGCCTAGGGAGGATGATCATGTTTAACAGTGCAGCTCTGCCCATTAATGAAAGGGATAATTTGGTCCAGAAAGTCATGGTGTTCTTTATCCTTCCAGGGCCCTCTGTGTATCGTTGTCGTGCTCCTTAGCCGGGTCGTGAAAAATGGCAACCCCCAAGTACGGAATGTGATTGCACTCCACTTTAGGGCCAGCACTGGTAGATTGTTGGGATGCGTCTTAGCCAGTCCGGCCAATGGAAACAGAAGACTGTTCCATACTGACTATAATGCCCGAAATCTGAGCGAAGCTAGCGAGGACTTCTAAATTATTTTCTGGATTTTGCACACATTTCTTTAATGCGCTGTTTCCGCATGTTGCAGCACTATTGGGCATAAAACATTGAATGTGCTCAATGTACCACCCTCAGGCTAGTGGCGTTTCGGAGAGGATAAATAGTCTTTTGAAAGGTAAACTGTCAAAATTGTGTTCCACTTTGAAAAAAAACTGGGTACACTGTTTGCCCTTGGCCCTGTTCAGTTTACGCACACAGCCTAACACCATTTGACACCACATGAAATAGTCACAGGCAGGTGCATGCAAACCCCTATGTCCCCTGTGAAGAAAGCATCAGATGCACATCAAGCAGCAACAGTACTAGGAGAGGAATTTAGGGAATATTTAACGGCACTAACACGTGCTATCAAATACATCTCCCGGCAGATTGCGCCACCCAAGAGCGAAGGACAGGACATACCGGAAGGGACAGCAACTGCAAACATATCTGCCACAACTGGACCATTATTACCTGGGGAGCTGATCTACGTGAAAAATGTTGTGCGCTGATGGAACCGTCCCAGGTTTCAAGGTCCATATGAGGTGGTGTTCTATACGCCTCTCGCCGTCCGCGTGAAGGAGTTACAATATTGGGTGCATCTATCAGATGACCGAGACAAGGTACATTGCAAAGCTCAATTGACATATTAAGGAAATAACTGATGAAGAAGACATTTAGTAAAGGATCCATGCCAGGGTGGTGTGCAGTGGCTACCCCCTGATTTTTCTTTGTTTTTTTCTTTTCTTTTTTCATTTTTTATTCTTGTATTTTTTAACTTTTTTCAATGTTTTGATTTTTCATTTTTTGAAGGTCTAGAACCCAGTCAGCCCTGGTGGGAAAAGTGTCTTTTTCTCTCCCTCTCTCTCTTTCTCTCTCTCCCTCTCCCCCTCTCTCTCTCTCTCTCTCTCTCTCTATCTCTATCTCTCTCCCTTCTTCTTTCTCTCTTCTTCTTTCTCTTTTTCTTGGTAACAGTTTTCTCTTTTCCTGGGATAAGCAAGGATGCCTGACCAACGTGTTCAAACCTCTCTGTTATGTTGGGATAATGATAAAACTGAATGTAATTAGTTCTAAGAATTCTGCATTATGATTTCTTTGTATCATAATGTTTTTTGTGACATTGGTCGTGGTTATTGGAGTGTATGAAGGTATGTCTGTTATATGGGGTGGCCATTTAAAGGGGGCGGTGGACAGTTACATATAAAGGAAAACACTGTTAGTAGATTTATAAGCAATGGCATGAATACGTCTATGATAAATAAGAATCAATCAATGTCTCACTTTTTGCCGGCCAGCCCCACAGATTTTCTAAGACAAATAAAATGGGAAGTGCGAATGACGTATGATTTATATAAGGGGTTGGGCTTTGAAGCCACTTCTGACATTCAGCATTCAGAGTCGTCCAATAGCTGGTACTCCAATTTGCATACTGTCGGAAGGAATGTGATGAATGAAAACTGTTGCGTGTGTGCACTCATCCTGCATGCATCAGGGGCTCCTAAGGTTTAATTTCCGCATCAAATCCCAATTACAGAGGCACAATGCCTGGTACATCTTGCACTATATAGGATAAAGGACACATTCCAGGCACACAGCGTGTAGTTGAGGAGCATTGATCTAGACCCAGCGCTATGCAATAGCAATACGAAATACAGGAAGTGTCTACAAGTATCATATTTTTCCATGGGAGGTCACTCGCATGTCAACAACAAATGGCAGGGTACCACAGTGACGTGCCCAGCAGATGGACTGATCAAGTACAGCGAGGAAATAATAGCCCAAGTAGAGAATATGTGTGCGCAAATATGGTCCCAATACATCAAAAGGCTAACATGGATTGCAACAATGGAGAAGCCAGTGCGAATACATAGAGACATGGACTATGAACTTTGTTTTAACAATGAAAGAACAGTTCCTGTTGGCGCAAACCCATAGTGCAACCACACTCTTGTGATCCCTGATATGACGGCAGCGTTGATGGATTACCACTGGGATTGTGGCCAGTAAGCCTACTTGCACCTCCCATCATTCTGGAATTTTGTATGCTGACAGAAAAAGAACGATTTCAACTGCTGAAAAGAAAGAAGAGATCGAACTATATCTCAAAGACTCTTACGTACTGCTCAGAGGAATACCTGATGAGTATCAACGTTTTAGCTCAGCAGAAACTTTCTTTTCATCTTTTTTGTTTCCTGGGGTACAAGCAGCTGCCAACTGGAAGTGGGTTCATATCATTCTGTGGGAGCTAGTGCAGCTCGCCAATGATACAGAGAATGGGTTAAACACCATAAAAGTAAAGCTCTGTGCGTTGAGACTCATGACAATGCAGAACCACTATATGCTGGATCTGTTAGCGATAGGAGGAGGAGTGTGTAAAAAATTGGGAAGCAGCTGCTACACTTTTGTACCCCAGGAGGATGCTGAGAGAATGGGTCACTATCCCACATCATCGATGCGGTGCACAATCTAGGTGTTCAAATGAAGAAAGAAGGTGGAGTTGAGAACATGCATTGGCTAGTGCTTGCCTTTGATTGGGGCCCGTCATGGCTGGGGGCAGCAGTAAAAATACAGGTGCTTGTCATCGTGTTCTTCTTGGTCCTCTTCCGCATATGCCAATTGGGTCTCCATTGTTGTGTCAATGTAGTATCTAGTAGTGCAAAGATGTTGGTATAAATTGGGGGTTCTAATGCACCTTGCCATGCAATAAACCGCAAAACTCAAACTGATACTTTTGGGGTTGTATATATGTCAGGTGGGGATGAGTATGTTACTGTATAAGTAACAAAAGGGGGGAATGTTGGGAAGGAACCAGGGTCCTCCCGAACCCCCAAGCACTTTAGAGTTAGGCAAGACCTCTTTAAGGCGCTATAATGGACTAAGGGGTAGGGGCACTGGGAAGACTCTCTCATGCAAACATAATCACATACACAAACACAGACATAGGCAGGCACTGAAGAAGGTAGTTATTGTCTAAATATAAGGCACAATTAACTATTAGCTGGATAGATTTGTAATATCAGATCCTAGGCATTGTAAAATCTTAGTGCTGTATATGAGTCAAACTCCCCCTCCTTCCCAGAAGGAATGCGGCCTGTGGGATCTAAAATAGACCACAGGTGCTTAAATGTGTGGCACACCATGACTAGCGCACACTGACTCACCAGGTGTCTGCTGTCCGTCAAGGGTCCATGCATGTTAAAAATAGGAATCACATGTTCGGTGCAGCAAAATTCATAATGGGATAATAAATTATAAGTAATTAAGTGTGGCGGAAACTACAGGATCCAGATAACGTTAGCAGGAGGAGTGAAATATGGATAGAATGAATAAAAATTGTACATAAAAAGGTTTACAAACCTTCCGGCCTAGCCCAAGGAAAAACTAAAGGTCTGCAGATCTCCAGTGTTATTTTGCATCGTTAGCAAAAGTGAGGAAAGCATGAGCTACAGTGTGTTTTGCATAGCTAGTAAAATGTAGAACAGCATGCTCTGACAAAACCGCTGACAACGAAGAAAGAAGGCTTTGGAGCATCCCTATTATGGAAAAAGGACGGATTAGGATGAAGCCATGATCCAGATCCAGTGACACCACCACAGCAAGTCAAGCCAGGCCTACATAAACCCATGCCTGAAACCACTTTGGCAGGATGGAACGGGGAGAGGGACAGGAGAAGGCCGTTCAGGCAGCAGAGTCCTATGCTACCATCCTCATTTTGTAAGATTAAACTTGTTATCCTTACAAGATCACCTTTTTGCTTTATTTCCCTAAAGGGGTGTATTTATTCTGCTGTCAGCATAATAAGGTACACCCTTACAGTAGTTTAAATGTAAAAATAGATCACAGCTAACAGAAAAATATCAGGAAATAATAATTATGTGCGGGTTGACAAAAAGCAATGTGTATTATGTTTCACCTACAAAACTCCAGTTACATTTGAAGAGCCACTTTGTTTTCATGGACAAATGTCTGCCCAAGGTAAACCCGTTTGCTGGCTGTGGGCAAAACCTTTTTTTTAACTCTTTTTTTATTGGCATTTCGCAAACAATAACATAGCGCACAAAACTTAAAAACAAAAAGAAGCATCACAATCCAAGCGTGACCTTTACAGTTCCCCCTTTTTGCTGTCATATCCACAATTAGTTCTTTACGTTAACAACATTCCAGTTTCTCATGGAGTGGGTTACATTGGTGCCGTATAGTTAGGCTATCCCCTTATTGGCTGCACTGGGTAGTATAGAAATGTATGGCTCTTAAAAAAAGAATATAACAATGAAAGGCCACTTTCCTCTTGCAGCGGTGGGTGGTAAGATGCTTGTTTCTTGGAACTAATCCTCCCTATGGTTCCTGGTTCTCCGCTCCTGCTTGATTCAACAGTTAATGCATGTAATAAATCTTTATTTGTATTTGGTTTTTTTCTTTTTAAACAAAACCTTTACAAAAACACATTTAAAAATAAATAAAGCAATTAAAAGAAGATAAAACAACAAAGACGCTTTTTTAAAAATAAACAAAGGACATGCTTACTTAACTCCATTATGAAACAGAACACACAGTACAATGCATATTCAATATTAAGTAACGGTTTCTGAAATGAAGTTTCTAAGAAGAGATTTCTTAAATGAAGTTTCTGAGATGTAATTTTCCTACAATATTTACATGCTTCATAACAGACCACATTCCAGTTTCAGAAACCTTACAATTGCTAGCTGCAAGGGAACTTTTTTGTCAAATAACATGTGTTTCCACACTTGATTTGGAATTACTTTAGATTCATCTGTTACAAGAGTTGCAAAATGTAGTAGTCTTTTTCCTAAGAATTTAGGACAATCCAATAATAGATGTCTTAGGGTTTCTTTTACATCTTGAGTATTGCAGTACCTGCACAAAATCAATGCAGATGGCCCTTTAGTTCTTGCTGAGATAATTTCCCCAGTGAGGAGAACATTAAATCTGAATCTCATGTAGATGTTTCGGTAACCTTTGTTTGGGAATATGTATAAGTAGGGTTCCATATTTCCTAGGTCTTTGTAGTAAGAAATCATATGTTCATACAATCTATATGTAGATAGATTACTAATAGTTGCTGCCCAATCTGCATTTTGTAAGAGTTGTTTTACTTTCCTAGGATTGGTTACTAACGTTGTAATTGAGGCTCCAACACTGCTTAATAACGTTAGCGATAGATCCATTAAGTTGGTCAAAAAACAGACTTGGGATTCCCTTGTTTCAATTTACTAGACAACTCAAGATACAGGTTATTTTGGGTTTCGGTTAAGAGGCAGCGAAACAAAGAAATGCATTTCCATTGGACTAAACTCTTTAATGACTGGAGACCCAATTCATACCGAATTGCATGTATAGGAACACAGTTGGGTAGACAGACCATCATTTTCCTTAGGATAACTGATTCGAGTCTGTTTATATCAAGTCGGCCCATTACAAATGGAATTTCGCTGCCATACGAGATCTTTGGGGTGGCTTTACACTTGTAGAATCTCAAACATGGATTAAACAAAAAACTTCAGAATTTTAGATTCACCACCCGCAATTGAATAGCACATGTTTTGGCCTTAGTTAGAAAATGTGTAGCAATAGATAGATTATTGCCTTTTGCATTAACCAGAAAGCCCAGATATATCATTGAGCTTCTGATAGGGAGCTTATTCACTCCCAAGGTCCAATTTTTCAATGGTGGACTTCTTTGTCCTGTAAGGCACAGGATTAATGATTTTGTGGGATTCACTACTAAGGTATACATTTCCATATATTTACCAAATGCTGTTAAGAGGCGCTGAAGTCCAATCGGGGACCTATCAAATAAAAGGAAATCATCCGCATACGAACACCAGCACATTTTCTTTCCTTCCAGCATTGGTTGAAGAAATGCCGCTGGACAAAGCGCCTGACCAATATCTGAAGTGTATAGATTATACAAGGTTGGAGCAAAAATACACCCTTGACGGAGGCCATTTGAGGTCTTAATAGGCATTGACAAGAGGCCTTCGTTGTTTAGCCTAATCTGTATGGTTGATCCTTCATGAAGATGAATCAAAATGGCTAATAGTTCACATGGTATCTGCATGCGTGACAACTTCATCCAAGTTGGTTCCCACATGCTCGGCGAGTTCGAGCAGTAGGATGATAAGCCTGTGTATCCCATCTCCATATCGTTACACTGCACCAAATCTAAATGCCTGTCCTCTATTTTGGGGTAAGGTGGGCATTTCCATTGCATTGTCACCCTCCTCTTAGCTAGCAGCAGGAATATTCGTGTTAGTCGCCTTCTTCCCTTGGGGATAGATTTAGTGTATCCCAGAAGTGCTGTCATTGGTTTTGGATCTAACCCCTTGCCAATAATTTCTCCAATAGCTTTAATACTGTTTCCCAAAATACTAGCACTACGGGGCACCACCATGCCATGTGTATAAAGTCTGCCACTGGTTCATTGCATCTAGCGCATCCGGTGGGTTTTTCTGGGAAATAATCATGAATTTGGGTAGGAGTGTAGTAAAATTGATGTAGGTATTTCCAATGAATTAGTTTAAATAAGGCATTTATCGCCACCCCCCTGGTTCCCTCACAGCATTATCTCCATTCTTCACCGGATATCTCACGCTCCAAGGACAGTTCTCATTTTAATCTAGGGGACGACATCTCCAGTTTAGAGCTAAGACACATGGCGTACATAATCGAGACCACTCTCCTGTTCTGCTCCCTGGAGAGAATCTTGTTGAGTATTGGGGCAACTGCAGGTTGTACGGGAAATGTCGGTAATACCTTTTGGATCTTTGTTTTTAGCCTAAAGTATAGAAACACCTCTAAGGGGTTTAGAATCACCCTGGCTTTCAACTCATGTAATGTTATGAACCTCCCGTTGGGAAAGGGATCACGGTAACAGTGCACCTCTAATTTCCGCATAAGATTGACAAAGCCCTTTTCCGAGGTGAGCGGAATTCCCGGGGTGAATACGACCGGCAAAGCTGGTGAGTAGAAAACCTCTGTCTTTGACTTACGTTCTATACGTGTCCACGCTCTGCATGTGAGTTCCACCATGTTCCCTCTCTGGTCACACTCTTGGGAGCGGTAAGAATACTAGATCGTAGTAAGAATGGTGCCGCCAATACACGCTCTACCTCCACATGTCTCCTTTCCCCTTGATCTCCAAACGAATAAAGGGCGAACCCGGCCTGCAGCACGTTATAGTGCGTTTCCAGATCAGGTAAGGCCAGTCCCCCCTTATATTGGTGCTATTAGCTTATCCGATGGTACTATTGGCTGTTTACCGGCCCGTATAAACTGTGTAATTAGAGACTTTAACTCTCGAAAGAAGTGTGCTGGTATCACAATAGGTACATTGAGAAACACATAGAGCAACCGGTGAAGCAGCGCCATCTTGATCAAGGAGATCCTGCCGTATAGGTTAAGTGGTAAACTCTTCCACCTGATGGCTGCCTTCCTCGCTTGGTTTAGTGCCTTCTGGTAGTTACTTACATATAGTGTATTTGCGTCTCATGCTATGTTGATCCCCAGATAACGAGTTTGTGTGATGTGCCATTAAAACCCCCATTTGTCGACATACTGTGCCACACTCTCGGTTAGCGGGACAAGAACCGATTTTGTCGCATTGATCACAAGACCCAAAAAGAGCTCAAATGGGAAGACATCTTCCATAATGTTGTCCATGTTCTGTTCGGGATCCTTTATGAACAACACCATATCGTCTGCATAGAGTGAAATAACTACCCTGTGTTTGAAAAGTTGGATGTCCCAGTGTATGTGGGCCTCCCTAACCCTTTCAGCCAATGGTTCAATTGCCAGGACAAACAGCAAAGGGGAGAGGGGCATCCCTTTTGTGTGCCCCTGTTCAGAGTTATCCCTGGGGTGAGTTGACCATTCACCTGCACTCTGGCGATAGGTGACTCGTATAGCAGTAGTACCATGGTGATATATTGCTCTCCTAACCCCATTCTATGCAAAACTGTAAACAAGAAGGACCATTCCATTGAATCAAATGCCTTGGTGGCATCTAGCAGTGCTGAGACTACGTGGTCTTCCTGATTTACTGCTTAGATCAGCCCAAACAACCTCCATATCCCTAAAGGGGTGGAGCGTCCCGGGATAAATCCAGCTTGGTCGGCCCTCACCATCTTATTCATCAGGGGCGCCAATCCGGAAGCCAATATCTTAGCTAGAATCTTATTATCTAGATTGATGAGGGAAATCGTTCTATATGACGTGCAATCATTCAATGGTTTGCCAGTTTTAGGCAAGACTGTGACTAGGGCCTCCCTCAGGGACTCCAGAAGCCTCCTTTCTAGGACACTTTGATGATACATTTGTAAGAGGTAGGGGCCTATCTTCGCGGCATAGTCCTTGTAGAATTCTGCCACAAAACCAGTTGGCCCGGGGGCGTTCCCGGAGCGAAGAGTTCTGATGGCCGCCAATACTTCTTCCAAAGATATTTGGTGATTCAATCCCGCTCTATCCTCCTCTGTGCCCCAATGTAGGGTCACATGGTCTAGGTAGCCATCTAGCTCTGACTGGGAGGTCTGTGTATGGGATGAGTACAAGTCTTTATAAAAACAGCAGAACTCCTGCATTATCCCAGCATCGTAAAATCTCTCTACTCCTTGCTTGTCTATTATTGAAATGACCGTCACCTGTGAGTTTACACACCTTTGCGGCCCTTGCCAATAGTCTGCCAGGTTTCTGTACTCCCCATATTGCCTCACAGCCTCCCCCACCCCAGTATTTTCACCTATGTGTGCCAACGTCTTCAACTGCTCCATGAGTTGCTTTAATTCTGCCTGTTGACTGGTGGTTCCTCCATCATAGGTTCCATGTTTCTCTGGTCCGCTGCCTCAGAAACGCTAACTTTCTTCGTGGGCTATGTGCCTCTTCCTGGTGGCTGTGTGGCAATGTCCTTGGGATATTTTGGTCCAGAGATGATTAACGCTCAGGAAGATCCGGTGTCCACAGTGGTGTTTCCCCCACCTCCTTGCAATGCCTACGTAGTAGTCACTGTGCTATCCTCTAGTCCACGGTTATGACCGCTTACTTTGGCTTAGGGGAATGTCGATTCCGTGTGCTCTGTCTCTTCCTACCAAGGTGGTTTGATATAGTTACACCCCCTGCCTGGATCTGTAGGAGGCAGTAGCCCTCAGAGCTGTGGGGTCGGGGCTACTGCGCAGGGAAGTACAGCGGCTTCTCCAGGTTACTCTTAAGTGAATGTTTACCATGCGCTGGTCTTGAGGCTCATTATCTCTTGGGCCTAGGGTGGGATGTTTCCAGGGCCCCAGACCTTGCCATATTTGGCAGATACTCCTCTGTTCTTGACCTGGCCTTGTTTTGTTCCTCCAGTGGTTTCCAACAGCTGAGTCCCTTTGATGTGCGGCCTGCCCAGGGCAGCACCCTGCTTAGTTGTTTAACTGCAAGCTCACGTGAGTGGATGAGTGCCTCCGTTTGCTCTGGTCCCGTGGAGTCAGCGGCTGGTCACCGATAACAGAGACTCAGGGGAGCAGAGGACCAGGGCTGAGGTGTCGTTTATGTGCCACAATGCTTTCTACAGCTTTTAGCCCTGGAACCCCACAAAATGTCTCGCTTTGCCGGCTCTGGGTCGGTTGTCTGCTGGGCGCATATTCGGCAAGCGCTTCACCTCCTGCTGCGGACCGGGAGGCTTCCCCCCCCTCGGGAATAGAAGACCTCTCGCCCCGCTGCCCTTGGCATCTGCCACCCAACCACAAGGGAATTGGTCATGCACCTCCTGTGGAGGAAGTCCTCTGCTCCCACCTTGTCATGCGTCCGCTACGCCGTGTTCTTGTTCACTGTTGTGGGTATGTGGTTCTCTTCTAAATCTTCTTGGGGTTGACTGTGGGCTTTCGCTCCCTCTCACCGTGGTTAGGAGTTATTCTCCCTGCTCAATGGGTTCCGCAGCATCATGTGTCCCCTGGTGATCACCAATCTTTGCTGACCCCGACACCAGGCCACTGGCCGTGCCATTCCGCCGCAGGGGGGGGGTGAGGGAGACCGGCAGTGCCATTGTGGCAGCACTCCAACCCTCCTTGCCACCACAGTCCCGTACATACCGGCGTAGTGCGTCTCCCCCAGTGTAAGGTGGCTCTCCCCACACAGCTGATACCAGTCTGGATCCCCTGACCGGCTCCCGGGCATGCAGGTATTACAGCCAGGTATTCACTTGGTGCCCCTTGATCCGCTTCCTATATCCAGGCGTATCGCCTCGCGTACAGGCTGAGATGCTGGCCCAGGGCTCCTTTCGAGTTAGGCTCCTCCAACGTCCTCCTTCTCATAGAACGCTGTGTTCCTTTGTGGGGCCCACTCTGGCTAGGTGGCTCCACTCTTCTCGCTCAGATCTCCACCATGCGGGACTCTGGGATTACCAGATTTCAGCAGGGTGTGCTTGAGACCCTCAGCAGGCTTGTTGCCCTCTCAAAATATAGCGTTTGTTCAGCAAAACAGACGGATCTTAAACTGATTTAATCGTAGGGTAGATAGCTCACAGCCTCGCGGCCATCTTGGCCAGGCTCTCTAGTGCCCCCTGGCTCTGGGTAAAACTTCACAAAGAAAATCTCCCACTGCCAGGGTGGATGTCACATCTCCCATCAAATTACCAACTGCAATAAAGTGTCCTGTCAAAGGTGTCGAATTTCAGTGCTGCAGACCTGCTGGCTCTGAAGGCATTGACTGTAGAAGTTCCCCTTGCCTGGAGCATAACTAATATGTGTGAAAATGGGGGCAGCAACTTCAAAGAGCAAGCTTCTGACACAAAGAGACTGATAAAAAAAAACTCTGGGTACAGGCTGACCCAGTGAAAACTAATGGCCTGAAGGCAGGAGGATGGCCATTTGTCCCACATGAAGATTCTCAACTCATTTAAAAGAACTATTATCATTTAGCCCTTTTTCTCAGCAACCATAAGGCAGATTTTCTTTATTCGTACCATTTATTTCAATGTCATTTCCAGAGGATTTTGGAGATATAAAATTCATCCACCTGCCACTCAGGGAACTGTAATGGCCATCTAAGATGAGTTTCTGGCTGATCTGAACATGTTCCAAATATGATGATAATTATGAAGTTGTAATACATAACTAGCTTTTGCCAAAAAATTGAAAGGAGAACAAATGGCGATTACAAAGAGGAATTGCCATATGTTGCTCTAGCCCCCTAAACCAATCCTGACTTGGAGACTGGGTTTGGGAGGAGAGGGAAGGGTAACTGTCCAATCTTAGTTGCGGGAATTATTGCAGGGTAGTTCCCCCAACATTGTGAAATTGGTGATGAAATTGCTGCTAAATAAGGGGCACTGCACTAGGAGGAGGGACACAGAGGAGACGGGAGACAGAGGAAGGCTGCTGAAACTTACCATCTGACAGCTGTAAGGAAACACAAGAGGAGATTGCTGAGAGTGCATCTGGGTGGAGCTGTCTATTTCTTGCAAGGCCTCAAAACTGACTGGGTGTTATGGTGGAGAGCAGGAGGCCATCTTTGAGACTGGAGTGACCAGGCCCCTGCCCTATCTTTCCAGAGTGTCCTGAGATGCAGCTGGCTTTCCTGAACTTAAAACAGAGGCTTTCTATGTAAGTAGAACTGATCCTTGGGAAACCAAAAGGTCGGTGATTCTGCTTGCCTTAAATCTATCCCCTTTATAGTGGGACAAAACTGTTTAGATCCTTAGCCTATTTAACTAAAAATATGAATTCAATTAATTCCCCATTTGTCAGAACCCGACGGGGTGAATTTTGTTAACATTTGAAATTAACAAAGCTCATTTCCCAGTGTGTGCGAAAACTTATAGCCTATAAACTAATTGGGTAATCCTTGTTGTCCTGCTGACCCCGACTTCTTTAGGGAAGTGGGGTGGCTGTTAGGAAAGAGTTTTCTTTACTACACCTTTCCTTCCATCTTTATGGAGCCCCCAAACTTTTTGCTTTTATTTTTGAATCTGACCTGTACTTTTTGCAGTGTTGTGAAGCCTTAAAATACACTACACTGGCCTTTGCTCATATGTTATGAGGAAACTGATATGTGCTTTAGGCTGACTAACACTCAGAGGATTTTTGGTTACTCTAGGTGTGCTAAAGAGATAGGCTTGTGGCAGCAGTGATTTTTCCCCACTTTTTTGGCATTTTCATTTTAGCTTTACCGTGTTTACTGCATTTGGCTACTAACTGTGGCTACTGCTCAGATTCTGTGCCTGTTCTTTAGCCTTCTTCCTGGACTCAGAGGCCAGGAAAATCCTTATAAGGACTTCCAGTGCCCAGGAAAGCAGGAGCTTTTGGCAGGCTACTGGAGGGCTGTCTGTGTGTGCTGGCAGGATGTGGGCTGGTCCAGTCTGACTCCAATCCACAAACAGGTTTCAGTGTGTCTGAGTGGTATGCATGAATGTTCCCACCAGTGGTCTTGATTGGACCACTGCTGGGGTGTGTGTGTAGGCTAGTCCTGCTATTGGCTAGTGGAAGTTTCAGCTCTTACCTGGCGTTCAGGATAAGAAGAGGACCCCTGCACCTATTCTTCAGAGATCCTGGAGAAACCTAAAGGAGCCAAGTATCCTATCCAGCTGTGAGACCTGTGAAGAAACTCGAGACCCGACTGAAGGAGGCCTGGCAACCAACTTCTGCTGCTGTCATGGAGGAGCCCTTTATTGTTCTTGACCTTTAGTAGTCGTGCAAAGAACCTACGACCCTTGAAGTGGAGGGACCATCCATTCCCGATGTCTGCTCGGTGCCCTGCCAAAGGAAGCCAAAGGAGGGGTCGTGGACCAGGGATCACCTGTTTTACATCTTTAACATATATCCCCCCAAATTAGACTCTTCTGTGTGCACTCAAGTACCAGCAGATCTGTCCGACGCAGAAATATTGGAAGGCATTGAAGATTCCGGTCTTACGCAAAAGCGAAACTCATATCAATCAAAATCTCATTGCACCCCCGATGACACCTTTTTTTTTTTTTTTTTATTGTTTTAGACATAATAAAATAATCACAATAAAGCAACAAGCAAACAAATCAACTTAAAGACTGTCATGGTCATTCAGAATCAATGGAGATAGTACCATAGCATCAGAAGTCGAACGGCTTCCACAGAACGTGCAGTAGTATGTAATACAAATACATATCCTAACACAAAACAAAACAAAACACCCAGTGCACATTCCTCAGGCTGTGGGAGGGGGTTCTCAGGTCGCTCCTTCTTCCCATCTGCCCCATATTTTCAAGGCTTTGTTGGGACAGCCTCGTGCTGAGTAAATCCTATGCTCCATCATGCGCATCTGTCCATATCTAATTTCCATTGGTCCAGTGTTGGGGAGTCAGGGGCTCCCCATTTCTGCGCTATGTTGCGCTTGATCAGTCCCATCGCCGTGTGTAGGAGTAATATCTCCCATTTATTAGCTTCCATCTCGCCAGGCACACCTAGGAGCAGAGTCTTTGGGTCCTGTGGCAGGGTTCGGTTCAGAACTCGAGAGAGTTCCCTACAGCATGCGTTCCAAAAAGTTTGTATCCGGGGACATGCCCACAAAATGTGAATGAAGGTTCCCTCCTCCTCCCCGCATCGCAAACAGTTCGGGTTTGGGGCCCGTTTCCAGCCATATAAGCGCGTTCTAGGGAAATAAACCTGGTGCAGTATTTTCAACTGCACAAGTCGAAGCCTAGAGGAAATAGCGATTTCTCGGGGGTGCATGAGGACTTGCATCCAGTCCTCTGGATCTATCTCTCCCACATCCGCTTCCCATTTCGCCTTCAGCTCGTTCAGTTCAGGGGTGGCAAAGGAGGACATGGCATTATAGAGGATGGAAGTGCATTTGGTGGGAATGTACGCCGGAAGAATGTTACGCTCTATAGGGGTATAGTCTGGCAGTTGTGTATCATCTGTTAGGTAGGGACTTAGGGCGTGGGCCAGGCGTATATAATGGTATCGTTCTGTTTGTGGAATCTGGAATTGCAATTGTAGGTCATCAAATGAGGTCAATCTTCCCTGCGTGAGCACATTCCCAACCCTAATAATTCCCGCCTTAACCCACTTAGGCCACGGCTCAAACTTCTGAGTCGCAGCTAGATTGTAGTTTTGCCAGAGGGGTTGTGCAGTAGTAACTTTGTTTCCCCACCCAATGAATCTGTGTGCTTGTCTCCACACCGTAATCATGTGTGCTTTGGTTGTGGGTGGGGGGGTTCTCGGGAGGGGTTGATAAAGGAGGGACAGCGGGTCGGTGTTCTGCATGGTGGCTATCTCAGCACGTATGTGGGGCAAGTCTCGGTTTCCGTGGAGAAGATCATTAACCACTACCAGTTGTGATGCCCAGTAGTACGTTTGTAGACGGGGGACTCCTATTCCTCCCTCCCAGATCGATCTCTGAAGTGTGGTTAACGCAATTCGTGGTTGGCCTCCCCCCCATATGAGATCTCTAAGGAGTGTCTCCACCTGGTGAAACTCCAGATCGGGGATTCCAAGTGGGGCATTCTGGAGAACGTAAAGGAATCTGGGAAGGGATATCATTTTAAAGAGTGCCGCTCTTCCCATAAGTGTCAGGGGGAGGAGTTTCCAGTGTCGGACATCAATAATAAAGCGGTCCGTGATCGGTCGGAGATTGTGTTGTATATAACTTGGTAAGTCCCCAGATATCCATATTCCCAGGTATCGAAAGCCCTGTCGTTCCACCCGATACAGGCACTCCTGGGGAATTGCTTGGTCTCCACCCTTTACCGGAAAGAAGACTGATTTCTCCCAGTTGATTCTAAGTCCGCTAAGTTACCCAAAGCGGATGAGCAGTTGTGTTACAATGGGGGAAGACCTTGGTGGGTCACCCAGATATACAACGAGGTCGTCTGCGTACAGGGACGTACGATCCTCGTGACCCTCCGGCCATCTGAATCCTTTCCAGGCGGTGTTTTGGCGAAGCCAAAGAGCCAGTGGCTCAATAGCAAGGGCGAATAAAAGAGGGGACAGTGGGCATCCCTGTCGTGTACCCCGACCCAGGGGGAAGGACCTGGAGGACCAGCCGTTTACCTTCACTTCAGCTTTGATGTTAGTATAAAGTAACTGCACCCCTCCCAGAAAGGCCTCTCCGAATCCCATACGGCGCATGACCTCCTAGAGGCAGTCCCATCGAATGGAATCAAACGCCTTTTCAAAATCGACTGCCAACAGGGCCAAGGGTTCGTTTATGATCGGGGATCTCTCCAACGCTAGATGGAGGCGGCGTAGATTCATCCGAGTCGATTTGCACGGCATAAATCCACATTGGTCCGGGTGGATCAGGGTGGGTGCAACTAACTGTAAACGGTCCGCTAGTAACTTAGCAAGGATTTTAGCCTCCCCGTTGATCAGTGATATAGGCCTATAGGAGGCACATTCATGTGGAGGTTTGCCAGGTTTGGGAATGACTACGATAGTCGCCTTGCAAAGATCTGGTGGAAGGGTCCCCTGATCCCGGGCAGTAAGGAACAATCTGTGTAGAGGAGCCGCCATTTTATCTGCTCCTAGCTTTTGCCAAGTTTCGACAGGGAATCCATTTGGGCCCGGGGCCTTCCCTGATTGGAGCTGAGACAGCGCCTCCGAAATCTCAGCCTCTGATAAGGCAGAGTCCAGTTGGTCTCTCTGTTGTTCCGAGAGAGTCGGTAACGTTACCGCATCTAGGAGGGAGGGGTTTATTGGTGAGGTCAGGGCTCGGTACAGGTCCGCGTAAAACTCTGCGAAGGCCTCAGCGATCCCAGAGTCTGAATGGTAGCTGTCGCCCTGTGGCGTAACTATTTCCCGGACATGGCGTTGTCCTTCGTCCCTCCTCTGTAGCCAGGCGAGCAGTTTACCTGCCTTGTCCCCTAGTTCGTACACCCTCGCTCTAGCCTGCCAATGGGCCTGCTTAGCGTCATCCATCGCTCTGTTCCGAAGGCATTCTTGGGCACGCTGGAGGGATCGATGGGTCTCGGGCGTAGGGTCAGAGATATGCTTAGTCTCCCAGTTACTCACTTCCTCTTCGGCTTTTAGTATTTCCCGAAGCCGGGTGTTTCTTTTATGTGTCGTCCAGGAGAGAATCTCACCCCTGAGCACTGTTTTATATGCCTCCCATAGTATCACGGGGTTATCCACCGACTCCTCGTTAATTTCAAAGTATTCGGCAGACACCTCCTCTAGGCGAGCTATCAGCTCCGGGAACCCCAGGTAGTAGTTGTTAAGTCTCCACGTTCTAGGGGGGAGGGGGCCCTGCATACATAGTTCAACTGAGAGAGGTGAGTGGTCCGAGATACCCCGGGGGAGTAGAGCTGCGGACATTGCCCTGTAGAGGTCGGTATGTGGCAAAAAGAGGTAATCCAGTCTGGACATGGAGCCGTGAGCGCCTGAGTGGAAGGAATACTCCCTAGCATTCGGGTGTAACTCTCTCCATACATCTCGGAGCCCAAGAGCAGATGTAAAATTGGCTAATCTAGTGGGAGTGTTTGGGTTGCGATTTCGGAGATGGGAACGGTCCACGCTATCATTCATGGTGTCATTGAAGTCTCCCCCCAGAACGAGTGTATCAGGGTGGTGTTTCCCTATAAGGGTAGTGAGGTCGTCCAGTAACTCCTGTCCCAGCCCAGGTGGAGAGTAGATTGAGGCAATAGCCACCGTCTGACCCCAGATCGTTCCCATAACGAACACGTATCGGCCCCTCCGATCCCTTTCAACCATTTGCTGGACAAATGGGATGCGCTTGTGTATCAGAATGAGGGTGCCCCTGGAGCCCATTGTATACCCCGCCTGAAAGGCAAGTTGGTAGTTAGTCCTCTGAAAAAAGGCACAGTTTGATCCCGCCAGGTGGGTTTCTGTCAGAAGGGCCACATCAGGGGAGTGTCTGTTTAAAAATTGCCTGAGAAGACGCCGTTTGATTCCCGACCCCATACCATTCACGTTCCAAATAAGGAATTTCAGAGATTTAGTGTGTCGTATGGGTGTCCAGTTAATCTGTGCGGAGGATACTTAGTACACATGGTGGGAGTGTCAAGGGTGTAGCAATCAGTAAAAGAAGGCGACATGGTATCTGCCTGTGTCAAAAGAGCGGGGGTGTTCCGTAAAATAGTACAGAGCGCCTTCAACCAGAGATAATGATTCGCATGACCTACGAACACATGACAGTCTTGAAATAACAAACAAAACTTTAAACATTCCCAACTCCCCCCCCACCCTATACTCCACCCCAACACGAAGTACCTGTCGTCCCAACATAGCTGAGCCTTCAATTAAGGTATCAGCTCAAAAGCCAGACCCTTGAACAGGGTCTAGATAAACAAGAAAGAGAAAAAGAAAAAGGGAGGGGGGGGAAATGGAAGGGAGAGGGAAAGGACTTAGCTAGGGGGGGGGGTGAGAGCCTCCTCCAGAGTTCCCTCCCTTGCGCCAATGTCAACATCTTCCATGGTGGACTATTTATGCGTGGGGCTCAGGAGTGCGAAAAGTGCACGCCCCCCTGTCAGAGCATATCTCCTAGGCCCCAGGAGTAAGGGGCAATACTACGTTTTATGTTCTTCTTGATCTGCCACTGGCTCCAGGATCTGCTGTCCTTCTCGTTCTGGTTTTCTCCTCGTGGAGGCTCGCCTAGGCCTCGGCCGGGGTCTTCCTCTCGGTCTCCTTGGCCTTGCTGTCCAGTCGCCTTCTACGTGGGCCTCCGCCCATTTCCATGCCTCTTGCGGGTCACTGAAGTGAACAGTAGTTCCTTTATGATAAATCTTTAGTTGGGCCGGGAAGAGCAGGCCGTATTTCACATTCAGTTGAGCCAGTTGTCTCTTGAGTGGTTCAAATGATTGTCGTGCCCGCTGCACTTCTCGGGTATAATCCGGGAAAAAGGCGATTCGGGAGCCGTTATGGGTAATCGACCCTTGTGATCGTGACAGTTGCAGGAGGGCGTCCCTATCTCGATAGTTGAGTAGGCGGGCGATAATAGTACGTGGCGGAGCACCCGGGGGTGGTTTGCCCGGCGGCATCCTATGGGCCCTCTCCACTGAGAAAAACTTTGAAAAGGATGTGGCCTCGAAGATATCCACGAGCCACTGCTCCAAGAATAGTTCCATGCATTGTCCCTCTTCCCCCTCCGGCAGGCCCAGGATGCGGACGTTGTTACGGCGGGATCTCCCCTCTCCATCCTCCACCCTCGATTCAAGGGTTTTAAGGCGGTTCAAGGCCTGGGACAGTTGACGATTGATCCCGCCAATGTTGTCCTCCACCTCAGAGATGCGGTGTTCCGCCTCTCCTGTTCTGGAAGTTAGTTTCTGCAGGTCGTGGCGCAGGAAGGAAACATCTGCCGCCATACTGTCTATTTTGGTCTCCATGGAGGATCGGGAATTAGCAATGGCCGCCATTACATCATGTAGGGAAAGAGGGCCGTCCCCCGTGGGGGAGTTCAGTCGTGTTGCTGGGCACCCCGCAAATTGGTCCATACTGCTCTGTGTGGATGGTTTTTTCTGCCTATCTTTCCCCATGGCTCCGGAGACCGTGGAGCGTCGGGCACAATGGGTCAAGTGATATTATTTATACCCAGTTGAACCCACTCCGGTGTGTGGTGTTGCAGGCCTGCAGCGGATCAGATGGAGAGCCCTCCAACAGGCCAATATGTATTCTGGGTAGTAGGGACTCGGCGTCCTGTATTGGGGTTTCACGGGGCCTCCAGAGACCGTCGCTAGGTGGTGGTCCCCTTATGTCCCCTATGCGGCACCCGGCTCCGTTTTCTGTGTGGAGCGGGGGGGGGGGACCCACCTACCTCTAGCGCGGTCTAGCCGAGCCGCTGCTGTCCTCCACCGCTCGGCGCTGGGACGAGATGGCCCAAGAATGGGGGCCGCTTGTCACCGGGCTCGGGTCTGTCCAGGCGTCCTCCCGGTGCCAGCAGGTTCAAATGGTGTCCCCTCGTATACCGCTTCACACCGCACCACGTCCGGCCGCCCCGAGCCACAGTCATGCAAAGGAGACCTGCCCGAAGGCCCCGGCGGCCATCTTGATCTCGCAGTTCGGACGGCGCCACCGGCCTTCAGCAAACTGTAGATTAAGCCCGTCGGGTGGACCGTTAGGTGCCCAGATTTTAGTCGATCCTAGCCCACAGCTTCACGGGCACAATCGCGGCGTTGATATCGCCCGAAATCCCCAGGAATCAGGATAAAAGTACAGGATTGTATCGGCGCTCACGGGAGCTCACTCGGCTCACGTCCGCATCGTTCGCGCGCTAGCCACGCCCCTCCCGATGACACCTTTTAACTTCTTCTCCATCAGAAAATCGGACGATAACAGAGAATCTCTCATTCCATCAATATCCTGGGTCGCTCAGAATCATCTATGTGCTGTTAACGAGAAAACCATGGCAATAGATGACATGAGCCATCCGTCTCATTCAAGGGAGAAGACAGTCATGGGTGCAATTGACATCCAACGTAAGAGCCAGAGGTTGGACTCTTTTGATTTGACAGAGATAGCAGGCCCCAAGATAACATTATTCATTCTGCACAGGGCCCGTTGAGATCGGTTGAGGTACTTGTACAAAAACTAACAATGGAGGAGGGCCAAAGTTCCATTCAAGAGTCACGAAGAAACAAGGGGATCGGTTAAAGATCAAGCACCCCGATCTCCACGCCAATTGCCTCCCAGAAGTGCACAAGCTCCTGGCTCAAATGCAACATGGCTGAGCTCAAATCTCTCCTCACGAACAGGATCAAAGTCAAAGTCATAAGAATGCTGAAGCAAAGAAACAAACCGGATCTCCTTGCCCTGATGTCAACCATCACCGTTGCCCTAGCTCCATTCATGAACCTTTATGACAACTTGAGTGATACCCTAAAAGACCATAACCACCTTATTGGCAACGACATACTCCAAGCTTGTCTTTCTGGAAGGATATGTCACAGCCACCTAACATCGTCCACCGGCCGAGCAATTGCAAATGGACTTAAGAACGGAATCATCAAAAAACATTGCAAAACAGCAAACCAGATGCCACCGAGGGTCACAGATAACTCAGGCTGTGCAGCAAGTGGATTTAACCACTGAGACTGAGGAACAAACTGACCTCCGTCCACATTTTTTGGACAGTGAGTCAGGTTCGACTGCTCCTCAGAAAAGCACAGGGCCCGGGACACACTGACAATGTAGCAAACGAAAACCAGATCGACAACATGAGTCATCACGCTCCGAAAAGAGGACAGGACCGTGCACCTTGCCTGATCATGCCTTCAATGAAATTCAATCTGATAACGTGTGCTTAGGAGAAATGGAGAATCCTGCTTTCGCCATTTTCGGCACACAAAAATAAAATGTTGCCAAAAACGGCGCACCAGGGTAAACGAAATCCTCAGGATGGCCAACACTTAAAGGCTTCAACCCTAACTTCATCTCAGTTGAAGCCCAAGAGAGGCACACCAAAACCAGCTCCCAGGAAAATCCCTCTAAAGAAATTAAAGAACGTGACAACTAACCCTCTGTCATCGTGCATACTTAACAGTGAGTGGATATGTGTGTCTAAAGCCAGGGAAAATGAAGTGAGTCCAACGTCACAGATATTACTATACCTATCAACATATTCTTTAGACCACTCTCCATGAAGTGCAAGGTCCTCTTGAGCACCTGGTTGTACGAGAAGATGAAGAGGCACGTCCAGGGCTTTTGTTGCTGGACCAGCCCAATTTGCCTTTCTTCACCTTGTTGGAAAAAAGATGATGTCTCCTGAACCAAAAGATTGAGCGACCTGAGGCATGCACCACCAGAGATTTAAGATTAAATATAGAATTGCAGACCGGCAAACAGGATCGCGTACCTGAACCGAACAAACTGTCTACAACTGAGCTGCAAATGCCAATTGCTGACATTATAAAACCCATCAGTGCCTTAACTTCAGCGAGAACCAAAAGTTAACAAAGACAAAAGTCTGTTGTATCACAAAGAGAGTAGACCAAGGTTCATGACGGGTCAGACCAGCAAGGCCCGAAGGTCCCTTTTACAAAATTCGAAACATCAAACATTTAAACTTAAGCGAATTTTGGACCCTGATGACACCTTAATCTTGAATAGACGAGCAGTGTTAGACCTCTTTCATCATATTCCTAACCTGCGACAATTGACCTCCAATGATCTTAAAATCATTGTGTTTGTGGATGAGTGGAGGACGGTACAAATCTATTTACATCTCACTTCCCCAGTGATTAAGAACATGCTAATCAATGCAACTGAAAGCTTTTTAATGCTGGGCTTTGATTTGACAATATTGAAAGGTTCCCGAGAGAGAAGAAAAGTCAATGCCTCATGAAAAACTAGCACGGGCTAGCTTTGACTATGAGGGACCCACGTTAAGTGCATCCCTGAAAGTAGATCAGACCATCAATGGGGGACCTAGGTACTTGGACCAACCTCAGACAGGTAGAGTCACAGCAGGTCTGAGACAGAAATTAAACGTCACGTTCCAAACCAAATCTTCTGCACGAGTGATCACCAGTATCAGTGCACTTCCGCTCGCCACACGAATGACTGAGAAAAAATAGGACTGGTCCTAGCTGCAAAGAGCACTGACATTTCGAGCTGCGCATCATTGCCTGACATTCAATCTCCCAGTAAGACCAATGTCAAGCTCCCGCAATTAAAATTGGTTTCTTGGAACACTTGAGGCCACATGCATCTTACCAAAGCTAGTGACACAACTTTTGGCCTTTTCGATGTCCTCTGTTTACAAGAGACATGGCTCAGTGTGAAGCCGATCTTGGACGGGTTCGAGATCTCATTAAGTGAGGCAATAATGGCCAAAAAAGGGGAACCTTCTTCAGGCCTGTTAACGGCAATTAAATCCAGAAGCCCTTTGACCTTAACCAAATGTATATCGGCGAGTGCCTTGTCCCAAGAACTTCTGATTGGATGTGAAACGAATGAGAACAGTCAAGGCCTAAAGTCACTAGCGAAATTGGTAGTGATCAACGCATACTGGAACCCGGTATTGACATCAAATGAAGAGTTCATCGATCACATATTTGATTTAATTGACGATGCATACATAAATCAGCAAACAGGATATGTGATTGTCTGCAGTGACTTAAACACTTCATGTTTATCCAGCATTTCTCATTCCCAAAGTATGGCCCATTATTCTTCAAGACACACTAGAGCCCCCATGTGGAATGCTTTGATGGTTAACAAAGACATGCATATGTTAAATGTAAAAGAAGACATGCCACCCCAGGTGACATGGAAAGGCATGGGCTCTTCCTCTGTGATAGACTACCTTTTTGTTTTGCGTCGCTTTCTACCGCTTTTGACATCAATTAAGGTAATTAAAACAAAAGAGAGCGACCATCACATGCTATGCATGGAATGGATGGGATCAGTGGCCAGTACTGGAACAAAAATGCCGGTTGGCACAAACGTGAGTAATGATGGTCTCAGACTCAAGCTAACAAATAAAAACATTGCAAAACTGTCTACAGATTTCCAACTTGAAGGATCCATGGTGGACTATACTCAACTTTTAGAACCTCACCGTTGCAAAGCCCCCAACAGACGACGATCGACTAACACCCATCTTCATGTTGACAACCAGGAACAGGTTAATCGGAGAAAGTTGGTAAGAAGTCTGGCTAGAGTGGCCAAGAAATCAGGTTTAACAGCAGATCATGAACATTACCGACTGGAGAAGCTGAACTTTAAGAACTGGCTGTCTTCTTATAGATCATCATTATACCAATCCCATTCAGAAGCCATGCTCAAGACTCTTGTAAGCAGAAAAACTAAGGACTTTTGGGCACTAATAAAATCAGTTAGAGTGCAACCAATTGATGAACAATCAAATCCCATTTATGAAGCAAAGTGGATTGAGCATTTTTCAAAATTATACACCGCGTCGTCATCCACCATCAAGACTGACCATTCCATAAATGGTGTGGAGCCGTGGGTTCACTAGTCAAGTCCTGATGACATCTTAAAGCGAATCACTCAGTTAAATAATTCATTCATACATACCCTTTTAACACAGATTTCCACATCACATAGTTTGCCAAGATCCTGGAAGAGAGCGATTGTAGTCCCAATTGTTAAAAAGGGGGACAGGGACAATCCGAAAAATTATTGTCGAATCGCACTCTTAGATGTCATCGGAAAACTGTACAGGGCCATCATTCTGGACCTTTTTTCCACTTGGTGTGTGGACACAGGAGTCAACGATCCACGTCAAACTGGATTTGTGAGGGGCATAGGAACCGGAGCAAACATCTTTATTATCAATACATTAAAGGGTTGTGTTCAAAACACAAAATTTAAAACCTATATGGCTTTCATTGATCTGGTCCAATCCTTGGACCAGATCGATAGACAAATGTTGTGGCCCAAACTGGAGACGAAGAACTGTCCGGGGGCCATCCTTGAACCGATAAAAGCAATGCATCGAGCTACCTCACTAAGAGTTTGACTGGATAAATCTGGTCTGTTGTCCGAAGAAATAACCACAGCTGGAGGAGTCAAGCAGGGTTGCCCTATGGCTTCTGCCCTATTTAATTTCTTTTTGGCGGACATGAAGAGCACAAACCCCAATATAAGAACCTTTCCACCATCGGTGGGCGGAGTCCCACTACCTCGACTACTCTACGTTCACATCGTTTTAGTAGACCAAGCGCCTGTGGGGCTTCAACGGCAACATAACATCCTGCAGACCTTCATTAATTCTAATGGCCTAGAGATTAATAAACTGAAGACTAAAATCTTGACGTTCGGGAATTCCAACAGAGGCAAAAATGCCCATTCATGGATGCTAGATGGCTATCATATTGAGCAAGTCAAATCAGCTTAGTGACACTATATCTGAGGCTCCAATGGTTTCCTGTTTGAAAGCTACAACTACAGCTTTATCCAGCCAAGCACGCCCCATGAATGAAATCTACGGGCGGTTTTCCATCTTACCGGTATTCACTTTTTATAGATCTAAAGCCATTCCAATACTAACTTATGGATCAGAGGCAATGCCAAATATCCCAGAAAAGATGTGGTCCCAGTTAGAATTCCTCTTCTGGAAGAAAGTTCTAGGACTCCCGCAATCCGTCCTAATTCAAATCATACGGTGGGAGCAGGGCCTCTCCTCATTAAAATCAACCGTTCTTTGGAAAAGTCTCAGTCTCTTCAGAAAATGTTTTGCACCTGCCCGACAAGAGATTTTGGAGATGCAACACAAATAAATTATGGCACCCCAAAACATAATGCTGCAGAACTGGCGAGAAAAAATGTGTTCCGCTTTGAAAGAAACCGGGAGTTCAATTAAGGACTTGATCACTAATACTATGTGGATCTAGACCAAATTGAGAGAACTCTACTGGATCAACACTCTTCAATCTGCAGATAGATACCAATCAGTCGCCCAAATCTCCTGGGAGTCACGCAAAATGGACACTACCTGTGAATATCTCTAACAATTTCCAGATAAAAAACGAAGAGAACAATATTTGCGGATTCGCCTGGATCTTCAGCCGATGAATGAAGTAAGAGTAATTCGAGGTCTTTCTGAAAGCAACATCTGATGTTTCTGCAAGAACGCAACTGTGGTGGAAACCCTAAAGCATTGGGTAATTTCTTGTCCATCTCTCATTGAGAGGTGCACCATATACTTAAACCATCTATTTTCTGATTTTCAAAAACGAGATGGATGTGTGTTGGTCAATTTTGATTGCAGGAAACAAAATCAGCCATGTGATTGCAATGACAACATTTTTAGAGCCTTTGTTTGACTCATGAGATCTTACAAACTACATTTTATCTTGCTTTCCTGCCTCGTGGCTGTTTTTGTGAGATGTTTTGATTTTTTCATAGAACACTCAACAATGAAATATTTCTCTTTATTTTTAACATGGTCACTTGTAGGACATGATTTTTTGATGTTTCTTGTGTTTGTCTTTTTTGCAAAAAAATGGTTTCAATTATATGCAAATAAAAAAAAGAGAAAGGGTTTGAAGGGAGTAGTCTGAAGATGGAGGGTGAGGGGATGTTGAGGAGGGTGTGTGTGTGGGGGTGGGGGTGGGCATAGTAGATGGAAAGGAAAAGGGTTTAGAATGAGGGGGGATGGAGATAGAGGCGGTTTGAGCAGTTGGGCCCACTGGTGGAACGCCAGGTATTTGTGGGAATGGGGGGGTGGTGAGGCGAGGGGGTCTGAGGTGGAGGGGAGGGAGGGTAGGTGTGTCAGTGGGATGACAGGGTTTGTGGGGTGACAAGGGACATCCCATGTATGAATGTTTGGTGATGATTGAAAGGAGGAGGTGTCCAGGAGCTTTTGGCTGAGGCGGGAAGGGAGGAGGGCAGAGGAGCTGATCTACGGGTTGACATGCTGCGGGGAGTAGCAGATGCCGTGGTAGTCGTTGGGAGGCTGTCTTTGGAGCGCCAGAGTGCTCCTCTGGCTTGGGAGTTGGAAATAGCATGGTGTGTGGAGGAGCAGGGGTGGGGATCTGTCTTGGTGGTTGACCTGGGGCAGAGGGTGTGCGAGGGGGGACCATGTGCAGAAGTGTGACAGGGCTTGGTGGGCGACGGACAGTTTGTGGTGTGCCAGATGTCTCTTCTGGTCTGAGGGATTGTGGCAGTGAGATTGCAAAGAATGTTAGTGGGCCAGGGTGTGGGATGTTTCCAAAGGAGATAGAGAGAAAAGAGAGGTGTGGCGGTGTGTAGTTGGAGTTCGATAATGAAGTTGTTAGTGGGTCGGGCGCAGAGTTTACTTGCTTGCCACCGGGTTTCTTTTGGTTGTTGGTTGGGGAATGTGAGGGGAGTGGCTGTGTGCAGGATTGCTGTTGTGAGTGAGTGCGTAGTAGCTGGGTCCGAGTTGAAGAGGCAGAGAGGTCATCTAGCTTCTTTCTCCATTTTTGTCAGGATGGAGTTGTGAGTCGTGATCGTGTGAGGGGGAGGATTGCGGTAGGTGGGAGTGTTTGGGTTAGGATGGTTGCTGCAGGTAGGGAACCACTTGGTGAGCGGTATCTTGGAGGAGCGAGGCACCCAAGTCCAGTAAGTCCAGTAATTGCTTAGATAGTTAGATTTAAGACAGTGGTACATGCAGCAGCACCTAGACTTGAGACACGTGGGCAGAGGGACAAAACATCAGAAAACAGGGGCACAGCAGCAGAAGCAGCCATACCCGAACCTGAGACATGCAAGAATGGGGCACAGCAGCGAAAGCAGCAGCACCCAGACTTGATACTCCTAAAGAGGCGGCACAGCAACGAGTGCAGCAACACCTAGGGTTGCTGTAATGCTTACCTTACATCATCCCTGCAGGAGTGTAAACGGCCCAGAACCCTGGTGATCAGCCAAGACTGGTCAAATATGACTTTCCCCTATCATAAAGGAGAGTGAAAATAGGAGGGGGAAACTGGGATCAATATAATGTGATAAACTACTATGGCTCTCCCCTCTTCCCACCCTGACTGGCTCCCCTATAGTTCCCTAGGCCCACACTCTCCTCACCTGTGTTTTGTTGTTAGGGAGCTCTCCATCCTGATTTTCAAGCAGGGGTGCGTTGGTGGTGAGGCTCAGAATATACTCATGCTGTAGAACAGGAAGAGCCTCTGAAGGTAAGTGTTTAAATTCTTGGAGGGGTCTTTAGTCTTTGGTCAGGAGAGCACTGAAGTCCCTGAGAGGAAAAAGGATCTGAGATTGGAGAGATCTCTCTTGATGATTTAACAACTCTCTCTTTCTTTTGCAGGTTCTCTGAGAAATAACTTTCAATTGAGGAGCTTGGGTGTTGTCGAAGAAAAAACATGAAGTCTTGTCTTGAGGTAAATATGTGCACGTAGTTCGGTAACGGCGCGTTGCCCATAGTGCCATCGTTATCCAGAAATGGGTTTTCTCTTGAGGTAAGTATGCGCGCGTAGTTTGGTTAAAGCGCGCAGTACTGCGTGCCTTCCTTACCCAGATTTGGGTTTTCTCTTGAGGTAAGTATGCACATGTAGTTTGGTAAAGGTGCGCGTCACAGCGTGCCTTTGTTATTAAGCTATGGCTCTTTTCTGTGAGGCAAGGCGTCAGAATACTTGGTAAATGCTTGTCGGAGCTTCAGGTACGTATGCGCGTTTGGTTATTTATATTCACTACTAGTCTTAATGTTCTTCAATTAACTATGGTACCTTTGGGCCTCATTCCGAGTTTGGAGGCAGCCATGGCGGTATTAGCGCCATGGCTGCCTCCAAACCCGGGTCCGGTCTGGTTGTATGGGGACTTACCGGGACATTCCGACCTGTGCAGACCCGGTAAGTCCCCATTCAACCAACCATTCCCCATTCCCATTTTTGTCCCCATTGGGCTCAATGGCAATGGGGAAGGCGCTAATTACGGGCCCGCAAATAGCGGGCCCGTAATTAGCGCCGTAGTCCCTTAGCAGGACCCGCTAAGGACATGTGGTCTGACCACACGTCCTTTGCGGTTCCCGCTAAGGGACCTCGGAATTGGGCGGTAATGATTTACCGGCACCAGTCTCCTTACCGGCGCCCGGTAACCCTTACCGCCCAAGTCGGAATGAGGCCCTTTGTCTTTGTAGGTTTTCGGCGGTCAGAAGGGTTCAAGATGACGCTCCGGCCGTGGACGAGGACTGCTGACTGAACTGCGGAACTACAGAGGATGAAGTCACCTGTCGGAGGACTAATGCTGCGGAAAACTCTGACCACGTACGTTGAAGACTAAGGTCTGTGCATTTACTGTTAGCTTTCGAGTTCATAACATGACTTTTTTCTATTATTTTACAGGTCTGTGAGCTGAGTGCTGGTAGCGTTACACCGCTGTCAGCGGAACTAATGCGAAGTACATGTTACAGAGAGGGCGGGGCTTTTATAGTCCTCTATGCCCAACGACTAGTTCTCAATGACTAATTAGATGTGACCCACAGGGCGGCCATCTTAAGGGAATTGATACACCATTGGATCTCTCTGGGAGCCCATTGTCACCTGGGTACTGTGGAAGGTGGGAATGCCATGTTTGCCATGCTAAAAGCCATCTAGCCCCTACAGATCTGTTCCAAGACTCCTTCCTGGCCCAGACACCAGAACCTAACCCAGAAACCTTGGAAGTGATCATGACAGTTGCGATGCCTAAAATGGGGACACAGTAATAAATGCAACATCACCCAAAACAGAGCCACCCGGATGGCGGGAAAAACAGCAAAAATGGGGGCACAGGAGTAAATGCAGCAACACCAAGGTTAGAGATGCCCAAAATCGGGGCAAAGTCATAAATGCAACAACACCTAGATTTGAGAGGCCTCAGATGGGGGCACAGTAGTAGATGCAACAATACCTAGTATTGAGATACCTGGATAGTGGATAGTAGGGTAAATGCCCAAAAAGGGGACACCGCGGCAAGTGCAACAACACCTAGATTAGAGATGCCAAAAATGGGGGTACAGCAACAAATGCAACAACACCCAGGATTGAGACATCTGGATAGTGTGAGAAATTCAGGGTGACAACAAGTAAGACAGACATAAACAATCACAGTTCAAGGGTGTTTATTGAACAATAAATTTGGTATGCAGGTAGGAAAAACGCCTAATCTAAACCTAAATCTAAGATCGGAGCAAGTGTCAACCATCTACTGAAAAATAAGTCAGTCTTTATGGCGTTGTGTCAACATGAAAAGGGCCTATACTAAGAAACCTATTGCCAAGGCCTCACAACTAATACAAAAAGGGTGTGGGATAGTTCTCAAGAAAAGAAAAAAGTGTTCCCAAATAATATGGCAGGATGCAGCAGCCTGGGTCTCCCTTCCCCACGTTTTGGACACAGGGTAAGATAAGAGCTTCGAGCACAGAACAGTCTCGGGCTTCTCTAGCATGAGATGACTGTTCCAACGGCAATTCTCAAGCCAGTCGATAGACAAGTCTCCTTTCCTGTGAAAGTCTCTCGCTTTCGAGGCTTGAGGTGGTCAAATAACAAAAACAAAAGTTCCTTTTACAAATTAGTTGTTCCAATGTTCGCTGGGTGATTTGTTCACTCCTGGGTCCCCCTCTTCTGGGAGTCTACCCTTCTTAATCTCATATCACAGTTTCACGTAAGGTAACGATTTCACCCCTGGGTCCCCCTCTTCTGGGCGTTGACCCTTCTCGTATCATATTCCAAAATATACCACAGTTTCTTTACCAAACAACCCCTGGTTCTCCCTTGGTTAGGCTCGGACCCCTCTTGCCTTTTGAAGGATTTCCTCCTTCAATTTCTCAATGTCTTTTGCTTGGGTGATGGCTTCACCCCTGGATCTCCCTCGGTCGGGGTTGGACCCTTCTTTATTTCACAGTTCTACTTTTACACATTTCACCGTTTGCAGGATTCACTTCCCTTTCACAGTGCTTGTAGATCAAAGTCTTTCGACTGTAAAGGGATTTTGCTTGACCATTTGTATGACCACTTTGTCCTATTCCGCTGGCCCTCCTATGGCCTTCTAGTTTCTGTAGTTTACTCTCATATGGTGCTCGACCAGAGTCTCTCGAGTTAGCACCCACATGGTGCCGGTTTCCCTCTGCCGCTCATCTCCCCTTCACACTTTTTACTTTTTACAGTTCATTCAAAGTTCATCAGCTTTGGTTCAAAACTTGCCATTTTGCGATTCTCATTCAAAACAGCCTGGTTTTTATCGGTTCTGCTTCCCTCGCTCCAGCTTATCGGCATAGGTTGGCCCTGTGTACCGTTGACATCTGCTGTAGGACACTTGTGCTATTGTTCGCGGTCTTAGGCTCTCTTCCATGAAGGCTCTGCTGGTCTGGGCAAGGGCAAGGCTACTTCTCTCCTCGTCACCCTCTCGATTCCTGCCCCCTTTCTCCTTCTCTTGAACTGCCATGTGGTAGCCGTCTCGTTGTTCGTACTGTGCTCGCTTACTCCACCTTTTATCTTTGTGGGGAAAAGGAAGGGCTGTCAGGTATGTGTGGTTCAAGTCAATCGCCTGACTTTGCCTGACCCTCAGGTTAGGACATGTCAGGTACACAGGCTTAACATTAGTCCATTGTTTGTGGTGTGCGTGAGTGTTTACGTCAGAAAAGGGGTTAGTTTGAATGTCAGAGCATCCTACAGATTCGTAAGGAAAAGAGGTGTTGCAACCTGATAAGACAAAATACTATGATTCCCGCAATCCCCTTTGTTCATGTCACAACCTCAGCTATTCTCGCTTACGCCGCAAACACTACCAATCCCGTCTCCCTCTGATTGTCATCGTCCAAAATCCAAACTTATTAGGAAAGACCTCTACCGTTCCCACCATCCCCTATGTTCTTTTCTTCCTTCTGGTCATTCTCATCCATTTACCAAACCCTCCAAAACCTACCCTTCTGAGATCACCCCAAACCCAAATGCGAAGGATATGTTCCCAAAAAAACACCTAAAATGGGGCACAGTAGTAAATTCAACAGCACCTAGAATGGATATACATGGATAGCTGGAAAACATTTAAAATGGGGGCACAGTAGTACATGCAGCAACAACTAGAATTCGAGACACCTAAAAATGGGGGCAACAGTGGTGAATATCCCTTCCCTCGCTGCCCTTGCCAGGTAATTCGATGCTGGTTGATGGTTGCAGGCTCCCCAGGTTAACACGGCCAACACAGTCTGGAGCTGCAATTTCCGATGCTGCCCTTTTCTCCAGGGCCCTTTTCCACAAGGGGCTGTAAATGGGCAGTGCTGCTTCCCTGACGAGATGACCTAAGTATGCCTACGGTCCAATGGGAACAGGAGGAGGGATGGGAGGCGGGAGGACAAACACGGAAGCTGGAAACCAGCAACAACATGCAGCGCACATATCGCTTACATGGATCAATTGCAAGACTTGTCCTTGGCCTCAAGCCCAGGGTTTGTATCTCTCCAGCACTGAAACCTCTGCATTGGCTACCAGTGGCTGCAAGGATTAAGTTCAAGACCCTCTGAATTGCCCACAAGGCCTTCTGGGGCCTGGGTCCTCAATATCTCCAGCTCTCTCTTCGTAAATACCTTCCTACTCGAGCTCTTCGCTCCTCCACCTCCACCTTCCTCAGGGTCAGTCGCTTCTCCAAGCAATGAGTTGGTGGTAGATCTTTCTTCGGCTGGGGCCTCCCTCTGGAACAGCCTCCCTGCCTCTCTGAAACTTGAGGAGAGCCATCTCCGGTTTCGGAAGCACGTCAAGACCATCATCTTTGCTTCTGCATTCTCTCTTCCTCTCCCCTGCTGATACTGCACTGGTCACCTGGCTACCCGTTGATATGGGGCGCAGGTCCCTGCCCGCCCAGTTGCACACCAGCACTGCCTCCTGGAAACCCTTGCACTTGGGCCTGTATCTATAACCCTACAGTCCCCCTACCTGCACTTTTGGACACCTGCTGTCTGCACTTACACTTGCACCTGCCACCTGCTGGCCGCACTTCTTGTTATTGTTTTGATCCCATGTACACCATTGCCTCCTCCCCTTTCCCCTGGCATTTTTCCCCTCCCCCATCCCCTGCACTTGCGCGATCTCAATGTCACTTGGCCTAGTAAGATCGTTTTCTCTGTCCTCCCTCTGTTCCCCCTTCCTTGCCTCGTCGTGCCTTGAAACACTTGTGTATAGATGCGTTATAGACTGGGGGACCGGATGCCTCACCTCTGCGCCAGTGAGCTAAAGAGTGGCGTGGCAAAGGAGGCAAACACAGGGTCTAGGTCCTCGTTCGAGATGGGACCCGAATCAGTCAATGGGAACATTGGCCGGGAGGACAAACACAGAAGCTGGAAACCAGCAACAACACGCAGCACACACAGCGCGGATCAAATATGGGGATCCATTCTTGTATAAAATGTATATCAACAGCGATAACATAACCATATTTTTCTCAGTGTTCTGAGGAACAATGCTATGTGATGCCACTTCCTGTTTTGTGAAGGGGTGAAAGGTCGTTTGCCATCACTTCCTGTGATGTCACTTGACGGTGGGATCAAATGACATCTTCATGTGATGTCATAAGAGGTCAAGGGTCGTATGATGTAACTTCCGCTACCCCTGGCCTTTTGGTGAAATGACGTCCCTGCTTTTCAAATGTCAGTATCAGATATGAATTGTTAAGGAATTTGGGCACCAACTGTGAAAGAAAGGTTGAGACTGTATTGTTTGTAATCGCAACATCAGGCGTATAATTGCACATACATTCTGCATTTAATTGTGGCACATAAAACTCATGCATATGCCACCAGATTAGCTGTTTCATTTGTAATTGCGTACTTTACATGTGTTTCATCTTTTTTTTCAAATTCAATTTTTATTGGTGCATGTGCAGTTACAATTCCACGAAGAAATCCTGCGAACATTACCATACTATAAAAACACCAAGCAATTTTACTGTATTTTCATCTCTTCCCCCCAAACTGTTTAAGCCCACTCTCCCCCCTCCCTAACCCCAACTGTTCTCAGGAGGTTCCAGGGCAATCCCATTGTAGATCACTCCGGGTCATGTAGTCCTGTCTTTATGGGTGCATTCTATGATATCCGCATCTCAGGGGTAACACAATAATTATAATCAGTATTATGTCTCTCTCAGGACTTTGTTTGACTCTCCTGTGGTGCCATGTTCCTGTCACCAATGGGGGTGATAGGACAGACACCTCCTCCTCCCCTCAGTCGACTAGTGTTCCCATCTCCTCCCTCACCTCAATCTCCAGCGGGTTTTCCGGGTCGTATTTTGCCAGGAAAGATGCCCATTCCATAGCTCTTGGCGGGCCTCGATTCTGGAATTGCTTGGTCAGCTCCTCCATCCTGTACAGGTCCAATGCCTTAGCTGCCCATTTTGTCTCGCTTGGGAGGCTCTCTCCTTTCCATCCCCATGCCAGACATGTTCTAGCTGCTAGTAAAAGGTTGTGTGGCATATGTGGGAGCCTCATCCACACATCTTCGGATGTTTCCATCCCAAATAAGAACAGTAGGTGGTCTATACCTCTTTCTACTCCCTCCAAGCCCTTTATCCACCCTAGCACCTCCTTTCAAAATGGTTGCACCTTCTCATAGCCCCTCCACATGTGCCAGTAGTCAGCTATTTGTCTGCATCTCCTCCAGCAGTGGGTGTCCGCCTCCAGGAACATTTTCCCTATCCTCGCCGGGTCCCACTGCCATCTGTACAGTAGCTTGAGACAATGCAGTTTATATTGACTAGCCACTGACGTGCGATGGGCATTTAGGCATAACTTCCTCCAATGATCCGTGTCCACCTCCCTCCACAGGTCCCTATCCCATCTCATCTTGAGAGTGGTCACGTTCTCCCCTTTGGCTTCCAACAGCGCTTGATACATTCTTGAAATGAGACCCCTAGGGCCCCTCCCTGTATCCAACACCCTTTCCGTATGTGTCAGGGCCCTCTGGAGTGCCATCTTCCATGCCTCTGCCATTAGTACTCCCTTTAACTGCAGATATCTAAAGACTGAGATGTTCCCTTTCCCGAGGGCTATTTCCAGGTCCGCTATGTCTATAAATGTATCCCTCCTTAAGACCTGTCCCACTCTCTCCAACCCCACCTCAAACCAATCTTGGAATCTCTCATGGTCTGGTATGTTATCCCGTATAGGGGGGGGGCATATATGGCTCAATGGTGAGGAACAATGTAGTAACTCCTTCCATCTACTTTCTCACCATCCATAACCTCCACAACGGGCCCAAAATCCAGTGTGTATGGACTCTACTTGGAATTGCTTTGCGCTGGGCCCAGAGCCATTCCCCCAATGTGACCGGGCAGAAAAGAAAATTCTCTATCTTCACCAACTGTTTGTCGTTATCCATGCGCAAATGTGGGACCACAGCTTTAAATTGAGCCGCCCTATAATAAGTTTGCATCTCCGGCAGCCCCACTCCTCCTTTCTCTTTGGGTTGGATCAGTAGTTTGTAGGCTGCCCTTTGCTTTTTCCCCTGCCACAGGAATTTTAGCATTTTCTTTTTTAATTCTGCAAAGTCTATCTCCAGTATTTCTATCGGGTGTGCCTGGTAAAATATAACACTCTGGGAAGAAGTACCATTTTTAATGCATTTATAGCCTTCCCAGCCAAGAGATCGTCAATTTCGACCATTTCTCTAGATCTTCGGAAATCTTATGCAGGAGTGGGAGGAAGTTGCACTCATACAGTTTACCTAGTTCCCTCGGAATTCGAACCCCTAAGTACTGTATGCTATCACTTTCCACCGGTATCCCCAGGTCGGACCATGTCCTAAGCTGTTCCTTTGTGCCTTCACTCAGAGGGAGGAGGGTAGACTTATCAATATTTACCTTAAAACCTGACACCTTTCCGTATTTCTTAATGACTCTGAGCACCCTCTGCACCAATTCCCCTATGTCAGATCGGTACAGAACAATATCATCTGCATACATGCTTACTTTTTACTTCTGCTCTCCCACCTCAATCTCCTTTATCAGGTCGTCTTTCCTTATCCTTTCCCCCAGGGGCTCCATCGCCATGGCAAAGAGTAGAGACGAGAAGGGGCATCCCTGCCTAGTTTCTCTTTTCAAATAGAACTCCCTCGATCTAGTTTCATTAACCACAACTCTGTCTTCCTAATTGCATCTGGGCCTTGCCTGTCCGATATGAAGCCCATTTGATCAGGATGTATTATGTGGGGTAACTTTTCCTCAAATCTTGTCGCCAGGATTCTCGTAAATATCTTCTCGTCGGCGTTTAAGAGTGAGATTGGGCGGTATGAGGAAAATTGGGTCCCTCCCTTCCTTTGGAATAACCCGATATCAAGGTCCTATGAAATGTTGCGGTGGCTTTAGCAGTGTCTAGGATGTGAGTAAATAACCTTTTTCTTTTTAAACAATTTTTATTGATTCCAACTTGGTCACCATACAGTTTGCTAACGGATATACATTCCAATTCTCATATACAGTTTTGTGTTGTTTCCTCCTTCCCTCCGCTTACTCCCCCTCTTCCCGAGCCTACCACACACCTCGGCCTTCCTCAACCCCTTTTTATGGGCTACCATCCCTCCTCTCCACCTGAATGCTATCTTCATCCAGACCTGCCCGGTCGGGCACCAACAGTTTTGCTAATATTTGTTTCCAAACTATCAGCTTGTCCGCTTCCTCCTCCCCACTTATGTTTGCTGTCTTATTCCACAGCGTTGTTTCAGCATTCGCCCATTTCTGTAGATCGTGCCACCAAGCTTCTACTTTCGGTCTCCTACTCGTTTTCCAACTCAACTCATTGCTATCCTGCGCTTAGCAAGTATGTACACCAGGTCTTTGAGGTTGCTCACATGTTTAAGTTTATGCGGCCTGGGGAACCCCCCCTCGCATGCATGCCCTAAGGGAGTCCACATCCAAGTATATCTCTTTTCCTGCCATGAGGTGGGCCACCTCCCTCCAGAATCCCATTATTACAGGGCATCTCCAAAACATATGTACCATTCCTGCGTTCACTTCTCCACATTTTGGGCATGCCTGTGTCCCAGAGTCTTAAAACTTGGCTATCCTCTTAGGGGGTCATATATGCTCTGTGCTTGACATATAACTGAATCTGTTGCAACCTCACATTCCTTGATACTTTTTTGTGATATCCCTGTACCCTGATCCATAGCCCGTCTCCCATTGATTCCCCACCTCCTCCTCCCAATACCGTCTCGTCTGGATCACCTCCTTTCCAACTTTAGACACAAGCAGTTTTTATATTTGGGAGACCTCATGGCCCCCATCTGACACATCGTAAAATGTTTTTATGACAGTGTCGGGCCAACACTGCTTGGGACCACGTACCTTTTATCATCTTCACCATCCTGACATATGTAATGTAATGTCCTCAATGTAATCCTGCGTCTTCCACCAATGTATCAAACTCTATTGCCTTCCCATCCTGCTACTCATCCCCGGGGGTCCCTATGCCTGTTGGTTCCCATTGCTTCCTGATGGTACCCCTCAGTTGCCCATCCACCCCTTCTAGTGCCACTAATGGCATCTGTGGGGAGCACGGGCACAAGTTCCCCATTACGTAATAGGCTCTTCGCCACATCTTCCCACCTAGGTCTAATAGTCGTGTCCCTTCTCCCCACTGCGAGTTTGATAGCCACATCCATTCATTCAGAAAATAAGGGGTGCACTCGGCCTTCAACAGTTTGGACCCTGGTATAGGATCTTCCGATAACCACCTTGCCACATATTGGAGTTGGCTGGCCAAGTAGTATACTTCAAAGTTAGGAAATCTGATTCCCCCCTGTTCATACGGGTTCTGTAGCTTCCACAGCACTATTCTATTTCTGGAGTTATGCCATATGAACCCCCTGCATATACTCTGTATTTTAGCAAAGAATCATTTGGGTATCATATATTGAATGTTCGTGAAGTAGTGTAATAGCCTAGGCAGTACCACCATCTTTAACAGTGCCACTCTCCCCATCATGGTCAGCGGTAGCTATGCCCAAAATATCATGCTATTTTCAATTTTAGATACTGCCTTCTCTGTGTTTTGCTTGTGTTCAACTTCAACATTGTGATATACATCAATTCCCAGATATCTGAACGTCTCAGTTTCCCACCTTATCTGTAATACCAGCAGTTTGTGTTATGATATTCCTACATATCTACCTAGAGGGAATATGCTAGACTTTTTAGGGTTAACCGTTATGCCAGACAGCATCACATATCGCTCCACAACCTCCAAAATATATTGTAGGTTCTCTTCGGGATACTTCAAGTACAGCATCATCCCGCGTACATCGACATCAGATGTTGCCCTCCCTTCGTACTGATCCCCACCTCGCCATATTGTTGCCTCAGGTATACCGCCAGGGCTCAAAGTACTAAGATAAAAAGCATCAGTGACCACGGGCATCCCTGTCTGGTGCCTCTGCTCAGTCGCCACTGTTCTGATATGATCACTCCCGTTCTAACTCGAGCCAATGGTTCACTGTATAGCAGTTGGACCCACTTCAAGTATGCAGGCCCAATACCATATTCCTTTAAAACAGCCGTTAGCCATGGCCATTTGACTGAGTCGAAGGCTTTCACCGCATCCAGTGAGATTATTGCCACCTCTTGGGAGCTCCCCTATGTCTGCTCCATAACGTGATGGAGTCTTCTAAGGCTGTCGGATATGCTCCTGTGCGGGACATACCCGGCCTGATCCGGATGTATACGTTTATTTATCACTGGTCTCAGCCTGTTGGCCAGCACTGCTGTGAGTATCTTACTGTCTTGATTGAGCAGCGAAACCAGTCTGTAAGATCTGCAGTCTCTGCTCGGTTTATTAGGTTTAAGGAGTGTAATGATAATCGCTTCTCTAAGGGGCCCTGGCAATGTGCCCCTTTCGAACGCCTCATTTAACATCTAAAATCGGGGGGAGCAGTTCTGACCTCTATGTTTTGTAAAACTCACTCCGGTGTCCGTCCGCCCCTGGGACCTTATTAGTGGTTAGTAGCTTAATCACTTGTTCTAACTCTTCTAACATAATTGGAGCCTCCAAGTTCTTCCTTTCCGCTTCTCAAGTTTGGGAAGATTAATCTCTGTTAATGTCTCTAGCACATCTATTTCCACCCCCTCAGTTATGTCAGTGTACAATCTCTGATAGTACTCAAAAAAACATTTGTTAACTCCTTCCTGGGTATCTCGTATCTGCCCATTCATCCCATGCATTGCTCTTATTGTTTGTTTGGGGGACTCGCTTTTATATAACCAGGCAAGTAATCTGCCAGGCTTATCTCCTTCTGCGTGCTGCCTCTCTATATATTTCTTATAGTTGAGGTTGCATAGTCTTTCCCAGTGATCCCTGCAATCTTGCTGCAATTTGTGTATAGCCTTTGCCGCCTCAGGGGTTCTCACCCCCTCCCTCATTTTAGTTTCCACCTTAATTTCTGCATCATGCAATTTCTGAATTATGCCGCCTTGCATTCCTTTTGATTTTGATATAGCCGCCCCCCTTACAACCACCATGAATGCATCTCACAGTGTACCAGCCGATTCTACACTATCAGTGTTATGTTCAAAATACTCCCCTATTTATTTTCTGAGGTCTTCCTTAAACACTGTCTCATTTAGTGCCTTGGCCCTGAGTCTCCATGTCGGGATTCTCACCCTGGGAGGCAAGTTCTGCCATATCACTATCAACAGAGCATGGTCTGAGAAGACCACAGCCTTGTATTCTGCTCTTGTCATTTCTCCCGTTAGCTCTGATCCCACAAATTTATAATCCAATCGGGTGTACAGGTTCCGTGGGGCAGCATAGTGTGAGTATTCTCTATTCTGTGGGTGATGCATTCTCCACACATCCACTAACCGATAATCACTTAACAGGGTACCCAAGACCTTCGCTGCTGGGGTAGGCCTTTTGACCTTCTCATCTGATCTGTCAAGCTTCGGGTCCAATGTGCAGTTGAAGTCCTCTCCCCATATAACTGCCCCATCCATATATGGGCTAATCCTGGCATTTAGGTTCTTAAAGTAAACAGTGGTGTCCTGATTTGGGGCATAAGTGTTAATGAGGTTAACTTCTTTATTTTCAACCATCCCTCTTATTAACACCCCCCTCCTGTCTATATCTATGGTGAACTGTAATAGCTTAAACTGGACGTGTGGTGCTATCCATGTTATAACACCTCTGGCATACTCCGAGTGCGTTGCTCCTATGGTAGTCCCTTTCCCTTTCCTTGCCCCCCCCCTTGCTTATCTTGTGATTAAATAACTTTACCATATGTTGTGTCAGGACTCCCACGTGTTTCTTGTAAAACCCTATGGTATAACCATCCTCCCCTGGGGCCTTCCCATTCAGGAGGTGTGATATTGCATCTTGGATTTCGGCTGTGATCGTGCTCTCTAAGTACTCTATCTCTGGTTGTGTGAACTTGGTCAGGTGTATCCCCCTTAAGTATTCTCCGACCTCCTCCTCTGTGCCTTGAGCTTCTGTCGCGTATAGCGTTTCGTAATATTGAGCAAATCTATCAACATTATCGATCGGATCCTGCTGGTCTCCTTTCCCCTCCCCCGGGTCTCCCAATTTTGTTATCCATCTTTCCGCTCTCTGGGACCTGAGTCTAGCAGCCAGAAGTGCATCGGCCTTATCGCACTTCTCATAGTACATCTGCTTCAAGTATAGGGTTTCTCTGATTCCCAGCGCCTTTAGCTCTGCCCTTTTGGCGGCCATCACCTGTTCTCTTAGCTCCTCTACGTCATCCTTTGAAGCATGCATCCCCCCTTCCCTTTCCACTATTTCTATACGGAGCCTATCTTCCACCAGGCCCCTCTCCCTCTTCCTCCTCGCCGCCCTCACTCATCAACAGACCTCTCCAGGTGGCTTTCTCTGCATCCCAAACAGTCTCCATACTCACTTCCCCACACTCAAAATATTCGGTTATCTCTTTGACCAGGCGATCAGAGAAAATGGGGTCATTCCAGAGCGAATCATTACATCGCCATGAGCTCCTGGCTCTGTGGAGTCCCTCAATGTCCAGAATCACTGTTACCATGTCATGGTCAGACCACCCCACAGGTATAATACTGCTATCCGTAACCCGTGAGCCCTGGTACTTGTTTATAAGACGGTACTCCATCCTTCAGTATGTTTTGCGTGGTGTTGAAAAGAATGTGTACTCCTCCTCCCTAGGGTGCTTTAACCTCCATACATCTAATAAGCCTCGCCGATCCAATGCTAACTCTAGATGTCCCCATTTATCCATCCCCTTGTCTGTGCACCCTTCCTTTACCTTCCTATCCCAGGTCTCATTTGCCCAAGAGTTAAGGTCTCCTCCGATGATGTATAAATCCGCCGCCCGTTCCTGTATTTTGCCCAACGCTTCCCCCAGGAACCTTTCTTGTCCCTGGTTCGGGGCGTATACTGCTGCCAATAATAGTTTAGCTCCCTCCAATGTACTCTCCAATATTAGCAGTCTTCCCTCTAGTAAGTTTGAGACTTCACAATTCTGAACCAGACAGTGCCTGTGGAGTATTATGCCCACTCCTCCTTTTTTGGTCCCTCTCGATGCCCAGTGCTCCTGTCCTATTCCTCCTTCTCTTAGTGCCCTCTCTTCCACCCCGTATTAACTGTGTTTCTTCCAAAAATAGAACGTCCAGGGAAGCTTTCCGAAATTCCCTTACAACTAGGGACCTCTTAGTAGGGGGGTTCCGTCCTTTTTACATTGTGTGCCCACCTTCAGACCCTTAGTAGCTTCACCTTTCCTCATCACAGGTATTCCCCTTTGCACTTATCTCTTTTTGACCCGTTGCTGATGGCCCCTTAAGTTCTGTGTTTCCTTTCATCAGGAGATTGTGCTCAGAATACCCAGTATTTGCCAATCTGGAGCCAGAAACCCTACCCAACTTTCTACTTAACAGTATAACTAACAAAACCCCCAACTTAAAGTTTTGGATGTAAACATACGAGACACCCCCTCTCTCACCGGGGGCCCCTATAGAGGGATTGGTACTTTCTCCGTCCAGCAGTTCTCCAATTCTTCCCGAGCATCTGCCCGGTCCTCATGGTCTAGCATATAATGGTGCACCTACCGATCTCTACTGACTTGTTCCGTTTGCTGTTCTTGTGGCGCTGGTATTTTTTGCGGTGAGGGTCCATTAAGTCTCATGAACTTCCGCCCCGTCTGTCCCCTCCTCCTTCTTTGTGGGCCCTGTGCAGGTCTGGCTTGCACCCATCCGTAGGAGGGTCCTGAGAGCTATGCAGGCCTCTTGGCTGAGATTCTGTATCTGATGTGAGGGGTCTCAGTGCCTGTTCCACCTCCTCCACCAAAGTCAGTCTGTACTCCATTCCTTCAGCTGCAAACTCCAGCGAGAAGGGGTAGCCCATCTGTAATAAAGCCCCCTCTACCGCAGCCATGTTGTGAGTGGTCTGCAGCCTCTTCTCCGTGCTAGTGTGAGGTTTGAGAGATCCTGATATATGGAAACCTTGGAGCCTTCAAATGCTATCTCATGTTGTTGCTTCACCCTGTTTAGGACCTCCAGTCTGTCCTTATAGCTTAAGAATCTGGCCACTATGGAACGTGGGTCGTTTCCATATGATCATCCTCCTCTGTGCGCCCTCTCGAGTTGCGCAGTCTTGCCCACTTCCATTTCAAAGAGTTGGTGTATTAGTGTGTGCACTTTGTCTTCGACTTGACGTGGGGTCTCTCTGTCCGATTCCTTTTGGCCCAAAATCCTTATGTTGTTACGTCTCTCCCTATTTTCTAGGTCATTGATTTTGAGCCTCATCTCATCCCCTCTGATAATTCCGTCATTCTTGCGTCCAACCACATTTCCACCATGTCAGCATTAAGTTAGTTATTTTCAAATCCTTCAATTTTGCCTTCCACTGTGGTTACTTTTCCCGTCAAATCAGCAAATGACGCCTGTATATACTCTCTAAAGGCCTTTCTCTCCGACAGGATGTGCCCAATGTCCTCTTTGGTGGAAAACTTGGAGAGGTCTATTCCGGTTGCTATTTGCGCTTTTGGGTCTTTCTTCTTTCATTTGCCTATGCCCTCCGGGAGATGTCCCCTGTACTCTCTCGCAACAGAGCCTGCCATTCTCATTTAGGTATGCACAGGGTCTTATCTTCCTTATGTTGCCTTTGGCTACTTCACTCCTTCTCCACCTTCCGTGGTCAGTTATCTACAGAGCCACTGACTCAGTTATCTCGGTCACTAAGCACTGGTTTCACCCAACAGCGGCGTGTCCTTTTGGGTTCTAATTCGCCAGTTGGGGCCCCTTCCGTAGTGGGCCTTCTCTTATGACTGGGTTTTGTGCATTGCCTAATTGCCAGTACTGGGTTAGCTTCTTTGTTCCACAGGTGTTGCGGGTAGCTGCTGTCCCAGTATTTCCCTAAATTCCTCGATTACTGCTGTGTCAGGAGCCTCTTCTGCTTTTCCCGCTTTGGTCTTACAGGCTTGTGGGCATTGGGTCTTAGCTCAACTCCCAACGTCTCACTTATGTGGGCTCTTTCCCCTGGAGGGTGAGGGCTTCTATTTCCCCCAGCAGGTGTCTCTGCTCACTCTACAGGTTCCTTCTCTAGATGTCCCAGCAATGGAATATATCCCCAGTCTCTTTCTAGGCCACAGCCCGTTGCGCCGTTCAACCACTTGGGGTGGTTCGTGGGCAGAGGGGACGCATCCTGCATGCTCTTTTCACCTAGTTCTGATGGAGTATTTGCACTGGAGTCTGGGTCGTGTCGATTGCCCTTGTTTTCACCTCATCCGCCAGTCCCCGTCCCCCAAGCGGGGGTCAGCCCACCACTCTGGGGTTCTCAGAGTTAAGGAGAGGGCTGTCTGATCTGTTCTCCCCACTCTCCCACACTGTGCGTTCCCCTTTCTACCTCCTGCCTGCCCCTGGCGCAGTCCTCAGTCGTATCTGGCTTCCTGTCTCTCTGGGCCTCTTAACGCTTTTCCCAACCTCCTCCTAGCAGTTGCATGCGTGAGCTCTGGGTGCTGTGTCTTCAATGGCCTTGGCGTACCTGGATCACTGTCCACCCCACCGGACGTTCACCGTTGCCTCTTCTCACCTCTCCAGTGGCAGGTGTGACTGCGGGCGCATCTCTATCCAGCAGAGTCTTTTCCAGGCGAATGTCCGCACTCTGCTGTTCGGAGGGTCTGTGCACTTTGTTGATATAGCTGTGAGTGTCCGACGCGCGGGTGAGATGTAGCACCGCAGGGGGGGAGCCCGCACCGGTATCCGATGTGTCCAGCCTGGGGTCCCGCTGTCCTTCCCATGCCTCGGCAGGGGGCGGTGCTCTCCCGCTCCACTCACTTCTGACCTTGTAGCGGTTATTTCTCTATGACCTCCATCGGGGGCTGCACTACTGCTTCTTCCCCTTTTCTGTGGACCGCCGACACCGTACTAGACTGTAACGAAGCACAAGACAGTGTGCATTCGTCCACGTTTTTCCCTGGGTACAGATGCTCTATCTCTTCACGATATTGCTGGAGTGAGCGGGAGCTGCGTGATCAAGCAGCCATCTTGTCCCGTGCCCCCTAGTGGTCTTGTGTTTCATCTTTAAGTCATGTTTTGTTGGAGTATGGATGAGTTGAGGAAGAAGACAACGATACAGGAATAAAAAGAAATACTTCAATATCGCTGTATCATGCTGTAAAGAGGTGGATCGGTCTCACACAGGATCATGCACTCATATCAATGGGCTTCTCCAAAGAAATGGACAGACACTTCTACGGTTCGATCAACACGTCTTTATTCAACAACAGCTACTCAGGAACTGCCTGAGTGAGCGTACTTCCCGTCCGTCCCCTTCCCGTTGCCCTGTGTCCTTTCCCACGTGACAGGGGAGCAAATGACGACATCACCCCCCCCCGATACTAAACATAAAGTTTGAGATCATGACATTTCTTCGATGAGGCAATGTGGTTTTCTGTGAGTCCTTTGGGGCCTCCAGTAATTTCTCTCGCTCGATCCTTGGGATAGCCAACATGGCTCCTCTGTGCCGGAATCCTCCCTGTCTCCTTCGTAGGGTGCATCGTTTTCCCATGTAGCTCGTGGTGTACGAGGTTCAACTAGAGGTACGATCCCTGGCATCTTTTTGTAGTGAGAGCTGTTTCTTGTCAAGAGATGGGTACTGCCTTCAGCCGTGATGAGAGACCCTTTCCTATGCGTTATGGTGAGGGGCTCTTCTCCGAAAGCTGCCATGTTCTTGCGATTTTGCGGCTGCCTTGCAATGACGATGTCTCCTGTTGTTAGATGATTTTCTTCAGCCCTCCCTTTCTTGTCAGCTGTTTCTTTCATGTCCATTTTCCGTGATGCATCCTGCTGTCTCATTTCTGCATCACCTTTGTATCGTTCTTCTTCCAGACCTATGTGGGGTAGTCTGGTTCTTACATTTCTTCCAAACATGACTTCGGACAGCGATTTACCTGTGGTACTGTGTGGGGTGTTGCGATAGTCCCTCATTAATTGACACAGCAATTTTTCCACCGATTCTCCTGTCAGGCGAGCTATCTGCATGGTAAGCTTTATATTTTTCATGAATCGTTCAACTGTACCATTAGACTGAGGCCACAACGGTGTTACTCTCCTGTGATGGAAACCCATGTATTCTGCAAAGTTTCTAAAGTCCTGTCCAGTAAATGGGGGTCTGTTATCGGATTTCAGTATTTTTGGAATGCCATAAGTGGCAAACATCCGATCCAACGTGGGAATGGTATGGTATGCCGCTGTAGATGGTATGATTTGTACGTCCGGAAATCTTGAATATTCATCAATGGCCAAAAGGATATATTCACCTCCTTCTAATGGGCCATAGTGGTCTACTGCAATTTCTTCCCAGGTCCCTTCAGGCAATTCAGTCATTCTGAGTGGTTCTGGTCTGGTTTGTGGATTGAGGACCACGCGAGTGGGGCAGTTCTTAAGCAGTTCTTCTACTTGGGTATCCAATTGAGGGAACCATACCCTTTGTCGCAACATTCTTTTGGTGGACATTATTCCCCGGTGTCCTTCATGCACCAGTTCAAGCACTTTTTTTTCTCAGAGTCTGTGGAATTACTAACTTGGTTCCCTTAAGTAACAGTCCTTCCTCTGTTTTGGCGAGCTCCTCCTTTACGGCTAGTAGACATGTGATATCTTGTTTAATCTCATCTCCTACATTCCCTTTAAGTTGTTTTGCATGTTTCCAGCGACCTTTCTCGAGGCATCTCATGATGATTTGTATTGCTTGGTCTGTGTTGGTTTCTCTGGCTATTTGTTCCATGTCCAAGCCTTGTGGGGCATTTTCTTGAACCACATACATGTTGTATTGATCCGCTATAGATGGGTCTGGGCTGCAATCTTGGCTGGGGTGACGCAAGAGAAAGTCCGCTGGATTTTGTTCCTTCCCCAGCCGTTGGATGATGTCAAGGTGGTAGTCTTGCAGCCTTAAGGCCCATCGAGCTATTCTAGGAGGCATTTTGGCCTGAGCGCTGCCGTAGATGAACAGAAATGCCTGATGGTCGGTGACTATTGTGAAAGGTTTTCCATAGAGAAATAAGTGGAAGTGCTCACAGGCCCAAACTACAGCCAAACCTTCCTTTTCAGCCTGTGAATAGGCTTGCTCGGTTTTTGAGAGGCTGCGACTTGCATAGGATACTACATGTACGGCTTCACCATCTTTGCGATCAAGTTGAGTCAAAATGGCCCCTAGGCCAACTGGGCTTGCATCCACAATTAGTTCTGTGTGTCTCTGGGGGTCGAAATAGGCCATGTTTTCGGCATCTGCAACGCGGTTTTTGATGATTTGGAAAGCTTGTTGGCACTCGTCTGACCATCTGAATTCTGCATTGAGTTTGGTGAGGGCTCTTAGGGGTGCGCTGACCAATGCAAAATCTTTGATGCATCTTGTGCAATAGCTTGCCAAACCCAGAAATGATTGCAAATCGGTGACGGAGGTTGGTGGTGTGGTGTTTATGAGGGCACTGACCTTCTCAGGATCCGGTGTCATTCCACTTTCAGAGAAGATGTGTCCGAAAAATCGTAGTGTTGTTTTCCTGAACTTCCACTTCTCCTTGTTTAGAGTGAGATGCGCTTCCTCCAGCGCCATGCACACCCGAGTGTATCATCGTGCTGTTCTTGAGTCGTCCGAAAACTAAGATGTCGTCGCTATAATTCAGGCAATTTGGCACATGTTTGATTACGTTATGGATTTCTGACTGAAAAATTTCTGCCGCTGAAGAGACTCCAAAACTGAGTCTCTTGTATCTATAGAGACCCAGGTGAGTAGCAAAAGTGGTGATGTATCTGGATCTTTTGTGGAGTTCTAGTTGATGGTACCCTTTGTTGAGGTCCAGTTTTGAAAAGACGGTGGCGCCATTGAGTAGATGTACCATATCTGTGATCCTGGGAGATTGATGACGTTCTCTTAAAATTGCCTCATTTGGTCTTCGCATGTCCACACAAATGCGAATGTATGGGGAATCTTTTTTTGGTACGGGTACTATGGGGGACACCCAAGGGGTCGGACCTTCTGCCGGTTCAATTATGTCCGCTTCTAGGAGTTTGATCAGTTCGTTTTCTACCTGTTTTTGTATGTTAACAGGAATTCCTCTGTAGTGTTGGGCTACAGGCGTGATGTTATTGTCTATGTGTAGTTCAATTTGTCTGTCCTTCAGTTTTCCTAGTCCTTTAAATAGTGCAAGGAAGACTTGGTCAATGCTTGCAGTGGGATCCAAATGCTTGTGCATCATGAGTCTGTATAGAATATGTATTAGCCCCATGTCGACGGCCGATTTATAGCTGAGAATGCATCCACTGTGTGTGGCGGCTTCTTGAACATGCATGGGTATTTCTTTCACGTGATTTTTGTATTTACATGAAGCCGTGAAGAAACCTTTACACGCAAGGGGTGTCTTGGAGCCATATGGAAATATGAGCGCTCGGGCTGGCTGCAGGCGTGGTGCGTTTGGCATGTTGTCATATACCTCTTCGCTGACTACGTTGACCGTGGCTCCCGTGTCCACCAGAAATTCAGCAGCCACCTTGTTGACTTGTATTATGAGAGTGGGGCCTTTTTCTTTCGCAGTGGGGTTCCCGAGTGCATATAAGTAGCCTTTCACCCTTGGTTCTCCTTTTCGTGGTTTCAGTTCATTCCCTGGATCGTCCTCTGAAGAGGTGCTGGAGACACTGTCCGATTGTGATTGTTCCACCAAACACCTGACATATCTCCTAGGGCGCCTTCTTCGCCCTGAGGATGCAGATTTGTTGTCTCTCCAATCCTGTGATGACCTTGCTTGTCTTCGGTCTGTTGGTTCTTCACGACTCCTGTGGCGTGTCGACTCGGTTTTGTTGTGTGAGTTACGACTGGGACTTGGACGTCTCGGCTCTCTTTCTGGTGTGGATCTTCTATTTCTTCCATTTCCTCGCATTTTACTGCGATATATGAAACATACAGCCTTATAATGATTTTCTCGCCCACATGCAGAGCAGATTTGACCCATCGCGGGGCATGTGCCTTCATGTGGATATTCATGCCCGCAACAATAGCAAAATGGATCTGTGTTCCCTTTTGGGGTGTTTTCCAGTTTATGTAGACTCTCATGTTTCCCGTGGGTGATGGTGATGCCATCAAGACCTTCCACCTGTGCTGTTAGGGCTGCCTCTGATCGGGCTAGGCGTACAATCTCTTCCAGGTTACGTGGTTTTTGCAATAGCCTTTTCCTGAAGTCACCACTTTCACATCCTACTATTATTTGCGAGCAAAGTGCTCCCTCATTTGAATACTTGTTGAAGTCACAGTGTTTCATTTTTACTCTTAGTCTCATCACGAACGCGTCCATTGTCTCGCCTTTCACTTGTTTCGTGGTGTGAAAGATGTGCCGTTCATAGTCCACATTGGTGTGTGGTGTGAAGTAGTCGGTGAGAGTCGTTTTTAAGCTGGTGTAGGTGTCTATGGTATCTTCAGGAATTCCATCCAGAATGTCTCTTACGTTAGATCCTATGGCATGAGTGAGCAAACTGTGTTTTCTTTCATCTTCCAGAGGGCCCACTGCTTTGAGGCATACTACAAAGTCCCTCAGCCATTTCTTCCACCTGGGCCCCAATGTGCTGGACTCACTGAGATCAAAATTGGGGGGCAGTTGTGAGATTAGGCTGTCCGTCATATTTGTGCGAGTTACCCGGACAGGTGTTGGTTGTACAGTGAGTGAGTCCTCTAAAGAATCATCCAGCATGACACAGTTTTTATACTCGTTCACTTACTGTTTGTCGCAGTAGGTGGCAGCAATCAGGTCCCTCCTCAGTATCTGATTCTCGTTGTTCTTGTGTGTGGTGTTTGCCAAACGTACGCAAATCTTTCTTGGTACACTATGAATATGCAGATTCGCTGCTTGTGCAGTTGGTTCGTGTTTGTTAAAGGAGACGTGGGGAGCCGATGCGCTCCACCCACGTGCGTTGCCGCCAGTAGCTGGATTCCGTTTGCATGTGGGGAGCCGATGCGCTCCACCCACTTAGAACACAGCTTTCTTGGCGGGAAATGTTGTGAGGAGCCGATGCGCTCCACTCACGTGTGTCCGACTCTGGCGAGTAGTATGGGGAATGACAGCCTACCTTCACGTGGGGAGCCGATGTGCTCCACCCACCACTGTCTCACTTCCCAGACGTGGGGCGGCCTCCTTCTACCCCCGGGCCCAAGCACCGTTGATGGGATCACCCGCCTCCACTGCAGGGAGCCGACACGCAACACCTGCCGGGTGTTTTGTTGCAGGGAGCCGACGCGCTCCACCTGCCTGGTGCTTCGTTGGCGGGTACGTGCGGTACCCCGTCCGGAATCCTAACGAGGATTGTGGCTGGCGGGGAGTATTCTCACTCCCACCCGCCTTACCTTCACCGTTGCGTCTTGGCAGGGCCGCAGTCTGCTGCTCTTCCGGCACTCGATGTCTCCGAGCGCGAAAACGCCGGGATTGCGTGGCTGTGTTGGCGGTGGTTCTTCCGCCTCGTCGCCAATGTAAAGAGGTGGATCGGTCTCACACAGGATCATGCACTCATATCGATGGGCTTCTCCAAAGAAATGGACAGACACTTCTGCGGTTCGATCAACACGTCTTTATTGAACAACAGTTACTCAGGAACTGCCTGAGTGAGCGTACTTCCCTCCCCTTCCCGTTGCCCCGTGTCCTTTCCCACGTGACAAGGGAGAAAATGACGACATCACACATGCGATAATTGAAAATGTGGCATTCAATTGTTAAACAGTTTGATAATTCATGTTGGACATACCTTCCTGCCGCCCCCCTCCTCTCCTCCCTACAGAATGAAAGAAAACCACAAAGCTTCATCTGGCCGTGGCAGGCTTCTTGGACAATGTTACAATGAGGAAGGTACAGGACCAACATGGTTACATTGCTGTTTTATTTTGTGAAATGGTCCCATTTTAATATGTTGGACTTTTTAGCCACCACTATTGCCCATTGTAGATTTTTAATTTAAATCCACATTGCATGAACATTTTATACCCACAAAATCTGCATTATGCACTACTAAAACAGTAGCTTCCAAAAGTAGTGATTTGACATTGGAAAGCTTGTGCACTTTGTCACTGCAAAGCCTTCGGGATTCCCACCAAATAACAAGGAATAGACATTTACAAGTACACATGCTAAAAACAGATATATTTAAGAGTGTCTGAATGACTAACAGTCAATTGGGTTCTATGCGATTCATTCGAATCACAACTCCCTGAATCCCCCACCTGTCAAATCCCTCCTTTTGCCCACCCACCAACTCCCTTTGGTTGAAAACCTCCTCTCACGTGTTCCCTGCTGTTCTTGCTCATGGGGATTTCACGCCCCATAATGAATGGAGACTTCGCCCCTCCATGCCTTCTTCCCCAAGCCTCTAGCAGCCTGGTTCCCTGTGCGCCCACTCCCTGAACCCAAACCTAACCCCTTTCCACTGCCCCCCCACATCCACACCCACCCACACACACACACAGTAGCCCCTCTTCGCCACCCCTACTCCCATAAACTCCTTACCTCGTACTCCTTACTGTCGTGTCCTGATCTGGGGACACCCGAGCAGGACACACAGCAGCCGTAGATCATCCTGCTGGCACAGTTGTATCACGCAGTACCGAACACTGCAGGGGGCACACTGCATTGGTACAGACATTGGAGGCATAGGCCTCCATAGGCCGTGAGCACACGGTTAATCCACAACACAAAAAGACACAGAGGCAGGGTTGCCACTTTCTGGGTCCTCTGCCGCACGCAGTGCCAACACGTGCACACAGAGGTCCCTTTTATTATCTCGAGTCATGACGAGGACATGACTCATTTTTCTTAAACGGGCAACACGCCACAGTTAAAGGGGCCACACCACACTCCTCCTTTACCATAAACAAACGAAACAAAAACAGCAACACTGGCCCTGTAACCGAGCCCTCAACTGTGGTGCATTCCAGTCTGCACACCAGTACTATGAAACCTGTGCCTAACCACAGCAAACTTTGGTGCTTTCCAGTCCGCGCACCCACACAGTTAACCTCTTCATTAACCCCAACAACCACCTCGGACCAATGCGATCCTATATACATGGATCAAACTGTCTCAGGGAACTATGCTCTGGTCTGCCTGCATTTGCTGGAGATGGCCCTGGTCACTTGTCTGGTTGCAGGACAGGAAAAATACTTCCTCGTCATCATCCTCGGCATAGTCAAGCTGCCTTCTCTGTTGCCCTGCCAGCTGGACCATGGCTGTTTTGGGCGATTACTTTCCTGTTGCTTGTCTCATGTCTTCCTTTGAGGTACTCCCTGCTGCAGGCACCAATGGGCTGGCTGGTGATGGGGCTGGGCAGACCCTTGCGAAATGGTCTTCTTTCCCACATCTCCCACACGTATGTCCTTTGACTGGGCACTCATGTGCGTGCGGTAGGCCCAACCCACACTGCGGGCATAACGTTGCACCCGTTGCCTTTCGTGACCACTCCCTTTTTCTTGCTAGCTTACTTCCCTGCCACTTGCCCACGACACACACCTCCTCCAGTTTCACCTGTTGCATGGGAGCTTTCAGCTTGAACTGATGCCTGAAGATGTCCATGGCAGATGCGCGTACCTCTGCTAGCTCCTCGCCTCATCCCAATTCCATGATTCTTTCCAAGGATAGACCTGGCTCCCTGAGGACCTGCTTCTGCAGCTTGACAGAGCTACAGCCATAAATTATCTGAGCCCTGATTTTATTCTCAAAGTTGCCCAAAGCGCAGCAAAGCGTGATGTTCCAAAGTTGGCCATGAAATGCATCTAAGCTCTCCCCTTGATCTTGTTTTGCACATCGCTCCCTGAATCGTTCGTAGTCACGGTTGATCATGGGCATGAAGTATTCATTCAGTGTGGCAATGGCTGCAGCATATGTTTGATCCCTGGGCTGCAAAATCTTGAACAACTTTTGAACTGCGGGGCTTGCTGAGTGTAGCAAAGTTCGCTGTTTCGCCCTTTCCTTAATCTCCACTCAGCATCCATAGAGCACCCTGCTGGAGCAGTTGTACTGCGATCATGCAGTAACAAACACTGCAGGGGGCACCCTGCTGAGGTCGGGGACACCCAATGTTGGTACAGACACTGTGGGCACCCAGTGAAGATGGTCCTCGGCACTGTGGTTACACAGGCCGATGAGTCCCCATAGACAGTGAGCGCACGGTTAATCCACAACACAAAAAGACACAGACGCAGGGTTGGCACTTTCCGGGTACTCTGCCGCAGTGCCTACACGTGCGCACAGAGGCCCCTTTTATAATCTCGAGTCATGACTAATTTTCTTAAACAGGCAACACGCCTCAGTTAAAGGGGCCACACCACACTCCTCCTTTACCATAACCAAACAAAACAAAAACAGCAACACTGGCCCTGTAACCGAGCCCTCAACTGTGGTGCATTCCAGTCTGCACACCAGTACTATGAAACATGTACCTAACCACATGCTTGATCCCTGGGCGGCAAAGTCTTGAACAACTTTTGAACTGCGGGCCTGCTGAGTCTAGCAAAGTTTGCTGTTTCGCCCTTTCCTTAATCTCCACCGCCTCAAAATACAGTTCGAGGTTCTCCACCCACGCCGTCCAACGGGGTCCTAAACTGGCAGGTGCTCCTACTACATCAAAGGCATACAGTGGCGCAAGCTGTCCATGTTGCTGAATTGCCCCTTAGGCGTCATGCCGGGTACCTGAGGTAAGTGATCTGCCCACGTGCTGGCAGGTGCGCCACCGTACATCACAGTGTGTGTTGTCAAGAGGGTGCACAAGCACTCACTGGGAGACGCTACACTCTGGTGTCCACCTACCCGAGAAAATTGTGACCTCTCTCCCTGCAGCCTTCTGGAAACCTGGGCTCTTCACGTGTGGCTACTCACTTGTATGTTCCTGAGGTCCTATGCAGATGCAAAAAAATGCCTGCGCATGTCCTTCTACATGCACCCCCACAAGGGGGGAAAACTCCTCCCTGCCGCTGGGCCTGGGACTGCAGGGGGTCCTTTCCACCTTCAGCGTCGCTCCGACCCAGGGCACAGTCGTCCTCCCCGCTGGACGGACCTGGTGTGGGACTGCAGATGGTGGGGCCTTTGCCCCTGCATTGATGCTCCGACCTGGATCGCAGTCAACATCACCGCTGGGCGGGCCAGGTACGGTGGATGAGGGACACCGGCAACAACGCATCTTTTGCCTCCCCCTTGCACAGGGGAATGCTGGCAGCTGCAGGCCAGAAGCTCCTACAGGGAGCACAAGCACACAATCACTGCTGCTCGGCTGGGTGTGGTGTGGGAGGGGTGTGGGCCTCCGCACAGCTCCTCTTCATCCCACTATGCAGGGAGATGCCGGCAGCCGTAATTCCCGACACAGAGCGCCTCTTACCGTCACCCCCAGTGTGCCCGGGATCCGCCAGACCACACCAGCCAGGTTGTTCTTCTTTGGCAGCCGACGTGCTTCCCCGCATCCTCCTTGGGTGCTGGGCAGGCAACAGGCTGCAAAACTGCACAGGTGGGGCATGGGACCCAGACTACTCATCGCTAATGTCGTTTCCTGCTCTGGGGGCAACTGAGCAGGACACTCAGCAGCCGTAGAGCACCTTGGCTGGACCAATTGTACTGCGATCACGCAGTACCGGACACTGCAGGGGGCACCATGCTGAAGTTGGGAGCACCCGATGTTAGTACAGACACTGGGGGAACCCAGTGCATGTGGACTATGGTGCTGTGTTCACATAGGCTGTGGAGTTCCCATAGGGCGTGAGCACACGGTTAATCGGTTAATCCACCACACAAAAAGACACCAACGCAGGGTTGCCACATTCCGAGTCTTCTGTTGCAGTACCTGCACGTTTAGTTTAGTTTATTTTCTTATATAGCACGCCTAACCCAAAGGTATCTGGGTGCTTGAACTTGGGTACAGAGGGTGGGTTACAAAATCACCCCAAAACAGTCACAGAATATATAACAAGTCATAAATGTAAAACAAACAGCACAAATTTACATTGATACAAGGTTGAGGCATATTCACAAATTCACAGTATATATACAAACTTTACAGTCGTTTCATTAACTATGCTGTGTTGAGGTTTAGGCGAAAAGCCATGATTTGGTCTTTGCTCTGAATGACCAGAAAGAGGGTTCTGTTCTTATGACAGGTAGTTCCAGTATTTGGCAGCTAACACTGGGAAACTAGATCCTCCCGCTGTTTTTAAATTGTATTTGGGGATGGTGAGTTGGTACAGGTATTTGGATCTGGTCGGTCTGTTTGGCTGATATCTACAGAATTTGTCTGTCAGGTATTACGGGGCCGTATTAGAGAGGCATTTGTGTGTGATGACTAATGATCGTAGAGTGATTCTGTCGCGCACAGGCAGCCAGAGTACTTCCTTTCTAAGGGCTGATATATGGCTGTAGCGAGCAATGTTTAAGGCTGATTTTAGAGCATTGTTCTGGAGAACTTGGAGTTTAAATTCCGAGAGGAAGAGCCAAGGAATAAGGTGCTACAGTAATTCAGCTTCGATAGGATCAGAGCTCTGGCTAGTTTAATACAACTGTTGGTGCATAAAAATGGTTTGTAGGCATTAACGAGTTTGTTGGTGTAGGCCGTGGATGAGGCTGTGGTGTTGACTTTTTTGTTGTTGTGATAGAGTGGAGTCTAAGTAGACCCCAAGCGTTTTGACTTTGCTGGAGACTTTTATAGTGTTCCCATCAATGATGAATGCTGAGTAGCGGTTATCTAATTTGTTTAGGCGGGCTTGGGAGCCAATGATCAAGAGTTCCGTCTGGTCATCGTATAGACATAGACTATTAGTCGCCATCCAGGATTGGATCTCAAAATATATGTTGTTGATCAACTTGGTGTCTTTAGTGTAACATCCAGTGAGAGTGATGAGGATCTGGGTGTCATCTGCATAGTTAGTGTAGGTGACACCCAGATTGTCAAGACGGTCAAAGAGAAGCTTCATAAATATGGCATAAAGCATGGCGGAGATGCAGGAGCCCTGCAGCACTCAACAGAGGATAGGGATTGGTGGCACAGATGCTGATGCCGCAAAGACCCTGGTGGTAGTTCTGTTAGCCAGGAAGGATTGGATCCAGCTGGCTGCATTAGGAGAGAAGGCAGCTGCTGTGCAAAGGTGTTAGTCCGGAGTTTATGGTCAACCAAATTGAAGGCTGCTGAGAGGTCTAATAGAAGGAGAATGGCCAATTTATCTTTGTCTTTCACCTCGTCCATCTGCATATTTAAGTCAAGAAGAGCAGTCTCGGTACTGTGTCTGGGTCTGAAGCCGGACTGTCGGAGGCCTAATAGCTCATTGTCTTTTAGTGTTTTTGAATTCGTATATAGGCGTCACGGTCTAGAATTTTTAGGAGAAAGGGAACCGTTGTGATGGGCCTATAATTAGTAGGAATGTTGGGGTCAAGGCTAGGTTTTTTCAGAAGCAGCATGACCCACGCTTCTTTGAGGTTATTCGGAACTGTGCAATTTTTGAAGCAAGTGGTTATCAGGGTAGTTATGAAAGGGGCTAGTTCTTTTGCTCCATCCTTGATGATGGCAGTTAGGGTTTTATTCCACAGATTATTTTTTCCCGTCATCAGTGGTGACAGGAGCGAAGTGGAACGGTAAGCATGGCGGATGCTGGTGTATGTTGGTTTCAGTGTTGTTGGAGCTGGGGGTAGGTTGTTTTTTTTAAGTTTCAATTTTAGTTTGAAGAAGAGTTGTTTTGTCTGAGAGGGCCTTCTGGATATTCACACACCAGGCGGCATCTTTCAGGCATGACTCAGTGGGGGGAGCTGGGACTTCTAATTCCCTTAGAATGGTGAAAAGTTCCTTTGTGCTCGACTTAGCATTCTGTATTCTCTCGTTGTATATTTCTCTTTTAGTTCTGAGAATGGCTGTTTTGTAGGAGAAGGCTGCAGTGACACATTTTTCTTTGTTCAGGGAGGATGGTGTCTTTCTCCAGGTGGATTCAGCTGATATTTTTTCATTGCGGAGCAATTTTATGTCAGCGGTGAATCACTTATTTAGATGGGAAGTGGGTTTGGCCTTAAAAAGTTTTAGCGGAGCAATCTTGTTAATGGCTTTCTTCATGGTGGTGTTATATGTTTCCATAGAAAGGTGGGGTCCTTATCATGAGGTATATTGGCAATGGGCTGTAATAGGGGGCAAAGGTGATCTAGTGTTAAGTTCTGCTTGTTCCTAGACAAGGTAGGGGAGGCAGCAGCAGGTCCTGGGCCAGAACTGGCTTTCTCCAGAATGGACAAGGTGATACAATGGTGGTCGGGCCATGCACATAATTCGTTGTTGAGGATGGTTGTAAGGCAATTAAGGTCAGCCAACCAGTCCAAAGTTCTGCCTTTACAGTGGGTGGGTTCAGAGATGCGTAGGTTGAATCCAAGTTGTGAGAGGGTGTTCTCAAGGGCGGTGGCGTTCGTGTCTTTGGGGTCGGGAAACCTAGATCCCCAAAAGGATGTTGTGAGAACTAGGTTTGGTATTTTGGTTGAGGAGGGATGATATATCTTCCTCAAAGGAGGCGATGGGGCTGGGAGGCCGATAGACGAGGTGTAGGAGTAGGGTTCTGATGGGGGTAAGTGGCAATTTGACTGAGAGTAGCTCGGCTGATGGTAGTGGGGTAGTGGGGTACTGGAGAACTCTCTGAGATGGAGATGTGTTTTTGCTATGAAAGCAACACCACCCCCTTTGCTAGCTGTTCTATCAGCTCTAATGATGGTATAGTTATCTGGGAGTGCTAGCGCTAGAGAGGGTCCGGTGGCCGGGTTCAGCCAGGTTTCTGTTATGGCCACAAAGTCAAGTTGATTAGCGATGATGAAGTCGTCAATATCGAGAGCGTGGGCTACTAGGGAACGCGCATTGATGAGGGCTCCCTTGATGTTGTGACAAGTGGGTGGATGGAAGTTGGGTTGAAGTGAAGGCTTGCCTTTTCTGTCATCAGGTAGGGGCAAGTGAGCAGTGACAGGAGAGTGGGCAGCGATGGGACTGGTAAATACCTGGGGAGTGGCAGTTTTGGGTCTGGGTACCGTTTGACAGATGCGAGACCCTAGTCTTGCATTCCACAGGGTGAGGGGGCAAGGGACCATGGGTGTGGGTGGCAAGGCAAATCGGTTAATCCATTCCTCGGGAGTGAGTGGACAGGGGTCAACCAGGGTAATCCTGCTGGCTGGTCTGGTGTTGCACAGGTAGGAAGGTGGGGGGTGGGTGTGGGAGGTGGTGGAAGAGAGAGTTAGGCTCCAGGCATAGGCCATTCAGGAGAGAGCTGAGCGCAGCGTTATTATGCGTGAGAGTACCTGTGGCCTTCTCAAGCAAGTGATACTAGGCGGCAGGGCTGGCGAGCTGTAGACTGCTATAGGGGCAGTGACTGTACAATGACTAAGGAGGCATCTGTGGATCTACAGGTCTAGGCGACTCATAGGCGCTTCAACAGTAGGTAGTGGGTCGAGTGAAAGTGACAGGCAATCCATTAGCTGAGAATACCATGCACTTGACATAGGTAGAGTAGTAGCATAACAGAACTAAGGTGCAATATTTGGCTGAGCCAGACAGCTTGCTACACAGGGCGGTTACATTCACACAAAGAGGCACAGGTGTGAAGGCTAGATAGCATTACAAAGGCAGCAACAATGATAGCAATGATACAAGTACAAGTCATAGCAAAGATACATGTACAGTGTGAGGCTGGCAAGGCAGGTATGGTTATTGAGCACTACTGTGCAGGTAACGGCATCAGAAAGGCCTGACAGGGCTGGTCCTGATGCAATCACTGGATCTCTAAAAGGAGGGATTCAACAGGCTGGCCGCACAAGACGTAACAGAATACACAAGTGTACAGGCAACGCAGCAAGGTTCAAATAAGTGGCAATTCAAAACGAGCGTGTTGGCTGGGTAATACAGTAGTAATCACGTGATTCGGCGCTAATGGCAAGGTGCCGCGCATCAGACGGCGCAGTACTCAGAGGGATTACCATAGCCAAGGATGTACAATGGCGGTTGCAAGTGCATGCATAAATGCTGGTCAATATGGTGCATACAAGTCAGAGTAGCACTTTCATTCCGTTTGCTTTGATTTGTACATTTTGTTAGACAGATTTAGGAATGACTGCGACTTAGTTAGGGAGGAAGACCTACGTGTGGACTGAGCACTCCGGCAGGGGAGATATTCACGGTAATGAGTGCACATGGGACAGAGATAGTCGGCGGGGACGCTCGAAGTTGAGCAGAGTGGCCGAGTAAGGCGTGAAAAGGTGGCGTGTCTCAAAGTGCTTGGTTCCAATAGTGTGAAGAGATGCACAGCACCGGTTCGGGAAATTTAGTGGCTAGGGATCCAGCGCAAGAATGTAGGGCTGGATAGTGGGCTTGTGATCAAGCAGAGAGTGGCCATCTGTAAGTCAGGATGTGTGAAAGGACACAGATGATGGAAGGATAAAGGACGTGCGCACAGAGGCCCCTTTTATTATCTCGAGTCATGGCAAGGTCATGATTCGTTATCTTAAACGGGCAACACGCCCCAGTTAAAGGGGCCCCACCACTCAACACCACACTTCACCTCCAGATTCTGTGCATCAAACCCTTGCTATAGAAAGTAGACTGTGGTTTCGCAGAGCCTTTGCTCAGCCTGTGGGCTAGTTGGTGAGCTGCGGTATCGGGAATGCATGTTTCACCGGTGGCACTACCATCATCTATGCATGTTTCACCGGTGGCACTACCATCATCTATGCATGTTGCACGGGTGGCACTACCATCATCTATGCATGTTTCACCGGTGGCACTACCATCATCTATGCATGTTGCACGGGTGGCACTACCATCATCTATGCATGTTTCACCGGTGGCACTACCATCATCTATGCATGTTGCACGGGTGTGTGCGAGTGCAACATTTAGTACACTTTTTGCAGGCATGTGCATGCGTGCCAGGGAGCAGACTTCGGGACTCATTACGAGTTTGGCAGTAGCCGTGCCGGTAAAACTCATGAAATTACTGGCACCCAGCAATGGGGACGAACGGGGGCATTCTGACCCCGGTGGAACCGGTCCGTCCCCATTGCCGGGTGCCGGTATTCATTACCCCCCATTCCCAGTTGGGCTCAATGGGAATGGGGAGGTTGGATGCACCGGCACCATTCCTGAATGGTGCCGGTGCATCCAACGAGTTGTGCTTGCGGGTGCCGCTCTGCCCGCCAGGTCAGGCCTGGTGGGCAGAAAGGCACCCGCGAACACAACTCGTAGTATGCCGGTCCAGTAGTAATAGCGCCGGTAGCTTAAAATGAGGCCTGAAAGTCTTACTCCTACTCTGGCACGAGCCTCTTTTCGGCTCCGCACTGAATCACCATACCAATTGGGTTGCACCAGCAGCACAGCGCGGATTTATAGGGAAGTTAACGGTCTTGGTTGATGTTTATTGTAATAAAATAAAATGTGTTATTCTGTTATATGTTTGCTAGTTTCGCACAGCAACAGTGTAACTACCATAGTGTAGCTCTTCCAAAAACATTGAAGCAGATATTTCGCTCTTAGACGTCCAATACCCAATCACACATGAAATCCAAAGTTATTTTTAACGTTTCAAAGCAGCCCACGCTCCATGCCTCCATCACCCCTTATCATTTTCATGTGTCGCATAGCTCCAGCATTCTGCGGTGCATCCCGGGCCTCCTAACACACTCTGCCTCAGTGCCTACTGGACACACTTTCAAAAACATCACAATAAAAGTGAAGCACTTGGGAAGCTTGAAATGATGCGCCTGTTGCTTCTACTTTCTTTGGCAAAATAGCTTGTTCTGGTGTCCCCGGTGGTCCCATGATATTTTCTTCTCCCAACAACTGAAACATGTAAATATTTGTGTTGAACTGACCTCCTGCTAAACAAAATCTTAATAAATAACATGGATCACTCCCACTTCTTTGACCCCTTTCAATCCGGTTTTCGTATTGGACGGGACATAGAAAGTGTCCTGGTCTCAGCTTTGGATGACCTTGCTCTATTGGCCGACCAAGGAGTTGTGGGTGCGCTTATTCTTTTAGATCTCTCAGCTGCCTTTGATAAGATCGACCATCCTATCCTGTTGGACAATCTCTCCCATGCTGGCCTCTCTGGCTCTTTCCTGTCCTGATTTAAATCTTTTCTGTCAGATAGAGGTCAAATTTTCTCTTCCACCATTTCGTTCCTCGGTCACTCCTCTCTTGTTGTTTCCCCCATGGCTCTGCCTTGTCCTCCATTCTCTTTAATGTCTACATCCAGCCTCTTGTTGGTCTTGTCTGCTCCCATGGCTTCCGTTGTTACTCCTACGCTGATGATACCCAGATTATTGTCCAGCTTAATTTTGGCACAACCGAACACAGCTTCTCAGCTCAGGGGCTGCTTGGAGGCTGTGGGTCAGTGGATGAGCCACAATTGGCTATGGTTGGATGGGGACAAGACCGAGGTCCTGGTTGTTTGTTGGTCCTACTTCTGCCTCTACTTCATGGATGCCACTCTTCTGGCTTCCTTCTTTGGCTCTTTCCCTCTTCCTGTTGCTGTGGTCAAAGACCTGGGTGTGGAAATCTCTGCCACTCTATCAATGGAGGCCAAGGTGGCTGGCACTTGTAAATCGGGCCAGTTTCACCTTAAGGTCCTGCAGAAGATTTTACCATTTCTTCCTCCACTGGTTCACCCTCCGGTTGTGGCGTTGATGGTACTGAGCAAGATTCACTATTGGAGCTCTTTATATCTTGCTCAGCCTCAGTATTTTTTCCACCGCCTTCAACTTCTTCAAAATCTGGTGGCTAGAGCAGCCACTGGTAGTCCTTTTGGGGCCCACATTTTGCCGGTTTTGTGTAATTCACATTGGCTCCCTGTTGGGAAGCAAATTGAATTCAAAGCCCTTTGTGTACTGTCCACTAGGCCTTATATGCTAGCGTTGCTGAGTATTTGCAGAAGTTCTGGCCCTACATATCCCCCCTCCCCCCACACCCATTGCGCTCCCAGGACAGTTGTCTTATTCAGGTTCCCCGGTTTTCGGGGGTCAAGGCTGGGGGACTCTGACCTCTTGGTTGCTGTTACTCAGCTATATAATGCCCTTGTGGTTTCCCTTAGGACCACCGAGAACCATCTGGCGTTTAGATATCTACTAAAAGCTCTGCTATTTTAGCTTAATTTTCGCAGGCCTCTACTTGATCACTCTTTTCTTCTGGTGCCAAGATGCCATTGGTGAATGAGTGCTCTATAAGACTATGTTAATGTTAATTTTTTCTTATAAGATGCAACTCGCCCGTAGGCCTCAGTGCGCAGCAAGTAAGAGAGCTCAGTAGAGAGAAGTATAACTTAACATGAGTCATTTTGTGCTCGTAATCAGATTTAAGTCATGTCCGGTGAAAGACGGCTGTTGCATACCATGTTCCCAGACGTGATTATAAGGATTCTTTTTGTTTTTATAACTCTGTTTATTGAGTATAAACAACACATACCAACTTCAGACAAACAATAGGTCACATGACATGTTATGTGTACAACGTTAATCAACATGTAGCATTTTCAAACTGGCTTGGAAGCATGCAGGGGTGTCTCAAGGACGTGTATCATAGAGTCTTGGTCCATTGCTGTATCAGAGACACCACGGGCTACTGGGGCCTGCAACTGCCGGTAATCATACAGAGTCCTCCCATTTCCCCCAGACCCTCCAGAACCTCCCAGGGAACCCCCTGGCTTTATAGATGCGTCGCTCCAGGGATGCACATCTATCTACTTCATTAAATCATCTGTTCATACTCAGCTTATCCGCCGAGCCCCAGGTTGCTGCGGTTTGCCTCTTCCCTGCTCCCAGTGCAACCGCCAGGAATGTCTTCTCGTGGTTATTGAAGTCTGTCTCGCCCTATATACACAGCAATATCAGTTTTGGATCATGTGGAACTGGGGATCCCAAGACGGTAGAGATTATGTTAATACATTTCATCCAGAAACTTTGGAGTACTTCACAGCCCCTTCACAGCCCCACACCATATGAAAGAAAGTACCCTCCAGCCTTTTTCAACGCAGACATATGCCATTGTCCACTCTGCCCCAATGTGTCATCTCTGTCTGTGAAAGGCACACCTGGTGTAATATCTTGAGATGAATCAGTCTTAGCTTAGTATCAATACCAATTTCCCATGGGAACATCAGTCCCTCCACCCATTCCTCAGTTTCCAGCGGGCCCAGGTCTCTCTCCCATTTCTCTTTTAGCCTTGACAATTCTTGTGTTCCAAAGAAGTTGAGGACCTGATATAGTGTGGAAGTCCCTTTGGTCGGGATGCGCTCTGGAAAGAAATTAGCCTCAAGGGTGGAACATTTGGGAATCTCCCCCAGATTAGGAAATTGTGTGGTAATGGTTGTGTGTTAACTGTAAGTGTCTGTAGCAGTCGCCCGGTTGGATCTCAAATTTCCCTTGTAGGGCCGCAAAGTCCAGGAGGAGTCCCTCTTGCACTACATCTGCAAGAATACGTATGCGCATGCACTGCCTCTCCCAGGTTGTGAAGTGCCCCATTTTCTGGATTTCGTGGAGGTGCTTATTATACCACAGTGGTTGCTCGAGTGTCGGTCTGTCCCTCCCGATCTGTTGGTAAGCCTCTTCCCACACCCGGCGGCTATGTAATGTCATCTTTGATAACCCACCCAACTTTTTGTTTACCTTATACAGTACCTGAGTTGGGGTAATCGTGCCTGCTTTACTCGTCTCAGCCCCAATGTGCGGGAGGAGATGATCTCCATGTATCCAGTCATTTACCACCCCTAATTGTGTCGCCCAGTAGTGGTACCGACCACTGCAGAGTTTTAAGGGCAATGCAAGGTTGCTTCTCGCCCCACAGCAGCCTGCAGAGGACACTATTGCAGCGAAGGTTATATGGAGGATGGGGAGCGGGGCAGTATGGAGGACATATAGAAAACACAGGAGTGCTAGCATCCTGAACAGGGAAGGGTTTGCCAGTGTGACACGTCAGTTGTGAATCTATCTATCACAGGCTGAAGATTGAGCTGGAGAGAGTCCTCTAGGGTCGGGCTAATCCGTATGCCGAGATAGGTAAAGCCAAGGATCGAGACAGAGTATAAGCATTGCTCGGGTATTGCAGCGTCTCCTGACTGGAGTTGGAAAAAGATAGTTTTTTGTTAATTTACTTTAAGCCCCCGAATTTCTGATATTCCGAGAGTATGCGAGACACCACCGGGGTCGATATCGTGGGGTTACTGAGGTATATGTGAAGGTTGTCTGCATACAGCGAGATACAATCCTCCCGTCCCCAGGGCCAGGAGAATCCTGTCCAGTTCCCACCCGTTCTAAGTCTTATTGCTAATGATTCAATGGCAAGGTGAAACAAAAAGGGGGTGAAGGGACATCCCTGCCTGGTCCCACGACCCAGTGGAAACACCCTAGAGGACTCGCCATTTACCCTCACGACCGCCTCTGGGGAGTTATAGAGTAGTTTCATCCAGGACCTGAACTCCTGCCCGAAACCCATCCATTCCATAATATCCCACAGTGCGTCCCACCCCACAGAATCAAATGCCTTCTCAAAGTCCACAGCCAAAAGCGCTAATGGGTCAGAGATGGCCGGAGCATGGTCTATAGCGAGGTGTGCCCTGCGCAGGTTCATTCGGGTGGAGCTATTGGGCATGCATCCACACTGGTCCAGGTGGACTAGGAATCCGATCACGCCAAGCAGTCTATTAGCTAGGACGCGTGCAAGGATCTTGGCTTCACAATTAATTAATATGTGCCTATATGATGCGCAGAGTTCCAGGGGCTTCCCGGGTTTGGGGATTACCACTATACATGTCCTCCTGAGGTCCAGGGGAAGTTGTCCATGTTCCTTGCTTTGGAGGAGCATGTGATGCATGTGTCCAGTCGCTGTGCTCCCAAGCCATTTCCAGGTTTCTATCGGGAAGCCATTGAGCCTGGGGGATTTCCCTGATTGGAGTTGTACCAGTGAGGTCATCATTTCTTCTTCAGTGATCTCGGACTCGAGGTCCGCTGCCTGTTGTTCTGAGAGACGGGGGAGTTCGATCAAGTCTATAAAGTTCGGATCAACCCTCTCGGCTGTTCCCGCGGTTGATTGGGGGTGGGGGTGGGGGTGGAGTACAATTTTTCATAGAAGGCGGCAAAGGCCTCTACGATTTCGGAGTCTGCAGTGCCGGTTGAGACACTGGAGGACCAGCCTCCATTTTATGCTGGAGCCTAGCCTGATAAAATTTCATGTCAGTAGAGATATTTCCTCGTCACGTATCATATGTAGTCCAGTGGTGCTCTGCAGGATTCCAGGGAGGTATTGTGTACGTTGGATCTTGCCCGTCGCCCCTTGGCCTTGTGTGTTCCCTGGGCATGTTTCGTTGCCAGTAATCTCTGATCGTGCTGCTGTCATGTGACCAACCTATGTAAACAATGGGTAGTAACACACTCCCATCACCCCTTCTGGGGCTCATTCCGCCCAACAATTCCCCCCAACTTGAAGTACCTGTCGCCCAAACTCATGAAATTAAAAACATATAAACCCGTGCTCGGGGAGCTTTTGGGACTTCAGCCCCACCCCCCCCCCCCAGACAAACTCACACCACTCTTGTAACCAGTAATAAAACAAAAGATACGTCAACTGGAAGCTGTCACACGTCTGGTCGGGTGAGGGGAGTGCCCCGGGCCGCACAGCATTGACTCACTTCGTGAAATGTTGCCCCCTCCATCCAGCCCTGCTCCAGAGTGAGGAGGTGCACACAGACGTGGCACATTCCCGATCGTTCATCATTTTATTGTGGCGTCTGTATTGTGGCATGTTATTCTTCGGCCATAGGAGGTGGTGGTCCAAGGTCCTGGTTTTGCACCGGTTGTTCCGGTGGGAGTCCCCCAGGTGGGGCTCTGGGTGTATTATTTTTGTTTCTCTTATCCGGCCTCCAATCTCCCTCAAGATGCTGCTCTGCCCACCTCCATGCTTCCTTGGTGTCCATAAAGTGCACTGTTGTGCCTTAATGGTATACTTTAAGTTGTGCCGGGGACAGGAGACCATACTTAACATCCAGGGATTGCAGACGTCTCTTAAGAGGGTCGAAGGACTGCCTGGCCCGCGGCACCTCTCTGGTATAGTCCGGGAAGAATGCTATACGGGACCTGTTATACGTTATAGTTCCTTTAGCACAGGCCATCTGGAGCAGGGCGACGCGATCTCTGTAGTTTAGTAGCTTTGCGATCACTGTGCGCGGTGGCGCTCCTGATATGGGTCTTCCGCTTGGCATGCAGTGGGCCCGTTCAACCAAAATTAAATTGGAGAATGTCTTGGGCGTGAACAAGTCTGTCAGCCATTGTTCCAAAATAAGTTCCATGTTTGGCCCTTCCGTCTTTTCGGGCAGGCCCAGGATACGGACATTGTTGCATCTTGATCTCCCTTTTCCCTCCTCCATCCTTTCCTGTATCTTAAGGCGTGATATTACCCTGACCCCTTGATGGTTTACGTTCTGGAGCCCTTCTTCCGTCTCCGATATGCAGTGTTCCGCTTCCCCTGTGCGGGATGTCAGCTTTTGGAGGTTGTGGCGCAAAAGGGACACATCAGTGCTGATTCCATCCATCTTAATTTCCATGATGCCTGCGAGTTGGCGATACCGGTTATTACATCCTTCAGGTAGATAACGTCCTCTCCTGCCACCTTGTTGTCCGAATGTGTAGTCCGATTGCAGATGTAGTCGCAGGGGCAACGTATTGTTCCATCCTGCTCTGGGTGAATGCTTTTCTGAGTTTATCCTTGACCAAAAGTGAGGTGTTTTGGTGGATCGCTACTCATTGGAGTCAGATGTGGCCAGAGTATAGACACCAGGGGAGAGAGTGCAGTCAGATTGAGAGGTGCTGCGAGTCGTGTGAGGTCTCTCGTTATCTGCCAGAGTGTCCCTGCCTGGTCAGTCCCAGCCCAGGTCTTCTGTTTCCCGGGGGGTCCGAATCGGCATCATCGTTTCTCCCGAGCGCTCTAGCTAGGGAGGGGTTGTGTAGCCTGGAACTCTTTGGATGTCGCTGCGATGGTCGTGTGCCCCCTTGTAGGTCTTGTGGGTCCGGACCCTGCTATTTTGCTTCCGCCGGGTGAACTGGCGTCCACAAGGTCTCCCTGCAGCTGTGGGCCGAGGGTTTCAGGGCAAACGGTCAGGATTCCGATGTCGGCCCCCTCTGGTCTCTCAGGTGTGTATGATGTGGTAAATGCTCCCAGTGTGGGTGAGAACTGCACCCTTCTACGTAGATATCTATTAACCCTTCCAGATCACCAGAATCCCACTGACTCCTCCCTGACCAGTACCCCCATTGGAGTGCTCTATTCCGTTCATGTTTTATTGCTATCCCACTTCTCACCTGGGGGGAGGGGATGAGTCCACCATGCTCTCCCGTTGACCGCATCCAAAAGCCTGATAGAATGTCTATTGGTGGTGACCCAGTTGTAGTCGTCGCTGTGTGGTGCAGTCTGGGATGTCCCTCGTATCAATTGCCCATCATTATTCAGTCTGCCAATCTATGTATTGTTTTAGGTGGACCGCCTGTTTCTTATTTGCCAGTCCGGGGCGTGTCCCCTGGCAAGGGTGCCAGCGGTTGGGAGAAAGAACCTTGTTCAGCCCTTTTGCCTCAGCGGGCTAGTCCCTGTTTCATTTCTATGTGGTGCGCATAGATGGATGGCAGCAGCAGGGCATTCTGGCCCAGGACCCTGAAATGCCTATCAGTAAAAGCAAGAACCTTATTGCACATGCTTAGGCGCGCAGGGTTGCAGTGCCTGCCCGCTCCGCTGCAATGTTCCGGGCCACGGGAAGCGGGCCGGATCTCATCCAGTACTCGGTTGGCCGCAGCCTCTGTTACCTCCTCACGGCATATCCAGCTGGCGTTCTGTGTGAGGCCGATCCGGGGGGGGGGCGAGGGGAGACAGGCCTCCAGTCTGTCTCTCCGGTGCACTCAGGGCAGGTCCTCTCCACCATGGCAGCCCCAGCGCCGAGTTGATCCTCCGTTCTCTCCTTTCCAAAGCCTCTCTGACAGCGCCTCTTGGTTCGGGTCGTGCCGTCCTAAGCCCATCCCACCACGGCCCGCACCAGGCACCAGCAGGGGACGTGTATGAGCCAGCTGCCACCCAGCTCTGTGGGGCACAAAGCAGCCGCAGCAGTCCTCAGTGGGCGCCAGCCCAAGCTCCGGTCCAGGTTCTATGTGGATTAGGCAGTCGCATAGCTCTCAACCTTTCATGGCCCTTGGGTGGGTGAAAACACCCGATTTTGCATTGGGCAGGTGAAAGCCCATCAATTCCTATGGGCGTGTAGTGAGGTTGGCGGGTGAGAGAGCTGCCTAAGTGGCGCGTAACACCCGCCAAAAGCGTGTGAGCCGAGAGGTTAGCAGTCACGGCCCTCAGCCGTCTGGCGATTCTCAGCTTCACGTTGTGGCTTCCATATTGGTGGGTGTTGCATGTACGACCTCGGCCCCACTTCGCTGTCTAGTTTCTCCCGGGCCAGTCGAATCCAATAGGCACACTCAGTGCGATGGTTCCCACTGGGTTCTTCTATCAGCCGATGCTTGTCTCGCCCAGTTATGTCACGAAAAAAGGCACAAGATGTTGCTGGCAGCCGCGGGAGCTCCGAGGACTCACGTTTCTGTAGCTCGCCTGCTGGCCAGGCCCCCCACACCCCCAAACCTCCCCACTCCCGATTATAAGGATTCTTACATGAACAAGATCCGTGGTGTGTGCATAGACATTCTTGCCTTACCACTCCCTGTACATACATTTAATTAGGAAAGGGGGTCTGATGATTTCCAAAATAACAGCATTATCTTCAAATGAAGGGAAGTGGAACCGGCAGCTGAAGAAAAAAAACTTGTGGCCCTTACCATTCATGAGAGGGTCGAGTCATGCCCAGCACAGTGCAAGGGAAACAGTTGATGGCCTTCCAGACAGAGCCTTCCAGCATGAACCACCACCTAATGGGCATCTTTTTCACTGGTCACAAGCCTTAAAGTACATGATTTCCAAGGAATCAATTGATAGAGAAGGCTGCAGGTACACAGCACAATGAAGAGTGAAATTGCCTTCTGGCCACCCCCCATACATTTGTTTGCTGATACGTTGAATTGGAACGTATTTTGTGCGACTCAGTAATAATCTGCATGGACACAAATACTAGGGAGAAGATGTTGTTTTGGGGGCGTTGTGGCGTGTTTTGGCTTTGAAATATGGATGTGCAGATAAATTCATCTCAAATTAAGCAGTGACTGCATGCTAACAACTGCAACGTGAATGAGACCTTGCTGTGAAGCTCAGCTCCAGAAACTCACCTTTAAATCTGACACTGTCCTCTGCCCCGCCTCCCTTAGCTTTCTTGTGGATGACAGAATGCTCTCCCTAAAAATAGTGTGGGGGGAGGGTGAATTGCTTGAACCACCTGGAATTCAAGTTTCAATTCCTTGCAATCATGGCAACATTCCAATTGCATCCCCCTTTGCAATCCCACTTGGGCGGATGTCTGTGCATTGTTTGAATAGAAACATGATGGTGAAGTGTAGACTCCATGGCAGTGGAAGAGACTGGACTATGGTCCTATGGCCCGCTTTGCAGACGATTCTGTCCAGTATGAATTTTGCAGAGTCTGTTGCTCCTTTTGACTGGTAGACGGAGGTGTATGCATTTTTATATATATTTTACATGGCCACAGTAGTGGCCATGTATGTTTCCATAGGAAGAGCACTTTTTGGGCGGATTATAACTCCGCTCCCCTGGACGAATCCTCACCAAACTTTGCAAAAAAGTATATGGGCAACTCTGAATTTCTTTTGTAAAGTTTGGTGAGAATTCGTTCAGGGGGAGCGGAGTTATAGGGGGGTCCCAAAACGTCTTTATTACCCATAGAATGAATGGGGAAAAAAACTTTGCGTACGGCTACAGGTGAAACTGCTGGATGGATTTTGACGAAATCTGCTTCAGGTACAACAGGCTTGGTCCAGAAAGCGTGCTTTTGTAAATGTTGTAACCATACGTGTAGTACATTTGTTTATAATTATGAAAAAGTAGATCTGAAATAATTAGTGATATCTATGTTCGCTCCACGGTCACACTTCCCTGTTCGGTCGACGAACAAGAAACCGATTGGCTAAGGGGCTGCCGTCATGACCGCGTACACGTGACGTCCCTGCCCATTGGCTGCTGCGAGACGTTTTCTGCGTCAGATGGTTTGGATGCGCCCGACATCTTGGATCCGTGGAAAGCGGAGCAACAATCAGCGTACACATGTTTTTTTTCGTTCCCCTATTTTGATGTGTCACACAGCATTGGGAAAGGTTGACACAGTAAGAAATGGGTGATCTATGCAGTTGTTCTTTGGTCATCATGATGTAATTTCTATGGACACCTTGTACGTACCGTAAATGTGGGGGATAATAACGATAGCACTTGAGTCCATGGACTGGGCAGAAAATTCGTAACACTGCAGTCCATGTAGTGGACAGGAAATTTGTATCTCTTAAAAGCACACGGGTATAGGTAGGCAACATTGAAATTGACAACATGTCATGAACACATTATTTTTCCCAATGCCTATTATTATATTCATTAGTACGCCGCCATGGGTGGCACATGCTACAGTGGTAGTGGCCAGGGGCTACAGACTTAACATATGGGTGCATAATGCACTTATTCTGGGGGTCGGTCGTCATGATGTAATGTGTATGGACTTTTTGTACGCACAGTACACTTATACGTACTTAATGACGTATGGTGTATGACCCCCTTGTATGCACAGAAAAGGAGGGGTCCAATAAGGCCAGTATTTGAGCCTGTGCACTGCATGGGGGAGTTGTTACATTTGTAAGGACACGTACATTACTGTTTCCAATGGCTACTGTTATATTCATTAGTACGCTGCCATGGTTGGCACATGCTACGGTGGTTGTGGCCAGGGTCTAGAGTCTTGGATGCATGGCCGTCGGCCGAAGGCCTTACTTCCAAGACTCTAGGCCCTGGCCACAACCACCGCCACCTGTCGCACCCATGCCGACACCCCTTGTGTTGCTTTTTCATTGGCAAGTTGTGGGGAGTGCGTACAGTGTTGCCATGCACCCAACAACAAAGAGGTAGTTGTGAGGAGATCCTGCACTCTTGGGTGCAAGGCCGAAGGGCATGCACACAATAATACACTTGTACCTACTTTATGAGGTATGTTCTGTGGGTTCCTAGTACGCACAGAAAATGAGGGGTCCAAGAAGGCCAGTATTTCAGCCCGTGCAATGCACAGGGGAGTTGTTAGATTTGTAAGGACACGTACATTACTGTTTCCAATGGCTATTATTATATTCATTAGTAAGCTGGCATGGTTGGCACATGCTACAGTGGTTGTTGCCAGGGTCTAGAGTCTTGGATGCATGGCCACCGGCCGAAGGCCAAAGGCCTTACTTCCAAGACTCTAGGCCCTGGCCACAACCACCGCAGCATGTCGTACCCATGCATACACCCCTTGTGTTGCATTTTCATTGGCAAGTTGTGGGGAGTGCACCCAAGAACAAAGAGGTGGTTGTGGGGAGAATCTGCACTCTTGGGTGCAGGGCCAAAGGCCATGCACTTAATAGTACATGTATACCTACTTTAGGACGTATGTCCTGTGGCCTCATTGTACGCACAGAAAATGAGGGCTCCAATTAGGCCTGTATTTCAGCCCGTGCAGTGCACAGGGGAGTTGTTTGATTTGTAAGGACACGTGTGGTGTTAGGGAACATTGAAATTGACAACATGCCATGAATGCATTATTTTTTCTAATGGTTATCATTACATTCATTACTACGCCGCCGTGGGTGGCACATGCTACGGTGGTTGTGGCCAGGGCCTAGAGCCTTGGATGCATGGCCGTCGGGCAAAGGCCGAAGTCCTTACTTACAAGACTGTAGGCCCTGGCCACAACCACCGCCACATGTGCCACCCATGCACACACCCGTAGTGTTGTGTTTTGATTGGCAAGTTGTCGGGAGTGCGTGGAGTCTTGGGTGCATGGCCAAAGGCCATGCAACCAAGAACAAAGTGGTAAGTACTACATTTGGAAGACACTGCACACCCATCCCATGTAAGATCTAGAGACATACACCTAGGAGGGAAGTCTCTGGGCAGAGGTACTGAAGGATAACACACCTATAGAATAACCCCCACTACCACACATCACCGAGGTGGTTGTGGGGAGACCCTGCAGTCTTGGGTCAATGCCTAAAGCTCATGCACGCAAGACTGAAGTTATAAGCAGTGGAGTTACAAGTTAATATGGGTGTGGTAGATTGTGGTCGTTGTGTTGATGCCCTAGTTTCTTCACTTCATGGCTGCAGACGATGGTCTGAAAAGTAAATTTATAAGCAGCTAATTTACAAGGACCATGTTTTACATATGCAGCAATGGTTGTGGATAGGAACTGTACTCCTTGAAAGTTGGTTGTAAGGAGTAGTTGGTAGGTTACTCACCGCAGATGAAAGGCCAGCCTACAGGCACTGCAGCATATTAGTACCATAGATTAGACGAGTACATTCCCATGTGTAGAAAATGCCTGCCAATATACTTACTCCTTACTTTGTTCAGAATCCATAAACTTTTTTTACATAGGTTATCGTACTTGGCTGAAGTATCACTTTTTCCATTTCTGTGATGAAAGAAAAAGGTGTGTTAATGTTTGCAGTTTTTCCACATTTACCACATTGCATAATAGACAGTTAACTTTTTTTTTTAGACCCTCATATTTAGTTTACAAACCAGTGTACTGTGCATTGCACTGAGTTTCTGTGTTTGCTTTTCTTATCCTTGGGTCTGGGGAAAAAAATCCTTGTCGGATTAAATAAAAAACCTAATTTCTTATGCAACTAAGTACTTCATTTTTTCCTTTCAGTGTTTTCTTCATTTTTCTGATCAATGTTATGTGTGTTGCCTTCATGCCCATTTTTAACAACAGTTACATACCTGTAGGCGTATTGTAACTGTGCATTTGTTCCTACAGATTTTTGATAATCATTCATTTGTGTCATTGTTACATCCTGTTTCCTTTATTTTTCCCATTAATGTTTTCTTTGTTGCTTCACTGCCGATTTTTAACAACAGTTACATACCTATAGGCATATTCTACCTGTGCTTTTGTTTCCAACGATCTGTGATAATCATTTATTTGTGTCATTCTTCCATCCTGTTGGGTAGTTAGATACCTGTAGGCGTATTCTAATTGTGCATTTGTTCCTACAGATTTGTGATACTCATTCATTTGTGTCATTGACATATCCTCTTTCCTTTAATCTTTCCCATTAATGTTTTCGTTGTTGCCTTCCTGCCGATTTGTAACAACAGTTGCATACGTATAGGCGTATTCTGCCTGTGCATTTGTTTCCAACAATCTGTGATAATCCTTTATTTGCGTCATTTCTCCATCCTGTTGGGTAGTTAGATACCTGTGGGCGTATTCTAACTGTTTGTAGTCTTTCACATACTTTGTTGACAATTTTGAAGTACACATTATTTCGTAAATTTTGGCTTCAAGAACATTAAATACGCATTTGTTAGGTTAGCTGGCAACCTCTGCTTTAGAGTAATGGTGCTATCATTACATTCATACCATCCAGAATTCTTTTTAATGTATGCAGTGTAGTGACCTGCATTGGTTGTAGCTCCTGCATGGTAGATTATTCCTACTGTTGTAAAGGTTTTCTTTCCAAGTGACACTTGACTGTGTGTAAATCCAGTTAGTTTGCAGTTGTTTTTGGTGCCATCTGCATTATAACGTAGAAGCATAAGTATTATGTAGGCACTATGTGATTGTATCAGTAAGGTAGAGCGATTGTCAGAATTGCAAATACTACATAATCTGCCATGGTTTGCATTTTGTACAAGTTCCTCAATAGGAATGCTCTCACAATTTGATATGGAAATATACACAAATCGCTCATTTGGGATTTCTTCCTGTATCACTTTGTTACAGAGAGTGCATGTATGTTTCCACATGTACGAAATTTTGAAGATTTCATTTACAGGTATGTTTTTGTTTACCAATACTAATAGTATGTACATTACAAATTCTTGTGTATCTTCTTGTGAGTTCATAGTGAATCTCACCATTCCAGCACAGTCATCCAATTGTCCCCTTACTCCATGAAACTCTATGTGTTGTCAGGATTGCTTGTTGCATTTCTATGCAGCACTAACATTTGCAAACACAATTGGTCTGTGCTGTGCAGGTAAATATTGTTAACAATTGGTGGCAATTGAAATAGAATATTCATTGCTACATTTGCATAGCAACTTACCCCACTTTCATTTGTAAATTTGAATGGGCCAGCAAGTTGTGTATCGGAGTGCATTTTTCAGTTTTTCTGTTGCTTCTTTGCCGACGTGCCTATTTTACATTCCATAATAGGTTCTTCTATGTTTGCGGCAATTGATGAAACTTTAGCTTCTTTTTTATTGTGTAGAATTTCCTGTTGCATTCTATTGCATTTCTGTTTCATTTACTTTCTTTTACCACGTTTCACTTTATCTGGAACAGGGTATTGCTTCAGATGAGGGGTGTACAGTGAACGCAATCTATTGTATTCTAGAATGCAAGGAATATCAGCTTTGACTTTACTTGAATCAAAGTTTATTAGCAATAGACCGTCAAGTGCACGTAAGCGTGATAATGCAACGTAGCTCATGCCTTCCTTAAACACTGTCTTTCCTATATCTATCAATGCTTTCTCTAGGGTAAGACCATGCGATTTATGAATGGTAACTGCATATGCAAGAGTTAGAGAAAATTACTCTCTACGTACATACATGTCTTTGAAGAGAAGAAATCGAGCCATTGAGCGCCCTATCATTTTCACTTCTGAAACTTTATCAAACCGAATATTTACAAACTGAATGCTACTATCACGTGGGTATGATTGAAAGCCAACAACTGTGCCCAGTGCTCCATTAACTAGCCCTTGCTCTACGTCAATGTTACGATTAAGCATCACTCTACAATTTAATGATAATTTCAATACTTTTTCCAACCCAGCTGTGTTGGAGATTGAATTTTCTAAACTATTTAGTTTTGTTGTGGCTTGCTCACACCTGGGTACTGTCAAACCATGTACATCTAGTTTGTCTGTGGCGCAAATTTCTATTATTGCTTGCATTTCTTTCTTTAACATTGTTTCATTGAATTTGAAACAGCTTGCAAGAGCTGGCATTAAGGCCATACAATTGACATTTTTGTGTGCTATTTGTTCCATAACATCAGTTGCACATGCATTATCGCCATAAAGTGCATGTATATGCCGGTTTTTCAATACAGCTTGTGCGTCTTGCGATAATACACCAACTATAATACTTTTTAAGATGTTGGCATAAGTGAGATCTGCAGATTGCCGCATATTCTCAGTTAATTCTCTGTATTGGAAATGTTGCCAAAGGTTAACATTACCTATGCTACCAACAGTTATTCGGCAGAGTTTGTGGCCTAAGATTTTAAAAATCGGTTCACCTTTTACTGGTGTCAAATGTAGAAGATCTCCGAAAATGATAATGCGTTTCCCTGCAAAGAGTTCTTCGTTATTACTTTTAAGTACTTCTTTCAATCTGAGATGAATCAATGCCAACATTAGATTGGAGACCATGCTCACTTCATCTATTAGTAGCATTTTCATTTGTTTCAATACTCTACGTAATTCCATTGCAGCTTCTGCAGAAAGTTTGTAGTAGTCTAATTTATTTTGATGCTCTACTGGAAGCAGTAGTAATCAGTGTAAAGTCACACCGCCTATGTTGTAGGCAGCTAAACCTGTGGGGGCTGTTACAACAGCTGACAGTTTGTTGTTTGTCAATTGTTGAAGGAACTTGCTGATAATTTTGATTAAGAATGTTTTCCCTGATCCAGCTTCACCACTGACGTACAGCAGTATAGGTTTGTAATTTTGGCAAGTACATTCTTTATTTTCGTGTTGTACGCCATGCCCAATTTGTTTTGTTACCTCTTCAAAAATGCTGCACTGATGCTTGTTGTACAGTTAAGTCCTCTGTATCTTCTTGATACTGATACATAGTGTTTTCTACTTCTGCCATAGCAACTTCAGCCTCATTTGCTATTAGCGGTTGTCCTAATGGTTCTTCACTTACTGTTACAGAAGGTTGACTACTGTCGGTAGAGTCTTTATCTAGTTGGGCCTGAATTTCTTTTTCCTGTTGCTGCTCATTGTGTAACATTGTTTTGTACTGCGTAAAGTTAACATCGGTGATAGTGCTTTCATTTGCTTTGAAAGCATCTTCATAGCACTCATAATTATCTAGTATGTATTCCTCTTTTCTCCATGGTTTGAAAAGTTGTAACAGAGACATGTAATATAGTTCTTTCTGTTGAGGAGTTTGTAATGACAATTTCACATGATTAAGCTTTGTTTGTTAAGTTTCACTAAGCTCCCTTCACAATCAGTCACTCTATATCTACGTTTGCTTTCATTGGGTTTTACATTATTTTTGTATGCAAAGATTTGAGCTATGTGGTATAGACACATGCTTTCCAGAGTGGTACTCCTGTTCGGATAGTATGTGTCCAGTAAATTGTTTTTTAGAATGTCTTGGCTGTTGGGATCATTTCTGCCAATTGTTTCTATGTCCTCATATGATTTTAGCAGTCTTTTTCTAGATTTTGCAGGACCAAGACTGAGCCATACTATGTTGTCTGATTTTCCATACAAAGCAGTGCCGGTTAAATGATCTGCTGCTTCATAGGCCCCACATTCTCTATGAGAGCATTTTTATGCCTAGGCTGTACAATTTCTGTGATAATGTTTTGTCTGATGCTAGGTCATCCCAGAGATCTTGAAGCTCTGTTTTTTCTACTTTTGTTAAGTAGGCTGTAACATATCATGCAACAGCAATTGAATTGTCTGCAATGTATAGCACATCTATATAATGATTGAGGAACCTTTCTGGTGTGGGTTTCCCAAGGGTTTGACCTCAGCGCCCTGTTTGTTTTAGTAATATGTTTACTGATTTTCGGGGTGGTCGCAAAAGACTAACAACGGAGTTCCGGTTCCTCTACTCTGTTTTGGTTGAAAAACAATAAAGTGTTTTGGGTTACTGTTTTTCTTCTGCGCCCTTATGGAAAGAAAAAATATATGTATACCAAACATTTTTCTTGATTTTGTAATAAATAGAAATCTTTTATTCAAACATATTGTTATGTCTGTTGAATTGCCCTCTGTGATAACACGTGTTTCGGCGAAACCATCGCCTTTTTCAAATCAGGGCTAGTTAGTAAATCAAAATAGATAGTGATTTTATGAAAACATAAATTGACAATCATGAATCAGGTTGTTGAAACATTAAAGTACATGAGAAATGAAAACATTTTTGTTATATTCATGCAATAATTAAATGGTTCAAAACAATATAAAAACATTTGGTTGGCCATTGGGGAGGGGTGAAAGGACGGATTGGTAAGGGATAAAAAAATAAAACAACAAAAAGAGAGAAAGAAATTTACAAAAAATAAAGATTAACGAAAAAGTTTTGAAGTACATTGTATTTGAAGATAATTCAAATATTCATTTAAATTACATTGAAATTTGGTTTCATCAAATTTCTTACCTAATGTTTTAATTTGGATATTCATAATACTTGGAACGTTCATTACTGTGGACTCGAATAAGTCATGGGTTAAATCCCTGTAAATTCACACATAAGGTAATGTTAAGCTTTACAGGTGGATTTCCCTTTTAATACTTAGATACTTCCGCTTATTTTTTACATTGTGTCAATGTTCCTGTACACACTACTGGTACATTAAGGTTCTCATTTTTAGTATTCGTCTACAGACTTTAGGTCCTCAAAAAATGGCCTCTGCTTTATTTAAATGCTTTTGTTGGTTTTACCATTCTAACATTCTGTTGTCGCTTAAAATTGCAAATGTCAAATGGGGTAATCTTTAAGCCTCAACGCTGTACTGACGTCCTGATAATTTATCAAAAAACCCCTTTTTGCCGCATCTACATGTGGAATCACATGTTTGCGCTAGTTCCTAATGCAGCCCTCTAAGGGGACCCGCCTGTGCGCTTACCTTCAGCCGCGAATACTGTTTCAAACGGTCCTCGCGGTTCTTTGTCGTCCTAGTTATCAAAGGAGCGGATAAAGGAGGCAAAATAGTTGTAATGAATAGAGAAGATTCCGTACAAATGGCAATGAACCACATCAACTCACCCGGCTGTTACAGCAAACTGAAATCCAACCCAAAATTGGAGATCATATTGGAACTAAAAGAAGCCATTACAACATGGCACAGACAAGGACTCATTACAGATGACGAGAAATAATTTTTGGAAATGAAACAACCAACCCTGCCGACAATTTATTTCTTGCCAAAGATACACAAGAACTATGACAAAATTCCAGAACGAAGGCCAATTCTGAGCAGAATAGGTTGGGCAACCATGAACATGGCTCAGTACATAGACAACATCATTAAACCCTTGGCCATGAAAACTAAATCTTACTTAAGAGATACAACTGCAGCGATCAACAAACTTGGTGAAATTATATGGCAAGAGGGTTTTCTACTAGCAACATGGGATGTGAAATCGCTGTATACATCAATCAGGCATGATACCGCAATAGAAACAATGGATTACACTTTCCGGAAAGAAACAGCATCAAACTTCCAATCGGTCAGTATGCTGAAAGAAATGTTATTGTTGACACTACAGAATAATGTCTTTTTATTCAATGGGCAATTCTTCAAACAACCCAGAGGAGTAGCGATGGGAATCAAATATTCCCCAGCACTTGCGAATCTAACTATGGCCATGTTTGAAGATGAGCACATCTATACAGATGAAGCGTACGAACAACATGTAATTTTATGGACCAGATATATAGATGACGTTTTGTTGATTTGGAATGGGGAAAAAGAAGGACTAGAGCATTTTAGATTAAGAGCAAATAAAAACATGATGGGAATTGAATTTACAGGAGGATCAAGTAAAGAAGAGATAAACGTTTTAGACTTAAATGTATATGTTGCACAAAACCATTTTAACACCAGAACCTTCAGGAAACCGTCAGAGGCCAATTCGACTTTATTTGCAACCAGCTGTCACTACACTTCCGTGATTAGGAATATACCAAGGGAGAGTTCATAAGAGCACATAGAAATTGCAGTGAACAAAAAGCGTTCAATGAAGAATGCAAATTGCTAACAAACAGATTCAAAACAAGAGGCTATGGAAATAAAATAATTTTACAAGCAAAAGAGAAGGCATCACAACTGAAAAGAGAAAGCACTCTTAAAATGATCAATGTTGATCCAGTGAGAAAAGAAGCGATCAACTTCATCACAAATTATTGTGCAAACAATAAGGTACTAAGACAAATTTTGAGAAAAAATTGGCATTTGCTACAATTAGACCCAAATGTAAAGAAGTACATAGGAACGAATCCAACAGTGACTTACAGACGTGCGAAAACCATCAAAAACATTCTCAGTCCCTCTTTTCTTCCAGAAGTTAAAAAAGACCATCCTATCACGTGGCTTCTTCCACCACCAACAGGTTTCCGAAAATGTGGTACTTGTTCCATGTGCAGATATGCACTTACCAACACGATGATATTCAAAGATTCATATGGCATAAGTGAAAGAATTCTAGACTCCATTAACTGTAAAACGAAGTTTGTGGTCTATGCGATTGTTTGTGACTGTCAGACAATCTATATAGGGAGTACAATTAGGGAACTCAGGACCAAAGTAAGAGAACATCTTTCAACTATAGGAAGCCAGGACATTAATTTACCATTGGCACAACACTGGCAAAGCAATCACCAATTAACAGACAAACAAAAATTAAAATTCCTAGGCCTTAAGAAAGTGACTTTGGGCCCAAGAGGAGGTGATCATGAAGCAAAACTCAGACAAGAGAAAGCGAAATTGATATGTAAATTTCGGACAGTAGAAAGGGGTCTCAATTCAGACCATGAAATGGCCTCTTTCTTATGAAATTGACTGTTTCAAAAATCAGGACCTTTGAAGGATTCTCTCTTAATGTTATTGATCATTTTTATACATTGGTGCTGTCACATATTTTGAAAGAACTTAAATTTTCTCTTTCCCTGTAAAGGCTCGTTTCAGACCAGCACATTTCTAATTTTTTATTTATTTTGTCTCAGCTCCAATTAAATCAGGGGCAGACAATAACAACACACTTCAGAGTGTCAATTAATAATGACCATTGTCACCAATTTGACGTTTTTCCGTGCATTTTTGACCGAAAGATGGCCGCGACAAAGAAAACAAAAAAAGGACCAATTGTAAACAAGCAAGGAACACATATATGTTACTATGAATAAAAATACACGTAATCATTTACCCGCATAGAATTCCATCATGGATATGAACACATAAGGTCGGAAACAACTTTTTAGCAACACGTAGTATCTATTGGTGCGTAACTACGAGATTAACTAATATTGTCTTTTAATTCATATCTCACAATGTTTCAAATATACGTACATATAAAAGTCATTTTTTCATGCTAATATGTAAAAAGAACGTTGTTAAGTGGTCCTTAGCCTCCCGTAAGTGAGGCAAGGAAACCAACATGGAGAGCATAGTAAACACAATGATAGGACTAGTTAACATCATGCTGAAAGTAAATAGGAAGACGACAAAGAACCGAGAGGACCGTTTGAAACAGTATTCGCGGCTGAAGGTAAGCGTTCAGGCGGGTCCCCTTAGGGGGCTGCATTAGGAACTAGCACAAACATGTGATTCCACATGTAGATGCGGCAAAAAGGGTATTTTTGTGAAATTATCAGGACGTCAGTACAGCGTTGAGGCTTAAAGATTACCCCATTTGACATTTGCAATTTTAAGCGACAACAGAATGTTAGAATGGTAAAACCAACACAAGCATTTAAATAAAGCCGAGGCCATTTTTTGAGGACCTAAAGTCCGTAGACGAATACTAAAAATGAGCACCTTAATGTACCAGTAGTGTGTACAGGAACATTGACGCAATGTAAAAAATAAGCGGAAGTATCTAAGTATTAAAAGGGAAATCAACCTGTAAAGCTTAACATTACCTTTTGTGTGAATTTACAGGGATTTAACCCATGACTTATTCGAGTCCACAGTAATGAACGTTTCAAGTATTATGAATATCCAAATTAAAACATTAGGTAAGAAATTTGATGAAACCAAATTTCAATGTAATTTAAATGAATATTCAATGTACTTCAAAACTTTTTCGTTAATCTTTATTTTTTGTAAATTTCTTTCTCTCTCTTTGTTGTTTTATTTTTATCCCTTACCAATCTGTCCTTTCACCCCTCTCCAATGGCCAACCAAATGTTTTTATATTGTTTTGAACCATTTAATTATTGCATGAATATAACAAAAATGTTTTCATTTCTCATGTACTTTAATGTTTCAACAACCTGATTCATGATTGTCAATTTATGTTTTCAAAAAATCACTATCTATTTTGATTTACTAACTAGCCCTGATTTGAAAAAGGCGATGGTTTCGCCGAAACATGTGTTATCACAGAGGGCAATTCAACAAACATAACAATATGTTTGAATAAAAGATATCTATTTATTACAAAATCAAGAAAAAAGTTTGGTATACATATATTTTTTCTTTCCATAAGGGCGCAGAAGAAAAACAGTAACCCAAAACACTTTATTATAGCACATCTATGTTTGCATTCCATAATAGGGCAATGATTGCATTGTAATCATTGATACATTTTGATTCTTCCCTTATTTTTATGTAATATGTGTTTTTAGTTAATTTACCTTTAACACTATGTCGAACTGAAGACATGAAGTTGTTTACTTCACCTGTTTCTGTAACTGGTCTGGGGAAACCAAAGCGGCATTTGGTGTAGTATTTATCTTTGTTTTTATTGCAAATAAAGTGTAGCATTTAAATGAAACGATGATGGAAATATCTTGAGGCATTAACTGGATCTAGAGAGCAAGGTTCTCCAGGTGTTAATATATCAATGTTGTTTTTGTTGCTGTTTGCTATGCGTAGGAACTCCTGTAAATCTTCCCATGCATATTCTGCACAACTTAGCTTAACAAACCAATTTGGTGGTCCAAGGTTTCTGATCATGCAACGCACGTCTCCGTGCCGTCTAAACCAGTATTCCTTTGTACCATGCATGTTTGCAAACAAATTTGTTATACTTGATTGTAAAATCTCATCTTTTTATTGTACATTTTGCATAGCTGACATATTTTGAAAGTGTGTTCCAGCTTTTAGAATGTGTGCAACTCCATAACATAGTGTAGCTAATTCACTTTCATAGAGTAGGTGGAATATGTATTCCACATTTTGTCTAAATCTGGGATCTTGCGAATACATTCGTAATGAGCAGTATTCTGATGCCCCAATCTGAGTGGGTCTATCATCGTATCTCCCATCTTTGCCAGTAGGAAATAGCAGTGGAAAAGTATGTGCTTCTATACTTTTTTCCCAAATACTCATTGGTGACACTTTGGTTTGTCGCATTTGGTAAGTTTCTAGTGCATCATCTATGCTTTCATTGGAATGCAATGGATTAATTGTGTAATGGTCCAAAAGAGTTGATACTGTAGCTGGATCCAGAAGTTCGAATTGTCCAGTTTCTGATGGCTCTTGAATTATTTCAGTTGTTTGCCTTAAGCTTTCATCAATATTCATTTCCTTGTAGTACTCGTCTTTTAGATATTGAAATGCTTGTGTAACATTTTGTGAGTCTACTAATTGTTGCCAAATTTTTTTGTCCTTTGTTGGTACTCCATTTACCAAGACTATTAAAGAATGCTCTATTGAACGTTCCACTACTAAAGTGCGCACATTTTCCGTTAGATCTAATGGCAAGTAAACTACTTTGCCATGAAAGCCTTTCACCAATTCAGAGGAAGGTAAATTTGCTGTTTTTGGATGAAGGCGTATAATTGCTTGAAATGGGTGAACTGTTTGAATTATTATGCTCTCATACAAATTGAGCTGTTGCAGGATTTTTGGTAATGGAAACAATTCCAAATGATTTGTAATTGCATGTGAAGGAGTGCGATTGTTGTCTAATTTTGCAGTACAGTAACTGCAACATATTAGGCGTTCAGTTATTTCATATTTGCTTTCAACTAAAAGGTACAAAGCTAATTCAAACCATTTAGAGTCTTCATTGTTTTCTATTTTGTATGCTATGTCCACATTTTTGTGTTCCTTTTATAAAACGTTCTGCTGCAACATACACACACATGGTTTGGTACTTCAGCCGATGACCTTTTAAATTGTAGTATTTCTTTTCTGTATGTGTGTAATAGAAGGTTGCTATGTGCAGAATTGTCGCTACTATGCTCTTAAACTGTTGCATTTTCTACATGGCTCTCACTTCCAAAATACTTTTTCTGAATACGGTCCATTTCTTCTTGTAAGTATTTGTGTGTACCATGCAGAAGAGTGGTATTTAAATTGCCTAATTCTGAAGCTGGACTTTTTGCACAGTATATTTTATACACTAAATTTCTTACTTTGGAATTATGTACTGATATTCTTTTGATATCATGGAAGGTACTTTTGCAAATAGGCCCAGAAATGCAGGCTAATGAATGTCCTTTTAGCCTTGTGTCTTTCCGCACTACACAAATATCCATATTTTGCAGCACTTTCATTTTACCTTTTGCATATTGATTGAGGAACTGACGTAAAGATTTGAAAGCTTTGTTTGGAATGGCACACATTGATGTGCACAGCCATTTGTATACTGGACGGTGTGGTTCTGCTGAATCGAGAGGTAATTCTGAGTTTTCAGAAGATAATTTTGTAAGCAGTGTTTCTTGTTCCATGATGGTAGTATTGATTTTCTCATACCCTCGTCCACTGCTATGGATGGCAATTGTGTTTGTTTGATTTTGTTTGTATGCTTCTTCATAAAAATATGGCTCTGTGGTTGTTGTGTGAGTCCATTCACCACCACAAACATGCAAAAATTATTTTTGTTCCCATTCCGTTTATTGCTGAGTTTCATTTGTAGTTTGGTACTTACTTTTGTTAGTGCTTTCATCCTTCTTAACACTAATATGAACAACTTCCTTTTGAGAAGGATTGCACTGTCCACGAGTGCTTGTAGAATGAACTTTCTACGGTACGTTTTAAAGGGTGAGGATGAGTTTGGTCCTCTTCTTAGTAGATTCTGAAGGACTCTGTGACGAAACATTTTTGCTAAAATACTTTTTTTGCTATGGGTTCTTCTAACACTATAAGGATTATTAGGAACCTTGTTAGCTGTACTGGCAGCCGTTTTTTTGACAACATTTCTGTGTTTTGTGACACTTTTTGATGCAGGAGGTACAGTTTTGGTAGTTGAGACTTCTTTTATTATGTTACCCAACTGCATTAGGTGGTTTGTACCAAGATTCTCCACTAACTGTACAACAGGTGGATGCTTACATTGGGCATCTTTATTTTTATTTGCTCTAATTTTGCGTTCCTTTCTACGGAGCTGCTTTTTGGTAGGCATTATTTGGTGTCTGTTGAGAAAAAAAAAGTATACTTTGGTCTGTTGTCCAGTGTATGTGTGCTGTGCGCATGTGTGCATAAATGTGATGGGGAAGCTCTTTGGCATGGTGTGTCAACGCACAGTGACCTCTAACTATCATTTGGTAAGCCTACTTTTTGGTTTGTATACTAGTACAATTTGCTTTAGATGAGAGTACAAAGTGCCCTTCTTGTGGCGAGAACCAATATTAATAACCGAAATGGCAAAAACTTGCTACCGCTACTTATTTTCACAATCTAACCTTCTACGGTTTTCCTATGTGTCAGCTAGCTCCACATCGTTATGTGGGTGGACCGCCGTTGTGGTTCGCGCGTACAGGACGCTACGCCAGGGTGTGGGAGGGGCGGGTTTAATGTTACGGCAGTTGCCGTGTTGTAAGAATAAAGAAGGTTGAATACCTCTGTGGCTCCGTGTGGCATTATTGAATGCATGAGTGTTTGGGGCCCTCCAAAGCTCCAACAATGGCGACGAGGGGTACACCCCCACGTATCTGACTGCGGGGCCTGCCGCCGGGCAGTGAAGCGCGTCGGCGCCCCCCTCAAGGAACGTATTCCGCCACACGTTGCAGCCGAAGCTGTTACTCAGGCCTGCCTTCACAGAGACCCGCGAGATCCCCCCCAACGCTCATCATGAGGTGTTCGGGACTGAAGTGCGAAGTCGCTGGCATTACGCGCGCGCATCTCCACGGCAGACTATGGAATTCGAGATTCCTGTAGTACGAAGGCGTGACGGGCCTGCAGGAGAATCTTCACCCGGACACACTAAGTCAGCGAGCAGACGGCAGACGGCATTCGACGGAAGCACCCGGCAGACTTAAAGCCTCCGGTTTTCATATTCGGCTGTTCCTGACACGTCAGAGATACCTCCAACACGCCGCCCACAGAGGGATATCACACATGTGAAGCACACGGGCATGCAAGTAAGATAAAACTACTACGCAGTGACTGGTTCCTACGGTCAAATCACCCAAAAGGAGACCCTGTTTTCCCTCACACAGTGAACATTTTACACATTCTGATACACAATCATGTCGGACCCGGCACTTGCGACGGCGTCATCCTCGGGAGGGGCAGATAACCCTCAAGGAAATGACCAGATACAACCTGGTGGCTCATCACAAGTAATGCAAATGCCAAACCCGTTCGAAATACGGGACACATCCAACCTAGGACTGCGCTGGTCCACATGGCTCAGGGACTTCAAGTTCTATGCTGGAGCCATTGGTTTAACTGATGATGAAAGACTCAAAAACACACTCTTCATGGCAGTGGGGCCGGCAATAAGGGACATTGCTGGTGAACTGTTGGACGTGGACACTAACATATCAAGCGCTCCACGCCAAACTGTCGGAATACTTCGCCCCACACACAAACGTTGATTATGAACGTCACATCTTCCATACAACTAGGCAAGAAAAGGGAGAATCCATCGACAATTTCGTCATGCGCCTTCGCATAAAACTCAAACATTGCGAATTCCACAAATACTCGAATGAAGAGGCGCTCAGATCGCAAGTCATTGCAGGCTCTCTCTCAACCATTTCAGAAACAATTGCTGCAAAAGCAGAGATCCCTCGAAGAAATACTGGCACTGGCCCGCATGGAGGCTGCAGTGGACTCGCAACTGGACTATCTGGGGAAAATCTCCATACAACATCACACAGAGAGCCCTGACACTGTTAACAAACTACATGCGAATCCCGTCCAAGGAAACAAGCGCACTGACGCCACGTGCTACAAGTGCAGATATGAATACCCGCACACGGGGGACTGCCCGGCACTGGGACAACAATGCGCCGCCTGCGGGGGAATGGACCATTACAGGGCCATGTGTAAAAATGCACCGGGACCAGCCCCAATGTCATGCCCCCCAGATTCCTACGACATTCTTATGCCAATGGGGGAAGCCCATGGCGCTTGTCCTGGCGATTACATCAACGCCGGCGTCATCGCCGGTAAATACTACATCTCCCAATGGGACTTGCGCTTGGCATAAACCCTTGGAACGCTCTTTCTCTTGTATGCGTTCCACGCCTCCTTCAAATCCACTTCCTATATCTAGCCACGCCCCCAGAAAGCCGGTGCTCCTAAACCGTTGTGTTACGGTGAGTAGCGCTTCTCGGAAAAGTTTCCATACCTTTTGTTTACCTGGCTTTTGACTTCTGCTTACTCTCTGGACTCCGTTGCTTGCTTGCTGATTCTGTCTTGGCGCTCTTCTGATCTGCCCTCCCCTGCACGACCACTCCTGACCCTGTATCCCTTACCCGCTCCTGGTTACCCGCTCTTCGAACGAAGAAGTAAAGACCCTGCATTTAGGTGTTTTAGAAAAGCAAACTCTACGCCTTTTTTCTTCCTGAAACCTTTTTTTTGCTGCACTTGGAAAAACGGTGCTGTTTGCTTACACCTTGTGACATTTTGGCTATTGGCTTGGTTTTCAGTTTGGGATTTTAGGACGCTTCGCTGTTTGCACCACTCATTGGATTTTGGGACGCTTTGCTGTTTGCACCACTCATTGGATTTTGGGACGCTTTGCTGTTTGCATCACTCATTGGATTTTGGGACGCTTCGCTGTTTGCACCACTTATTGGATTTTGGGACGCTTTACTGTTTGCACCACTCATTGGATTTTGGGACGCTTTGCTGCCTTTCAAAGGATTGTTCTACCACCTCCCTAGTAGCATCCTCGTGCCGTCCGGGTCAGGGAATCCCCTTACCTGATCTTGGGACATCAGTGACACTATCCTTGGGACACTCAAGTTGCCATCTGACCTTCACCTACACCCGGTCTTGTGTTCTATCACAAGTAGGTATTCCGCAGAAAAAAGGAATTTCACAGGTAAGCTTGTGGGTCTTGGGGGGTGTAGAGGGGTTGGTTTATTGCCATCAACAAACGGTATGTAATACTTGCCTTGTTTGTTTTTTCCCTCTAGCTCCACTGTGCGTTCCGCCTTTTATCCTGAGCCCTTGGCCTGACAGGTTTCATTACCCTGCAAGCCGTGCTCTCAGGAAGAAAGTCTGAATTACTTCAGTGGCATCTAGTCCGAGTGGTCCTCCGGTCTAACGGCGGAACATACGGAGTACGACACCCAAATAGACATCGACCTCAGGAAAGGCAAAGGTACTCCCGGCAAAGTCCAACAAGATCCAGAGGGGACTCTGACCGCACAGCCTACAAGAGGGAGGAAAAGGACCAGAGAAACACCTACTCGCACGAAGATCAACGACCCCAAGAAGAAGCGAGACACTCTCAAAGACGACGTTTCGTCAGATATATCGAAATGCGGTCCCCATCCAGCAGCGAATCTCCCTCGTCTGAAGAAGACCAGATGAAAAAGGGTTAGGTGTGGGCCCTCAACAACACCACTGCAGCCACTCAACACAGCCCCACCCTCATCCTACACATCAACAACACCCCGATGAAGTTCCTGATAGACACGGGAGCGACGGTTAACATTATCAGCGAACAGGAACTCAAGTCACTCACACCAACACCCAAGATAAAACCTGCCACGGTGGACATATACCCATACGGTGCCACAACACTCCTACCCTACATAGGCACGATCAAAGCGTGGTGCACCCACAAAGAACATGCAGCCAAGATTCCTCTACACATCCTGAAGACTGAGGCTAATAGTGGATGCATACTGAGTTTCTGAACGGCAGTGGACATGGGCCTCGTACACATCTTATACCAGCTCCACAAATATTTTTCCAAACCAGATGCCATGCTATTTTAAATCATAAGGCTTCCCTATGCACTCTGATTAAAATGTACATACCTGTACTCTATACTGATGCATGTGGACATGAGTGGAGCTGTACGTAGAAATTCGCAATTCTTGCACAGTAGCTTGTGAAGTAGGTGCTTTGCAATAGTATGCGATTTCCATTAAGAATCATCGACAGTAATTTTGAAGTGCGCAATGTTGATGACGGAGTTAAAATTAGCGATGTTCTATGTGATTGGTGGATGATTGTGCACCCGCGTAGTTGTGCCCAATGAGGGACTCGCTTTGGTACCGTTGTAGAAAGGGTGGAAGGACTGGGTAAGAGTTATGTGCAGCACGTAGGCAACGCTTGTCCGCTGTTAGGGCGTGTCACATACAGGTTTCTACAGCAAATGCTGCATGGAAAGAGGACTGTAGGCATCAGCCAATCAGATTTTCACATTACTCTTTTGTGTCGAAAGGCTGTGCACACACTGAAAATAGCAGAGGTGGAGAGGGTCAGGGTTTTGTTGCTTGGAGACATTTTTGTGCAAGGCTTACAACACTATGCCGAGAGTAGGCATGTGGCACACCATTTCGATGTGCAAGGAGTGGAGGTGGTGTGGAGTGCTGACACTGATGCCAATGCCACGGCAATCCTGCAAGTTTGCAGAGACATGGGTAGAATGACCACTCCTCATGTGGTAATTTTGCACTACGGTGCTTGCCACTTGGGATACCTGACTTCACGTACTTTGTTGGCAGATTTGGCACAGTTGGTTGAAGCACTCATGACCATCTTCCCAACATCGAAAGTTATTTTTTCTGCTTTACTCCCGAGAGTACAATGGAACAACACTTCTGTGTTCTGCCCAGATCAAAGCATCGGGAGGTGCATCATCAATCGCGGCATGCGTGCATTCATGCTACGAGTTGGTATGTTTTTTTGTAGCCACGATAACATTGCTCCAAGCAATGCGCGTTACTTTGAAGGAGATGGTGTTGCGCTATCCTCTTTGGGAAATGCGATGTCCTTTTGGAACATAAGGCTTGCTTTAGAGCAGGTTCTGTAATGTTTGCTAGAGTAAAGAAGGGACGAAAAATACATAAAATTCCACATGTCTGTACGATATGTGGCCAAAAATTTCAAAAAACGTCTCTTTTCAGAGCCTACCTTAAAGGGGAAAAGGGGAATAGTACTTTACTGTACCGTCGTCACGCTCTGATCCTGTACATGTCCGCGAACATGGCGGGAGTTAGCAGCCAGCACATATCACCACCGGGGATTGAAGGGTGGTGCCGCATGTAAATGAGAATGAGCGGAGGTAGGTATTGGTCCATACAGTTCAGTAGGTGTGTTCTGATCGACGTATTTTAGCAAGACTGTCTTCTCCCTCACAGGACACCACACAGCCATGGCTGGATTGTGGGTGACTCATGGATACATGTGTTGAAGGTGCATGCAGAAAGCTGCAGTTTATCTACAAATCTCGGATTTCCACATGCGGAAGTGCACTGGCATGGCGTGCGTGGCATGAGATGGCTGGACTTGGTACCTCTTTATGTTACTTTACAGACAGAGCGTCCTCCAGATATACTTTTTTTAAAAATATTTTTTATTAATTTTATTCAAACCAAAAACAATACAAACAAAACAATACACAGTGCAGATTACAACAATTCCATTAAACACCATTTGTATTTCCATTTTGCCACTGCTCCCCAAGTCCCACCCTCCATTATGAGCCTATTTGTACTTCGCATTCAGTATCTGCTACATGTGGCCGGGTCTCACTATCCTCGGATTCCGTTGAGTCCGATATAGATCCGAACAGTTCCGCTATTAATAATTTCCATGCCATCAAGGTACCCACTTCTTCGTCCCCACTCATGCTGCTCGCCTCCTGCCATACTACAGTTTCGGCCTCCGCCCATTTCTGTAACTCCTTCCACCATACCTCCACCCGTGGCTTGTGGCACTTCTTCCATCCCATGGAGATCCTCCGTTTTGCTAGCACGTATGCCAAGTTTCTCAGTTTCTCAACATGTTTAAGTTTCCGTGGTCTGGGGAACCCTCCCAGCAAGCAAGCCCAGGCCGTTTCTATGACGAGTGTGACCCCTTTTGTCACTAATTTTTGTGCCACTTCACCCCAGAAACATTCGATTACTGGGCATGACCAAAACATGTGTGTCATGTCAGCGTTTTCCATGTTGCACTTAGGGCACGCCTGTCGCCCAGCATTTCGGAACTTGGATATCCTCAGAGGGGTCATGTATGCTCTATGCGTTATGTACAGCTGTATTTGTTTAAGTCTGGCGTTTCTTGACACTTTCTTGTGAAATCCCAGGGCACGTTCCCACATCCCATCTCCCATTGGGGCCCCCACCTCCTCCTCCCAATCAAGTCTCAAATGTGGCAATTCCTTCCCCACCTTGGTCATCACCATCTCATACAATCTAGAAATCTCATGCCCCCCTTCCGATATGTCATATATTGCCCCCACAGTAGCATCTGGTTCCTCTGCCAACACTGTTTCAGGCCACGTTTTCTGAATTTTCTGAACCATCCTATGGTATGTAACATATTGGCCAGTATGTAATCCCACCTCCTCCCCAAGTTCTTCAAAATCTCTAATGGTCCCCTCTTGCCAGATGCCCCCTAACGTTACCAGCCCCACCAATTCCCAGTAGGTTCTGATAATCACCCTCAGCTGCTTGTCCCCTCCTGCTAAAGCGACCAGCGGTACTTGCGGGGAGCACGGGAATGGGTCCTCCATCATCCGACACGCTCGACGCCACATTTTCCACCCCAACATCATCATCCTAGGGCGCTCCTTCATGTCTGTCTCAGGCAACCATATCATTTCCCTTAAGTAAAATGGGCTACAAACCCGCCCAAATAACCTATGTTCAGGGGTCCCTTCGCTGGAGAGGCAATTGGCCACATATTGTAATTGACTTGCTACATAGTAGACCTCCAAATTGGGCAGCTTGATACCCCCCTTTTCATAGAAGTTCTGCAACTTCCATAGTGCTACTCTATTCCGGGTACCATGCCATAGGAAGTCCCTGCACACACTATTCAGTTTAGCGAAGAACTTCTTGGGTATCACATGTGGGATATTACTAAAATAATGTAAAAGCCTAGGTAGGACCACCATCTTAAGCATTGCCCCCGTCCCATCATAGCTAGGGGCAACTTCTCCCAAAACTTCATGCGTTTCCGGATTTTCTCAACAGCTACCTCGGTGTTGTGCTTATGTTCCTCTTCTGCGGTGTGATACACATCTATGCCAAGGTAACGGAAAGAACCAATCACCCATGGTATCTGTAACACCGGCAACCTTTCCTCCGGGGTCCCCTTGTAGCTACCTGGCGGGAATATACTAGATTTTTGAGGATTTACCGCTATGCCGGACAACCCCGCGTACTTCTCCATCACTTCAAGGATATATTGAAGATTCTCTTCCGGGTATTTCAAGTATAGTAATAAATCATCCGCATATAAGGATATTAGATGCCGCTGCCCCCCAACTTCAATACCTATCGTATCGTACTGTTGCCTGAGGTATATCGCTCGGGGCTCCAGGGCTAGAATGTAAAGCATCGGGCACCAGGGGCACCCCTGCCTGGTGCCTCTACTAAGCTGCCATCTCTCGGATATCACTGATCCCGTTCGAACTCTGGCTAGCGGCTCACTGTATAGCATTTTCGCCCACCTGAAATAACCCGGCCCTACTCTGTAACCTCCCAGGGCCGCCAGCAGCCATGGCCACTTAACGGAGTCAAAAGCTTTTACTGCATCTAGGGATACAATCGCCATTTCGCCTTCATTCCTATCCGCCCATTCGATCACCCGGTGGAGTCGCCTATGATTATGGGTTATATTCCTATTCGGGACATAGCCCGTTTGGTCCGGGTGGATTAATTTACTAATTACTCTCTGCAATCTGTTTGCCAGGACAGCCGTCAGTATCTTGCTGTCCTGGTTCAGCATCGACGAAGGCCTGTGGGAGCTACAGCTATACCCCGGTTTGTTGGGTTTAGGGAGCGGTATTATAATTGCTTCTCTGAGTGACTCCGGCTACCTTCCCATCTCAAAAGCTTCGTTAAGCATGTCTAGCATTGGGGGGAGCACTTCTTCTGTATATACTTTATAAAATTTGCTAGGGAACCCGTCTTCTCCTGGGGTCTTACTGGTGGGCAACTGCCTCACAACCTCCTCCAACTCCTCCAAGGTAATTGGTGCATCAAGCTCTTCTCTCTCCTCATCACTTATCTTGGGTAGTCCTATATCTTCTAGTGTTTCGGTTATCTCCTCTTGACTACTCCCCTATTTGTCCCCATATAGCACCCTATAATAATCCGCAAATTCCTTGTTGACTCCTTCTTGAGTGTCTACTACATCGCCATCTTCTCTAGTTATTGTCCTAATCGGGGGTCTAGGGGTCTCGCTCTTGTACAGCCACGCTAAAAGCCTACCCGTTTTATCTCCTCCCGCGTGCTGTATTTCTACATACTTTTTATAATTGAGGTTACAGAGCCTTTAACAGTGTTCCGCACATTGCTGTTGTAGTTTAAGTACTAGCTCTGTGTCCACACTGCCATTTTCTATGGTTCTTTCTAGTTCATCTTCAACTCTTTGTAGGTCAGCCAGAACCCCACCTTGCAGGCCCTTTGACTTAGCTATGGCTGTCCCCCGCATCACCACCTTAAAAGTTTCCCATAGTGTACCCGCCGAGTAAACACTACCAGTATTCGTCTCAAAATAGTTAATGATCTCATCTCTTATGTCCTCACGAAAAACCGGATCTTTGAGTGCCTCCGCTCGGAGGCGCCATGTCGGGATCCGCGCCCTCGGGGGCCAGTATTGCCACCCGAGGACCAGGGGCGAGTGATCTGAGAGGACCCTCGCCTTGTATTCTATTTGAGTGCTCTCTGCCATTACATCCGGCGTGGCAAAAACATAGTCCAATCTCATGTATAGCTGCTGCGGGGCAGAGTAATGCGAATATTGCCTATCATTGGGATGTTTTGTTCTCCATACATCTACCAAGCCGAAATCATCTAGTAACACCTGCAATGCTTTGGCCGCTGGGGTGGGCCTGTCAATCCTGCTATCAGATCTGTCCACCTTGGGGTTCATTACGCAATTGAAATCCCCGCCCCAAATAACCGCGCTTCCCACACACATACTAAGGTTGGTGCACAGATTCCTGAAGTATGCCGCCGTGTTATGGTTGGGCGCGTATGTGTTCACGATGCATACCTCTTTATTCTCCACCAGCCCTCTCAATATAACCGTCCTCCCGTCAGTTTCCGCCACTTCCTGTAGTAGCTGACACGGGACATGAGGCGCCACCCAGACAAGCACTCCCCTAGCGTAAGCAGAGTACGACGGACCCACCACAACCCCTTTCCATTTTTTCCCAACTAGCTCCAGCTTCTCCCGCATCAAATGCGTCTCCTGTAACAATGCAACATCTATCTTTTGCCTTTTCAAATACAGCATGACCTTATTCCTCTTCATATAACTGTTAAGTCCCCTGACATTCCACGTAACTATCCTGAGATCTCCCATAGCGCTCTAATATCTTCCTCCCCCATTTCCAACCAAACCCTCCCGGTCATGCTATGCAGATACAACCCTTCAGCTCTTCCATGTAGGCTCATGTTTAAACTTAAACTCCCCGAAACTATGTACACCCCAAACTTCCCACCTCCCTTCCCTCCCCCACCCAACCCTTCCCCAACAACGCCCCTCCAACTGTTGCCCAGCTCCATCCCTGGATCTCAGGCACCCCCACATCTAGCCCCGTCCCGCACAAACTTATGCTCAGGGCTCAGTAGGGTAAAGTCGCCCTAATGGCCACTTAACTATTAGCATTTCGGGGGTGGGTTGCTTCCATCCTATTGCTCCTATTTCCAAATTTATTAAGCATTGTGTTAACCCTATGCAGCTTCCAATTACATTTTACCCACTATATTCCAGGCCATGCCGAGTACAAGGCCCAAATGCTATCCAGTGTTCAACCAGTCTCGCTTCCCGGTAGAATCCGGTACCCCCTCCCACTTAACCCCCAATGTCCGTGGCACCAGTTTTTCAGTCGTCCTGTTCCTGCCGGTCACGGTCCACTTCTTGTTCCGGGCAGCCTTGCAGATCCAGCCACGTTACCACCTCCTCGAGAGTGTAAAATAAAAGCGCTCTGCTCTTATGTAGCACCTTCAGCTTTGCCGGGTACAGGAGCATGTACTTGATGCATGCTGCTCGCAGCCTCCTCTTGACCGCCACGTAGCTGTATCTCAGTCTCTGCACCAGCATCCTGTAATCCGGGTATGCTGTAATATTGGCGGATGCTTTCTGTATTGTCCCACCTTTACGGAAATATTCCAGGATCTTCTCCCTATCTCTATAGTTCAAGATCCTCGCGATGATAGGTCTCGGCGGAGCCCCAGGTCGTGGTTTCCTCATTAAGGCGCGGTGTGCCCGCTCCACCGTGAATCCCTGCGAAAGCTTATCTGCTCCTATTTCTTGTAGGATCATGTTTTCCACGTAGTTTGTAGGGACTTGGCCCTCCTCCCCCTCTGGCAGGCCGACCACCCGTATGTTATTTCTCCTGCTCTTCATTCCGCTTCTTCCACCCGATTTTCAAGGTTAGCAACCTGCTGTTTGAGTACATGAACTTCCTTTGCATTATTTGTGCTGACATCAGTATTGGTCTTTACGGCACTCTCCAGCCCACTTGTTCTCTCCGCCAGCCCCCTGACATCTTGCCATAACAGGGTAAGTTCAGTCCCGACCGCATCGATTTTGCCCCCCAGGGCTGTCCGTAAGTCCGCCATTGCCACGCCCCACTTTGTGCTCAGCTCCGATATAGCCTCCAGGATTTGGTGCTCATCTCCTTCTGGGGCTTCTTCAGCAGTAGTCGCGGACGCGCTCCGATGTTGTGGGGGTCCTCTGTGTTTTCGCAAAGACCTCCATTGTGGGTTGGTTGGTCTTGGTTCTCAGACTTTTCACCGACATGATGCAACCTTGCCCACGTGTCTGGCTCTGGCCCGGTGTTGCTTAGTTGTTGTTCGAGTCGTTGGGGTCTCTGTATATCAACCTACACCAATTGTTACACATGAAATTGTTATTCGGGTGGATTGTAACTTCTGCGTCACAATTTCCTCCCAGTATCCGTGTCCGTTGTCAGCAGGGTGCTGTCTTCTGCATCTTCGATGCTTCTTTCTGGTCTCTGCGCCTATCAAAGGCTGATGGGACATACAAGGTGCATATACTCATTTGCTGCGTCCCAACCCTTACGAGGCCTCTTCACAGTCCACCAGTGTAATCCTTTGTTCAGGATCGGTCGCCATTTTGTTTCGGGCGGTACAGGTCTCGGCGTCACTTGTTTTGTCCTTATTTGCTCTTCCACTCCTCGGTGCGGCTTCGGGAGGTAATCCCTGCGTTCTCGTCGCTTCCAGCTTATTGTGGGAACGCTGTCATTTCTCTTGTCTGTTTCGTGTATACATCCTCCTGGTCTAGTGGGAGCGCCAAGGACGTGCCGCCTATCTCATGGCCAGGTGGCCCAACGCTGTATACATCCTCTCGTCAGTCTGGTCTATTCGTGAGCTTCTCTCAGGTAGTCGGCCACTCACTGTTCCATCAGCCGCTGCACGCCTGCAGCCCATTCACTGCCCACCTGGCACCCGATTTCAAGTGCCGCCGGGGGTCTCTTTGTGTTGGCAAGCCGCCACCTTAGTATCAATTGCGCCGCTCCCGGATCAGGACACAAAGCAGCCTAATTCCATCTGCTGTGTCCACTTTCTCCCGCCGATGCGCTCATCTGCTGCCTGGGGTATTCACCCAGATACAGTATCTTTTTTCCGCTGGAATCAGCCGTCAACACATGCGTTTTGCTTTGGATCAATAAGTCGGATCACGGAGCTCAAAGGAATCGCAGCCTACACCATGGCTGCTTGGCCACGCCCCCGTCCTCCAGATATACTTATCATTCATTGTGGAGGAAACAGTTTAGGCCATGTATCTGGCATTTCTTTACAATTTGCCATGAAGGAAGGACTTGCAAAGCTCATGGACATGTTTCCAAATTGCCACATACTTTTTTGCCATAATGCCCAAAGACAAATATGGTTGCGTTCTTCAGCGTTTGGTCCACAAATGGAGAAAGCGAGGCGCAATGTGAAAAAGGCTTTGTGTGCTTTTTTAAGAGATGTTGGCATGTCCTCTTTCCACAATGACAACATTTTGTTTCGTAGCAGTTTCATTTTCCGCAGAGATGGAGTCCACCTTACATATGCTGGCAATCAGATGTTTCTTCACAATTTACAAAATGCATTGCGCCCTCTTTTGCATTCACACTAACCTACCTGACAATCCGTTTTCCCCAATCCACTGTTTTTGACCCACACAACACCCCACCAAAAGGCTCTTATCAGAGACGCCACTTATTCCCAACTTGCACTTTACTGCGTTTGCTCCACTTGCACCCTTCCTTTTCCCCTCTACGACTGTCTGCAAACTTTTGCTGCACTCCGCAGGGGTCTACGGCCTTCACTTCATAGTTCTATTGTTACACTGAGAAAGGCGGCTGTGAAAAGAGCCTTTTTCTGTCATTTTTGTTAATAATAATTTGGCGCTTATATAGCGCTACGAACCCTCAGGTATCTGAGCGCTGCTTATTATTACCCATGGTGTGTGGTGCTCATTTATCGACCTCAGAAGGATGAAAGGCTGAGTTTGGCCCGCTCGGATTCGAACCTGCGTTAGCAGGCTCTGCACGGATGTCAAAGCTAGCGCTCTACTTGCTGTGCCACTTGACCGGCTTAAAAACGTTGTTTTTATGTTCATTGATTAACAGCCCTCAACACACTAGAGGGAGAGGCGAAAGGAGGGTAAGGAAGGGACACCAGCCACGGGGATAAGAAAGGGCAACTGAACAGACAAATATTAAAGGGTGATCTTTATTTAGGTAAGGAGCAAATCTTCTGGTGCTCAGTGACTGCAGCCTCAAAAGCACTTCGAAAACTCTCCCCCCAGCAGAGTACTGCGTCACAATATGTGCACACTACTGTCACCTTTGAAAGGTAAGGGTCCACAGCATTGCGAATGGCTTGTGAAGCAGCTGGAGGGAGGCGCTCCCTCACAGGAGTGTCTCTTGTGGTGGGAGGATCGGATTCCGAGGATGCTGTGGAGGAACTCAAACGACTATGCTCTTCACATGGCACCACCTTGTGAATGCCCGCAGTGTGGAACAAAGTGAGGTGTCGCTTCATGGTTGTCGTACCAAAACTGTACGCTCCAAATCTCCCGCGACTCAACACCACATCGCACTGGTTACACTTCACCAGGTTCGCACGTGCTTTTGGTACGTTCCCATAAACGGAAAACAACCGCCACACCCACGACTCCCGCCGAGTGCTCCTATGCGGAGTTCCTCCACTTCATTCTCTTCCTCCTCTTCTTCCTCAATCTCTACCTCCTCACCCATATATCTCTCTGCAGGCCCTTGGTGAGGTGGTGGCGGGTTTGGGGGTGGTGCAGAGGCTAATAACCCAACAGCAGCCATGGAAGCCATACCAATTACTTTCCTTTTGGTCACTATAGCAGTAAAGGCAACGCACCTCAATCTGCTACAGCTAGAATAACAATGAAGATGTGCTCGGGGGTGTGGCCTTTTGTAGGGGTGCAGGGGTGTGCCTCGTGACCGTCTTCAACCCTACAAAGCGGTACACACATTTTAAACGGCAACTCCTGAGGTGGTCTACTGTTTGGGATGTGAGAAATTACATTTTTACACTCCACAATACTTTGCCTTGTGTCTAGAAGTTCATTTTCATTGTTGCGGAAGCACAATAACCGCAGAAACTAGTCCCCACGCTCAGCGTAGGTGAGGTCACGAGATGACATCCTCAACACATCCGCCCCCGTAATGAAAGTCCCCTGGACAGCAAATGCAAAGTATCAAACATGCGCATGCGCACAAGTGTCCTATTTTCCTGTTCAAGGTTTGGGGATGGTGCACTAGGGAATGGAGAAGCAAGGCACATGCAGGTGGGGCAATGATAACGAATTTTTCCTCTCACACAGTCCTCCACAAACTCCTGTAAACTTTGAAAATTGTGGGTCAATGTGTCCATTTTCTGCTCTATCCTTTTTATCCTGTCTTCTTCTGTCTCGTTTGTTGCCCTTTCTTCTTTTCTTTCCTATCTGTTAAAAAAAAATGCATAGGTTGAATGCCTCTAAAATACTGGTCACTATTTTGCATATGCAGAGCACTCTGTACCATTATTGTCGCTGTCTTCAGACATTTCGTCATGTGGGAAATGCTCCTCCAGCCACTCTAAAGTACTTGCCATTTCTGAGTGAAAACAACAGAAAGCAATTACTATTTATTCACTACATACCACAAAAAAAAATCACCCATACAAACACATGACCTGCACTCAGTCTTTTGCTGTAATGTCCCTTAGTTCGACTCCGGACGTCGTTCCAGACTGCCGAGATTCTGTGAAGTGATTACGCTGGAGGCATCCTTTCTTTTTTATGGTACCATCCACTTTATTCTACATGGTTATTAATTGTGTGGTTTTCTTTTCCTAACTTCAAGTTTCCATATTTACTTACTACTACTTATAATATCTTTATGTCCTTCTCCTACGCCGCACATTTTTTTGTATACGACAATAGTACATTTTCAGCTATCCCCCCGCCTCTTTGGGTAATGTTGATGCTGTCCAGCCCCGTCCGCAAACAGGCGATCAGTCCATCCCTTTCCACAATCAATAAGCAGGGGGATCTATATGTTCTATGTTAAATGTATGTCAAGTACGCACATTATGCTACATATTTTTCAAAATCATATAATTACAGTGTATATTCTGCTGAACGACTTCATTGCCACAATTTCATGCTGAAGTTCCACCTTCCAAAAGCCTATGCAATTCCCTACCAAACAAACTTTGTTACGGGGACGTTCTGGTTAAGTTGCCCTCCCAAAAACCAGTGAAATTCACTACAAACAAAATGTTGTTGAGGGGACGTTATAGTTAAGTTGCCCTAACAAAAAACTGTACACTTCACTAAAAAAAAACTTTCCACCTCCCCTTTATGCTTCAAATTAAAACCGAAAAACCCCTGAAATTCGACAGTTATGGTAATCTAAGCCCCCAACCCTGCCACCAATCCTGTGCGCTGCTAACACTAACAACCAGACCATGAAAAATGTCATCTCTAATGTCAATGCTGACATCAATGACGACATCACTTGTTTAGCCCCTTTCTTTTCCTTCCCTGCCATACATATATATGTACATATATACTTCAGAGTGCAACGAAACACTACTGCACATTCCCCCATTATAGTAAACTAAGCAACCATAACTCGGACCATCTACGTGCATTGCTAACACTAACACCCAGGACATCAAAGCTGACATCACAAATATCATTGATGACATCACGTGTGCCTCAACTATTTTGGTGCATTCAAAAATGTAGGTTGGGTGGTTTTATTAACTGACCACCACAATCTGCAAAATTGAAAAGGTGCAGTGTCGTGTCTTCTTAACGTACTTTCCTTAGGGTCCGGTGGCAACTCATAATGCACATGCATGGCGCAATAGCAGGCCTCAAACACACAATTAATTTGTCTACAGGAAGATAAACTGTGGGATGCTGCTAGTTCTTTCTACCCTACTTCAGTTTCCCTGTATGTGCCGCTCAGTTATATGCATTGCGTCGTCATATGTATTGTTTGTTGTAGCACAAGTGTGTATTAAGTCTTGATTTGTGAGCTACGTATTACATGCCTGACATTACACAATAACCCCTGACATCTTGTTACCAATATAATAGATAGAACCCCTTGTAGGTAGGGCTTTTTTAGGAATATTATTTTCACATGTGATGTCATGAGTGATGTCATGAATGATATTTGTGATGTCATCTTTGATGTCCTGGTGTTAGTGTTAGCAATGCACGTAGATGGTGCGAGTTATGGTTGCTTAGCTTACTATAATGGGGGAATGTGCAGTGGTGTTTCGTTGCACTGTGAAGTATAACGTGCCTCTATTGAAATTATTTTAATGAATGTACATATATATGTATGGCAGGGAAGGAAAAGAAAGGGGCTAAACAAGTGATGTCGTCATTGATGTTGGGGGCTTAGTTTACCATAACTGTCGAATTTCAGGGGTTTTTCGTTTTTAATTTGAAGCATAAAGGGGAGGTGGAAAGTTTTTTTTTTAGTGAAGTGTACAGTTTTTTTTTAGTGCAACTTAACCATAACGTCCCCTTAACTAAGTTTTTTTTGTAGTGCTATATATATATATTTTTGTAGTGCTATATATATATCTTTTTTTTTCAATGAAAAAACTTAGTTAAGGGGGCGTTATGGTTAAGTTGCACTAAAAAAAAACTATTAAATTCAATGGAAAAACATTGTTACAGGAACGTTATGATTACAGGTAAAACCGGAAAACCTCAGAAATTCACCAGTTATGTATGGTAAGCTAAGCAACCATAACTGGCGCCACCACGTGCACTGCTAAGACTAACACCCAGGACATCAAAGATGACATCACAAATGTCACTGATGACATCACATGTGAAATTAATGTTGATGAAATGTCCCGACCTACAAAGGATTGTTTTTATTATGTTGGTAACAAGATGTCACGGGTGATTGTGTAATGTTAAACATGTAATAACTAGCTAACAATTCAAGACATACTACACACTTGTGCTAGTACAAACAACGCATATGAAGACCCACAATGCATATAAATCAGAGGCACACACAGGGAAACAAAAGTAAGGAAGAAAGAAACAGCATCATCAGAAAATGTTAGCATTAAAGTTTATCTTCCTGTATACAAATTAATTGTGTGTATGAGACCTGCTTATTGTCCCATGTATGTGCACCATGAGCTGAGACCAAACCCTAAGGAAAGTACTTTAAGAACATACGACAATGTTAACGTTTTGATATACAGCACCTTTTGAAGTTCAATATTCTGATTGTCAGTGAATAAAACCACCTGGCCTAGATTTTTCAGTGAACCAAAATAAGTGCGCCAGATATGTGATGTCATCAGTGATGTCATCAATGACATTTGTGATGTCATCTTTGATGTCCTGGGTGTTAGTCTTAGCAGTGCACAGTGGTGGCGCGAGTTATGGTTGCTTAGCTTACCATAACTGGCGAATTTCTGAGGTTTTTCAGTTTTACCTGTAACCATAACGTTCCTGTAACAATGTTTTTCCATTGAATTTCATAGGTTTTTATTAGTGCAACTTAACCATAATGTCCCTTTAACAAAGCTTTTTCATTAAATTCTATAGGTTTTTAGTACTGCAACTTAACCATAACGTTTAATGTAAATTTAATGGGTCTTTACCAGTGCATGCTATTTTCCTACAACTTACTAATATCACACTTAGCCAATAAGCAATATTTTTGTCCAATTTACAAAGTTTCACCTTAAAACTCTGCCCTTTCCCACCTTGTAGCATCATTTTTAACACGTCTATGCACTTTTTGCAACTTTTTGAAATCATTTTGAATCCGTAGATGACCACGAACGCCTGACTTCATCGCAGACCTTCTGGACAGTGCCAAGTGACCATATGCTTGCGCGTGGCATGGCGACGTGTTCGCGAAGGCATCTGCACTTTGTGATCGGATCTGTGCTTTGAAGACAGTTCCAAACTGCTTTTTCTACTGATCTAGGAACTTTCAACTTCAAAATGTCCCTTGCACACCTCCTACACCTTTTCGTACTCATTATCCATTACCAATCTAGTACACAGTACATACTTGGAAGAATTTTATAAAAACTGCTATTTATCATAAAAATGGCATCAGTTATTGCCATCCCTCCTCCCCAAGAGCCATCACCAGCTGGCGGACCTTCACAACAAAAAAAAGCACAGTACTTTCAAAGACAATGAAGAGGACCAAGAAGATGAGGTAGAGGAAGTTCCTACTTCTAGCACCAAAAATCGAATCATGGGTGTGTCAGTTCTTTGCTACTGTTGGGAGTGTACCAAAGGCTAAATCTACCAAAGTGAAATGCACTGAGTGCAATTTTGTACTCATTCGCAGACTACCTGGACAGCACTCCTACGGGACCACCTCCATGCGCCGCCACACCAAATCCAATGACCGCAATGCTCTCAGAAAGTTGTTCCTTTCTCAGCAAGTAGTAAGCTGTCTTCCTCCACCTCATCTTCCTCAAAAAAATACTGTAACCATACAGCCTGATGTCTGCGGGCTTTGGCGCGTTATGAATAAACAAATAAGGAGGGCTACGGACCATTATCGTCCATTGCAGCCCCTGAAATGGGGGATAAAGGCCATTAGAACCCCTGGTTCCCAAAGCGGGAACCCACAGTGCTAAAACATAGATTTTTCTTCCTATAGCGGGACGCCTGCAGCATCCCGCTCTAGGAAGGAAAATCCTTTTCCAAGACAGCCAACATGGAAAGAGAAGGCTCCGTACACGCCCCTTCTTGAGAAAATCCCACCAAACTTTAGAAAACCATTTATATCTAGATTCAAAATCGTTTTGCCAAATGTTGTGCAGATTCGTAAAATGACACCACATTTATATGCCTTTACAATATTTTGGGACCCCCCTCTAATTTTGCCCCCTCTTGACAGAATCCCACAAAACTTTGCAAAACCATTCAGGATTAGGTCTAGAACAAAATTGCAAAATTACATGCAGTTTCATTGAGTGGCGCAACAGTTAGAAGCCATCCAAAAACTGCTTTATCCCAACCCTGTAATGCAGAAATAGGTACAGATGTCCTAGGACATCTGAAGTGTCCACGAACACTATAGGACTGCCCCAGGACATCTGGTGTTTTCACGGACTGTCGGGGGTGAAACAACCTGTTTTATTGGCTTCTTATGGCCATATCCCATCCTATCTTCATCCCCTCCACTTCCCCAGAGATTGTTGAGTTTGACAACTGCAATGTTGCTTTTTTTAAAAAATGTTTTCACTGCGCTTTCCGCGGACCCCAAAAATGTCAGCGAATACAAGATGGCGGACGTTTCAAGAAAACAGACGCATTTCAAGTTTTCCCACCACCCAATCAGCGGCCGCGTCCCGATGTCCGTGGACCACGCAAAAGTCTGCAAATTTTTCTGGCCAATCAGAGGCCAGTCCGCGGACCGAACAGGGAAGTGAGTCAGTGGACCGGACATAGATATCACTAATTCTTTTACCTTATGTTTTGGTCATTTCAAAAAACCTACTGGACACCAAATTAACAAAAGCACACTTTCAGTATCAAGCCGCAGCTCATGCCGCAAATTTGTTGAAAATCCTTCCAGCGGTTTGGGCTGTAGGTGTGAGCAACGTTTTTTCCCATTATGACTATGGGTAAAAAAGAAATTTTGGGACCCCCCCATATAACCTTGCCCGCCACTTGACCAAACGTCACCAAACTTTGCAAAAAAAATTCATAGTGGGCCATATACTACAGAGTTTGGTGAGGATTAGTCCAGGGGGAGCAAAGTTATAAGCCACCCAAAAAGTGCTCTTCCTATGGGTTTAGCAACTTAACCATAACTACATGGCCGCTACCGCAGGCCATGTAATACAAAGTTAGACAGACACCCACCAGCTTGGCTGGTGCTTTACTGAAGCAAAATGTTAAAATTCTAAAGCCACTAGTCGGTGCTTGGGATTCATAACAAGGCTGGTGGTGATTGTATAAGGCAATGGTCCTTATTACGAGTTGGGCGATATGCGGTAAAAGTCACAGTAACAAAATTATCAACATTGTTAATGCACAGCCCAATCTGGGGTCGCATTAAAATGGGTTTTAATTCCGGCCTGAAATTAGCACTGATTTTCGCCAGCGCAAGCAGCGCTGTCATGTGGCAGCAATTCCTTTATTGCAGAATAACTGCCAAGAAGCAAATGGTATTTTGGCTGCATTAAAAAGTTGAGCTACGGGATCAGTGTTTCAGAGAATGGTCAGGGCAAATTAGTAGTCCCCGAAAACCCTTCTTAGAATTAACGGTTCTCTCTCCAGCCCAATCCCCCAAATCTGTGGGACCAGACAGGGATGCCCCCTATCTCCACTACTGTTTGCGCTAGCTATGGAACCTTTCACCCAAAGAATAAGACTGAATGACAACATCAATGGTCTCCAGGTTGGCCCCTCCCAATACAAAATAGATCTATATGCGGATGATGTTTTCTCACCATCGCAGAAACGGACTCCTCGCTAAGGCACGGCCTCACGGAAATAGACAATTATGGGAGGGTCACGGGTTTCTCCATCAATTTCAATAAATCAGTAGCCCTGGGAAGTGGCCTGACCCCAGCGAAACGGGAAACTCTGGCCCCGCTATGTCCGATTCAATGGGAGGAGAAGGCGATACCTTATCTAGTGGTCCAGATCCCCGCAAACCCAAAGGAAATATATTGCATTAACTTTTGCCCGCTTTTCAAAGAGCTGGAGCTGGATCTGAAGAGATGGGCATCACAAGAAATCTCGTTAATGGGGCGGATCACAGCCTGTAAAATGAACCTCCTCCCCGGGTTCCTTTATGCCTGCCCCTCTTTAGTTTAGTTTAGTTTGTTTATTTATAAAGCTCGTCCGAACCCTCAGGTAGCTGGGCGCATAATCATGTGCACATCAGAGTTACATATCGTTACACAAACACCTTAATACACCAGTCAGAGCATACATTAGTCCAGGCTCTGAGTAGTTAAATACAAGAATAAAATATACAGAGAACAGGGTACAAGATAGTTACAGTGGAGAGTGAGGACCGGGTTACAGGGTGGTCCTGAATCGGATAAAGCCAGGGTGAACATTACTACATGGTGGGGAACGGCGGCTGGCTGAACGTGTCATTGAGAGATTGGATGTTTAGGCTAGTAACCATGATTTCACCATGGCTCTGAATGGCCAGAATGCGGCTTCCGATCTAATTGCAAGAGGGGGGGTATTCCAGCATTGTGCTGCGAGCACTGGGAAGCTTGAACCTCCTGCTGTTATTAGGTTATAGTTGGGGATCTTTAGTTGGTGCAGGTAAGGGGTTCTGGTGGGTCTAGTGGAGCAATGTCTAGCGAATTTGTCTGAGATGGAGCGAGGGGCGGTGGGTGACAGGCACTTATGGGTGATGACCAGGGTTCTTAGCTTGATTCTGTCGCGGATCGGGAGCCAGTGGACTTCTTTGCTGGCCGTGGATATGTGAGCCTTGCACGGGAGGTTAAGGGCACATTTTAGTGCATTATTTTGCAGGATCTGGAGCCTGTTCAAGTTTTTTGTGGTAGTTCCTAGGTAGAGTGTGTTGCAATAGTCTAATTTAGACAATATTAACGCTCTTGATAAGGTGAGGCAACTAGAGGTGGAGAGAAAAGGTCTACAGGCATTGATCAATTTATTGGTGTAGGTGGTGGCTGCGATGGTGGAGTTTATTTGTTTTTTTAGTGACAAGGTGGAGTCGAGGTACACACCTAGTTTTTTTACCTCTTTGGAGACTTTTATGATGTTGCCGTCAATGGTAAAGGATTGATACCTTTGGTCTAGTTTGTTGAGGCGAGCCTGGGAGCCTACGATAAGCAGTTCTGTCTTATCGCCGTTGAGGCAAAGACTGTATCCAGACTTGGATTTCTAAGTAGATTTCATTAAGCTTTGCGACATCCTCTTCATAGCTGCCAGTGAGAGTGATGAGGACCTGGGTGTCGTCTGCATAATTAGTGTAGCTGACACCCAGATCGTCAAGACGGTCAAAGAGGAGCTTCGTGAAGATATTGTAAAGTGTGCAGGAGCCTTGGGGCACTCCACATGTGATTGGGATAGGGTCCGCAGCCGCGGTGGGGGCGAAGACCCTAGTTGACCTGTCAGACAAAAATGACTGGATGCACTTAGTGGCATTCTGAGAGAATGCAGCAGCCGAGGAGAGGTGTTGAGTGAGGATCTGGTGGTCAACCAGATCGAAGGCAGCAGATAGATCCAACAAGAGCAAAATGGCCAGTTTGCCCTTATCTTTGGCATCATCCATTTGGATTTTTAGATCCAAGAGGGCAGTTTCAGTCCCTTGGTCTAAAGCCGGATTGTCGCATGCCTAGGAGGTTGTTGTCGTCCAAATGTTGTTGTATTTGGAGGTAGGCAACCCTGTCTAAGATTTTGAGGAGAAATGGGACTGTGGTGATGGGCCTGTAATTTGTGGGGACGTTGGGGTCTAGGTTGGGTTTTTTGAGCAGGGGTAGGACCCACGCTTCTTTAAGGTTATTGGGGACCACTGAGTTTTTGAAGGAAGCATTGATCAATGAGGTGATGAGAGTGGCTAACTCATTAGCCCCGTCTTTGATGACGGAGGCGGGACAAATGTCACCTTTGCAGTTGGATGGTTTGAGACAGGCGTATATCTTGATTACTTCCTCTTCTGTGACTGGTGAGAAGTGGAAGGAAGGGCAGTTAGGGGTGGTGTGGTTTATTATGGTGATGGGATTCTGTTTGGAGGCAAGGTTGGCTTTTTTTGCTTCTATCTTAGTTTGTAGGAGGGCAATTATATTAGCGAGGGCCAGCTGGATATTATTGCACCAGGCCTTGTCTTTAATGCAGTCCTCTGAAGGAGGCAGCGGTGATTCGAGTTCCCTTAGTATAGAGAATAGTTCTTTAGTGCCAGATTTGGCGTTTTGTATTCTCATGTTATAGATCTCTTTTTTAGCATTTAAGATGGCGGATTTGTAGGTGGAGGCTGCTGAGGCGAACTTATCTTTAATGGAAAGAGAAGGGTCTTTTCTCCAGCTAGTTTCTGCAGTTCTTTTGATATTGCGGAGAGCCTTTAATTCTGCTGAGAACCATTTGTTGGAGTGGGCAATGGGTTTGTCTTTTCGTTGTTTAAGAGGCGCTATCTGGTTGCGAGCTAGTTCTAGGGTATTGTTGTATAGGTCTACAATGGCTGATGGGTTGTCATTTTGCGTAGGTAGATTAGTTTTACTGATAGGCACGAGAAGAGGTCCAAGGTTCTCTATAGTGATGTTGCGGTTATTTCTGGAGATTATTTGAGGTAACCTAGTGGGTAGTGTGGTAGATGGTATGGATCTGGGTAAAGAGAAGGTAATAAGGTGGTGGTCAGTCCAAGCACAAGGAGTGATGTCGGTCAGTGAGAGGTTGCAGTTGGCATCTGCAAGCCAGTCCAAGGATTTTCCTTTTGTATGTGTAGGTTTATTAATGTGTTGGGTGAGGCCTAGATGAGTAATGGTGTCATTAATGGAGGTGGCCTGATTGTCATTGGGGTCATTAAGTCCCAAGTTGAAGTCGCCCATAATGATGATTTGAGATTTAGGTTTCAGGTTGGTAGTGAGTAAGAGAGAGATATCTTCTTCAAAGGTGGAGGGAGGTCCTGGAGGTCTATATATAATGTGGAGAAGGATAGTTTGGGTGTCAGATAATGGGAGTTTCACGGATAGGAGTTCGGCTGAAGGTAGGGTTGTGCTAGTTACTTCTCTGATGTTTAGGGTGGATTTTGCAATAATTGCTATTCCTCCTCCTATTCCATTTTTTCTGTCAGCTCGGATGATGGTGTAGTTATCCGGGGTGGCTAGAGCTATTGTGGGACCAGCTGCTAGGTGGAGCCATGTCTCAGTGATAGCGATAGATAAAGTCTAGGTGGTTGGTGGAGATAATGTCGGCGATATCAGTAGCGTGGGCTACCAATGAGCGTGCATTGATGAGAGCTCCCTTGATGGAGGTCAGTGGAAGGTTGACTTTCGTGTGTGGTGGTGGGTGAGGTGTTGCAGGCTTGTGACTCGGTGGAGGGTCAGTAAGTGAGGTGGGCTGCGTGAGATTCCTAACCTGATTAGTGAGCATTCTGGTGAGTTTTACATCAGGATTAGTGCGATGGCTGAGTCTAGCGTTTCTAATCATGGTTGGTGGGGCTGCGTTCAAGAAGGTGGTAGAGGGTACAACAAGGCGAGAAGCTAATCTTGTATTTCTAAGAGGTGTGGGACAGGGTATTAAGGGTGTAGGTGGGCTGGCAAATCCATTTATCCAGTCCGCTGGAGATAGTAAGTCTGGGTAAAGTGGTGTGGTTGTGTAGGCACAGTTCTGAAGTGAGATATTCTGGAACAGAGGGAGGAGAGTAGCCATAGTTAGAGTGGCACTTCTAAGTGAGGCCATCATGGGTAACTGGGCTCTGGAGATAGAGGCAGTGATACCTGTTGCAATCCTGCCCCCCCACTCTCCATGGTCTACAGAAGAAAATGCCCCGGGCCATTTGGAGGGGCAAGATGGCCAGGATTCCCCTGAAGACAATGTTGGGTAACTGGAGGCTGGGTGGACTGGGAGTCCCCAACCTACGGAGCTATCAGGTGGCGGCACAGTTAGCGCATACCCACGCCTGGCTTGTGTCCTCTAACCGCCCTGGATGGGTAGAACTGAAGCAATACCGTTTGCCCCTTCCCCTACGCTTGCTCCCACATATTACGCCCCCAATGAGGCGACAATGGAACAACCTATTACTATCCACGAAACACACCCTATTCGTCTGGGACGGGGCCCTGAAGCACAAGGGGATCACAAGGGGTCTTGGTCCTTCCTCACCAGTCTTCTACAATCCATCATTTTCAACCGGAGCTAGCCGCAAGAACTTCAGGAACTGGATTGCAGGGGGCCTTGAGACTTTGGGCCAACTCTTTGATGGGGGGCCTCTCCCGCACCTTTGAACAATACAAGGAAACCTTTCAGCTGGAGGACACGGATAGGTTCTCCTCTATCCAACTCCGCCCCTGGTGCTCTCATCCGCAAACTCTCCAAGCAGCAACACAAACCCCCTCTCCCATTGAACTGACACTAAAAGAACTCCCGGCTCGGGGAAGGATCTCCACTTTGTACAAGCGCTTCCTGGATGACTTTCTCGCCTCGAAAACCCTATGTATGGCACAATGAGAGGCAGACTTGGGACACTCCGTGGAGAACCAAACCTGGGTGGACATATGGTCATGGACACACTCATCATCCTCCTGCATCGGCAACAGGGAGTGCGCATACAAACTCCTGCTGTGTTGGTATTATCCCCCCCTTAGGTTACACCATATGAACCGGGCGATAGACCACGCCTGCTGGAGGCTCTGTGGTCAGCCAGGTTCCTTCTTTCACATGTGGTGGGTATGTCCGAAGGTACAACTGTTCTGGAAGCAATGCTTAGCCACCATCGAAAGTTTCACCCGAGTAGCTATCCCGTTGGAACCTGAACCTATTCTCCTGGGGGCCCCAGTCCCAAGGAGTTACCCAAGATGCGGGAGGGGGGCCAAGCTACTGACTCAGTGTCTGGTGGCGGCAAGAATTGAGATCACCCGCTCCTGGAAGTCAGTTGAAGGTCCTCTCATGCCCTTATGGTGGGTAAGATGTGGGATATCCTGATCGCAGAGAAGGTAACAGCAGCCAGGGCCGGACTGCTTCATCGCTTCCAAAACATTTCGGTTCCTTTCCTGGACTACAACAGGAAATTCCCAGCTCTAACCTATAAACCCCAAGGAACCAGGAGGGTCCTGGACTCTGAAAAGACCCCCAATGGGTAGGGGGGACAGAGAGAGTTGGGGGCGGATGACGCGACCGGCTGAAACTCCGACTATGGCTGGCGGGCTGAGGTGGGGGGAAGGAAGGGGGGGATTTCAAAATGTTGCATGATATGTACAATTGAAAGCTATTCGATTGTCACCTTGCTTTGGTTTAAAATAAATATGGTTTAAAAAGAAAGTTGAGCTACCACCAAAATGGTGGTAGATCCACCGAAAACAAAGTGCTGTTACCTCCACCTATGGAGATAATGGCATAGAGGTGATGGAAATCAGAAAGATTACATAAGGCCTGCATCTGACCCAAACACACTTTCCAACACTGCTGACACTAGTTTCCGCATGCAGCACCTCCTACTCAAATTGGGCTGCAGAGGCAGGAACAGCACCACAGGGTATATGTTGCACTGAGGAGGAGAAACCCTGCAAGGCGAGCGACCATTCCCTGGATCAGGCCCTCACACTGGGCATTGACTGATGCCCAGCTCATCACCCTGAAAAAGGAGACCATTGCAGAGGTAATGGCCATGATCCACCACAACAACCAGAGCAGGATCAATATCGGGACAGCTTTACCTCCACTGCTAAAGCTTGTCAGTGCTACATTTTCTTGCCAGTGGCACCTTCCAACACACTGTGGGCATGCTGCAAAGGCATGTCCCAGCCCACTTTTTCACTTGTGCTCAGCCAGAGGCTCAAGGCATTTCTGTGCCATGCATCCTGGCACAGCTCCCTGCCCATGACCCTGGCACAGATAAATGCCACAACGGCACGTTTCTATGCAGCAGTCCACATGTCAAACCTAATTGCTGTGCTTCACTGCACCCGTGAGGCATCCAAAGAGAAATGCCACAACAGGAAGGAGTTCCACTCCATGAATGTGCAGGTTACGTGCAGCACTGACCGGACAATAATACTTTCCTGCCACCGCTTTCCTGGATCCACCCACAACACCATGGTCCTGCATAACAGCACCATGCCTGCAAACATGCGGAGCCACAGAGAGCAACAGACATGGATGCTGGGTGAGTACAGGTGCCATCACACAATACAATCTTGCAGCACCAGTTGAATGCATGCCATAGGAAAAGGGGTGGAGTGGAACATTACTACTACTGAACAATGCATGCCTGTCAAGTTGCCGTACATGTAGACCTGCCCTCTCACACCACACATGACACCCACCAACTGCCCTTAACTATTTTTGTTGACTCTGTTGTGATCAAGCCCGGGAGATGCCATAGATAGAATTGTCCAGTAAATGAGAAACTGTTTAACTGAGCGGGATCTTCATATGCGTATCCATACCCAGTATGTCCTTAAAGCTTCTTTTAACACACCAGCGTTGGAGCATATTTAGAGCATCACCCAGTGCACAGCAGGCGTAAGAGCAATGGTCTCCATTAATAATTGAATTCCTACTTCCAAAAACAAAGACACTTCAGTGCGAGGTGGGGTACAAAGACCCTTTTACAAAGCAATTTTCTATTGCTAATAAATCGAAGTATCGAGCATGCCCCCAAATCATTGCACCATATGTGGCCACTGGACCACTTTTGTCTGCTGTGCAGCAAGAACCAAGGCTGAGACATTACCACTAACCCTGCTCTTAAAGCTTTAAACCTTTTCACCAGACTGCCTCATCTCAGTTGCAGTCATATGTCCCTGACAGCTTCACCAAAGTTAGTTGTTAAATCTGACAACAAGCGGTGGATCACGTGATGAACTGAAACAGAGCAGATGCTTGAAGTGTGAGCTACTGGTTCAGGTACTGAAATAGTTTGAATTAAATATACAGTAAGATGTGTGACCGAAAAGAACATTTCACCAAGAACGCTCAAAAGTCAGCAGAATTAGGGGAGGTGAGTAAACCAGAGAAAAGGTTGAAGTGGATGGATGAATATGGCCACCTAGCACAGAGGTTGGTTGTCAGAAACTTAGTGTCTTCCCCACAGGCGAGCAGAGTGCTGTTCTCGGACCTGGCTGCGGTGCTAACAGAAAACAGGGTAATGAAAGACGCTATAGCTCTGAATGTGACAACGTTGCAGAAAAGCTTCCCCCAATGTTGTCGAAAAGAGTCCCAAGTTTGGTGGGATAGAATTATGTCCCTGGGAGGGCAGGTGTAACAGATGTTCATTGAATTGAAGTTACTGCCACCAGAATTGATGGGCCAAAACGTCTGGGTGAGGAGAAGCAACCAAAGGATAGTGAAGGTCGCCGAATCATCCTTGGAGTGGACCCATGGAACTTGTTGGGGTGGTTGATAAGGGTCCCACGGGTAAAGAGATGTTTCAATTGTGCGCGCCATATTGGCGGCTGGGGTGACGGCGATGTTGACATCATGTGGCAATTTATTATGAATCTAGTGTAGGTAATGGGAATGAGATATGTTACTTTTATGTTGTTGGTGTTTTAGTTGATGCATTTTTCATGTGCATAGCAAGATAAGTGTCAAAACTGCTGATACAATATAAACGCAATACAGGTGTATCATGACACATATCGCTTAACAAACAGGCAGCAGGGTGTATGGGAGGCCGTTCAAGTCAAAATTACACCTTTGTGAATGTGACATATTGAAGTGAATACAACATGCAGTGAAATGAGTAAGGCATACACTGAGATGACTATAATACATATCGAAATGAGCATAACATGTATTGAAATGAGTATGACAGTATTGAAATGAGTATGACATACACTGAAATTCAATGAATAAGACATGCATTGAAATTAATAGGACACACATTGAAATGAATATGACACTTATTGAAGTGAATATGACACACGTTGAAGTGAATATGACATGCAATGGAATGAATATGGCACCCATTGAAATGAATATGACACGTTGAAATAAATATGACACCCATTGAAATGAATATGACACGCATTGAAATAAATATGACACACGTTGAAATAAATATGACACCCAATGAAATGAATATGACACGCATTGAAATAAATATGAATCACGTTGAAATAAATATAACGCCCATTGAAATAAATATGACACCCATTGAAATAAATATGACACACGTTGAAATAAATATGACTCACGTTGAAAAAAATATAACACCCATTGAAATGAATATAAAACACGTTGAAGTGAATAGGACACGCATTGGAATGAATATGACATGCACTGAAATTAATATGACACACGTTGAAGTGAATAGGACATGCAATGGAATGAATATGACACCCATTGAAATAAATATGACACGTTGAAATAGATATGACACACGTTGAAATAAATATGATACCCATTGAAATGAATATGACACGCATTGAAATAAATATGACATGTTGAAATAAATATGACTCATGTTGAAATAAATATAACACCCATTGAAATGAATATAAAACACGTTGAAGTGAATAGGACATGCAATGGAATGAATATGACACCCATTGAAATAAATATGACACACGTTGAAATTGATATGACACACAGTGAAATAAATATGATACCCATTGAAATGAATATGACACACATTGAAATAAATATGACACACGTTGAAATTGATATGACACACAGTGAAATAAATATAACACCCATTGAAATGAATATAAAACACGTTGAAGTGAATAGGACATGCAATGGAATGAATATGACACCCATTGAAATAAATATGACTCACGTTGAAATAAATATGACACACGTTGAAATAAACATAACACCCATTGAAATGAATATGAAACAGGTTGAAGTGAATATAACATTCATTGGAATGAATATGACACCCATTGAAATGAATATGAAACACATTGAAGTGAATATAACATGTACTGGCACAAATAAGATACACATTGAAATGAATAGGACATGCATTGAGATAATTATGACATCCATTGAAATGAATATGACACACTTTGAAGTGAATAGAACATGCAATGGAATGAACATGACACCCATTGAAATGAATATGACACACGTTGAAGTGAATATAACATGCATTTGAATGAATATACCATGCACTGGAATGAATAAGACATGCATTAAAATGAATAGGACATGCATTGAAATAATTATGACACCCATTGAAATGAATATGACGCATGTTGAAGTGAATAGGACATGCAATGGAATGAATATGAAACCCATTGAAATGAATATTGCACACATTGAAGTGAATGTAATATGTATTAAAATTAATTTAACATCCATTTGAATGAATAAGTCATTACCTCCATGTCCACATTCCTCTTCCCAGTACTTACCTTTGAATATGTTCCGTGTTCACTGGAACTCTTTTCTTTTCAAGCTGCCCTCCTCCAATTGGAAGGAGTTATCAGGTGTTCTAGGGCTTTGGTGGTCTTCTGGTCTTCTATCTAGTGGAATGATGTTATGGTTCGGAAAGACAACACCTTGGCTCTTGCTTCCATCAACCATCAGGGGGCTACAGGGTCCCGCTCCCTGGAGGATCTGGCTTTGTCCATTTGGACCTGGAGCACGGCACACCTGGTCTCCTTGAGAGCGGTCCATATCTGGGGGGTGGACAATGTGACTGTGGACCGGCTCAGCTGGGTTTTTCCGGTATCAGCGGAGATGTCTCTTTGTCCCAAGGTTTTTCAGGATGTGTGTCGGTGGTTTCGGCATCCCTGGATGGACCTCTTTGCCTCCCCATGCAACTCTCAACTTTCCTGGTTTTGCTTGAGGACTCTGCCCACCACGGGTTTGTGGGGGGTGGACGCTCTTCCCTTGACTTGGCCCCTCAGAGCTTGTTTATGTCTTTCCTCCAAATCCCCTGATTCTGCAGGTCATCAGCACAATCAGATCATCTCCATGTGTGTTTATCCTGGTGGTCCCTTACTGGCCTCAGAGGGGGTGGTTCCCGGGCCTTCTGGAGATGCAGTTAGCTTCTCCTTGGGTGTTGCTCAGGTGGCCGTCTGCATTGCGGGTGGTCAATGTCCCCCTTCTCCTCTCTCATCCGTTGTGGGTTCTGGAAACGGAGAGGAGGGATCTCCTGGCATTAGGCCTTTCAGCTGCAGTGGCTGAGATTGTTCAGAGGGCGCGTCAGTCTTCTACACTTAAGTTCTAACCGTCATTGGGCTAATTTTCTGGCTTGGTGTCACCTGAAGTGTGTCCTGGCACTGGAGTGTGGCATCCCAGACATTTTGCAATTTCTTCATGAAGGGGCGGAGAAGGGGTTGGTGGTCTCTACTTTCTGTTCTCAGTGGTCTGCCATTCGGGCTTTCCAGGTTTCCTGGTCTTCTCCGGTAGGGGCGAGGCTCTGGTCTCAACGCTCCTGAAAGGGGTAGCAGGTACTCATCCTTTGGGCCCAGTTGGGGTTCCCCGTGGGACCTTCCTTTGGTCATGTCCATATTGCAGAAGCCTCCATTTTAGCCCCAGGAGTAGGTGGAGATGCAATAGTTGTTGCTGAAGACTACCTTCCTGATTGCCATTACTTTGGCTCAGCATTTGGGGGAAATCAGGGCCCTCTTGCGTAGGCCACTGTTTCTAGTGGTCGAGGAAGAGGCTTTGGTGCTGGGCTGTGACACCTCGTTTGTGCCCAAGGTCGCCTCTTGGTTCCATCGGTCTCAGGAAGTGGTTATCTCAGCTTTCTTTCTTGCTCCGTCCACTCCTAGGGGAGAGGCTTGGCATTGTCTGGATGCCAAGCAGGCAGTCTTACATTATCTGTCCCAGAGAGAGTCCTTTTGTGTCACTGATCAGGGGGCAGGGGAATGTGGTTGCCAGGCTTCCATTCCAACGATTAGCCGGTGGACTAATCTTTGATTCTATGAGTCTGTGGGCCTCTGTATTGCAGCTTGGGTCCAGGGTGGGTCCACAAGAGGGGTGACCGTCTCCTGGGCAGGCCTGCGGGGGCTACCTTTGTTGGATATTTGCCGAGCTGCCACATGCGCTACACCTAATACATTCATTCTGCATTACCAACTCAACATGGAGGGGCTCCAGTCTACGTCCTTTGGTGTGGGTGTCTGGAGGCTGTGTCTGGTTGAGGTGGTGATAGAAGTCATGGTCAGCATGCCTTTGGCTTTTTGCTGTATTTTGAATAAATTGGTGTTGGGTGGGTTTCGCATTACCGTTGGTGTCTGTGTCTTTTGTGGTGGGCATGGGCGTCCTTCCTGTTTCTGCTTTGGTACAACTCAAAGGTAAGTACCTGGACGAGAAAGAGGGACGTGGAGGTAATACTCAGATTACTTACTGGTAATCTTGAATATTCCCCCTCCTCCTCCTCTTCTGTCACACCCACCCAGGACCTTTGCTCGGCCCTGGCTGCACACTTCACTGAAAAAACCCAAGACATCCTTTTCTCTCTCACTTCCACACCACATCATACACCTACACTTCTGGAGCCTCCCTTTGCCACTCTACCACTTCTCCTCTCTTCTCTCAATCCCATTACACCTGATGAGGTCGCCAGACAAGTCCGATCTATGAAGGCCTCATCCAAACAGGTGGACCCCTGCCCCTCCAAAACCATTAAGTACAACATTGACTCTCTTTCTCCAGCCTTGGCTGATCACTGCAATCTCTCTTTTGCCACTAGAGTTTTCCCATCTTCTGTTAAGCACTCCATTATGCACCCTCTGCTTAAGAAACCCTCTGCCGACCCCTCCATTCCAGCAAACTACCGCCCTATCTCTATCACCCCCTTCCTGGACAAACTCTTAGAGAAGCTGGCTATCTCTCAGCTCACCCTCAACACTGAATCTGCTGGTTGCCTCCACGACCATCAGTCTGGCTAGAGAGCATCCAGAGGAATGGAAAACGCTCTTCTGAATACCTGTGAAGACCTGCTCTTAAATCTCGACACTAACACCCCTCTGTCCACATTCCTCTTGACCTCTTCTCTGCCTTTGACATGGTAAACCACAACATCCTGATTGCACGTCTCCGTGACACCCTGGGAATCACAGGTCAGGCTCTGGCGTGAGTAACCTCATTCTTTTCCGGCCGTCCATCCCAGGTGGAACTTGGGTCTTTTCTTTCTACTCTCACTCTTTCAACCTGTGGTGTTTCCCAGGGTTCTAACTTAGCCCCCTGGTTATTCAAGGTCTACATGGCTGCTCTGGCATGTGTGATTGTCACTTTCATCTCTAACGTCCAGTGTTACGCTGATGACATGCAACTCTCCTTCAGGCTACCCTGAGCAACCTCTCATACCTTTCTTATATCTGACTGTCTGTCCGCAATTCAGCCATGGTGTGCTGCAAACTACCTCTGCCTCAGTGCCAGTAAGACTGAGAACTTTCACATCAGGACTCCTGCTCCCACATTCCCACTCTCTTTCTGGTTAGCCTCCCTTGGTCCTGCACCTGCACCCACCTGTGAGGCAAAACACCTTGGGGTCATCTTTGACTGCACTCTATCCTTCACTCACATTTCGCACATCTCTAAAAAGTCCAACTACCAGCTGCACCTCTTCAGTGATACTTTTCCTTTTCTCACCTTCCCCCAGCGACTCACTGTCTCCATAGCCCTGGTTCTCTCAAGGCTGGACTACTGCAATAGCCTCTTTCTCAACCTCCCTGCCTCTGCTCTACACCCTCTGCAACTCATCCAGAACATAAACGCAAGACTTATCCTTGGCCTCAAGTCCACGGACCGCATCTCTCTGGCGCTGAAATTCCGCCACTGGCTCCCTGTGTCTGCAAGGACCAAGTTCAAGACCCTCTGCATTGTCCACAAGGCTTTCTGGGGCATGGGTCCTACCTATCTGCAATGATGCCTACCTAAATACTGTCCTTCCCGAGCCCTCCGCTCATCTACCTCCAACCTTCTGCGAGTAAGCCGGTTCTCCAAGCAGAGATTTGGAGGAAGATCGTTATCCTCAGCAGCGGCCTCCCTATGGAATAGCCTCCCTGCTGCCCTCCGTCTTGAGCCTGATCTCCTTAAGGTCCAGAAACTCCTTAAGACATTCCTCTTCTCCTCTTCCTTCTCTATCCCTCTATCCTGCTAACCTCTTTCTACGCTCTATCCCTCTCTCCCTCCTCTGCCGCATAGTTTGCTGACTGGCCGCCAGGTGTACCTCAGAGTCTCACAGGTCCTGGGCACCCTCGCCAGTCCTCTCGCACTTGCCTCTGGGCCTTACACTTGCCTCATCGTTACTGCACTTGGTCAATGACCCATGAGAGTGCCATCTCTCAGCACTTACCTCAGCTTCTTACTGACTGGGTGCACTTGGACTCCCCCTCGCCCCTGCACTTGTCCTCCCCCACCCACCTCCCCTCTCCTGTACTGTCTTGCACTTGCATGATCTGAACGTACCATGTCTTGAAGATTCATCTATCTATCTTCCCTTGTCCCCTCCTTGCATGGCGGCGCCTCAATGCACTTGGAAAAACTGCAGAATCGTCATCAGACCTATTTGCTGTCATCTACACTGTTAATTGTATTATATGCACTTACTCTGCCTGTGCAGATTTGTATCGTTCAGAAATTCAAGGCCTCTGAATGACTGTTTCTTTTTCCCCTTGTCCCCTCCCTCCTTGAATGCTTTGAAACACATGCTTTGTGTATAGGCGCTTTACAAATAAACATTACCATACTCTACCATACCATACTAGTCTTACTCTTCCTCGCCCCAGTACAGACTTCCCTTCCCTCCTGCCGGTTGAATGAAGGTTCCCATGCCCAGGCTTTGGATTACTGCCGTGGGCTGGTTAGTTGGGAGGTTATACCTCCTGGGAGGGGAGGGGCGGCCAGTGGAGGGCTTGAAAAGAGAAGAGTTCCACTGAGCACGGAACATACTCAAAGGTAAGTACTGGGATGAGGAGGAGTAAGACTAGGAGTAATGAAGATTACCCGTTATTAATCCGAGCATGCATTGAAATGAATAGGACATGCATTGTAATAAATATGACACACACTGAAATTAATGTAGCATTGATAGATGTGAATATAACACTGATTGAAATTGATGAAACATGCATTTAAATGAATATAACATGCAGTGAAATGGATAAGGTGTACTGAAATGTGAGTATAACACATGCTGAAAAGCACATGACATAGTCAGCCAATCATATGCGCCCTCCTTCCCCAAAGAAAAGAGGCCCGATGTCGCAAGGCCTACCAAGGAAAGTCCTGGTGGGCCAATCCAGCCCTTCCTCTGCTCTTGGCTTCCTAGATGTAACTGCAGGCGAAGGAGGGCTCATATGATTGGCTGACTATGTCATGTGCTTTTCAGCATGTGTTATACTCACAATTCAGTACACCTTATCCATTTCACTGCATGTTATATTCATTTCAATCTGTGTCATAACAATTTCAACCCAGGCTATATTAATTTCAATGATTGTCATATTCATTTCAATGCATGTCATATCCATTTAAATGCATGCTCGGATTACTAACTGGTAATCTGCATTACTCCTAGTCTTACTCTACTCCTCCTCATCCCAGTACTTACCTTTGGGTATGCTCTGTGCTCAGTGGAACTCTTCTCTTTTCAGGCCCTCCACTGGCCACCCCTCCCCTCCCAGGAGGTATAACCTCCCAACTAACCAGTCCATGGCAGTAATCCAAAGCCTGGGCATGGGAACCTTCATTCAACGGTCGGGAGGGAAGGGAAGTCCGTACTGGGGAGACGAAGAGTAAGACTAGTATGGTATGGTATAGTATGGTAATGTTTATTTGTAAAGCGCCTATACACAAAGCATTTGTTTCAAAGCACTCAAGGAGGGAGGGGACAAGGGGAAAAAGCAACAGTCCTTCAGAGGTGTTGAATTTCTGAACGATACAAATCTGCACAGGCAGAGTAAGTGCATATAATACAATTAACAGTGTAGATGACAGCAAATAGGTCTGACAACGATTCTGCAGTTTTTCCAAGTGCATTGAGTGTTAAGACGGATTTCTGAACTCTGTCCTGGCGGCGCAGAAGTTCAGAAGGCCAACCTAATTACTTGGAACAGGGTAACCTCTCAAGCCAGACCAATCAGGGTAGCGATCGCGGCGGTCAAGACTAGGTCTCAAGAGGGATGAGGGTGACTGAAAGTCCGCAATGAGCACACAAAGCAAGGACACTTACAAATTACTCCAAACAGGTGTTATATTAAAAATATATACACATTTATTCCAAGGCCTTTGCAACAATGACCGTAGCGAGAAATCACAATAAAACTCTAGTAAACCAACACATACCAAACCAATACAATATATATATACAAATACAAACGAGTCTAAAGCGTTAGATGCACGAAATGTGTAGTCCACCTAGAAGGGGAGGAAAACAGGCAGTGCAAAATAATGATTAGACCCAGTCCGCCTTCGGAGGCACCTAACTAAAAGGAAATCCAAGCCCTACGAAGAGTGGAGCCTTGTGCTCAAAAGTACCTGCACACTCTGGTGCCAACGGGCAAAAAGGGGAGTCTCTTCGAGGGAATCTGGCAATTCAGTTTGGTGCACAAATGAAGAAGAACAGAGTTCCGCGACTCAAGCACAGCCTCCACTGTGGGCAGAAGCAGAGCGCGAGTACGGAAAGGCGTGCTGTTTGACACAGCGGGGAAAAGCTATGGGCTCCTGCAGGAGGGCGACCAGTTCCTAGCTATGCTACTCACCGGTCCCCGATGCAAGCAGACCCAGGCTTCTCCGCGTCAGTTTCAGTGTTGGCAGGTTCAGGGGAGCAGGGGACGTCTCGTCGTCGTGTAGATTCTGCAGCAGCAGAGTTGAGTTAAAGATGTCCCAAACAAAGTGAACCCGCACAGTTTGTTACCACAGCAGGGCAACGGAGCGGCCGTGTGTATCTCAGCCAAATGTACACTACTCACTTCAGACCTGGGAATGCCAAGTGTACGAATCGTGTGAGAGTGACAAGGACTCGAAATACAACACAACCTGACGGCAGTTACAGAGCAAGACCCCTGGGTAGGCTGGTCAGTCTGCTGGATGGCCCAGAGACACTTCCGAAGGCTTACGTGCACGAGATGGTGAAGATGCCGAGAATAGCTGTCCCCGCTATTCCAAGGGTCGAAGTACCAGTACAGGCCTTCTGGTTCGATCAGAAGTAGAAAGGGTTTCACAAGGCGACAGCAGTGCAGGGGAGCAGTCCTTCAGCGGGTCACCAGCGATTCCTCGGTTCAGCCTCGTGGTTGCAGGATACTTGGCTCCTGTATTCCTTTGTTCGTGAGAACTCAGGAGATCGACATGGTAGTGGCGTTTCCAGCCCCCTCTTATCCACGGTTCCCTTCGCGCCAAAATGGAGGGGACCCAATGGGAGATTCGCTCGTAAAACACTCACACCATACGTGGACCTATCACGGACCACGGTGGTCCCAGGCATTCATACCACACTAGACTCTCTGGCACCCAGGATGTGTATTGGGACCAGACATCCCAGCCCACATCCTGGAGGCACACACAAAGCCTGTAGAAGCCCGCGAAAGCATCTGTGTTTCGCGGGAAAGTACATGCCCAAATAAGGAAGGCCTCGGGTCGGCTCGACCTGGAGAAGGTGAAGGGGGCAAGACGGTCAGCGGACAGGACAAAGGAGCCTCGTGGTCTGGCCATTTTGGGAACCAGGCCACCATTTTGGGCTAAGCGCGAGAAACGTGCTTAAATTGCCAAAAGGAGCTCAAAAACACAAGAAACGATCGCTGCCACCATTCCCGTCCGTGATTCACTTGCACCGATCAGTTACAATCCAAAAAGAGTATCTAGGGCCTGTAGAAGGCTAGAGACCCAAGAGAGCAGTAACTTAGCTTACTGTGCCCTCTTGTGTCATGTTGCACGAAACCTGCAACATGATAAAGAAACTACGGAAAACAGCGTTTCCCCGTACTGACTGTCTTAAGGGCATGTCAGTTTCCCCGTAAGAATGGAGCGAAAGCCCAGAGGAGTGCGGCAGAAGGCTGCACTTCGCTGGCAAAGTCTAGATCATGGTGAAAACAACAGAAAAAAGTTTAGGGGTTGCCACATGGAAGGAAAATTACCCACAATTACGAAATCTTTCCTAACACTGAGGCGCTACCATGCAAGGAGGGGACAAGGGAAGATAGATAGACGAATCTTCAAGGCATGGTACGTTCAGATCATGCAAGTGCAAGACAGTACAGGAGAGGGGAGGTGGGTGGGGGAGGACAAGTGCTGAGGGTAGGGGCAGTCCAAGTGCACCCAGTCAGTAAGAAGCTGAGGTAAGTGCTGAGAGATGGCACTCTCATGGGTCATTGACCAAGTGCAGTAACGATGAGGCAAGTGTAAGGCCCAGAGGCAAGTGCGAGAGGACTGGCGAGGGTGCCGAGGACCTGTGTGACTCTGAGGTACACCTGGCGGCCAGTCAGCAAACTGTGCGGTAAAGGAGGAAGAGAGGGATAGAGCAGAGAAAGAGGTTAAAAGGGTAGAGGGATGGAGATAGAAGAGGAGAAGAGGAATGTCTTATGGAGTTTCCGGAACTTAAGGAGATCAGGCTCAAGACGGAGGGCAGCCGGGAGGCTATTCCATAGGAAGGCCGCTGCTGAGGATAAAGATCTCCCTCCAAATCTCTGCCTGGAAAACCGGCTCACTCGCAGAAGGTTGGAGGTAGATGAGCGGAGGGCTCGGGAAGGACAGTAATTAGGTGGGCGTTGTTGCAGATAGGTAGGTCCCATGCCCCAGAAAGCCTTGTGGACAATGCAGAGGGTCTTGAACTTGATCCTTGCAGACACAGGGAGCCAGCGGAGGAATTTCATCACTGGAGAGATGCGGTCTGTGGGCTTGAGGCCAAGGATAAGTCTTGCGTTTATGTTCTGGATGAGTTGCAGAGGGCACAGAGCAGAGGCCCGGAGGTTGAGAAAGAGGCTATTGCAGTAATCCAGCCTTGAGAGAACCAGGGCTATGGAGACAGTGAGTCGCTGGGGGAAGGTGAGAAAAGGAAAAGTATAACTGAGGAGGTGCAGCTGGTAGTTGGACTTTTTAGAGATGTCCGAAATGTGAGAGAATAAGGAGAGAGTGCAGTCGAAGATGACCCCAAGGTTTTTTGCCTCACAGCTAGGTGCAGGGCCAATGGAGGCTGACCAGAAAGAGTGGGAACGTGGGAGCAGGAGTCCTGATGTGAAAGTTCTCAGTCTTACTGGCACTGAGGCAGAGGTAGTTTGCAGCACACCATGGCTGAATTGCGGACAGTCAGTCAGATATAAGAAAGGTATAAGAGGTTGCTCAAGGTAGCCTGTAGGAGAGTTGCATGTCATCAGCGTAACACTGGATGTTAGAGATGAAGAGATCTCCAGCGCATCCATGTAGACCTTGAAGAACCATGGGGGCTAAGTTAGAACCCTGGGAAACACCACAGGTTGAAAGAGTGAGAGTAGAAAGAAAAGACCCAAGTTCCACCTGGGATGGACGGCCGGAAAAGAATGAGGTTACCCACACCAGAGCCTGACCTGTGATTCCCAGGGTGTCACGGAGACGTGCGATCAGGATGTTGTGGTTTACCATGTCAAAGGCAGAGAAGAGGTCAAGAGGAATGAGGACAGAGGGGTGGTAGTGTCGAGATTTAAGAGCAGGTCTTCACAGGTATTCAGAAGAGCGTTTTCCATTCCTCTGGATGCTCTCTAGCCAGACTGATGGTCGTGGAGGCAACCAGCAGATTCAGTGTTGAGGGTGAGCTGAGACATAGCCAGCTTCTCTAAGAGTTTGTCCAGGAAGGGGGTGATAGAGATAGGGCGGTAGTTTGCTGGTATTGAGGGGTCGGCAGAGGGTTTCTTAAGCAGAGGGTGCACAATGGAGTGCTTAAGAGAAGATGGGAAAACTCTAGTGGCAAAAGGGAGATTGCAGTGATCAGCCAAGGCTGGAGAAAGAGAGTCAATGTTGTACTTAATGGTTTTGGAGGGGCGCGGGTCCACTTGTTTGGATGAGGCCTTCATAGATCGGACTTGTCTGGCAAACTCATCAGGTGTAATGGGATTGAGAGAAGAGAGGAGAAGTGGTAGAGTGGCAAAGGGAGGCTCCAGAAGTATTGGTGTATGATGTGGTGTGGAAGTGAGAGAGAAAAGGATGTCTTGGGTTTTTTCAGTGAAGTGTGCAGCCAGGGCCGAGCAAAGGTCCTGAGTGGGTGTGACAGAGGAGGAGGAGGAGGAGGGGGAATATTCAAGATTACCAGTAAGTAATCTGAGTATTACCTTCACGTCCCTCTTTCCCGTCCAGGTACTTACCTTTGAGTTGTACCAAAGCAGAAACAGGAAGGACGCACATGCCCACCACAAAAGACACAGACACTAACGGGAATGCGAAACCCACCCAACACCAATTTATTCAAGATACAGCAAAAAGCCAAGGGCATGCTGACCATGACTCCTATCATCACCTCAACCAGACACAGCCTCCAGAACACCCACACCAAAGGAAGTAGACTGGAGCCCCTCCATGTTGAGTTGGTAATGCAGAATGAATGTATTAGGTGTAGCTCATGTGACAGCTCGGCAAATATCCAACAAAGGTAGCCCCCGCAGTCCTGCCCAGGAGACGGTCACCCCTCTTGTGGACCGACCCTGGACCCAAGCTGCAGTACAGAGGCCCACAGACTCATAGAATCAAAGATTAGTCCACCGGCTAATCGTTGGAATGGAAGCCTGGCAACCACAGTCCCCTGCCTCCTGATCAGTGAGACAAAAGGACTCTTTCTGGGACAGATAATGTAAGACCGCCTGCTTGGCATCCAGACATTGCCAAGCCTCCCCCCTAGGAGAGGACGGAGCAAGAAAGAAAGCTGAGATAACCACTTCCTGACACCGATGGAACCAAGAGGCGACCTTGGGCACAAGCGAGGGGTCACAGCCCAGCACCAAAGCCTCCTCCTCGACCACTAGAAACAGTGGCCTACGCAAGAGGGCCCTGATTTCCCCCAAATGCTGAGCCAAAGTAATGGCAATCAGGAAGGTAGTCTTCAGCAACAACTATTTCATCTCCACCTCCTCCTGGGGCTAGAATGGAGGCTTCTGCAATATGGACATGACCAAAGGAAGGTCCCACAGTGAACCCCAACTGGGCCCAAAGGATGAGTACCTGCTACCCCTTTCAAGAGCGTTAAGACTAGAGCCTCGCCCCCTACAGGAGAGGACCAGGAAACCTGGAAAGCCCGAATGGCAGACCACTGAGAACAGAAAGTAGAGACCACCAACCCCTTCTCCGCCCCTTCATGAAGAAATTGCAAAATGTCTGGGATGCCATACTCCAGTGCCAGGACACACTTCAGGTGACACCAAGCCAGAAAATTAGGTCAGAACTTAAGTGTAGAGGACTGATGCGCCCTCTGAACCATCCCAGCCACTGCAGCTGAAAGGCCTAATGCCAGGAGATCCCCCCTCTCCGTTTCCAGAACCCACAACGGATGAGAGAGGAGAAGGGGGACATTGACCACCCGCAATGCAGACGGCCACCAGAGCAACACCCATGGAGAAGCTAACTGCATCTCCAGAAGGCCCGGGAACCACCCCCTCTAAGGCCAGTAAGGGACCACCAGGATAAACACACGTGGAGATGATCTGATTGTGCTGATGACCTGCAGAATCAGGGGATTTGGAGGAAAGGCATAAAGAAGCTCTGAGGGGCCAAGTCAAGGGAAGAGCGTCCACCCCCCACAAACCCCTGGGGGGCAGAGTCCTCAAGCAAAACCAGGAAAGTTGAGAGTTGCAGGGGGAGGCAAAGAGGCCCATCCAGGGATGCCGAACCACCAACACACATCCTGAAAAACCTTGGGACAAAGAGACATCTCTGCTGAGACCGGAAACACCCTGCTGAGCCGGTCCACAGTCACATTGTCCACCCCCCCAGATATGGACCGCTCTCAAGGAGACCAGGTGTGCCATGCTCCAGGTCCAAATGGACAAAGCCAGATCCTCCAGGGAGCGGGACCCCGTAGTCCCCTGATGGTTGATGGAAGCAAGAGCCAAGGTGTTGTCTTTCCGAACCATAACATCATTCCACTAGATCGAAGACCTGAAGACCACCAAAGCCCTAGAACACCTGATAACTCCTTCCAAATGGAGGAGGGCAGCTTTAAAAGAAAATAGTTCCCGGAGCACGGAACGTACTCAAAGGTAACCACTGGGAAGAGGAATGGGGACATGGAGGTAATGACTTATTCATTCAAATGGATGTTAAATTAATTTTAATACATATTACATTCACTTCAATGTGTGCAATATTCATTTCAATGGGTTTCATATTCATTCCATTGCATGTCCTATTCACTTCAACATGTGTCATATTCATTTCAATGGGTGTCATATTTATTTCAATGCATGTCCTATTCATTTTAACGCATGTCTTATTCATTCCAATGCATGGTATATTCATTCAAATGCATGTTATATTCACTTCAACGTGTGTCATATTCATTTCAATGGGTGTCATATTCACTCCATTGCATGTTCTATTCACTTCAAAGTGTGTCATATTCATTTCAATAGATGTCATAATTATCTCAATGCATGTCCTATTCATTTCAATGCGTGTCTTATTCATGACAATACATGTTATATTCACTTCAATGTGTGTCATATTCATTTCAATGGGTGTCATATTTATTCCAATGAATGTTATATTCACTTCAACCTGTTTCATATTCATTTCAATGGGGGTTATGTTCATTCCATTACATGTCCTATTCACTTCAACGTGTGTCATATTCATTTCAATGGGTGTCATATTCATTCCATTGCATGTCCTATTCACTTCAACATGCGTCATATTCATTTCAATGGGTGTCATATTTATTTCAATGCATGTCCTATTCATTTTAACGCATGTCTGATTCATTCCAATGCATGGTATATTCATTCCAATGCATGTTATATTCACTTCAACGTGTGTCATATTCATTTCAATGGGTGTCATATTCATTCCATTGCATGTTCTATTCACTTCAAAGTGTGTCATATTCATTTCAATGGATGTCATAATGATCTCAATGCATGTCCTATTCATTTCAATGTGTATCTTATTCATGCCAATACATGTTATATTCACTTCAATGTGTTTCATATTCATTTCAATGGGTGTCATATTCATTCCAATGAATGTTATATTCACTTCAACCTGTTTCATATTCATTTCAATGGGTGTTATGTTTATTTCAACGTGTGTCCTATTTATTTCAACGTGAGTCATATTTATTTCAATGGGTGTCATATTCATTCCATTGCATGTCCTATTCACTTCAACATGTGTCATATTCATTTCAATGGGTGTCATATTTATTTCAATGCGTGTCATATTCATTTCAATGCGTGTCATATTCATTTCAATGGGTGTCATATTTATTTCAATGGGTGTTATATTTATTTCAACATGAGTCATATTTATTTCAAAGTGTCATATTTATTTCAATGCGTGTCATATTCATTTCAATGGTTATCACATTTATTTCAACGTGTGTCATATCTATTTCAATGTGTGTCATATTCATTTCAGTGGGTGTCATATTCATTCCAATGTGTGTCCTATTCACTTCAATGTGTTTTATATTAATTTCAATGGGTGTTATATTTATTTCAACGTGAATCATATTTATTTCAACGTGTGTCATATTTATTTCAATGCGTGTCATATTCATTTCAATGGGTGTTATATTTATTTCAATGGGTGTTATATTTATTTCAACGTGAGTCATATTTATTTCAACGTGTGTCATATTTATTTCAATGCATGTCATATTAATTTCAATCTGTGTCATATTTATTTCACTGTGTGTCATATTTATTTCAACGTGTGTCATATTTATTTCAATGCGTGTCATATTCATTTCAATGGGTGCCATATTCATTCCATTGCATGTCATATTCACTTCAATGTGTGTCATATTCACTTCAATAGGTGTCATATTCATTTCAATGTGTGTCCTATTCATTTCAATGCATGTCTTATTCATTGAATTTCAGTGTATGTCATATTTATTTCAATACATGTCATACTCATTTCAATACATGTTATACTCATTTCGATACGTATTATAGTCATCTCAGTGTATGCCTTACTCATTTCACTGCATGTTGTATTCACTTCAATATGTCACATTCACAAAGGTGTAATTTTGACTTGAACGGCCTCCCATAAGGGAGCTCTGCATGTGCATGTGAGGTGAGAGATTGGCAATGGGAAAATCAGTGTGAGGGGATGCGATAGTCCTGAACCTACATATATATGTACACATGCATGGGGGTCTCTAAGGAAATAGGTTTTGGGCAGTATGAATATACAAATCTGTTTTGCCGCAGAATTATGTGACAAGTTATGAATTGCACTGGCTAAAAACCTGGGTGGGGCAATTAAACTCTGTATGACTGAAAAACTAGTTTTACAAAGGTGGGGAAAGAGAGCAGCATGAATATCAGATGGTCAGTTTCGGGCAGGTGTTTTTTATGGTCCAAGTGCATTGTGAAGGGGAGATGCAATCTCTGTAAGTATATATGAGTCTGTTATTGAATATTCCGTCCACCTGTTAGGGCCGGACAATTACACCTGATGCAGGCTGCTTGCGGGGAAAGGAGCACCATAGATCATGGATTTTCAATAGAGTCGTCAAGATGTGGGTTGGGACCACGTGGGCTCGAATGGTAAGCTGCATAGTTTACAATGAATTGTGGACACCAACGTGTTTGGGCGATAAAACCGGTCAACAGTAGATCAAAGGAAATGTGTTCACTCTCCTCTTCTTTTACATCAATGGAATTTCCATAGAATAGCCGTGTGAGTCAAAAGTAGGGGTAAAGGTTTCCAACCAGATGGAACCTGTGATAACTGAAACTGTTTGTGATAACTGAAACTGTTTGTAAGTTGTGTAAACTGTGTAACTAGGATATGGGACTATGACCAAATATGGAAAGGCCCCAGAGGGGTGTAGTTTACATATGAAACATGCAATTATAAGTTAAAGAGGATGGTGCTTAGATGAACGTATCCAATAAGAAGTATGGGTACTAAAGGGAATATGGTTATATTGTATACGTTTAACCAATCATGTGTGGGGCGTGACTCTTAACAAAAGCTTTGGGAGTGTTTTAACTGTTGCACATTGTATAAAATGCATGTTCTTTGTGTGGTTCAGGGAGACAGGTTAGTTTGACTCCTTGTTATGGTATTGGAACTTATTAAGCGCACGTTCGCCCAACGATATCATGGCACTAGAAGCGAGGGACAATCAGTATTTCATCAAGAGAGATAAAAAAATATGAACGTTTTTAGCAAACAGCGGAAGGCAAGCTGGTCTACCGTCCAGCGAAGGGACGAGCGTTCCCGGACTTAAAGGCAGCCACCAAAAAAGCACAACTGCCTATATGGGACCGTCTAATACAAGGGACTCTTTGATGTCATCTAACCCTGCTGGCTGTTTTTACAATAAACTTGATATACGGACAAAGCGTGTACGTACCCTTTAAGGGTTGGCCCGCTTTTGGTTAGTGATCAAAGGCCCAATCCTACATTTGGCATCCCTGGGTGGGCCCCAGGCTCTTTGAGACATTAGCAGTCTCCGGTCCGCCCAGCTTGGCTGCAGAGCTTCTCTGCGGGGACCAGTCTTTGTGCTCGACAAGGAGGAGGGCTACAGGTACCATATTGGTTAGAGGCCTGTCTGCCCCTGCCAGAGGTGTGGTACCGTGACCAGCCTGCGCAGGCCAGATTAAAGGAGCACCACGTTGGAGCGCTTTGGGGTTTACTTTCGTGAGAGTGCATCTTTTCCAGGTAAAGCACGAGGGTAATAGGATAAAAGAAATACTTTAAAAAAAAATTCTTGGATAGGACAATATAGGTGGTTATAAGGTCAAGTAGGTTGGAAAAGTGACTGTTTTTGGAGGAGTTAGTGAATTGTTCCTGTCATAAGTTTTGACCCAGTTTGTTATTTTAGAGGTGTTGTCTCCCGCACCTGCACGTCCATTGTAGGGATAGTCTTGATATCATTCAGGTTGCTTTTCTGGTTGGCAGGAGACCTTGCCTTGGGGTGAGGTGGCATGTTATGGTAAGATCACCCGTAGATACCTTTATGGGGTGTGCCCTTGGTAACCCTTTACTTTGTATTGATTGTGAGGACAGAGCCTGCGTCTCACTTTTTCTTGGTTAGTCCAAGTAGTCAAGGGTATCTTTCTGTAGTCCAGAAAAGACAGCACAGTAGTTGAGTGCTGTTCTAATAAAAGAAGTGAGAGATACAGCGGTGTTGTAGTGGAAAACATTGCGCTCCTTTTTATGCTTGAGTAAAGGAGAAATCTGAGAGAAGTAAAGAGGATTTTTGGCCGGCGTATGTTTTTGGTAATATGCTGTCTTTAGTATATGCCTGAGGAGTGTCTGATTATCGAGACAGTTGTGGTGAGGTTGAGCAAAAAGAGCAAGCGCAGGGAATTTTTTTTTTTTTAAGAAAAGGGAAATGAAAAGGGGATATTCTGTGGGTAGTAATTGTTTGTGCTGTGGGTTTGGTTCTTGGGGTTTATATCGCGATTTTTTAACATTTGTTTGAGTTAAATTGGTCTCGAGTATGAAGGCTCCACTGAATCATCAATGTCAGCTACTCCTCCCCGATATAAGGTGAACATTTTGAAATACCATCGAGAATGGTTGAGGGAAACAAAAGGCAAAATGCTTAATTCCTGGCCTGACGAAAGGTCTTATGATAAGGGTATGTTGGAGTACTTGCATTTTTTCCTAGTGACCAAGCATAATAGTTAGAAATTGGAGAAAAGGTTGAATATCTTGGAGTTATGGAGGTTGTATGAGAAGGACAGGAAGACCCATAAATATTGACTGTTGAGGAGGGGACAAAAAAGGAGGGTGTAGGAGTTTCTTCTGCACCGCCCAAATATGGGTGCTAACCTTTGTCGCCCGCAGAAGGATATACTAACCTTGAGTTTGAACCGCCACTCCGGCGGTTAAAAGACGGACAGGGGTGACACCTCTGTCAGCTCCAATCTTCGAAAGATGGGTTTATGAGGGCAAAAGGAGAATAAGCACCTTCTTTAGTAAAAGGTATTTATGGGCCTTAAATGGAAGGTAGAATGAGAAAAGTATATTCAACATTTATATCAGCACCAGAATTGGAGCTGAAGGAACAAGAGCAGGAGTGAACTGTGAGAGCAAGGAGTGAACTGTGAGAGCAAGGAGTGAACTGTGAGAGCAAGGAGCAATTAAGAGTTTAGAAGGGAGGAGAGGTGCCCCTCGTCACTAGAATAGAAGATAGATTGCGGATGGTGGTAGAGAGGCAGGAACAATGGAAATGGGAAGATGCAGTAAGGTTAGCGGAGAGTGAAGAACAGAAAGGAGGTAATAGGGAAGTGAAGGAGGTCGAGGAAGGGAGATGGAGGCAAGGTCAGATCCTCGTTAGATTATAAAAATCAGTTGTAAAGGGAGTAAATGTGGATTTGCTAGAAGAACGTGCCATCTCAAGTTCGGAATGAGAACAAGGAGAAATAAAAGCTGCATGCTAGAGCAATGCTTTATAAGCTTCCGCCCCTAGAATGATTAGGGGATGTGGTGCTAGGGACAGAAGAAGAGGATGAAAGGGAAACAGATGACAAGCAGGGAGAACACAAGGTAGTAGTTGTGCATCCCACTCTAGTAGTAATCAGGGAAACACACCATGGAACTTTTGGACACGCCATGTGGCTCACATGGCTGTAGAGAGAGGCCAAGGACAGATGAGGAAAGCCCCAGTAAAGGTAGGGGCAACTCAATTCCCACTAATCCAGAAGGGTCCGGGGAATGCGTGTTATGTCCCAATGTCACACATGGACTGGAATAATCTAATGAAGATGTGTACTTCGCTCACTGCAGGGGCAGGGAAGTGGATTTATGCTTTGGAAAAACAACCGCCGGTATCATGTTAGCGATTGGGGACATGAAAAACCTTTTCACAGCCTTGATGGGAGAATGGGCAGATGAGCTCTGGAAAAAGCGGGCTATCCGGGGTTTCATAATGAACCCAAACACCCATGATGGAGCAGCTTTTAATAATTAAAGGGCACAAGTTTGGGGGCATTAAGATTGATGTATGGCAATGTGCCAATATAAACTCTATCTTTGTGAAAACAATGAACCTAGATGAGGATTCTACTGCCCATATTCAATTAATTCAAGAAATGTGGACAGCAGAGACAACAGAAGCATGGGACAAGAATGTGGCTATCTTCTACCACATGTTAAAAAAGGGGCTCCCCAAAGAAGTTCAGCACAACCTGGATAAAGTAGTAGGAATAGAGGCCAAGAGTTGGCAGGAGATTCAAGCATGTATTTTTGTAAAAGGCGACAGGAGAAGGAAAGCATGGAGCAAGCACAGAAGATCAAGGCCAAGCTGGTTCAGAAAAAGTTGGCAAAGATTTATTTAGAAGGAGCAATGACAATGATAAGAGAGGAACAGCAGAGACAATCAGGACAGCAGGGACAATTGGAAACCGGAATGGGGCAAGGATGGATGGATGGGTACGTACCTGAACTGAGACCAATTAGAGGGTGTGCACTGGGTAGAGGTGGATTTTCATGGTGTGCGGGTCATTTGGCGGGTTTGGATGGATGGGGCCCCGGTTTAAAGGGCCGATGGGAGGAGGTTATGGAGGGTATGGAGTACAGTGTTGGGCGTGTGGGAGAATGGGACAAGTTGCACAGACCGGTTGAAGCTGGCCGCAATATTTCAATGCATGTCCCCCACAAATGAATCCTCCAAACTTTGCCATAAGCCCTAAGCTATGTGCCATCGCAGCATGTCCAGGTTGATCAAAAACCAGGAGCTGGAAGGGCACAGATCTATGCACCCCCACCGATTTTGTCAGCCTAGACACCGGTACAGGCTTGAGATAAAAACCCTATACCCCACCAACAGTCACCCACTACACCGGAGCAAGTGTGTTAGTAGGAAATCCTTTTTCACCTCCTGGTGCTCGCATGTACCAGGAATAGGACAGCCCACAGGGATCTCTGATGTGTCACATTCTATTGGTTACTACTGATCTGGAAGAAAAACCTTGTATAGGAGTAAAGGTAGGTGAGCAGACGTTTTCATTTATGATTGATACAGGGGTTACGACATCAAGTATCAAAGAAGGTAATTTTCCCCTGTCATGCAAAACGATGGACACACGGGTATTTTCTGGGGCTTTTCCGTCGGTTCCTTACACCAAGGATCTGCGTATTAAGGTAGGTAAGGAAATTATATCTGCTCCCTTTTTATACTTTAAGAATACCCCTGCAAATCTTTTGGGTGGGACCTCTTCCAGCAAGCTTAATATGTCGATTACTTTTCGAAAGGCGGCATAGCATGCTTGACTCTAGGAGTGACGAGGGGCTAGGGGGTGCCAGTGCATTCAGCATTATTTCTGTATGGGGTGATGATCGTGTTGAGTGGGGTCCCTGGAATAAAAGATCAAACATGGCGTGTACCTATTGAATTTTTCTTTAGGCCTGCTGATTCACAGGAGATAGTGCCAGGCACTATTGTTACCATTCTGTTAGAAGTGCTCGTCAAAAAGGACAGGGTGGTTCTTTCCTGCACCGATGATGAAGGAGGTGAATGGTGCACAGTGTTGTGTATCGATCCAACCTCATCATTAAGAGAGGTGTCCGATGAACAATTGTTTGAAGATGCAGAAGACACAGGAGAGATGGTCTTTGAGATCGGGGTACCTTGCCAGATAATGATAGAGCAAAGGGAAGTATCACAGACCATGCTTGTTGTTAGGAAAACATTGCCATATTGGAAGGAGGATTTGGAGATGTGGGGTTGTTGAAAAGTGTAGGAGCAGTACAGATTAAATTAAAATCAGGAGTAATATTGCCAAGAGTTAGGCAATACCCCATGTATAGGGAGACAGACAAAGGGCTTTTTGAGACCATTATGGCATTGTTAAAACAAAGCAATATACAACCATCTGTATCCCCATGTAATACGGCCATCTACCCTGGGAAGAAAGTAAAGGGATCCAGTTGGAGGATGATCCAGGATTTGCGACCTCTGAACAACATTGTTGAAGCAGAATTTCTGGTGGTACCAAATCCTTCCACCATTCTCTGTAACATCCCTACTAGGTCAACCCATTTACAGTAATTGATTTAAAAACACCTTTTTCTTAGTCCCCTTACGCACTGATTCCCAGCATTTACATATCGTTGGCAGAGATTTGAGCACACAAGCTTACCCTAGGGGCATGGTGAATCCCCAAGTGTTTTTAACAGGGTCATTCAAGTGGATTTGGTGAACTTATAAGTGCCCAGTACCATAATTCAGTACGTGGACAACATATTAGTCTGTAGCGCTTCAGAAGAGCAGTGTCGAGGAGACACAATAAAGCTCCTCACCCTGCTCGTGGAGAAGGGGCACAAAGTGGACAAAGTTATATTGCAGTATTACCAGACAGAGGTGGTATATTTGGGACAGGTAATATCGTCTGCAGGGAGAAGGTGATGCCCGAGAAAGCCACTGCAGTCGAGAATACACCTCTGCCAGTTACGGTAAAACAGATGTAGCAGTTTCTGGGTCTCTGTAACTATTGTAGGTCCTGGATTTTTGACTACTTTAGTTACACGAGGCTTCTACTTTAAGCACTTAAAGAAGCACAGAAGAAGGGTCTGAGAAGATGTTCAGAGGAAATGAGAACATAGTTTTGGGAACTCAAGACTGCGATCAGTAATGCTCCAGTTTTGGCGACCCTGAATTACTAAAAAAAAGTTTTTTCTATTTTCACATACAGATGGAAAGGTAATGACAGCAGTCCTGGCTCAAAAAACATCATAGATTACATGCCCTTTGCTTACTACAGCAGGCTTTTGGATTCAGTTATGCAAGGTTGGTTTCCGTGTGAACAAGCTCTTGTAGCAGCAGCTTCTGCGATACAAAAGTCGTCAACCATTGCTATGGTCTGCCCGGTGACGACGCATGTGGAGCATGCAGTTTTTGCTATCTTGGAAATGTCTATGGAGGTCATTACGACCCAGGCGGTAAGTACACCAACTTTACCACCATGGTGTAAACTATGTTTACACCATGGTGGATGGCGGATTTACCGCCCCATTCCAAGGTGAGTGGGGCGGTAAATCCCCATTTCCCATTTACCCTTCCCCATTCCCATTTTTGCCCCATAGGGCATAATGGGATTGGGGAAGGCGCTAATTACGGCACCGTAAATTACAGTGCCGTAATTAGCACCAAGGCGGTTTAGCGCCATGGATTTTAACACCTGCTAAAAGCAGCCGTTAAAATTGGAATCAGGCGTTAAGGGTTAACGACGGCGTTAACCCTTAGCGCCTGGGTCGTAATGACCTCCTATGTCTGCTTTGACAACCCAAAGAGTATCAGGGTATGAAGTTATTTTGTCAAATTCTTCCATACATCCGGTAAGGTGTCACCTAGTCAATCTGGAAACTTTCTTAGCCGAACCAGTGAAACCGTTTGACGTTGTCCACGACTGTGCAACTTATGAGGGAGAAGAAGAGAGGACGAATGTTATGAAGGATGCCTTGGAAGGACGCAAAGTACTCTTTGTTGATGGGTCATCAACAATTGATTGGGGCACTGGCTAAAGGCACACAGAGGTGGCTGCTGTAGCTCTTGTGGATATGGAACACCGGATTGGGGTGGAGAAGCGACTGCCTTTCCATTATTCCGCACAACACAAGCAGCACAACTACTGGCACTCATTGAGGTGCTAGAGATGAGTAAGAGGAAGACAGTCACTATCTACTCTGACTCTGCGTATGTCACCTCCACTATACATTCTGGGTTATCTCGATGGAAAAAAAGAGGGTTTAAAAGATCTGATGGGACCCCAGCACAGCATGCCGCACTGCTATCCCGATAAATCAAAGTGCTAACATTGCCCTTAGAGGTAGGAATAGTGAAGTGCGCAGTGCATACTAATAGAGCTGATTTAATAGTGCTTGGTAATGATGCCGCAGACAGTGCAGTAAAGAAAGCAGCATACTTGCCCTCTTTAGAACCTCTGAAAATGGAAATGGTGTCCCAACAAGTACAATTGCCAGTCCCGTATACTGCAATCCCTTTGCTTCAGATAGTAGAAAAGCATGGAAAGGCACCTCAAGAGGAGGATGTCTGGGCAAAGAGGGGATGTATGCTCTCGTCAACAGACCTGTTGTAGAGACAAGAGTTGACTGGGAAGGTAGTAATGCTTGTAGACCTACTTCTTGTGGCACTAGAGCAACTACATTACCCATCACATATGTGCTGACAACAAATAGCAACAGAACTCCAGGCGGATTGATTTATACCAAACATTCATGAACAGGTAAGTAGGTTTGTAGGGAATTGTATAGTTTGTAACTAATTCAATTTCCCAGACATCAGGTCCTTTCAGAGAACGTCATATTGATTTTGTTGATATGATACAGAAGTGTAATAATTTCTGGTATTTGATTGTAATTGTATGTCCATTTTCCCGATGGTTTGAGGTTGGTCCCTGCGTGCACCCTAAATTTCTGGTGATGAAGGTATTTCCGTGGTGGGGAATATGTGAAGTCCTGAGATCAGATAATGGGACTCATTTTTTAATGCATTATTTGCAGAGATGAAATACCTTCTGGGGATCATCACAGGTTGGGCTTGATGTATCACCCACAAGCCAATAGGTTAGTGCAAAGGCTTAATGGTTTGCTTAAAATACAGTTGTCTAAATTGTGTAGTGAATTGTGAAAAAGTTGGTTGTACTATCTTCCGTTGTCCCTGTTTTACTTACAAAATACGGTGGGGAAAGGTCATCACCTCAGTCCTCATGAGGTGGTGATGTGGGATAGATTGTATACACCACTCTCACCTGCACATACAGGTTCAGAATCACATAAGTCAGCAGATATTCTTGGAGGAGAGTTTGGGGAATATCTACAGGCCTTTACTAAGAATGTTAAGATAGTGTCTTGTCAGGGTACAGTGTCACACCAGGAAGCAACAGGAAAAAACAGCAAGGAACATGATCAACAGGAAACATTGCTACTCGCCGGGGACTCCATCTCTGTGCATTCCTTTGTTTACCACTGGAATGAACAGCGTTTCCATGGGCCTCATCAAGTAATCTTTGCTACTCTGACTACAGTCAAGTGAAGGGAAGAAAAACTTGGATCCACGTCCATGACGAACAAAGGGATACCGGAGTCCTTCCACTGACACCTGGAGAAGAGCAGTCATAAAAAGATAAGTGTGCCATAAGGAAACACAGTTCATGCCGGTGGAAGGGGGAGGAGGCACACAGAAATTGGGAATTGTTATTTGTTAATCAGACTGTAAAACAAAAGAATGCATTTAAAAGTGGGTATGAGAATGTGTAGATCTATTTCTCTTGATTTCTGTGGTATATGCTCTTAGTAGTAGGAATGTAAATGGGTCGGAGTTATCAAGAACTATGGATACGGCAGAATTGTTAAGAGCACAACAAGACCTATAGATTTTGTAAATAGTAATGATGATGTAACTTTAGAAACAGTAAATAACACAAATGGCTTTGCATCAGATAATTCATGGTATCATGATATGAAGAGGGTGGGGAGAGCGACAGTCATGTTATATTTGCTCTCTTATCCCCCAAGCTTCTGGTGTCCCTAGATTATTTATTCCATGCGAGGTAAAGATAGCAGAGGCACAGTGTCTAGTGCACCTAGCATTGTGCAGGGTCCGAGGGCAGTTTCAGGGGCAATCTGTAGCAGCTTCCACCCTTCCAGTCGAAGAAGAATGTTTACCATCAGATGGGGAAAAACAGAAGGATGTCCATTGCATGCAAAGAGTACAGTTCAATCTTGAAGGACTAATTATCATGAACAATAAATGGGAACAAGGGGTAAAGTGCAGAGCAGGAGGATTGGTGGGATTGCTTGAAGAAGGGGTGGCACAAACAAACCAAGTGTATGGAAAAAGTATATGAACTTTTTAACATGTCTCAAGGAGCCAGAGAAACCTGTTAAGATCCAGTTACTTACACATTTTTCTCTGTGTTTTAAGGGCAATGACACAGTGTCTGTAGGCATGAATCGAAACTGGCTGGAGGTATGGCAGCATTTATTGGGTAATGACACAAAATATCTTAAATTAAAAAACAAATGGAAGAAATGTTCGGATTACAGCTGTACCAAAATTACGTACAGGCGAAAATGCCAAACACTTGAAGCGTTTGGTTTCATTATAGTGAACAAGGGAAGTGGGTTTGTCCTCGGCACCCTTGTTCACTGGCAATGGATCAGGCATTGATTGTAGGAAAAGAGTCCACAGGACCAGTACAAGTAGAGAAGTGAATGTACGTGATTATTTCGAAGATGAAAATCTCGTATTCTGAATGTTCGTATTCAAAATAATCACCCCACTACTAAATGAGCTTTCGACACCCGCTCCCCCCACCCTCTTACTTACCTGTTGGCGGCACACCTCGCTGTGTGCCGCTAAGTCCCTGCAGGGCCAGATCCCTTCACTTCGATGGATGGGACCTAGCACTGCAGTGTCCATTTCTTTTTTTTATTCAAAACGTTTTTGTTTTGGATGCGGGGGACACCCTGCAACCCCCGCTCCCCTTAAATGGTGTAATGGGGTACATCTTTAACGGGTGAAACCACAGCATTTTTGCCACAAATGTTTGTACATGCAACATTTTTGCTGCAATTTTATCACTGCATACCCATGGAAAGGGAGGTGGGAATTGCTGATTACCTTTTTGGATTCTCTTTTTTTCATGGGTGCCTTCACGGATGAGGGTAACTATGAAATTTCTCATATTTTTTGTCTTTGTTTTTTTTAAATTGTCTTTTGATTCTGTCAACTATGTCTACGGTGCTGCTCTGCCCAAATGCCTGGAGAAGCTGCTATGATGGTCGTGACCCTGTCTAAGGCTAGGGCCACTGCCATTCCATCTCACATGGGTGCTCAAACCGATTTTGAAATGGCTACAGGAGTAGTTTTATGTCCTCCACCAAGTTGGGGTGAATATGTAGGACAACGGGTAGATTGCGGAATTGGTTGAAGGGTGAATTGGGATTGTCCAGCAGAGGAGCATGGTGCGAGGGGGCTAATGTGAGAGATGGCTGTATGGTTTCATTCCCCCCAGAAGGTGAGATTGATTAGTTGGAAATATTTTTGTTGTTAATGTATTAGCTAAAGGAGGGAATACTGGCGTGGTTGGTAAGGGTCCCATGGGTAAAGAGAAGTTTGAATTGCACACGTCATATTAGTGGCTAGGATGACAGCGATGTTGACATAATGTGGCAATTTAGTATGAATCTAGTGTAGCAAATGGGAATGCGATGTGCGTTATCTTTATTGTTGTCGGTGTTTTAGTTGATACATGTTCAAATTGCATGTGCACAGCAATATAAGTGTCAAAACTGCTGGTGTATTGTGCAGGGGCGATACAATCTCTGTAAGTATACAGGAGTCTGTTATTGATTATTCTGGCACCTGTTAGAGCCAGACAATTAAACCTGATGCAGGCTTCTTGCAGGGAAAGGAGTTCAATAGAGTTGTCAAGATGTGGGGAACTAAAGGGAATATGGTTACATTGTATAGGTTTAACTAATCATGTGTGGGGTGTTGACTCTAAAAAAAGCTTTGGGAGTGTTTGAACTGTTGCAATTTGTATAAAATGTGTGTTCTTTGTGTGGTTCAGAGAGACAGATTAGTTTGACTCTTTGATGTCATCTAACCCTCCCGGCTGTTTGTACAATAAACTTGCTTTATGGACAAAGCGTGTACGTTCTCTTTAAGGGTGGGCCTGCTTTTGGTTACAGTGATCAAAGGCCCAATGTCACAAACCCTTTGAGAAGCTAATAAAGGAGACACTGCCAGAGGCCAAGTGTTCTGCAGTGTTTGAGGTAGAAAGGGCCCATCAACCTCTTTGTCCCCACCGCCCCCTCAGGCCACAGAGAGCAATAACTATGAAGTTGTTACAATTACAGGGACAAGAATGCTGTTCTGCATGCAGCCAGAAAAAAGGGTAATGTAACTAATGGAAGTGTAAGTAAAAGTTACTACCCAGACCTCAGTGCCAGTGTAACAGGCAAGGAATAAATGTGTGGTGGTGAAGAGAGCTTTATGTGAGAGAAATATCCTGTATGCCATGCTGCATCTCACTAGGCTAAGGACCATAGCTTGGGAATTGGGTTCACTATTATACTGATTCAGCAGCAGCCCTGTGGTTTGTGGAGTGGGTCCGGGTGGCCAGGAATACCTAGAACATACATCTGAGAGGAAACCTTGACAGAAACAGTGGTAGATGGTGAGAGAAGAGTGGAATGAATGGTGGTATGTCTGTGCAAAGATGATGTGTGGCGGCAGCGGGTTTGAGTGGAAGACAGAGCCTCAGGACCCCTGTGTACATGCAAAGACCACCAAAAGCACATGTTGGATGACTAGTGGGAATGGGTGATCCTGGATGGCTGGGACATTGGGATAAACAAGGGGATGCAAAGCCATCTTTGTGGATGGTCGAGAAGGGGTGATTGTGCAGGGGTAGGACGAATGACTGAGCTGGGGCCCCGAGCATGAGATGTAGTGGTGGGGTGAGAAATAGTTGACTGGGGAGCAAGAAGCATATTGGTGCCCTGGGGTAATACACACTTGTAAAAGGAGGAGGGGGCAGCATGGGGAGGGATAGCGGGACAACACAGCAGATTCCCAGAGGAGTAAACTGGATTACTGTAACATTCTCTTCAACGGTATGTCGGCATCCAACTTGGCCAAGCTACAGTTATTGCAGAATCAAGGCCTGCGTGCAGCCTTGGGCCTCCGTAGGTCTGACCACATCTCTGCAACTCATTGTGAGGTCCGCTGGCTGCCAATAAAAGCCAGGATCGACTTTAGAACTTTGACTATTGTAAATCACTGCATCCTAAAGAAGCACCCCAGTAGTTGGACAATTGCATTGTAAAGAGACAATTGTAGATCTTTCTGCTCTTCCAGCCTACTTACCTTGGTTGTCCCCCATTTTAAGATTGCCTGGGCTGGTGGTAGCTTCAGAACTACAGCCCCCTCTCTCTGGAACTCACTTCCTTTGCACATCAGAAATGAATCCTCCTACCCTGCCTTGAAGAGATTACTGAAAACGTGGCTATTCGACAGATAAGACTAACAACTCGCTGAACCTGATGCACTTAGTCATTGTTCAGATCCCCTTTGTGGTGTAGTGTTCTTATTCTATGTTCCTATGGTACAAACAATCTGCTACCCGTGGGTCTAGGCGTTACACAAATGTAAAAATAAATAAAAAATAAACAGGGGCGGTCTGGAGAAGTGAGCCATGTAGTGGGAAGCAATGTGATGGAAAAAAGTGTGGGTGGTGACATAAGGGGTTGTGGGATGTATTGACCCACTCTGCTATCTTATGCGGCATCACTCTGATAGTTATGGTGCAAGTAACGGCAACAATAGTGGCAAAACCGCGTGTTTAAATGCACAAAAAGATGGATGCACAACCTGCCACCCATGGTGCATGTGTGGTGGAATAGAGCACACACTACAGAAAATGTGCCAGTGGGCTCCATGACCAGCAAACGGAGTGCAGAGAGAGAAGCAGCGCTTCGCAAATGAAACTTCAAAATGTTCCTATAAATGACATTTGCTTTGTTGCTAAAAACTCCAAAATGCCTATATACAACACTTCTCAACATTCAAAATCTTGCTTGGCGCGAAGATTCATGTAATCTAATGAAGCATGACAAATATACAAAGTCCTAAAGTGTAAAGAGCAAAACATTTCCTCAGACAAACTGGATTGTCTGTAAACTGTCCGCCCCTGTCAAAATCTGTGTGCAGTACACTGGGCTACCTGTGAATGACAGCAGTCAGATGAGCTCCTGATGAAGCTTCAAAGTATCTAAACTAAAAGTCTGCCGGGTTAGCAAACATAAAAGGATTGTTGCTAAAAGGAATACAGATCTCAGTTGTGTTTTTGATCCCACAGATTTAAAGCTAAGAAAGTAATGTATTTATGTTTGATGCAACAAGTTTGTTTTTTTCTGAATTTAAGAAATTAAGAATAAATTAGCCTGGCTGAGCTGCAAGGAGTGGAAAAACAGGTTTCACCCAAGGGGAGGGAAATCCTCTTAGCAGAAACTCACTGGTAGATGATAATTGTGGGTTAGGCCAGACTCTTGTCTACAGAAAGAGAATGAACAATGGCAGATACTTCAGCCCAGGAAACTGAGGTGTGAAAGGGTCGTAAACTGCTCCTGGATGGAATTCCCCAAAGGAGGGGGCTACTCCTGGACTCCAGGGAGAGACAAAGGGGCAGACCATTTGCTGTTAAGAATTAACAATGAACAATGTTTAGAGACTCATAACTTGTGATTCAAACTGGTGAAAAATATACAAAGGACAGATCTGTTAGTTTAATTTTTGGCTGCACATTTTAAGAGGCGGTAGAACTGTGTAACATGTTCTGGACAGGAATGGCAATATATGTGGTTTTATGTGAACTGTATTAATACTAGAATTGTGAAAATGTACACACATCCCTATGTTAAACACACACATTTGTGGAAATTTGCAGACAATGTGTTCATGGCGAAAAGGACAAAATTCTGTAGAAAGGTGAAACAAGATCCCACAGCTGCGGGATTTTGATGAACTGATGCTACATAAAATATGGAATCTTTGTGTGTGATTTGTGTAGAGGTGACCAATGTAGAAATATATATTTAGGATAAAATCTGATTTTGACACTAGTTGCTGAGGGGAGGTTTCTAAGGACTGTAAAGCTAAACCGTGAATGTGACATCATCCAGCCTTGATCCAATCACTCAGATGCAAGGCGGAGATGAGGTCCTGATCCAATCCCAGTTCACAGGGGCAGGCTTAGCTAAGCCGGCTCATAAACCTATTTTGTGATGTCATTTGAGAGGATAAATAGAGACAGCTGACAACACATAGGGTCTCACTGATCCACTCACTTTCCTGATTCCAGCGAAGCACTCTGTGTCTTGATATTGGGAAAATCTTCCTCGGGACCAGCCCTTGAGAGTAAAAATCACCCAATTCAGCCCAAAATACAGGTTCTATTGTGCCGAGCAGTGAACTCATGCTAGTGACAAATGACACCTTCAAAAAGTTTTAGCATTTATTCTAAACAGTGAATTTCAGCAACATCTTGGGATTCAAGTTAGAGAAGATTACAAAGCACAAAACTTAGAGATAGAGAAACATAGAACTTAGAGAAACATAGAGAAACACAGTCTTACGCCCCTTCAATCAGCACTGGGAGACCCTGGCCCTAATAAGCTAGCTGTTGCAAGCCCCGCTCAGAGGACAGCGCTGCAGGGTGCCGACAGAGCAGCAGGTTCTGGACACTCGATTTTGCTCGAACCAAGTCCACAGATCGATCTCCCACCCGAGTCATGTGGGCATGCATTTTTATAATCTCGTGCAGTCAGTCCATGACGCACAGTTGCAGAACTTTCCCTGTGCAAAATATAGGCTTGCCCATGGAAAAACCCAACTCTGTGAATTTCCACTGTGCTCCTTTTCTGTGCCCCTCCCTACTTGGAGCCCATCTGCGCGAAAACCCAGGAATGTCTTATCAGTGCCTTCCCAGAGAAAAGAGGATTTGTTTACGAAGCCATGCAGGGCTACAGTTAGAAAGGCAGAATATTCTAAGAGAAGTCGAGATGAATTAACCCTATGTGAGCAAGCTCTAAAAGGCATGCACTCATAGCTTAGTGTTCATAGCGCTTAAGATTGGCTATCTAAGCGCTATATAGGTGCCATAATGTTCCAAACACTCCAATAATGTCTATTAGCTACAGAACTGGGGCCTTTGCCCTGCCTGTCTATCTACAATGCATAATGTGACCTACCACCCCTACTAGGCCTGCATATTCCTTGTAGCTCGCTACTGCGTAACAGAGGTGCTACAACAGACTACTGTCAGCATTTCTGGCACATACTTTGAATAAACTATTGGCTTTCAGCGGCTAATGCTGTCATCTAAAGCCCTGATTGGCAAATTTGCATTTTTGTGTATCACTACACTCTGATCCAGCATTCTACATCCAGCTTTAACATCCTTCCAGATCCAGATGCCAAGACTCTTGCCAAGCAGTAGAGAACTATTGACTTTTAGCAAGGCCTAAATCCTCAAACTTATTCTCACAACCCAGTGGAGCGCTGTGGAATGGGAAGGCCTTTTGAAGCAGTAGCCTGAAATTCTCTGGCTTGCTACCACTAGGCTTGCCTGAGGAACTCGCTATCCAGCTGATTTGAAATACCCACAAACAAGAAGGGCAGATCCTGTGCAAATCCGGTGACCGGCCTAGCTGATCCAATCCCGTGTCTGATGTGCTGTCCTTCCTTGACAGATCCTATCCATGACCAGAACTGACAGTCCAATGTAATAACTTATTCTGTAAGTATTAATAGGAAGAACAGTAACCCATAAGATATCTGCATTGTATGATCCCAATCTCAAACCCATCCCATCTTTAATTCAGACCCATAGTATTGTTAGAACTATCTTTGCGCTGACTCTTCTCTCATCTGTGTTACTGAAACCTAATTTCTTATTGATTTGATTAGGAAAAGTAATTCCCAACCAAACGGAAACTAGAGTATCACGCATGAATCGTTATGAGCGGCCATGAATGACTGATTCCTGTGTGGCATTCTCTTTTGTGTAGTCCTTAATATAGCATAAGAAAACCTATCTGTCATCTTTAAACTTGAATTTCTGTTTTCCATTCTCGCGCCTAATTTACGAAAACGACTTTTACTAAAGCCTCTATAACTCCCTCACTTTTTATGATAGAAGCGAAATACTTGTACCTAAGATCCTTAGATATCCATAGAACCCTAAACCGAAACAGTGCGATTGGCCAGTTATAGCAAAAACCGCATAAGGAAAGGTTTGCCACGATTTGACATTCTGAGATGTTTTACACATGAAGTAGCTTTAAAGTATTTCCTACTTTGACTTTGAGATTTTAAATGTTTTCTTCTGATTAAATCATTGCTTGTGATTGTTTGCACCCGTTCAAAGCGGCTTCCATAGGAATTTATAATAATTTAAGTATTTTTGATGTTATTGCTCAGTCAATTCCAAAGACAAATCAAAGCCATTCTGATAGCTGAAAAGTCAATTCCGTTTTTCACTTGTGTTTGAAGGGGGAAGGTGGGAGTGATATCCTGTTTGCTTTGTGTTATTCCTAAATACCTGCTCTCTCCTCACATCTATTTAATTGCCTATTGGTAGGTTGAGGGGTATTGCAGGGGGAACCATTAACCATAGTGCTATCTATTCTAAACCAATCCAAAAGTATCCTTTTCGGTGCTGCATTGTTTTTTGTGCTCATGACGTGATTCCTAGTGTATTAAAGATATTATTCAGTGTTCTGTCACCCCATTGGTGATTGTTGTTTACCTATTAAAATATATTGTGTTAAATTCTAAATACATAAATAAATATTTACCTTTACAAACTAGCCTGATTACTGGTTCAGTGCGACCGGGAGGGTCTCAGGAGAAGGGTGTGATATGAGTGGTAGATTGTTCAGAATATTGAACTTATAGATAAAATAAATAAGGGTTTCATTTGCGCACTACATGCTGGGCGTGACTTGGGTATGTGCCGGATTGAAATCACTTACAGGGTTGACTAGAGGGGCACACATTCCAGAGCCGTGGGCCTAAGAGAGGAAGGGGGTAAGTGGTGAGAGATGGTGTAAGGTTGATGTGGTGCAAAGGGAAAGGACCTCATCAGCTGTGGCTAGGTGCTAGAGAGGGTCACTGTTGGTCTACTCGCCTTCTCCACCTCCCAGTTGTGTATGGTATGTGGACTTTTGGCAAATAGGGAAATTGGGGGTGAGGCAGTGGGGAGGCGGAGCTGCATACAGGAATGGCAGTTTGCCAGACGGAAAGTATTAATAGAGCCCACAAGGGGCTATTGTGGTGGTACATGAGCAAATGGAAATGGGTTTGTTATGCGATTGGCAAGGTGGGTGGCAGGAGAGGCAGTCGGTTTACTATACCTATTGTGAGGCAGGCATGGTATCAAGACACATACTCAAGTGTTATAGTCTCAAAACCTTTATTTACTACAATGCCGGGGTTGGTGCAATACCCAACTGGCCCTAACAGATGGTTCCCTCAACTGATGTTTCTAAGGGCTGACGATGTCTGAAAGTCCCAAACTAAAATCCACCTGTGTCTAAACCTATGCTTGCCCTCACTCTCTGATAAAATGCGATAGGTAGTTTTTTAAAGGGAAAAAAAGGGATTCCAAAATAAATATATACCAAAGCTGGTTTCAGGTGGACTTCACACCATGTGTAGCTTGGTTAGTGTCATCAAAGTTTAGCAGAATTAAAAAGAAGTTGTTCATCAGCTCTTCTCCACAACGTTTGTATTATCTGTTCAACAATTCCCAATGTCTTGCTGGGGGATTCCCTTCCCCAAGCTTCATTCCTTCCAATTTTGAAATCAAACAAAATATAACAGTTTCTTCCAGGCTTCTCAGGGTTCTCTTTCCCAAGCTCATGCCACTTCAGTTTCAAACATAAGTTCATATTAACAATACCTTTTCTCTCAGGCCTATCCGGGTTCCCTTCCCCAAGTTCAGGCCTCTTCTGTTTTAACCAAAAGTTGAACTTGTCAAGATGTGCCTTTCTCTTGTTTATAGTTCCTTCCACATACAATATTCTCATGGGGTAATATCAGGGATTTTTTAAAACGCTAGGTACTTGGCTCATCCTAAGCGCGACCACTCTGATCTTTGGCCCCTCTCTGTACTTCCTTTATTTGCTTCTTTTCTATCCTTTCCTCTTCCAGGTGCTTCCTGCACCCACTTTGTTGTGCTCTCTTGCACCTTCTTTGTCTTGCTTTCTCTCTGCTTGCCGTGCCCCTGGCAGCTTCCCTTTGGGTTCACTTTCTCTTCACTGCATCTCTTGCACATTCATTTCCTTGCTTTTATGCCCCCCTGCACCTGTCCTTTTCCTTTCTGTGCCTCTTGCACACTTGTTTCGTTCATTGGTGCTCACTTGCACCTTCACTTCAATTTCAGGTCACTCATCCCTTCTGTTTTATCATCAAGCCCTTTTCTTCCTTTCCACTCTCTCAGGGCCTCTCTCTCGCTTTCCTTTCACATTCCACTATCTTTCTTGCTTTCTCCTTTGTGCTGCTTGTAAATTCTGTCCTTTCTCCCTTCCTGCTCCAGCTAGCCACATGCTCCCGAGTTGCTCTCCCTTTACCCTTTGAAATTCACTGGGTAGCGTTGTGCTGGCGAGCGGTACTCTCTGGGGCATATGGGATCAAGGTCAGGGTCTCATCCACCTGCCCCTCAGGCCCTCTTGGGACTGGCTCAGAAGAGAGAACAAGCACTCCTCCACATGCCAGCAGCAGGACACAGGCTGTCTGTATCCAGCTCCCTGGAGACACGGCACCCTAGCCACGCTGCAGCCTCTCACGGGCACTGGGCCAGCGTCATAGCACAACGCTCTCCTCCAGATCCTCCAGGGTGCTTTCCCTTCAGCTCCATGCTCCTTGGGTTCTCGGCTCCCTTCAGGATTCTCTCTCCTCTGATTGTGCAAAACCACACATTTTGTACTTCACATACGAGTCAAGTGGAGTCAGGTGTGAGTAGTCAGTGTGAAATGCTTGACCCTATTAATGGGACATCCTGATGGTAGTAGGTGACCAGTCTTCCTTTTGTTTCTCAAGGTGTTTCATGCAGGTAATCCTCACGACTCTCAGTTGCCTCTTCTTCTTCCCAGTATTTGTCAGAAATGGGGGAGGGGAAATGGAATGGAATTGTAAATAGCCCATGAAAGCTGAGGGGTTTCAGATGGGAAATGAGGAGAGTAGTACCACCATGTCTCACCCCTGGGTATTCTCTGCCCAATCCCCCATGAACCCCCACTCCGGTGATGGTGATCCTCCCGTGCTTGTCCACCTTAAGAGTCGGGAAACAAAAGTGATGGCCCATCCCTGGCCACCTGAATGGAAGGTCCAGGGGATAGGTGAGAGAACACCATCAGGTTTCTCACACTATGCAGGATACCTGTCCGTGGAGAATTTGACAGGTGGATATGGGCTGGAGACGAGAAGGATTGGTGCAAGGGCAGGCCTTATAGGTTGCGTGGGGGAGGCAGAGGGTTACAATTGATAATGGTAACTCAGCAGGCCAGCTTAATAGATGCAGATAGCGCTGTGTATGTGAGGAGTAGGGCTGGAAGAGGCTGAGGTGCAAGCAGAAGGTTGACATGTGCATACAATGAGGTGGTAGTGCATGGTGCGGGATGTCATTGACATTGATATTGGCCACTGTGGTCTTGAGGGACTGGAGTGGAGGCACTGTATAGTAGCACAGTGCTACATAAAAGACCTGAAAGGTGCTATACCATAAAAGGCGGGTCTGGGTCAATGTGACAGTGGAACAATAGTGTCAAGAAGGGGTGGGGGGAACTGGGGAGAGGGAGGGAGTGGGTTGAATGCGTGGTCATTCAGTTGTCAGGGAACTGAATGTGGGTTTTGGAGAGGCTGGTGGGCAATGCAGATGGCCACTGGCAATGGGTGCAGAGATGTGATTAATATGGTAAATACATTGAGAGGTACAGAGGAGTATATGATGGGCACTTCATTATGAATGGGACAAATGAAGGATATTACATGCATGACCTGGAAAGTTAGTGGCCTCAAAAACAATGAAGCAGAAAGTCATAGAATACATAAATCGTCAGTGTGGTGGTGGGAGACAAATATCATGGAGGGCCACAAATTATTTTTAAATAGTTGGGCCCTTATAGGTTCCATAACTCATTCACCACAGGAGTCAGTGGAGTCATAATACTGATATATAAATCCCTGAATATCTAGCATGAGAGGGTGGTGACAACAGGCAGGTGGCTGATGGTTAGAGGAGCTAAGACTGGAAATCATCAACACATGTTCTGAAAGCAGGTGTCCCAGAGTTAGAAAAAGTTACCCACCAAAGAAACTTCTGTACTCTGAGTCTATAGTCCTCCTTCCCACATACTTATGGGGATGGGACCAGAGCCTTATTGCACAGCAAGAAAATAAATATGTATTCCGTTACACCTTTGGATTGTGCTGTAAAGTGGTTGTGTCTAGCCACGCTGACCCTGCCCACCAGCAACACCCATCAGTTCTTGGATCCGCCTGTTGGCTTATTAAGATGGCACATCTTTTTATGGGGGTGGTGGGTGGTTCAAATGGAGGAAAGGGGACTGGGAGTACAGAAGTCTCTACAGTGAGTAACTTTATTACTCCAACATCCAACGTCCCATCCCTTTATTCCAAAGTTAACCACACTGGGAGGACGTTAACTTAACCAAACCAGAAAGGTTTGGAAAAACTGCTTCTTCAAACTTGGCATCTGTCCTGGAAGTTGAGTCCATGCAGTTATGCTAATTGAAAGCAGAAAGAGAAGCCCATGTAGCTACTCTATCGCGGACATCCCATGGAACATTACTTTGGTACTCCATATCCCTAGCGTTGGCTCAAACCACATGGGCATGCTGGCCCTTTCGAAACTTCTTGCTTTGAAGCCTATAAGCTTCTAAAATACAAGTTTCAATCCATCTGGCAATTGGAACTTAAGAATCTTGGGAACCTGGGTGTGGCAAGTTACAAAAAGACAGTCTGATTTTCTGAAAGACTTAAGCGATCATGATAAAACATTAGTGATCTTCTAACATCTAAACAATTAATTGTTCTTTTTCCGTCAAAGTGTGGAGAAGGCAAAAGGTGGGAGGGACAACGTTTTGATTTATATGAAATTAATGGACAACCTTATGAAGAAAGGTTGGATGTGTTCTTAGAAAGGCGTTGGCTGTACGAAAATTGTGTAGGGCTCCAAAGAAGACAAGGCCTGAATTTTGCTAATCCTTCTGGCCAAAGTAATCACCACTAAGAATGCAGCTTTCCACTTCACCAATCTAATATCCGCAGAAGCAATGGGTTGAAAAGCTTATGAATGAGGGCAGCTAAAACCACACTAAGGCCCCAAGAAGTGTTTGGTTTATACACAGGTTTATACGCCGGGCTAGGCGAAGCAGGTTGCAAGATCTACACACCTCAGACCAGAGTGGACGATACTGTCCCCCCCCCCTTGAAGAACAGCAAACAGTCCTGCAACCTGCTACGCCTAGCCCGGGGAGCCTGCACGATCAAGAGTATTCCCACTAGGTTTTGTGGGGTTGCTCAATCGCCCTGAAGAAGGCGGCTTCCACGTCCCTTTCATTTGATTACAAGATGGACGCCATTGCTACTGAAACGTCATTTTCAAGCAAGGGGGCCTCATGAACCAACTTTTTGCAGTTCAGTGAAACATTACTGTATATGTGATTGTCACGCATTAGGTGGAGTTTCCACCACTTTACCCCCTGCAACGTTGGCATATAGCTATTTGGGACCACCTTTTCCCAATAGAACTTATTAAAACAGGCATCCAGCCATTGGGACTACTTGTTTCTGATAGAACCCATTAAAACAGGCAGACTTAAGACTGCTGGAACTACCTAGGTATTCCTTTAAAAAAAATTCTAAACAAGGGTGCAAGGGAGACTGATGTATGCACCAGGCACTTTGAATCTAGGTAGTGTCAAAGAACATAAGTTGTCGATAAATATAGACATGTGTTACTTTATTTGCACATTCAAAACACCTATTTGCTTTATTTATGTTATATGTTCTATTTTGAATTTTCTTCAAAAACACTCATGTTCAAGTTGTATTGATTTGTTTCAAATATTATTATTTGTTTTTTTTACAATTCAGAAAAAAATGTTTTGTAAGTGTTTGTTTCAATACACGTTATTTATTTCCACAGCCCCTTGTGTGTATGTGGACATTTTATTTGGGACATTTTCTTTAGGATATATTCCATTAGTAAAACCAACAAAGGTTCCTTGATATAACAAATAGGTCTTGCTTTACTCAATGACAAAATCAGGATGAGCCTTTTTCAGTAGCAGTACTCTTTTTTCTTGTACTAGATTGTCTGGAAGGCAGAAAAGAATTTTGTGGAGCTTTATCAGTACCAGTCAAAGTAGAGGCCTTCTTCTTGGTCAATTCCTCATACGTCGATGAGTGAAGGAGATTGGCACAAAAGTGGCATGATTTTGGTTTTAGACTTAGTTTAGAAAATGGAAAAGAGGTCCTTGCTATCCCTAACTTCTAAGAGGGGTTTCCCTGCCTCAAAACTAATACCAAAAAGATCTGTCAGGATGTCTGGCAAAGAATAAAACACTGTCCTTTGTCAAAACCTACTTCTATCTCTCACACTATAAAACTAAAGAGTAAACCTAACACAAAGTTCCTTCTTTAAGGTGGGTTGTTCCTTTCTCCTGTTTCTGGATTGTTGCTTAACCAAAATGTTCCTTCAAACGAACATCAGGGTCAATGACTCTCTTGCCCTGACTCGAAGGTTTCAAAAACATCTTTACACAATCTTCTCTCAAGGAGAATGGCTCCCTTCTCCTGGTGTGATTCTGTACAAGTTCCATTGGATATCCAGCTTCTACACAAATGGGCCACGGGAGAAGCCCTAGTCTACAACTTGTACATCTATATCAATTAAATTCAATGATAGTACAGTAGGTCAGTACGAAACATACATCATTTTGATTAATCTATTGAAAAAAACACATTAATAAAAATATATAAAACAAACAGTAAAAAAATACACATCAGAATCATTATCCAAGCAGATCATGTCCAATTACAGTTTGAGACATTTACTTTCAGTGTTATGTATATTTATATCAAGAATGGTAAGGGTGTATTTCTTCTGCCTTCGATATATAGAAATCCCAGGCCAAGGCTGCTGTGTTGTGTGGCCCAGAGCTTTGAGGTAGTCCGCAGCCCATATTTTCATACTGCCCTACATTCCCCCCTTTAATTCCTTGTGGGATGAATATTTCTCTAGCTTCTCTTTCAAAGCTTTTATCTTCTTCCAACCATTCAAACACTTCTGAGTATCTATATTTTCCCTACATCTCTTAGATCCCCTCCATACATGATCTAATCCCACGGTGTGCATTACAAATAGCTATGGAGCCATCCTAGAGTGGTGTGTATGTAACATTCAAGGTACTCAGTAAGGTAATTAGGTCGGGATCAAAGGACATTATCAGGGTAACTGTGTATGTTTGTGGGGTATCTTCTCCTGTGTATTCCTACCTATGATGGCTCATCTGTTTGGCAGCTTTCGTCTTTCCACTGAGGAGTTGCTTTTCCTGTCATTACTGCAAAGCAAACCTTTTTATAGGGGGGTGGGAGGGACACACAACATGTAGCATTTACTTGGTCTTTTGCACCAAAATAATATCCTGAAGATGAGAATGGGAGATAAGGTCCGATAAATTTGGATCTAGCGTGGCATCCATGAAGTAAACATCACTAGCCAGTCGTTGTCTTCACCAATTCTTCTTTCAAGTCTGTTGTCAATTGGGCCAACTATTTGAAATCTTTGAGGTCCTGAAGCAATATGCGCCTGAGCGCAAAGAGTTATTTGCTTATGGCGTTGAGTCCAGGTTCAGTTCTTTTTGCGAGTTCCATCAAGTCTCAGCTGAGCCACTGCAGCCATTTGAAGTTGGTGGCTACCTGGATTCCAGGGTCAGACATTGAGACAAAAGAACACCTCGGTTTTGGTTATCAACATAAACCTGAGGCGGCATCTTCTCCAGTCCCTCATCAGCTTCCTTTGGATAATATACACTCTTTTCCTTTCTAGTCACCCCAGGTGTTCCAAGTGTACTACATTCGTTGGGGGCTGTTCAGAGGCTGGGATTCCTTCTTGGGCAGTTCCATGTTCCTTGCAGAGTTTACCATCATGGATGCATGTAGGGTGACAGGGTTGCAGAGGCCATTCCAAGGTGGTGGCAGCTTGTAGCAGGCTCTTCACTCATACTGCCAGGTAATGTTTATTACTGTAGAGGTGTCATCTCGTGATGCAGGCTTTTGGAGCATCTTGTTGCAGATTGTATAGATGCCCACAGGCACACTGCTCTTGCCTCAGAAACAGAATGAAGATCAAGTGAGTTTCTGTACTTTATCAGGTTGTTCAAATTCACTAAGACTTGTCAATTTGCTTATATGCAATGTCCATACATCTCTACATTTTGTCTGTTGGTTTCACTGTATCTTCTGTAAATCCCATTAGTCTCTCAGCACTGAAAACAGCCAGACCCTTTGTCCATTTCTTATTAAAAAATGTTGCTTCACCACAATTGTTTTCCTGGACACTGTAAGGGCCTCATTATAAGTGTGGCGGTCTGGAAATAAAGGTGCTGGTCGCACCGTACCGTCACTGTTTCTGGACCGCCACACTACAACTCTGCTTTCCTGGGCGGTTGCGCCCAGCAGGTCTGACCTGCCGGGCGCAAACCACATGGTAGGCAGAGTTGCCAGGGAAGCACTGGCACTGTTCGCAGCAATGCCGGTGCTTCCATGTCCCCATTCCCAAGACACCATGTGAATGGGGATTTACACTTTCTGCCATCTGATATCCGGGCCACCGGGACTTGTAATGTCGGGATCTCAGTCGGCAGAAACAGTGTTACGAGGCCCTATGTCTTCCTTCTTTTCTAGCTTTTCACATTCTTTTGCTTATCGTTTCTATATTACATGGCCACGGTAGTGGCCAGGTAGTTATGGTTAAGTTGCTGTTTCCATAGGAAGAGCACTTTTTGGGCGGCTTATAACTTTGCTCCCCCTGGACGAATCCTCACCAAACTTTGCAAAAAAAAGTATATTGTACAGCCTGAATTTTTTTTTCAAAGTTTGGTGAGGATTCGTGCAGGGGCGGCAAAGTTATAAGGGGGGGACCCAAAACTTTTTTTTTTCCCATAGACTGAATGGGGAAAAAAACTTTGCTCGCGCCTATAGCCCAAACCGCTGGATGGATGTTCACCAAATTTGGACCAGGAGTAGCGGCTTGGTCCCGAAAGCGTGCTTTTGCAAATCCGTCCAGTAGTTTTTTTTTAAATGACCAAAAAGTAGGTAAAAAAAAATAGTGATATCTGTGTTCGGTCCGCGGACAGACTTCCCTGTTTGCTCTGCGGACAGTGTCCTGATTGGCCAATCGGCTTACGTCATGTCCGCAGACATGCGACGTATTCGCTGATTGGACGGCGTAGAGCGTGAAGTGCGTTAGATTTTCGCTAGCGCCCGCCATCTTGGATTCGCGGACGTCCGGTGAAACTTGGTTGAAAAATTGTATTTAGTAGAGTGTGTTGGTGTGTAAAAGTGTTTGCGGAGGGTGGGAGAGTAAGAGATGGGTTGAATGTTGTATTTATTTAGGAGGTAGACCCCCCTGTTGTGTTCGCTTTTTCCGCAGACAACGCGGATGTTCTGAAATGTTCGAAATAAACGAAATGGGGGTGTTCTGAGGATGCAATATGTGTCCGTGTTGTTCGCAAGCAAGCTGAAACTGTTCTAAGAACACTTGTGGTTTCCTGAAATGTCCTTAAGTAAACAAGTTGGGGGTGTCCTGAGGGCGCTGTCCGTGTTGTTTGCAAGCAAGCTGAAACTGTTCTTAGAACACTCGCGGTGTTCTGAAATGTTCGTAAATAAACAAAATGGGGGTGTCCTGAGGATGCTGTCCGTATTGTTCGCTGGCAAGTTGATAGTGTTCTAAGAACACTCGTGGTGTCCGCTAAATGTTCCTAAATAAATAAAATGGGGGTGTCCTGAGGACGCTGTCTGTATTGTTTGCTGGCAAGGTGAAAGTGTTCTAAGAACACTCGCGGTGTTCTGAAATGTTCGTAAATAAACAAAATGGCGGTGTCCTGAGGATGCTGTCTGTATTGTTCGCTTGCAAGCTGAAAATGTTCTAAGAACACTCGCAGTGTTCTGAAATATTCCTAAATAAACAAAATGGGGGTGTCCTGAGGACGCTGTCCATGTTGTTCGCAAGCAAGCTGAAAGTGTTCTAAGAACACTCATTATGTCCGCGGACATTAAAAGTTCCCATAAGGCATAGTTAAAATGTTTGACTTTATGGGTGTGATATGCTGCAGTGGTTGTGGCCAGGGCATAGAATCTTGGGAGCATGGCCATAAGACTCTATGCCTTGGCCACAACCACCGCAGCATATCACACTCATAGTGGCTTATAACTTTGGGATCCAAAAACAAATTTATAAGGAACAAAGTTATAAGCCACTATGGGTGTGATATGCTGCGATGGTTGTACTTATTATAATATACTTACTGTTTGGTTTAGAAACTGGAGTACATGTATTTCTTGTTCATTTCTATGATAAAAGAAAAGATCATGTTAGTATTGGTATTTTGTAATGACTTATAACATTGAATAATCAACATTTTATTTTTTTGACCCTCATATTTAGTAGATTACAAACCAGTCTACTGTGAAATTTGCTCAGTTTCTGTGTTCGTTGCTAAAATCATTGGGTCTGTGGGAGAAAAAAAAATCCATGTTGGATTAAAAAAAAAACTTTTTTTGTTATGCTACAGTCTGTTTGTTTTCAGTGTTCACTTGTTGTTTCTGGCTAATGCTCTATATATTGGCTTGTTGCAGATTTTTGGAGCAGTTACATATCATTTATTTGTTTGGATATTGTAAAATCTTGTAGCAGTTAGATACCAGTTGGCGTATTCTAAATGTCAATTATTTTATATAATTTAGTGGTATTAATCAATCAGTTTGGATATTGTAAAGTTTTGGGTTAGTTAGATACCAGTTGGTGTATTCTAACTATCTATTTTTGCTCTAATTTAGTGGTATTCATTTATCTGATTAGTTGTTGTAGAATCTTTGGGCAGTTAGCTACCTGTTGGAATATTCTAACAGTTTATATTTTTTTACTACAAGTTTAGTTAAGGTTTAAGTACAGTTTAGTTAATACATTTTGGTTTTAAGAACATTAAATAAATGTTTGAAAGATTTGCTGGTAATCTCTGCTTTAGAGTAATGGTACTATCATTACATTCAAACCATCCCTATTTCTTTTTTATATATGCAGTGTAGTGACCTGAATTGGTTGTGGCTCCTGCGTGGTAGATCATACCTATTGTTCTGAAGGTTTTCTTACCAAGTGATACTTGACAATGTGTGAATGCAGTCAGCTTGCAGTTGTTTTTGGTACCATCTGCATTTTAACGTAGAAGCATTAGTATTACGTATTTACTATGTGTTTGTATTAATAAGATGGAGCGATTATCCGAATTGCAGGTAGTACATAATCTACCATGGTTTGCATTTTGTACAAGTTGCTGAAATGGAATGGATTCACAATTAGGTAGTGATATATATATATATATATACAAAGCGTTCATTGGGGATTTGTTCTTGTGTCACATTGTTGCAGAGAGTGCATGTATGTTTCCACATGTATGAAATCTGCAAGATTTCATTTATAGATATGTTTTTATTTTCCGGTACTTGTAGTAAGTACATTAGAAATTCTTGTGGATCTTCCTGTGAGTTTATAGTGAATTTAACCATTCCAGCACAGTAGTCAAATTGTTGTCTTATTCCATAAACACTATACGTGTTGTCAGGATTGTTTATTGCGTTTCTATGAAGTACTAACATTTGCAAAAACAATTGGTCTGTACTGTGTAAGTAAATGTTGTCAACAATTGCTGGCAATTGAAATAGAATATTCATTGCTACATTTGCGTAGAAACTTACTCCAACTATATTTGAGAGTTTAAATGGACCAGGTAGTTCTGTATCTGATTGATTTTTTTCAGTTTGTCTTCCTTCTTTGACGAAGTACCTGGTTTAGTTTCCCTAGTTGGTTCTTTTTTGCTTGTGGTACTTGATGAAGTTTTAGTTTCTTTTACTCTTTTTGAAGGATTTGCAGTGACATCCTGTTGCATTTCTGTTTGATATAGTTTTCTTTTACAACGTTTTACTTTTTGTGGAACAGGATATGTGTTTAGATGGGGGGTGTATAGTGAGCAAAGTCTACTGTATTCTAAAATGCAAGGAATATCAGCATTTACTTTACTTGCATCAAAGTTGATTAAAAATAGACCGTCAAGTGTACGTAAGCGTGATCGTGCTACGTAGCTCATGCCTTCTTTAAAGACTGTATTAATAAAGTCTATCATTGCTTTGTCTAGGGTAAGACCTTGTGATTTATGAATGATGACTGTGTATGCAAGAGTTAGAGAAAATTGTTCTCTGCGTACATACATGTCTTTGAAGAGAAGGAATCGAGCTTTTGAGCGTCCTATCATTTTTACTTCTGAAAGTTTGTCAAAGAGAATATTGACAAACTGAATTTTGTTGTCATGTGGGTATGTTTGAAAGCCAACAACTGTACCCAGTGCTCCATTAACTAGTCCTTGGTCCACGTCAAGGTTACGTTTAAGCATTACTCTGCAATTTAAGGATAATTTTAATATCTTTTCCAACCCAGCTGTGTTGGAGATTGAATATTCTAAACTATTTAGTCTTGTTGTGGCTTGCTCACACATGGGTGGTGTCATACCATGTAAATCTAGTTTGTCTGTGGCGCTAATTTCCATTATTGGTTGTATTTCTTTATTTAACATTATTTCATTGAATTTGAAACAGCTTGCAAGAGTTGACATTAAGGCCATACAATTGACATTTTTATGGGCTAATTGTTCCATAACATCTGTAGCACATGCATTATCGCCATAAAGTGCATGAATGTGCCGGGTTTTCAATATTGCTTGTGCTTCTTTAGATAGTACACCAACTCTAATACTTTTTAAGATGTTGGCTTAAGTGAGATCTGCAGATTGCCGCATGATTTCTGTTAATTCTCTGTATTAGAAATGTTGCCAACGGTTGACATTTAGGCTCACCTTTTACTGGTGTCAATTGAAGAAGATCTCCGAAAACAATAATGTGTTTTCCTGCAAAGAACTCTTAGTAGTTTGTTTTGAGTACTTATTGTAATCTGAGGTGAATCAAAGCCAACACTAGGTTGGACACCATGTTCACTTCATCTATTGGTAGCATTTACATTTGTTTTAATACTCTGCGTAGTTCCATTGCAGCTTCTGTAGAAAGTTTGTATTAGTCTAATTTGTTTTGGTGTTCTACTGGCAGAAGTAGTAATCGGTGTAAAGTGACACCGTCTATGTTGTAGGCAACTGAACCTGTCGGGGCAGTGACAACAGCTGACAGTTTGTTGTTTGTGAATTGTTGAAGTAACTTACTGATGATTTTGAATAGGAATGTTTTGCCAGAACCAGCTTCACCACCTACGTACAGTAGTATGGGTTTGTAATTTTGGCAGGTGGATTCTTTGTTTTTATGTTGTACACCATGTGCAATTTCTTTTGTTACTTCTTGAAAAATGCTACGTTGCTCATTGTTTAGTTTTGATTGTAGTATAGTTAAGTCTTCTTTATCTTCATACTGACACATGGTGCTCCTCTGGCTTGGTATTCTTTTCTCCAAAAGAAGTGTTGCACTTCTCTGAGGGGAGGAACAGTTTTATTACAAATAAAGGGTAGCATAGCAATGAAACGATGGTGGAAATATCTTGAAACATTAACAGGATCCAGAGAAGTTCTCCAGCTGTTAATATATCTATGTTTGTTTTGTTTTTGTTTGATATGCGTAGGAAATCATGTAAATCTTCCCACGCATATTCTGCACAACTTAATGTACAAACCAAGTGGGTGGGCCAAGGTTCTGATCATACAACGTACAGCTCCATGACGTCGAAACCAGTACTCTTTAGTACCACACATACTTGCTAATAGATTTGTAATATTTGATTGTAAAACCTCATCTTTTTGTTGCACTTTTTGTAATAATTGTGTAGCTGACATATTTTGAAAGTGGGATCCTAATTTTAAAGTGTGTGCAACTCTGTAACATAAAGTTGCTAGTTCACTTTCAAAGAGTAGGTGCAATATGTATGCCACATTTTGTCTAAATCTGTGATCTTCAGACTACATCCGTAATGAGAGGTATTCTGATGCTGATATTTGAATAAGTCGATCATCGTACCTTCCTCCTTTGCCAGTAGGAAAGAGTAGAGGAAAAGCATGTGCTTCTATACTTTTTTCCCGTATGCCGATTGGTGATCCTTTTGTTTGATGCATTTGGTACGTTTCTAGTGCATCTTCTATGGTGTCATTAGAGTGCAATGGATGAATTGTATGATGGTCTAAAGAATTGATATTGTAGCAGGATCTAGGAGCTCAAATTGACCAGCTTCTTGTGTCTCTTGAATTATTTCAGTTGTGTCCTTCAAGTTTTCTTCAATATTAATTTCTTTGTAGTATTCATTATTCTCTTTAAGATTTTGCAAGGCTTGTCTAACTTTATGTAAATCTACCAGCTGTTGCCATATTGTTTTGTCTTTTGTAGGTACTCCATTTACTAAGATAATTAAAGATTGCTGCATTGGACGTTGCACTCCTAGAGTGTGCACATTTTCTTTTAGATCTAATGGTAAATGGACTACTTTTCCACAAATACCTTCCACTAATTCAGAGGGAGGTAATTTTGCTGTTTTTGGTTGAAGGCATATTATTGCTTGAAATGGGTGCACTGTTTGAATTATGATGCTCTCATATAAATTAAGTTGTTGTAGGGGTTTTGGTAGTGGATATAATTCGAAATTATTTGTGATAGCACGTGAAGGAGTTTGGTTGTCAAGTTTTGTAGTGCAGTAACTGCAAAGTATTAAAGGGTCAGTTATTTGGTATTTGTTTTCTGCTATAAGGTAGAGAGCTAATTAAAACCATTTAATATCTTCATTGTCTTCTATTTTGTATGATAGGTCTACAGTTTTTGTGTTACTGTTATAAAAAAGGTCTGCGGCAACATACACACACATGGTTTGATACTTCAGCTGATGTACTTTTAAATTTTAGTATTTCTTTTTTGTATGTGTGTAGTAAAAGGTTGCCATGCATAGAATTGTTGCTAATTTGGTTTAAAGCTATTTCATTCTGTAAGTGGCTTTCACTTCCAAAATATTTTTTCTGGATATAGTCGATTTCTTCAAGTAGGTCTTTTGCTGTACCATGTAGAAGAATGTTATTTAAATTGGCTAGTGCTAAAGCAGGACTTTTAGCATAGTACAGTTTATAGACTAGATTTCTTACAGTTGAATGATGTGTTGATATCCTTTTGATTTCATGGAAGGTGGTTTTAGTTATTTATTTGTTTATTTATTTTACATTTATAAAGCGCTCACACAGCCCACAGGCATCGAGTCGCTGTCACAGGAATTGTTTGTTTTTCTTAGTTGCGTAAATTGTGGGGGTTTTGTCTTAGTTACGTATTTATAACGCGCTTAAACACCCAGAGGTTTCTAAGCGCGGACCCGGGATCGATCCTGTTGTTGCTTCGTGTCGGCTTGCTTCCAAGACGTGCACGCTGCCGCTGAGCTATCCTCCCGGGACTTTTTGCAAGTAGGTCCTGTTATGCAGGCCAATGAATGTCCTTGTAGTCCTGTGTACTTGCGCACTGGACAGGTATCCATATTTTGCAGTAGTTTAATTTTGATTTTGTCTTTGCCTTTCACATATTGGTTGAGGAATTGGCGTAAAGATGAACATTTTTTGGGGAATGTTACACATTGACGTGCATGGCCATTTGTACACTAGACATTCTGATTCAGTTGAATGGAGAGGTAATTCTAAGTTTTCGGGGCATATTTTTGTAAGCAGTACTTCTTGTTCCATTATGGTATTATTAACCTTTTCATAACCTCGACCACTGCTATGTATGGCAATTGTATTTGTTTGCTTTTGTTTGTATGCTTCTTCATTAAAGTATGGTTCTGTGCTTGTAGTGTGACTCCATTCACCTCTGCAGATATTTAAGAAGTTCTTTCTGTTGACATTTCGTTTATTGAGAAGTCTTTTTTGTAATTTAGTCATTAGTTTTGTTAGTGGTTTCATTTTGTTTAACACTAAAATAAATAACTTTGTTTTGAGAAGAATTGCACTGTCTATCAACGCTTCTAAGATTAATTTCCTATGATAGGTTTTAAGGGTTGAACCTGGTTTCTCTTCTGTTTTTATAAGATTTTGAAGGACTCTGTGCGGAGCATTTTGGCTAAAATACTTTTCTCGGTATGCTTACTTGCACTATATCAAGATTTATAGAAGCAGTTTTATCTGTAGTGATAGCTGATTTTTTGTTAATTGTTTTCTGGTTTGTTTTACATTTTTATAGAGGAGGCAAAGTTTCTGTACTTGAAACTTCTTTTGTTTCACTAAATGACTGTATTAGCTGTTTTGTTTCAACTTTCTTTACACATTCTGCTAGAGATGGATGCTTATGTTGGACACTTATTTTCATTTGCTCTACTTCTGCGTTGTTTTCTATGGACTTGATTTTTGGTAGGCATTCTTTAAGGTCTGTTGAAAAAAATAAAGAAGGTATGGATTGGGGTGTTCTGCAATGTATGTGTGCTGTGTGCATGAGTGTTTGAGTAAGATGATAAAGATGTATGTAATGGTGTGCGATTGTGCATTGGGCAACTACAATAGTAGGGATGCGTATTCTTGAATTAATGTGTTACTAAACTGGGGTTCAGATGACAGAAAAAAGTAAGCTAGTGGTGTGGAGAAGTACAAATAGTAAATCTAATGCTATACAATGAAAACATTTGTTTGTTCTATAACATCAAAATTCTAGCGGCTGAGTTGGGTAATTTGTGTGTCGAAAAATAGGAATTTGTGGGCCATTCTGGCTGTAAATCGCTGTTTAAGAAATGGGGATTTTTGGATAAAATGGTGCACAATCTCTATTTTTAGGCACATAAATAGCATGAATTAACCTTACAGTGTGTTTGAGTAATAATTCAAATATTATGGTGGTATTCAACTTACTTTTTTTCTAAAATGAGCAGGTTACTTCTTAGTTGTTCTTTGTACTTCAAATTCGGCTGCTTCTTTTCAGGAGAATGGTACTCACTGCAATTGTAAAAGAAACAAATTAGTAATTTTGTTTGTATATAGCACTGTTTTTAATTTAGACATTGATTTTTTTAATTGACATCCTCAGCGCCTTCTTCAAAACCATTAAAACCATCTTATTCACATAAGAAACGTCGCACCAGTTGAATACATATCATATGTTCTTAATGAATAAACTGTATTGCAATGACTAACTGTAGCAAACAAAATATCTTTACTATTCCTTGTGAAATTCATAATGTACCACTGAATACCACTATTCCTGTAACTAAGCTTTTGCAAGTAATAGTGCCTCAATGTCATGGGCTGCTTGCGCTATATAAATCTTAGTAAATAAATAAATAAAACAATGTTTACGTTATTGTACAAGTATTGTTTGAGATTTGAACATAGTGTGTGCATGCAATTCTGTTTGACTATATGCAGTTTATATATTTTATTTAAAAAATGTTACTTCAACATGATTTGAATATGTGTGTGTAAAAAGAAATTAAATAGTATAAAGGTTTGTAAGTGACAGTTGATTTTAGGAGATGGGAAAAAAGACAGTAAATTCATTTTACAGATTATACAAGCTAAAAATCAGTTCATCTGTTTATATGAAACTAGAAGAATTGTACATGTACTTTACAGAAAATATGCATACCTGTAGTTTGTGTTCATGCATATGGATATGCATGGAGCTGTAAGTAGAAATCTTGGAGACTTGTACAGTATTTCTTGTAGAAGGTGCTTTCCAATGAAATTACACTTGTACTCAGAGAGATTCACAGTAAATTTGCAGTGCTGATCTATGATGATGCAGTTAGATGTAGAGATCTTCTATGTGATTGGTAGATGGTCATGTGACTTCTTAGCTACATCCAATGAGGCAATGGCACAGAGATTGAAGTGGAAATGGTAGAAGGGCTGTCCATGTTACGATATGTCCGCGGACATGGCAGTAGTTTGCCGACATCAGTGTTACATCTGGGGATTTTTGGGTTGGGAAGCCATGCAAATTAGAATGAGCATAGAAAGGGATTGGTCAGGAAAGTTTAGTGGGTGTGTTGTGCCAGGAGAGAGTTTCTCAGATACTCATTTTGCTGAGAGAAGAACAGATAACTATGGCTGTGTGTTTCAGAAAAAGGATTGTTTGGATTTTGAGAGACTCGTGGATACATTGGTTGAAGGTGCATGCAGAAAGCTGTGGAGTAGCTGTAGATCTTGGATTTCCACATGTGGAAGTACACTAGCATGGAGTACGTGGAATGAAGTGGTTGGACTTGGTACCTCTCTGTGCTACTTTGGAGACACGGCAACATCCAGATATAATTATAATTCATTGTGGAGGGAACAGTTTAGGACATGTGTCTGGAATTTCTTTGCAATTTGCAATGAAAGAAGGACTTGGGAAGGTCATGGGCATGTTTCCAAACTGTCAAGTAGTTTTTTCACGGATTGCGCAGAGACAAATGGGGCTTTGTTCTTCTTCATTTGGTCCACAAATGGAGAAAGCAAGGCGCAATGTCAATGCGGCTGTTTGTGCCTTTCTAAGAGATTTTGGCATGTCCTCTTTTCACAATGAAAATATTATGTTTCGTAGTACATACATTTTTCGCAGAGATGGTGTCCATCTTAGCTCTGCTGGCAATCCGATTTTTCTGAGAAATATACAAAATGCATTGCGACCTTTTTTAGAATTACAGCATTCATTTTGTAGTAGGTGTTGAGTATTTATAATTTTTCAAACACAAACACCACCAAAAGGCTCTTTTCAGAGCCACCACTTCCTCTCAGAGAAAATTGCAATGGTTATGATAGTGCAGCACCCCAACATTTTAGATGTCCACAGACTTCTAAAAAATACAATGGGCCCTGCTTCATTTATTTTCATTTCTCTTTTTTAACTGTGAAAGGTGGCTCCGAAAAGAGCCTTATTTTATTTTATTTATTTTTTTTTTTGGGGGTTTTTATACAAGACACACTGGGAGAGGAGGGGAAAGGAGGGTAAAGGAGGGACACCAACCACGGGGATAAGAAAGGGTGCGCTGAGAGAGGAAGATGTAGAGTGGGTTTTAATTGGGTAGTGAGCAGATCTTCTCGTGCTCTGAGTCTCAAAAGCACTTCGAAGTTAGTGATGTCATCAATGACATTTGTGATGTCATCTTTGATGTCATGGGTGTTAGTCTTAGCACTGCACGGTGGTGGCGCGAGTTATGGTTGCTTAGCTTACCATAACTGGCGAATTTCAGGGGGTTTTCGGTTTTACTTGGAACCATAACGTCCCTTTAACAAAGTTTTTTCACTGAATATATATATATATATATTTATATTTTACATGGCCATGGTAGTGGCCATGTAGTTATAGTTAAGTTGGTGTTTCCATAGGAAGAGCACTTTTTGGGCGGCTTATAACTTCGCTCCCCCTGGATGAATCCTCGCCAAACTTTGCAAAGAAAGTTTTTGGCCCACTCTGAATTCTTTTGCAAAGTTTGGTGAGGATTCGTCTGGGGGGGGCAAAGTTATAGGGGGGTCCCAAAACTTTTTTTTTCCCCATAGACTGAATGGGAAAAAATGTTTGCTCGCGCCTACAGCCCAAACCGCTGGACGGATTTTCACCAAATTTGGACCTGGAGCAGCGGCTTGGTCCCGAAAGTGTGCTTTTTCAAATTTGGTGAAAAACCATCCAGTAGTATATTTTTAAATGAACAAAAAGTAGGTAAAAAAAATTAGTGATATCTGCGTTCGCTTCGCGGACACACTTCCCTGTTCGCTCCGCGGACAGGACGGTGATTGGGCAAGCAGCTTGTGTGATGTCCGTGGACATCTGACGTGCTTTTCTATTGGCTGCCGTGAAGTGTGTAGTGCCTCTATTTTCAGAGAAGCCCGCCATCTTTGTTTATCGGAGCAGGATCTGCTGCCTGCACAGTGTAGATGTGGGCTGCATCGGCCACGAAAAGGCGGTGAGGCACAGGCCCTCGTGTCTCCCATGTTCCCCCCCTCGCTGATTCTCTGTGTATTCCTCCCACCCCCCGCTCATGCTCCGTTCCTCTTTCCCGTTCCCCCCGCTCATGCCCCGTGTCTCCCTTGTGTTACACCCCACCCCATCTCATGCCCCATGTCTCCCTTGTGTTACACCCCACCCCAGCTCATGCCACGTGTCTCCCTTGTGTTACACCCCACCCCCATCTCATGCCCCGTGTCTCCCTTGTGTTACACCCCACCCCATCTCATGCCCCGTGTCTTCCCTGTGTTACACCCCACCCCCATCTCATGCCCCGTGTCTCCCCTGTGTTACCCCCCTACCCCCACTCATGCCCTATGTCTCCCTCGTGTTACCCCTCCACCCCCGCTCATGCCCCGTGTCTCCCTCGTGTTACCCCCCGACCCCCCCGCTCATGCCCCGTGTCTCCCTCGTGTTACCCCCCACCCCCGCTCATGCCCCGTGTCTCCCTTGTGTTACCCCCACCCATGCCCTGTCTCCCCTGTGTTACCCCCCACCCCCCGCTCATGCTCCGTGTCTCTCCCCTTCCCCCCAACCCCCTGCTCATGCCCCGTGTCTCCCTCCTTTCCCCCCGCTCAAGTCCCATGTGTCTCTCCCCTTCCCCCCACCCCCCGCTCATGCCCTGTGTCTCTCTCCCCTTCCCCCCCACCCCCGCTCATGCCCCGTGTCTCCCTACTGTCCCCCCACCCCCGCTCATGCCCTGTGTCTCTCTCCCCTTCCCCCACCCCCTGTTCTTGCCCCGTGTCTCTCCCCTTCCCCCACCCCCCGCTCATGCCCCGTGTCTCCCCCCTTCTCCCCCTCCCCCCGCTCATGCCCCGTGTCTCTCTCCCCTTCCCCCCACCCCCGCTCATGCCCCGTGTCTCTCTCCCCTTCCCCCAACCCCAGCTCATGCCCCGTGTCTCTCTCCCCTTCCCCCAACCCCAGCTCATGCCCCGTGTCTCTCTCCCCCTCCCCCCACCCATGCCCTATGTCTCTCTCCCTTGTGTTACCCCCACTCCCCGCTCATGCCCCGTGTCTCCCTTGTGTTACCCCCACGCCCCGCTCATGCCCCGTGTCTCCCTCGTGTTTCCCCCTACCCCCGCTCATGCCCCGTGTCTCCCTACTTTTCCCCTCACCCCCCGCTCATGCCCCGTGTGTCTCCCTACTGTTCCCCCCACCCCCCGCTCATGCCCCGTGTGTCTCCCTAGTGTTCCCCCCACCCCCCGCTCATGCCCCGTGTGTCTCTCCCCTCCCCTCCACCCCCCGCTCATGCCCCGTGTCTCCCTCGTGTTTCCCCCTACCCCCGCTCATGCCCCGTGTCTCCCTACTTTTCCCCTCACCCCCCGCTCATGCCCGTGTCTCTCTCCCCTTCCCTCCACCCCCCGCTCATGCCCCGTGTCTCCCTACTGTTCCCCCCACCCCCCGCTCATGCCCCGTGTCTCTCTACCCTTCCCCCCACCCCCCGCTCATGCCCCGTGTCTCTCTACCCTTCCCCACACCCCCCGCTCATGCCCCGTGTGTCTCTCCCCTTCCCCCCCGGCTCATGCCCTGTGTCTCTCCCTTTCCCCCACCCCCGGCTCAAGCCCCGTGTCTCTCTCCTCCCCCCCACCCCCCGCTCATGCCCCGTGTCTCTCTCCCCCCCTACCCCCGGCTCATGCCCCGTGTCTCCCTCGTGTTCCCCCTCACCCCCCGCTCATGCCCCGTGTCTCCCTCGTGTACCCCCTCACCCCCCGCTCATGCCCTGTGTGTCTCCTGTTGCCCCCATGCCCCGCTCATGCCCCGTGTCTCGCTTGTGTTCCCCCCACCCCCCACTCATGCCCTGTGTCTCCATCGTGTACCCCCTCACCGCTGCCCATGCCCCGTGTGTCTCCTGTTGCCCCCACCCCCTGCTCATGCCCCGTGTCTCCCTCATAGTCCCCCCACCCCCCGCTCATGCCCCGTGTCTCCCTTGTGTTACACCCCACCCCCATCTCATGCCTCGTGTCTCCCTTGTGTTACACCCCACCCCATCTCATGCCCCTTGTCTCCCCTGTGTTACACCCCACCCCATCTCATGCCCCGTGTCTCCCCTGTGTTACCCCCCTACCCCCGCTCATGCCCCGAGTCTCCCTCGAGTTACACCCCACCCCCACTCATGCCCCGTGTCTCCCTCGTGTTACCCCCTGACCGCCCCGCTCATGCCCCGTGTCTCCCTCATGTTACCCCCACCCCCCCGCTCATGCCCCGTGTCTCCCTTGTGTTACCCCCACCCATGCCCTGTCTCCCCTGTGTTACCCCCACCCCCCGCTCATGCTCTGTGTCTCTCCCCTTCCCCCCAACCCCCCGCTCATGCCCCGTGTCTCCCTCCTTTCGCTCCGCTCAAGCCCCATGTGTCTCTCCCCTTCCCCCCACCCCCACCCCCGCTCATGCCCTGTGTCTCTCTCCCCTTCCCCCCCACCCCCTGCTCATGCCCCGTGTCTCCCTACTGTCCCCCCACCCCCCACTCATGCCCCGTGTCTCTCTCCCCTTCCCCCACCCCCTGCTCTTGCCCCGTGTCTCTCCCCTTCCCCCCCACCCCCCGCTCATGCCCCGTGTCTCCCTACTGTTCCCCCCACCCCGCGCTCATGCCCCGTGTTTCTCTCCCCTTCCCCCCACCCCCCGCTCATGCCCTGTGTCTCCCTCCCCTTCCCCCAACCCCCGCTCATGCCCCGTGTCTCTCTCCCCCTCCCCCCACCCATGCCCCGTGTCTCTCTCCCTACTGTTCCCCCCACCCTCCGCTCATGCCTCGTGTGTCTCCCTACTGTTCCCCCCACCCCCGCTCATGCCCCGTGTGTCTCCCCCCTCCCCCCACCCCCCACTCATGCCCCGTGTGTCTCTCCCCTCCCCCCAACCCCCTGCTCATGCCCAGTGTCTCTCTCCCCTTCCCCCCCCCACCCCCCGCTCATGCCCCGTGTCTCTCTCCCATTCCCCCCCCACCCCTGCTCATGCCCCGTGTCTCTCTCCCCTTCCCTCCACCCCCGCTCATGCCCCGTGTCTCCCTACTGTACCCCCACCCCCGCTCATGCCCCGTGTGTCTCTCCCCTTCCCCCCCGCTCATGCCCCGTGTCTCTCCCTTTCCCCCCACCCCCCGCTCATGCCCCGTGTCTCTCTCTCCCCCTACCCCCGGCTCATGCCCCGTGTCTCCCTCGTGTTCCCCCTCACCCCCCGCTCATGCCCCGTGTCTCCCTCGTGTACCCCCTCACCCCCTCTCATGCCCTGTGTGACTCCTGTTGCCCCCACGCCCCGCTCATGCCCCGTGTCTCGCTTGTGTTCCCCCCACCCCCCACTCATGCCCTGTGTCTCCATCGTGTACCCCCTCACCCCTGCCCATGCCCCGTGTGTCTCCTGTTGCCCTCACCCCCTGCTCATGCCCTGTGTCTCCCTCATAGTCCCCCGAACTCCTGCTCATGCCCCGTGTCTCCCTCGTGTTACCCCCCACCCCATGCCCCGTGCCTCCCTCGTGTTACCCCCCACGCCCAGCTCATGCCCCGTGTCTCCCTCGTGTTACCCCCCACCCCCTCCTGCTCATGCCCTGTGTCCCCCTCGTGTTCCCCCCACCCCCCGCTCATGCCCCGTGTGTGCGCCTTGTTCCCCCACCCCCGCTCATGCCCCGTGTGTGCGCCCTGTTCCCCCACCCCGCTCATGCCCCGTGTGTGCCCTGTTCCCCCACCCCCGCTCATGCCCCGTGTGTGCCATGTGCCCTGTTCCCCCCACCCCGGCTCATGCCCCGTGTCTCCCTCGTGTTCCGCCTCATCCCCCGCTCATGCCCCGTGTCTCCCTTGTGTGCCCCCTCACCCCACGCTCATGTCCCATGTGTCTCCTGTTGCCCCCACCCCCTGCTCATGCCCTGTGTCTCCCTTGTGTTCCCCCCACCCTCCACTCATGCCCTGTGTCTCCATCGTGTACTCCCTCACCCTTGCCCATGCCCTGTGTGTCTCCTGTTGCCCCCACCCCCCGCTCATGCCCTGTGTCTCCCTCATAGTCCCCCCACCCCCCGTTCATGCCCGTGTTTCCCTCGTGTTACCCCCACCCCCCCGCTCATGCCTCGTGTTTCCCTTGTGTTACCCCCCACCCCCCGCTCATGCCTCGTGTCTCCCTTGTGTTCCCCCCACCCCTGCTCATGCCCCTTGTCTCTCTCCTTTCCCCCCACCCCCGCTCATGCCCCGTGTGTGCCCTATTCCCCCACCCCCTGCCCATGCCCCGTGTGTGCCCTGTTCCCCCCACCCCCCGCTCATACCCCATGTGTGCCCTGTTTCCCCCACCCCCCACTCATGCCCCGTGTCTCCCCTGTTCCCCCAACCCCACCGCTCATGCCCCGTGTCTCCCTCGTGTTCCCCCCACCCCCCGCGTCTCCCTCGTGTTCCTCCCCACCCCCCGCTCATACCCCGTGTCTCCCTCGTGTTCCTCCCCACCCCCCACTCATGCCCAGTGTTTCCTTCCTTTTCCCCCCACCCCCTGCTCATGCCCTGTTCCCTCTCACCCCCCCGCTCATGCCCATGTGTCTCCCCTGTTCCTCCCCCACCCCCCGCTCATGCCCTGTTGTGTTCTCTTTATACACCCCGCCTTCCCTTTCCATGGTGGCCATCCTGGTAAAAGATTTTCCTTCCTAAACCGGGACGCCGCAGGTGTCCCAGTGTAGGAAGGAACATTTTTCCTTTTTTTTTTTTTACCACCCGGGGTTCCCACTTTGAGGACCTAAGATGCTAGTGGTCTTCATCTATTGAAAAGGATGTTATGGTGGCGTTGCACTAATAAAAACCTATAAAATTCAGTTAAAAAAAAAATGTGTTAAAGGGACATTATGGTTAAGTTGCGCTACTAAAAACCTATGAAATTCAGTGAAAAAACTTTGTCAAAGGGACGTTATGGTTCCAAGTAAAACCGAAAAACCCTTGAAATTCGCCAGTTATGGTAAGCTAAGCAACCATAACTCGCGCCACCACCGTGCACTGCTAAGACTAACACCCAGGACATGAAAGATGACATCACAAATGTCATTGATGACATCACTGATGACATCACATGTGTAGCCCCTTCGTTTTTGTTCACTGCCATATCTAGGCCAGGTGGGTTTATTTACTGACAGTCAGAAAGTTACCTTTCAAAAGGTATTACATTTATAGATATTGCTATTTTCACATATTCTTACAATACTTTCCATAGAATTTAATCGCATCTTATGATGTACATATATAGGGGAAGAAGCAGGCTTCACACACAGCAATCATTTTTGTGCGTGAATACAATCATGTACATTATACACAGTTGCTAATGATACTGCCTCTTGTATGCTTACTTTGCTCTCCATATATAAGCCCCATATTTGTATGCATTGTAGTCTATTTATGTTTTGTGTGTATTACTAGAAATATGTAGTAAATGATGCATTATTAGCAACTTAGTAGATGTTTCACAGACCCAGAAAAGTGTGATACAGAAGCATTCACTATTTTAGTGTACGACTTTGGAAAGTACAAATATAGCACCTCTGTGGTGTATGCTGCAGCCAATACCTATATTTCTGTATGAGTAGGTTCCTGTACTAGAAAGAACACTTCAATTAAATTTTCTTTAGAACACTACATTTCGTGATGAAGTATGCAGTTTATTACACGTCCAGATAATCGCTGATTTTTTTTTTGCAAAATTACATTCACAACCCCTTGTCTGAAAAGTAAATGCACATGTGATGCCATCAGTGATGTCATCTTTCATGTCCTGGGTGTTAGTGTTAGCAGTGCACAGTGGTGGCGCGAGTTATGGTTGCTTAGCTTACCATAACTGGCGAATTTCAAGGGTTTTTCGGTTTTACTTGGAACCATAATGTCACATTTGTAAAGTTTTTTTTGGTGAAGGGCACAGGTTTTTAGTAGCGCAACTTAACCATAACGTCCCGTTAAAGTTTTTTTAGTGAATTTTACGGGTTGTTAAAAGGAAAACTTAACCAAATCATCCCGTTAATAAAGTTTTTTTTTACTGAATATACACTTTCATCATGTGATCTTTGGACATATGTACTATAATTCCCTTACTTTATATACATGTAACATAGAACATACTGAACCCCTCACTAATGATATTTGAAATGCACAGACTGAGCGCCTGTCTGTGGACGAGCACGGACGAGATCAACACAACCCAAACAGTCAGGGGGTATTTGAAATTGTACTATTGTGCCATATGAGAAATGCACAAGTTTAAAAAAGAGCACAAACACATTATAAGTACTAATAAGTAACCAATTGAACCTACACGTTGAAAACATTACCCATGCATTTAATTACCATGTAGAATGAAATGGATTATACCATAACAAAAAAAGATATGCCTCCAACGTAATTACCTCACAGAAACTGTGCAGCCAGGAGGGCCAGTAGACGCACACACCACAACGATGACAAATTATAAGAGAATAGTAAGTGAGCTTCTTTTTTCTTACATATGTATGTACTTTTATGTGAGGTGCAGAACAAATGTATTTCAGAAGATAATGTCGGAAGATAGCGATAATAATGGTACACCTTCTCTACAGAATCAAATTAATAGTCAGTACTTTAAAAGCATTTAACATATATTTATTTATCTTTAACAGACCAGGTTAAAAAAGAAGAAACTCCACCAAAGGACACAGAGAAAGACAGCCTGAAACGGATAGAACACAAAATGGACATACTAAATGAGAATTTTAACAGTTTAAGACAATTTGTGGTGGAATAAGTGAAAGGAAAAATAAGACATCACTGCCCCACCTGTACCTGTCCCCCCCATCTCCATTTCCTAGTGAACCATCCCCAAACTCGCAAGAACAACAGAAACGTTATGACAAAACATCCATCCCTTCATCCCCTCACAACCAGCCCGTGTTAAACCCTAATTCCCCTATATTTTTTTCAGTATCTGCTTCCCCCAGTATTTCTCTTGATTGATGTATTTTTGTGTATTGAAATTATTTTTATGTTCGTTGTATTGGAATTATTTGGTTAACATTTTTTTTTCAAAAAGAGCTAAAATGTCAGCGGACAGCGCGCCTGTTCGTAATCAATATAATATGGATGTTCTAAGGTCAATACACCTACCCGTACCATTCGCAACTAACATGGAACTAATCTTACAATGCACCAGGTGTCCAAGTTGTCCGTAAATGAACAAAATGGGGGCGTCCTAAAGACATTATACCTCTCCGTACTGGTCACAACCAAGATAAAACATGTTCTTAGAACACACCAGGTGTCCAGGATGTCTGTAAATAAACACAATGGGAATGTCCTAAGGACACTATACCTGTCCGTACCGTCCGCAGCCAAGATGGAACGGTCCGTAGAACAGGCGCGGTGGCCGGCATGTCCGTAGGCAAACAAAATGGAGGTGTCCTAAGGACACTGTAGCTGGCCGTACAGTCAGCAGAACATCTACATACATGCGCACCACACCCATAAGTACTGCGAACAATGCGCCTGTCTGTAACTGTCCGTCTCACTTGTGTCGCACATTTAATTAGTTTCAGGACTCGAACACTGTCCATAGAAAACCTGTGCGCATGCGCACTGTTAAGACGGATTTCTGAACTCTGTCCTGGCGGCGCAGAAGTTCAGAAGGCCAACCTAATTACTTGGAACAGGGTAACCTCTGGACAAGCCAGACCAATCAGGGTAGCGATCGCAGCGAGCAAGACTAGGTCTTAAGAGGGGTGAGGGTGACTGAAAGCCCGCAATGAGCACACAAAGCAAGGACACCTACAAATTACTCCAAACAGGTGTTATATTAAAAATATATACACATTTATTCCAAGGCCTTTGCAACAATTACCGTAGCGAGAAATCACAATAAAACTCTAGTAAACCAACACATACCAAACCAATACAATATATATACAAATACAAACGAGTCTAAAGTGTTAGATGCACGAAATGTGTAGTCCACCTAGAAGGGGAGGAAAACAGGCAGTGCGAAATAATGATTGGACCCAGTTCGCCTTCAGAGGCACCTAACTAAAAGGAAGTCCAAGCCCTACGAAGAGTGGAGCCTTGTGCTCAAAAGTACCTGCACACGCTGGAGCCAACGGGCAAAAAGGGGAGTCTCTTCGAGGGAATCAGGCAGTTCAGTTTGGTGCACAAATGAAGAAGAACAGAGTTCCGCGACTCAAGCGCAGCCTCCACTGTGGGCAGAAGCAGAGTGCGAGTACGGAAAGGCGTGCTGTTTGACACAGCGGGGAAAAGCTATGGGCTCCTGCAGGAGGGCGACCAGTTCCTAGCTATGCTACTCACCGGTCCCCGATGCAAGCAGCCCCAGGCTTCTCCGCGTCGATTTCAGTGCTGGCAGGTTCAGGGGAGCAGGGGACGTCTCGTCGTCGTGTAGATTCTGCAGCAGCAGAGTTGAGTTAAAGATGTCCCAAACGAAGTGAACCCGCACAGTTTGTTACCACAGCAGGGCAACGGAGCGGCCGT